>NC_026660.2:1920389-2560519 GCF_000004075.3 Cucumis sativus | reverse complement strand
CCTGCTTTACCCCTTTTTAGTGTCTATACGCGTGCTAAAGAACAAAAGAAATCTCGCATGAAGATTAGATGAGAAGACCACATCAGAACGCGAGAAGAGGTTCGTTAAAATACAAAAGTGGTAGATGGAGTTGATGTGACTTGACAACAGAGTCAACTTTCGACGCTGGCATGCTCAGAGGACTAGATGTTCCACCTAAACCTGCTTATAAAAAGGAACTTCATCCTTACCAAGAGAGAGTGACGTCTGAATGGACCCCCATCTGTATGCCTAAAGAGGTGGGTAGAGTCCTAGAGAGTTGGTGGCAAAGAATAGCCTTTCCATCGTCTGTAAAGTACTTCTTCATTTTCTCCAATAGCCTATAGAGTGAAAGTTTGTACTCTAAATGAAGAAGATCCTATACCCCATCTTCCTTTAACTTGTAATGTCATCTCTATTTTTTCCATTTTTTTTTTGTACTTCTTTACATTGTATGTGTTCATATTGTACAGTGGTCGAAGACCTACATTCTTTAATATAATGTATATTTATATATTTTTCAATCCATCATGTGTCTAGCTACTATTCATTTGTCCTTGTGTTATTTGTAGTTTATGATTTATGATAGATTTTTTTATAAGAAGCTTTCCTTATAATTCTTAGCGTGCAAGGAGGAGTTTGGAGACAAACTCCACCTTAGCGAGATAACTTCCATCATTTGTGCCCCGACAAGAGAACAAGTGTGGGCATTAGGCGCCGAAAGGTTGTTGCTCCTAAATGTGAAACTTTATAACTCCTATAAGTAAATTCTTCTAGATATATTTTGTTTAACTGAACTTAGTCATTAGGATTCTAAAAGGAGACCAAGTGTGGCGTTTAAAGACTCCGAGAGGAGATTACCTTAATCATAAGCAAGTTAAGTAAGTCATATCGCATCAAAGTTTTCATCTACCTCACTTACCTAGTAGCACTAGACATTCCTTCACCCCTTTTTTAATACAATTTAGTTCATTCTTACACATCTTTCTCACAACCACCTTCATTTAATTATCTTTAAAGTGTTCTTCAGTGTATGTGAGTAGATATAGATTAAACTTACACCCTTCCATATTGTATAATTGTTCTTTTATACCGTTTGATGTATAAGTAGACTCTAGAACTAAGCTTTAATATCAATTACATATGTTTGACCTTGGATCATCCAAGAATACCTATTGTTTTGACTTGAGCAAACTGTAAGAAAACTTGTACACAACGAGGTTTTAGAAGTACATGATGAATAGATGTTTACCGAGCATTTTGCATGCAATGATCTTGATTAATGACGCATCATGTAGAATGAGACATCAACACATGCAACAACACCATTTTTCAAGTCTCTAAATCTTTGCTGCTTAGAAGTAGATATGCATGCACGACATTGCATTTTATCTTTACCCTAAGTCCGTGGGAGTTAACTAACCAATTGTTGAGTAGGATTGACTTCACAACAGTAACACAATTTAAAACAAGTAGTAGTTCTTTTTTAACGATGGGGAAAAAGGCTTCAAATAAAAAGCCACATGGGCAGGGTTTGGATTTGATTTACAATCCACAATTTAATCTTCTAATATCTTCAATCTAACAATCTGCAAACCAAGACCAAATTTCCTTTCCTCCAAGTAAATTGATGGCTTGTTGACAATCATATTAGGGATTTTGACGACTTCTATGATGAGTAAATTAAACTTTATCGGATTGCCAATAATATTGGCCATAACTTGTTCTTCTGTATCCATAAACAGCCCTTACAATCATTTCTTTTGGATTTTGAATAATAATGCCAATGCCAGTTGAGGTTTGATCTGATTTACAATAATTCTTGTTTTTCATTACAATAATTTTCTTAGATTTTAATTAAGCTTCGTTAATAGTTAATTAAAACATATATCTGTTTTTCTACTTTATTACAAAGAATTACTTCATAAACTTTTTTACTATATTGGTAGAATTTTCTTCTATGTAGTGATTATTTTGAGCTGATATTAATGGAACTACAAATCACTCAAAGTTGATTTATTACAGATTTAAAATAATTATTTTGAAGTTTTATTTGATATACCTCCTCCTAAATTTAAAAATATATATGAACATGTACTTAGAGAAGTACTAAAAAAATTAGTATTTGTAAGCTATATCAATTTGAAAGATGGAGTTTAATCACTATCCCATATATTATAATGTCAAATAAGAAAATGTTTTCATAAAAAGTATCATAGTTTATAAGGAGTTGATAGTTTTATTCAAAGTTTATCCAATTTTAATTTATTACAATTTTTTATTTAGACAGTTTAAATTAATAAAAGAAAAAGGGAACATAATACTTCAATGAAGTCAATAGAGGATAATATAAATTAATTAACGAACCATTTTCTCTCTCATGCAATGAATATAATTTTTAAAGTCATATGCAATATCTCAAATGAGTATGATTTTTATTTTAATACCAAAAGGGTATGATCGATTCCCTTTGTTTCTAGTCAAACCAGATTCGTTAAAGTTCTCATACCATAGATTATTCTTTTTAACCCTAAAATTAGTTTTATTATTTTGTGGTCCATTTAAAAATGTTAACAAATATCATTTTAAAAAAAATTATTGAAAATAGTTACAAATATAATAAAATACCAAAGGACTATGATACAAATATTAAAAATTATTGATAAAAGAAAAAACCAGAACAATACATTTTGTTTTTCAAAAACTGAAAATAAAACCAGTTATCAAATATATGGATGCTATTGTTAATAAACAAAAATTTAAAAACAAAATTTAGAAAATAGAATAAACATTTTTGTTTTTTTAATTTTTCTTTATGAAAATTAACATTATTTCTCTCTAACTTTTTATAATAATTTTTACATTTTAAAATAATTGAATTCTTTGAGAAGGAAAAAAAGTTTTCAAAATTTATTTTCTTTTGACAACTATTTTATTTGTTTGTTTTTGAGAATTTTTTTTCACTTTTATAGTTTTTAAAAAACCAAAACAGTACATGTTCCATAATATTTTTTTTTTTTGTTTTTTTTCTTTTTGGTTTCTATATTTAAAAAACGAAAAACCAAAACATATTGTTTGGTAATTGTGGTTTTTGGAAAAACAACCAAACGATAATTGAGGTTTTGTTTTTTTGTCTTTTTAAAATTTAATTATAAATATAATAAAATCTATCAAAGTTTATCAATACTAGAATTCTATCACTTGAAAATCTTAGTCTATCAGTAATAAACCAGAAGAATCTATCACCATTCCTACAATATGTATGAGTGCGCTCGATTCAAGAAGTTTGAAAGTAAAAGAAAAAGTAGAGTTGTAAACTTTACTTCTGGTTTGGTTCAAGAGATTCGTGTGTTTCACCCCTAAAAATATACCAATTTTAGTCCTTACAAACTTTTAATACTCAAAGAAGATGATAGGAATTATCATCAATTTTAGTCCTTATATACCAACTTCTTTGAGATCGAAATTCAACTCTACAAACTTCATAACCTCCTACTTTTCAAACTCTCTTTCACCCCAAACATTTCCATATATACATTATTCTATCACGTTGGTTGGAATATTTACTGTAACTATTCCATCTTGTTGTTTTATTCCATATATAAATTATTTTTTTCTTTTAACACATGGAAAGAAAATGAAGTGAATAAAGATGAAAGGAAACACACGAAGTATAAGTTTAATGAACTAACTCAGCATGTTCTACATCTTATTAGTTATTTCTATGCATGTTCTGTAGCAAAACTTTTACAACATTCACACATCAAAAAGTATACCAAAAGAAACAAAAATTCCAACTAAACTTAGAGGCTCAAGAAGAAGCTGGTGAAACTGACGACGTATGAGTAGACGAAGATGTAGTCGGAGAATTACATTCCACGGCGGAGGAAGGAATAATCTTGGGCTTGGGCTTGGGCTTGGGCTTTTGAACTGTACTAACTAATGGCTGCGGCGCTGCAGCTGCCACAACCGGTGCATAAATTCCGTTGGTGGTAGCGGCACTGACCACTTCTCCAGATGAAGTGGTGGTGGACACAGCGGCGTACTCGGCTGCAGGTACCCATATGCCGCCAACAACTAGGAACTGCGGTGCATGGCCGCCCTCGTTGTTGTGGATCGTCGGAGTTGGTCGTCTCGTGTGCAGACGATACTTCTGAACAAAAATAATGTTTTACAGAATGAATCATCCCAATAATCTTTTACAATATTCTTTCTTATTTATAAGAAATATATTTTCACAAAATAATTCTTGAATATAGAAAAGAAAAATAACTTTTGTGTCTTAGTTAGCAAACATGTTGAACAAAACTCTAAATTTTCAATTTTATTTTGAAGTAAAAATGCCAAATGACGACAAACTTCAAATTGATAAAACTATTAGGGCATAGGCTTATTGAACAAAAATATGGAGTTAATGATAAGAGACCAAATATGAAATGTTAGGTTTATGAATAAGTTCACTTGTATTTTAAAACCTTCCTGATTCTTTATTATTATTCCCATTATTTTTATAAATATAAATTTGGCATCACATTCTTTAATTGATAAAAGGGAGAAAAAAAAAAACTTAGGATTGAAGAAAAAGTTAAGAGGAAGCCGAATAATAAAATAAAAAAGCAGAGATTTCAAATTCCTCTAATAAATAGAATAAAAGTTGAATATTTATTAGCTGTCATGAACATACTTTACTGACATTTTTCTTTTGGTTTAATAAATGATAAGTTAAAATTAAAACTCATTCCAAGCATTCTATTTATTTTTATCTTACTTTACACTTTCTAGAATGATTTGATCTTCTATCTAAAGTAATTTAGAGAAGAATTCCCATTAAAATCGCTGATTACTGAAAATTTATTTGAATCATATATATATATATTTCATTTTTAAGAGACAATTTCCTTTTAAAAAAACAGTATAACTTAATTTGAAACAAAAAGGAAGAAGAACAAACCTGCAGGTGACTTTTCACTTCATCGTTGGTGAGACCATCCACCTTCATCAATTCTCTTATTTGCTTCGGCGTCGCCACTGCATTTCATTTCAATTCACAGAATAATAATCAATAACTTCAAATTAAATTAAATTAAAGAAATACAAAATAATAAATTTAATTACTTCGTTCTTCCCTACCATGGGACCCTCCGAGCTGCTGAAGCGCATGAAGGAACCGCCGGTGAAGCTCCGGCGACCAGCAACGTCTCTGTTTCCTCTGATTCTGCGCTTCCTTCTCTTCCCGCCGACTACTTCCCCCTGAACCCGTTTCCGTCGTGGAGCTCGTTTCCGCAGCCGGAGCCGGAGGTGAAGACGACGATGCCCCTCCCCCGCCACCGCCGCCACCGGTTTTCTCCTTCTGAAACGGCCGGAAAGCGCCGCCATTTCTATTGACCTCAACGACCGGCGTGTTCTCTGGCAGGTCCTGCAGAACATAAGCAAATAAACCCCTAAACATCGGAGGAGAATAATTTTGAAATCCATGGAAAGGGGGGAACTTCCTTTTTTACCTGATTCAAGGGAGGAGGATCTGAAGTCTGATTCCAAAGCTGAGCAGATCTGAGCCAATCAGACGGAGCCAAATTCAAATTATTTAAATCAGAGTCATGGTTTTTGTTATTCTTCTCCGTTTTTTCAAAATCGGAAACCCCATTTCTGTTAATGGGAATAAATTCCTCAAGAACCGGACCCATATCACTGGAAGTCTGCTCAGAACACTCGGATTGACGATTCTCCGTAGTCGTCCCCGATAGCTGCTGCCTACAACAATCAATGGCTGCGAAAAAAATCGAAATCAGAAAAGAAAATATAGAGTGGAAAAGGAAGGGGAGAGATGGGATGAGATGTTCACCATGGGAAACAAGGTGCAAACAGAGAGGGAGCTCGCGCTGAAACATGAGGACTTTGCGGCGTTCTTGTTCCAAAGTGTCGGCGAAATCGGAGAGTGTGAAACCCATTTTGGCTGCAATTTGTTGCATTTTGTCGGAGTAAAGCATGATTGTGTAGGAGTATGTGTTATTGAGATGGAATTAGGGATTGGGAATTGGGGATTGGAGATGAGAGAGAATAAGGGATGTAGAAGGGAATCATTGGAAGGAATAAACTTGGTGTCCAACTTTTTCCATCATCATAATAATTAAACTAAAAAACAAAAAAGAGAAGGCAGAGGAGGGAGGGGGAGAGAGAGAGAGAGAGAGAGAGATGTTAAATTGATCGGAGAATTTATGGGAAGGGATTTAGAGAAGGGGGTGAGACCGTGGGAGTAAAATATCGTGGTCGGGCCGTCGCGTAGTGTAACGAATCTATATTCTTTCATTCAGGTTTTGAATAACCCAACAACAACCCTTCTTTTATTTATCTTCTCTCTTCTTTTTTCTTTTTTCTTTTTTCCTTTTTTGAGTCTTCTACAATCAAAATTCAATTAATTGGAATAATATGAAAAAGTAATAAATTAGGATTGGAGAAAGTAAAAGGGTGGATATTCCATTGGATTCCGTTGACGTCATGAATTGATGTGCTGTCAGTATCGGTGACGTAACGCTCTCCCACCCCTTCATCTTAATCAATATCCTCTCTCCTTCATTATTTTGTCCTTTTTAAAAACAAAATTTATATTAAGTTTTCTCACACAGAATATACCACAAGATTCCAACAAGGATAAACGAATCTCGGGCTCTCATCCAGTACGGTGGTGCACACCCCCACCAACTATCAATCATTCATTTTCGCCCTTTCTCCTCTTTTTCCTTAATGCGACCTTTCATGCACTCCCAAAGCCACTCTCTCAACTCTCAACCTATTTCTTTCTTTACCCTTAACAATATCAATTAAATAACTCCATTTTTTAATTGCTTCATTCATTTATTATCCTTCTTTCTCAAAACTTATCATCATTTTCTTCTTTACTCTCCTTCATTATTTTTATATTTTCTACCAAAATCATTCGCCTCCTTAACTTCAATCAATATATTTAATATTCAAGTTCTACGTATGAGGTCTGTTTGTACAAACTCGAATTTGAAATTTAGATAAGAATAGAAAATTCAAACCGAACACCTCACAACTATGTCTACAACATATAGTTAACATCAAATACAAACATATTTACACTTATCTAAACTTTATATAAATTTAAGTCGGTAACAAAACTTATTAAAAACTACAAAGTTTTACCCATAGGATTGTGTGTGTGTGTGTGTGTGGGCAGAAGATCATTTTTATATTATTAATTGTTGTACTTGGGCAATATTTGAAAAGTGTAATAGAGACTAGAGTCAATTGATGCAATATCCATGACTGAATATTCCACTAAAAATTTGAGTAGATTTTGAAAAGCTTATAATATGATATGGAAAAAGAAGGGTATATGTAGGATTTTCAAACACCAATGGACTCTTTTTTATCAAACATCAAATAGAGACCTTTTTACATGTCCACTTTCATAATGCCTTAATGGGGAAAAAAGAATTCAAAAAGTCTCTTCTCGCTAAAAGGGACAATAATAATAATAATAATAATAATGATAATTTCCCCATTTTTTTATAGCTGAAATGTAATTTTAAAATGGAATAAAAATAAATCTTACCCAAAATGGAACTACAGATGTTTTTTTTTAAAAAAAAAAAGTTAGGCGGCATATAATTAGATTATTTATTAAATATTGTCATTGATATATTTTTTTAAGAATAAAAATGGTTTCCAAGAACAACCTACCATCTCACATAGCAACTCAATTTCTAAGGATTGTATAAAAAGCACTTATGTTCCATTTTCATAATTATTGGCTCAATTTCATACCCATTTCGTTGTTATTTGTAAATCTTCCTATTCATTTAAGTTTCTTCTTTTAATATCTACTTTTTTTCTCAACATATCAAGCTAAAATTTAACCTTTTTTATTAAATAATAAAAAGCAATTGGAAGAAATAGAAAGAAAATAATTTTAATTTTATAAAATCAATATTTACCTTACTTTATTGATCTGTTTTGATACTCAATTTCTTGTTTCATGAAACCAACCAAAAATTTCAAAGCTTGGAAGGTAGTTTCCATTTTTTTTTTTTTTTTTTACTTTTACCATTTAGCTTAGAATTTTCTTCCAAGAAACAATAGGTTAGATACGCTTATGATTTGTGGTCGACAACACAGAGCATTGTTCTATTGATCTAGAAAAACCGATAGATTTTTTCTATCTTAGCATAATTCCTACTAATTTGATTAGGATGCTTCTCGTTTAATTAAATTGGCTAATTTGATATTTAGGACCATTGATATGCACTACAAGAATTAGGGGCTCTTCCGATGCAGAACAACGTCGATATATATAACAAACGACATCGAAAAAGGCTCGCCCAACATAAACGGTGCCACTGAGAAGTAAGTCAGTAATAGTGTGTCGGGGGAGGCAATATCGACGCACAAACAGGACGACGTTGTAGCCACCTAATTTTATTTTACATATATTTTATTATTTTCTTTAAAAAAAGATAATATTTTTTTTCTTATAATAATATTTTTTTATTTTAGAATTTTTTGATAACATCAAATTTTATTTCTTTAAGATAAAAAGGAAAATTACTTTATTAATATTCAAAAAGTTAATAAAATCTTTTAAACTCATTTTAGAAAAAAAGAAATTAATTTATTTTAAATTCTTTTAAACTCATTTTAGAAAAAAAGAAACTAATTTATTTTAAATAAAATATGTTTCTGTTTATTTTAGAAAAATAGAAATCATTTCATTTTGAATATCTCCTAATAAATCTTTTAATCTTTTTTTTTGTTATGTTACTGTTTTTTTAATTATTATTATTACTTTTTTTATATATATTCAAAACTCACTCTTATTAATTTCTTTTTATTATTGTTATTGATATTGTTATTTTAATTATTATTATCTTTCTTTTTTTTCTTTTCTTTTTTTAGTTTTTCATATAAATTTTATGGACTTTTTTGTGCTCTTTTTTCTTAAAATTTTCATATAATTTTTAAACACAATATAACATTAATATTTCTTTTAAAATTTTATTATGATGGGATGTTCTAAATAAAACTAAAGTTTTCTTTAAAAAATATCAAATTCCAAGAGTGAATTTTTTTTTATAACCAAGAAAGACACACACAGAAATAAAAATGTTAATAAACAATATTATGTCCCGTATATATAACAAATAATATTATATTATCATATTGTTTACTTTTTATGTAATTTTGTTGTCTTCCATTCACAACTGAAAAAATAAATTGAAAGAAAATAGAATAACATCTTTCAATTTATAAGTTTTTTTTTATCAATTGAATCAATTGTATTAATATTTTATTCTAAAAATTAACTTTTTGTTGTTCAAAATGTTTGATGGTTACATGTATGATACATGTATTCTTCTTTACACTAACTATTCGGTTCCAACCATTTCTCGTTTAAAAAGGAACAAAATATGATTTTTTATGCATTTGAAAATCTAACCATGTGGAACTTCGAAAATAATAAAATTGTAATTTTTTTAATCTTGTAAACAGTCAAAATTAAAAATTATAAGTTTTTGTCTTTCTAACTATTATCGCTGGAGGTTACCTATTATATTTAACTAATGTTCATGTAGTTATAGTTTCCAACTTACAAAAAATATAATAAAAAATTAACTAAACAAATAATACCATTTACTTTAGAATATTGGATTGTTAATGTATGTATTTTTTAAATATTAAATTTTAATCACTATATCAACTAAGTAGAGTCATCTTTTGTTTTTAATTTTAGGATTATGTTTTTAACTTTTGTGAAATGCTATATTAAATCTCTTTAGTTATTTGAAATTAACTTCTACTGATTTGTTTAAAATAATCCTAATAATTTTCTTGAAACAAACGTTAGGTAAATAAGATTTTAAAAGATATAGCACTTTTAAATCTTAAATTCATAAATATTTTTTTTTACACTTTGCATTGAATTTATCTTAATAATATTACCATTTTATTTTATATTAGTTAATTAATTTGTGTTTTTCTTACCTCATATTTATCTTTACATTTTATTCTTTTTAAAAAACTGTCACGATGGAATTATAAATATTTGAGAGTTCATTATTTCTAAATTCTTGAGATGAGGAGACCGATTCTTTGGGAGTCCAAGTTCGATTTTCAATATTTTTCAAAAAATAAAATCTTATCTTACTTGCTTAATTTGTTGTGTCATATATTTGATTCTATATTGTGCATTATTTTCTATTGACCTAAATTTAAAAATCTTTCTTAAATTTGCTTTTTAACCATTTACAAATTTTTTCTATAAAACTATTTTTTTAAAAGTTTTTGAAATATAAATCTATATTTCATACGGTTTCCTAATCAACTTTTTTTAATAACTCACATCTATTTTACTAAAAAAAATCTTACGATGAAATCTAGAAACTTTTTGGGAGTCCGTTATTTCTAGATTCTTGAGGTGAGTGATTAATATCTTTGGGAGTTCGAGATTTGAGCCCAAGAAAAATGAATTTAATCAATGTTAAAAAAAATCTTTATTCGAAAACCATCCTATAATAGATGTTGAGAAATTGTAATAATTTCTCATTTTCTTGAGGTGGAGGATTTTCTTCAATATAGTCTAATTAATGAAATATTATTCCACTTATTTGATGAGACGATTGCTTCAAATAGGAAATAGGACATAAAAAAATTTCATTAATTTGACGGTGCTTCAAAACGGTGGCAACTTTGATGTTCTTTGTTGTTCTTCAATTAATTGTTGATCGTTGTCAAGGCGAGCTTTTCGTTTTCACTAACCTCTATAGCGTGCATCTCTTGCTCATATGATGAAGACGAAGAACGACCCAACAGTCTTTCGAGACTTGGGCTTGGGCTCCCAACGAAGACCTTTTCAGTAGTTCGATTGTCTATCCAAAACAGTCTCACATATCTTGTCTCTAGAGAGTGGTTGAGAACATTCTGGTGTGGGTTGGGATTGAAGTTCCAACATCTGATTATGCACTAAAAGGTATAAGTTATGAACTAACAATTAAAAGTAGAAAATACAAGAAAAGGCTTTCATAAACTTACATGCATATTCACGGCTACCTGTGAAACAAATTGGCATGTTTTTTTGGCATGTGTTTCTCTAAACAACTCCAAACAGTCCACTAGCCGATTTCATTGTTCAATGAGCTCATGTTGTTGTTGTATGAAGGACTTGGACCCGCTACTGTGGTTGTAAGATTGTTTCGCTCTAGTAGCCTTGTTGGTCATTGATTACTCTTACATGCAAACAGTAAAAATGTTACATATAAACAACAAAAATGAATTAAAATGAAAAGAACATTCGAAGATGTGAATCGCTTGAAATTGTCAACTCGAGTAGTGATTGCAGAGGAAGTGCCAATCTTCTACAGGATTCACCAATCTGTTTGGTGGGTTGACATGTGCTTGTTTTCAAAGTCGTTGAACTTCTTGAAATGCCTTTGGTTGTCTCCTTGAACTCTTTCTACATGGTGAGCATTCGATGCTCGAAAAATCGAGTAAGTACTTGATCTATGAAATCAAGCACGAACCATTGCTACAAAAGGAAAAAACATAAGGATTAGGTTTCTATATACGTAGGTTTAACATATATGTACGGTAACTTAAAAGCTTACTTGTAGATATATCTTAAGGCAACAAATTGGAAAGGTATATCTCACGTTAACACACCGATGGTGTTGCTGAAGCGGACAACATGTGGCGAGATCGAGTTATCTTCTCCTTAGGCGATAGATGTTGGGATATTCCCATTTTACTGTTCGTATCTCTCAAATTCCAAGCCTCCTAGAAGTGCGAGAACTGGGTTGAGTGGCATCTATAAAAACAAAACACTATCAGAAACATAACTTCATGTTTATGCAATTGTTTATGTTGGGACCAACCTGAAGTGTCGCCCACCGAGGACAATCCTCCTGCGTTATTGAACACTTTGTTAAAATCGATAAACAAATCATCTATCTCCTCAAAACCTTTGAGGAAGGACATAGTACCTGTGGACATAAAAACCAAAATTAATTAAATAAATGAGAGTATCTCAAACTAAATATATAAAACATAAAATATACGAATCCGTGATTCATCATTATTATTCGTTGTCACTTGATCCGTTTTGAGGTGATAATTGTTCATCATCATCATTTTTGAAGTCATCAACGGCATGACGCATTAAAACGTTTGATTCCTATATTAAAGATACAAATATAATATCGTTATTACATTTTATTTCGCCTAGCCATCTCGCCTAGGATAGTGATATGTGCGTGAATATACTATAGCAAATCGCTTAGCCATATCTCGCCTTTGATGGCAATTTGCATGTGAAGATTGACAAATCTAATCATCTGACCGTCTCTCCTAATTGGATGACAATACACAACTTATTTTGTTATGTTCTCTCCATTCCAAAATCACAATTATATTGGATGAGTAGTATTTTGTAATAAAGATATCTTCAAAAAATTTCATCAACAGTATTCATTGGAAATAATCATGAATGCAAAAGTTGTAGGGATAGGAAATATCATGCTTAACCTGAAAGACAATAGAGAGATTCTGCTGCAAAATGAAGACATGTTCTAGAGATTAAGAGAAATCTTAATCTTAGTAGGGATGCTTGATAATGTTGGTTGCCATATTACAATGGAAGAAAGTTCTCTTAAAATTCTCGAGAGAATAAGAACTGAACTTGAAGCTCTTAAGTTGAACGGTTTGTATATTGTGAAAAATGTTCATATTAAAGAACATGTGTTGATAGCTCAAAGTTGTAAAGATGACAATCATGATCTATGGCACAAGAGATTGTCTTCCATTTGTGAAGGTGGACTAAAACAGTTGCTTAATCAGGGGATAATAAAGACTAGAGGTATGAAAACGGCTTAACCTTTGTGAACAATGTGTTTATGGAAAGTTCGAAAGGCTCAAATTCACAAAAGACAACATACAACTAAGGACATCTTGGGTATGTGCATGTTGTGATCTGTGGGGGACATCTAGAACTCCTTTCTTGAGTGGCTTGTGATACTTCTTGTCATTAATTGATGACTACTCAAGAAAAGTGGAGACGTGTATCCTTAAAACAAGGGATCAAACCTTTTGAGAAATTCAAAGAGTGGAAGCTAAAAGTAGAGAAGAATACTGCTACAAACATGAAACACTTTAGAACAAATAATGGGCTGGAGTTTCTCAGGGGATCATTATTCAATCATTTTTGTGTTGAAAATGGAATTACTAGACATAGATTAACACCTTACACACCTCAGCAGAATGGAGTGACTGAACGAATGAGCAAAACAATTTTGGAAAGAGTGCATGTTGTCATAGGGCCAGTCTCCATCATACCTTAAATCGTTGAAGAAATGAATTTAAATTTACTCTAAAGCTAACAACTTCCTGTATTAAGTTGAATATTGTTGAAGCTCCTGAGCCTACACTCAAACAACTTTTCTCCCTAACAGAAGAAAGGTATCAAGAAATCGAATTTGTTAAAATGTTGTTGGATCTTAAGAAAAAAGATATAAAAAGAAGAGAAAGAAAAGTTAGTGGAACTTTGTTTTTGACATACCCGAAATTTGTATCTTCTCTGTGAAGTGGTTGTACTCTTGAAAGTCGTTGAAATAAATTTGTCATGGATGATCTTGCTAAGTGGATGTATGCCGAACCACTCTAAATCTATTTTTCCTTCTTCCTCTTCATAATCTCTTCTATGTGGTCTTAATTCCTTGATTGCTTGATCTCCAATTCAAGACAAATGAAGAACTGAAGCTTGAAAGAAGATAAGTTCTCATACTATCTAATATGAAAGAAACACTGAAAACGTTGAAAGTTCTTTTACTGTATTTACATTTTAAAAATATTTTTCAATAGAAACTTGTACTTGGCGGGTAGATCAACACTTGTAGAGCAGAAAGAAATTAATAAAAGGTATTTTAATTTGACCTTTTTATTTCAACATAAACTAACATCGTTGAAGTTTTAAGCTCAACCCTGATCTCCCGTGTATACAATTACTCACACCTAAACCCTAGAAGAAACCACAAATTATTGATAGCAATTCAAAAAGGGATGCAAAACAAATTAAATGAAAGATCCTCCCCATAAAATTTCCTAGCTCTCACAATGCTTTTCAGAAGATCGAAATGGAATATAATATTTTAAAGAGAACTCCATTCTAGTTGAAAATTACCAATTAGTCACCAAAAGTTTACTTATTCAATGAAAATAATTATCTACAACCAGCTGGAGGACTACAAGATTTTAAAAGTTATTTGTCATTTAGACAATCTAATACTGTAGATATAAGATTAGTTTAATTTCAAATCATAAAAAATTGATACAAAAAAAATTAATAATTTTTTTTTGTTATTTTTTAAAACAATTTTACTTAAGTTTTTACTTTCAATATAATTTAATTAAGGATTTTATAAAAAAAATATAACATAGCGGTAAAACCCTATATAAAACAATTTTGAAAAAGAAAAGAAAGTCAAACAACTCTATAATGAAAAATACCAAAAATACCCCCGTCAACAGGTGATTAATTTGACACTCTCGCTTTAATATATTTTGTACACGAACTTGTACCAACATCTTTTAGATTTGGCTACATGATCATGTTTAGATTTTGATACCAAAATCAAAATGATTTTTAGTCAAGATTTCATTGGTATACGATCGTGATTTTTAGTCAAGATTTCATTGGTATACGATCGTTTAGATTTAGTTATTTTTAGATAGTTTAAATTTGAGTATTCCTTGAATCCTAATTTAGATTTGATTGTTAAACGATTTTTTTTGTTTAGATTTAGATTTTTTCAAGATTTTTTGGTATAAGATCATCTACATTACATAGTTTAGAGTTTTTGATCGTTTAGATTTGACAACGAAATCTAAACAATTTTTTTTTTCAAGATTGTTTGCTGTTATGGTGGTTGAAGTTTGCGTGAGTTTTGCTAAAACCTCTACAAACATTATGGATTTTGAAGCTTCTAAATCATTTTCTTAAGCATCAAAACAATTAAACAATTCACACAATATAGTAATACAACAAATGTAATTTTCAATAACATTTTGTTAGCGTGTTTAGTTGGTTAAAAAAATGCTACATAAAATTATAAAAGAAGAGATAAATTTCAATTTTTAAACATCCTTGAACTTTAACGTGGGAGTATTGTATCATCATCAACTTTTGAATTGTTTCAATGAACTATAAGCGTACCAATATATTTAAATTTTGAACTTTTATAAATGTACCATTTTAAAACCTCAACTTTTGTAAGGGTGTCGAAACAAAACATAATGTAGATGATTTAAGCACAGTCTCGAAGTGTTGCTTGCTTCGTAGTTTATGCATGTACTCTCTTATAATTTGATATAGTTTCTTCGTTACCAATTAATTTAGTTTATTTCAATTCATTTAGTTCTGAAATGGTCTGTTTTATCTTTTGGTCTCAAAATACCAAAAAAGTAGCATAATAAATAGATAAAATCCACTGATGATTTTGAATTAACCTAAAGAAAACTAGGAGTTTTAGGACTAAATAGTGAACATTTTAAGAAGAAAGAATTCAATAAGTTGTTAAGAATAAACCCACATGTTATGTTTTCCTCTCTAGATACATTCTATCTCAAAGAAAAAAAAATAGTTGATCGAAATTTTGAGTTTGCAGATGTTTCTCATGGTAAATATCTTTGGTGACGTTGTTGACCTTGCTCCCCAATCGATCTATCCCCTCCTAATTAACCGATCTTGAAGCAGTTAGCAGAATTGTTTGTGTTGACGTGGGTTTGTAGTTAGGCTGCCCATAAGCCTGCGACGCTACCAGCAGTGCACGTGGTTTCATTGCATGCTTCCTCTCCTCTTCATCCTTTCCTCTTCTTGTTGCTTTTGATGTCAATGGCGCTGTCAATGTGGATAATCGAACACTCATTTCCATATTTTTTTCCGTCTGAAAAAAAATCAAATTTATTAACATTGATTATTAGTTGAAGATCACACGTTAAAAGACCAATATATGCTCCACACGCTCCATAACTTTTTACTATCTTAGGCTTTGGCTATCCCTAAAACAAATAGCTTCTTCACTAAATTAAAAAAAAAAAAAGAACAAGCCCTCCTTATTACCCATTTGAGATACAATCAATAAGCTAGTCCAACGAAATGAATGAGCAAATCAAAATAGAACGGTATCTCAACTGATTTCCAGCAAATTAGATACACAAAAATGAATCTGGTGTCCTTCAAAATTCAAGTACAATTACGCAAAAAAATTAATTCTACTTTTATGTAACAATTAATTCATATCCCATTATATAAATTTGAACAATGATAGAACAACTAACGTCGTTATTTCACATAAAAGAAAACTATCGGCTACAAAAGGAACATCATCATTATTATATATAAATTAAAAGATTTGTTTTATGACTTGTTGTAATCCAAAATTATCAATTTTTTCTTCAAAAATTTAAATGTACAGTGTTGTTCAAAAATGTGTTCGATCACTTGGTTTCTCTATCATGATAAAAAACATTATGAGGAAGAACGTATCATGAAAATTACAAAAGAAGCTTATCTCAGTAGGTCCTGTAGTTGATATATAGTTTTCATTCATCAATTTTGTACCTTCGTCAATTCTCATTCAAACATTAGATGAAGAACTTGTTGAAATAGTTAGGCCTAGCCCAAATGACAGCCCAATTTCTAGAAGTACTAGTTACTACAATGTTTTAGAGAAATTACTTCTCACTTTCTGTTATGGTCTTCTCGCTGACTCTCATCTTAAAAGATCCTTTCCAATCCACGAGCTTCCTTTTTTTGTTTTGCAAACCTCCATTAAAGTACTAAAAACTCGATAAAACAGGCATGAGTGCTTGGCCAGAATGCTTATGTATTTTTAACATAAAATACGAGTTTTGATATTCTTCTTCTATATTTTGGTTTTATTATTCGTAAGAGAGGCTACAATAATTTGTAATTTTACAACTTATCAGTTAGCTAAGCTATATTCATCACTTGGTCAGTGTTTATCACCAACTACTCGATAGGGCAAGTAGCAAATATATGGCTAACGGGTGAAAGGAGGAGTTTGGAGAAAAACTCCAACTTAGCGAGTCAACTTCCATCATTTGTGTCTCAAAAGGAGACAAGTGTACGTATTTGGCACCAAGAGGTTGTCACCCTTAAAAGAGAAGTGTTATATAAGTCTTGTAAGTAAAATCTTCTAGATATACCTTGTTTAACCAACCATAGTCATTTACATCCCGAGAGGCGAGCAAGTGTGGCATTTAAAGACACCGAGAGATGCTTGCCTTAATCATAAACTAGTTATCTGAGTTGTGTCACATCATGGTTATGACATAGCTTAATAGCCTAATAGTGCATAATCCTTCCTTCATCCTTTCTTATATACAAGTTAGTTCACACCTCCATGTTGCCTCCATCATAATTTTCCTTTACAGATTCTGTAGTGTTGATAAGTAGAAATAGTATAAACTTACACTTTACCACACTGTATTGATAATTCTTTTATTCCGCCCAATTGAAGAGTAAACTCTAGAACTAAGCTTTGATATCAATTTCTAGTGTTCGACCCTAGATTACCCAGGAAACCTATTGTTTCACTTAAACTTGGACAAGCAATAGAAAAACTTGTACTCAATGAGGACTTAGTATATACGTAAAAATGAGATACATAATAAGCATCTAGAATGCAATGACCAAGACCACGATCACGTAGAATTAGATACAGACACATACAACATGGTTACACACAACACTAAGTCCACAATCACGAGACCAACAACCAAGTTTTTGGCAAAGCGAAGTCTCATAGACCAAGCACTAATCTCTTCATTCTGAAACATCCTTACGCTTCTGACCTCTGACCGGAGTCCTGCGAACAAACATATTTTTTCTTTAACCACAAAGCTGAATTAGTTGGGTTGTTCTATTAAGTTGGTACTTCTAAAACTGTTGTGATGCTTTTGAAACTGTTTTAATTAAGTCGATGCTTAGGTTGATCCTCCAAACAATCCCATTGTGAAACTGTTCATTCTTTTAAATAGTTGTGCAAATGATGAAGATCATGATATATATAATAGATATAAACAGTGGCGTCCTAGCACACATTTAAAGCTTTTTAGTTTTATGGTTTCTTTAAGAATTGTTTGATTAGACAATAAGGAAAAGGCTCCATCTTAACACTTTGAAGGCGAGGAGAAAAATTGAGGAGACTTTTTGGTTAGGCTTTTGATGCTTCTTCTTTCCTTGAAATTTAAATACGACTTCACTATTCCTTTTGATTAACTTTTGTACAGAAAATAACTCAATGTTTTTAGTTGTTTGTTGTCTAATTTTTTACGAGTTGTTATTTTTTAGTACTGTGACTTAGTATTTTCTAGCTTACTAATAAGTTCATTGGAATTATAGTTAATTTGTTCTTGGTCTATCTCTAAATAATTACATAAGCTGAAGTCAACGAGCTGCGCAAACACAAAATCACTCTCATATTTGTTTTAATTATTATGACTTAGTTTTTTCTAACTTTCAAACCATCGATGGTGAGTTTGCTCAATATTTGGTTTCAAGTTCATCGGCTTTATTGGTGATGTAGAACTTAGACTTTAATACTGTTTAAAGTACCTATCATTCTATTTTTTACTTTAATGTTCCGTTTAGTTATATTCTTTTTAGTAATATAAAGAGGTTAACTCTCTCTTTATATTAATTTTTGTTTGTATTTTTGGGTAAATGAGATGGATATGTATGTAGTCTTGACATCTTGGTATTTGTAAGTTTTCTCCATGGTTGTATATTTCTCCTTGTGATCTTCACGATACCTCTTGTATCATTGTACTATATTGTTGTTTTTCTCTTTGAATTTAGGTGAATTTAATGGTTGGTTTGTGTTTGGGAGAGGTTTTAGTAATATGGTATGTTGGGGAATTTATTTTCTTTATTTGTTTAGTTGGGGGAAATTTATGATGAGGCTTGAAGAAACATAATGGTGTGTAAGAATTACTCGTTAAATTGTAAATAAGGCCTATGTTGTTTTATTAATAAAGTTATAATTTAATTTTATAAAGTGAACTAGATGTTCTTTTCTTACGGATGTTTGTTCAATCTCCATATTTGTTCAATCTCTTCTGATAATGTCTTAATTCAAGCATTGGGGATAAAAGAGTATCATGGTCGTGTCAATGGAGTTGGTGGGTATGTTACTCCTACAACTTACTTTCATTTAGTTAAAAAGACATCAAAACATGAGGAGGAAATTCTACTTGAGAATAAAGAACTTCGAATGCGCGTTAGCGAATTAAAAGCACATATTCACTCAAGTTTGTCTACACCATTATCTGGACATGGGAGTTGTTCGAAGCCAAATTTCTTGGAGGGGATTGAGTCGAAAAAAATAATCAAAGAGAAAAGTAAGTTGAAAGTTGTCGAATGTCAACAAATAAAATAAGAGGACAGAGGTGGAATCGATGGAGAAACTAAAAGAGAATTAATCCAAAGAGAAGGAGGTGGAGAAGATCAATATAAATGACAATGAAGTAGAGTCGGACATCTTCAAGGTACATGATCCACTAATGAATTCAAATGTCTAATATTTATATCTTACTGAATATGAATGTTCTTGAATTAGGAGAGAGCCTTAATAAAAATGCATAAGGAAAAAGAAGTTGTTTGTGAGTTGACTTCGATTTTGCCAATAACTTTAAAGTTCAATTCTCATATACGCTAAGAAGGTAATGGATAAACATTTCAGTATCACTATTCCACTAGCTGTTGGCATTTTTAGTATTAATCGGGAGAGTTCTGTGCTCTGGGAGAACATCATTGACCTTCGTAACATGAACGAGGTCAAAACGTTTACATTGGTGGCCTATATGACGGAAGTCAATTTCATTTCTTTGCATTTAAATTTATGTAGCTTTTTTACGAATTTAAAATATTTTGTAGGTACTTGTATTAATCTATTCTTGGTTTGAAGGGAAATTTGCAATACATCTTTGTAAATCCGTCCCTCGTCTCTTCCAGACATAACTCACAAGAATCTTGAATTCGAAACTTGTGTAGTAGATTGATGGTTTCAAAAGCAAACCAAATAGTTCTTGCTCTTTTTAATTCTTGGTAAGTCAAGTTATTTTATCTGTTGTATTAACAATAAAATAACACTTATATTTTGTATAATTAGGGATCTACTTGGCATAAATGGATACGATGATACAATGTTATACCTTGACTTACTAAGGACAACATCAAAATCAACTACAAGATATGTAACCGACAAGGAAGTTAATCTGTTATGTCATGTAGTGTTGATTCTAATGCGTGTACAATAATTTAAAATTTGTGCAATCTTATCTTGGCGAAACAGAGCAATAGCAATATTTCAATCACAAAAGAACATTAAGAAAAACCAAAAACAAACTTTATGGTGAACAGTAAATGCAAACATAAACATTTAAATTCATTGTATTTTGTAGACTACTAACAATTAAGATTACTTCGTTATTCTAATTTGTAGTTTTTATTTAGTGTCCACTACAAGTTAGGAGCACCGAGTGTGGATACTACATCATGAGGTTTATGAGAAAAATTGTGACTAGGGGAAGCATTGTCGTATTGAATTTGATATCTTATTATAACATCCGAGATTAGAAGGGAGACATGAATGAACCGGTATTACATCTGAATGAGAGGGATCCTAAGGACATGGAAGTAATGTTAAGAAAGACTTAAAACAATTAAAAGTTAATATCTATACCAGGAAGATCCACCTTTCTTTTTGGTGGTTCGATCATAGAAACTCCAAAGTTAAACATGCTTAACTTGAAGAGCAATTCTATGTTGGGTGACCTCTTGAAAATTTTCCTAGGATGCATGTGAGTGAGGACACAAAGCATGCTGAAAGGACCCATGTTGTTTTGTGGGGAGAACTTTCACTCTAATAAGCTTTTAAGTATAGTAAGGATGATGCTGCTAGGTCGCAGGAGATGAAAAGGAATGTCTAAGGTCCAAATTTCAAATCTTGGTCTGAATCTTGGGCCTAGAGCGTTACAGTTATATATCAAACTATTTTTTTTGTGGGAATAATAACTTTAAAAAACACTAACTTAAGGAACAATAATTTTCTTTTGTGGGAGCATCTAATTTGTTGAGACTTGAGTTAATTAGTTTGTTTGGATTGTGAGTTAATTAATTTATTTTGCATGTTTATAGATTGATACACGAAGATCATACTCATAGGCCGAGTTAGACGAGGTTAAAGTTGAGTTAGCTTACTTTTTGGGTTCAAACATATTATTGTGACTTTTTTTTTTTTTTTAATTCTGAAATAGGAAATTTTTTGTTGTGGCTGCCATTATGAAACTTTATGTATAGATAATATATGTGATTTTTTTGAATTGTTCATATGGGGGGTTGATTTGTACTCTTAAGAACACTACCAATTGACATACTTTTGAAATTAGATTTATTATAGCCAGATAGTTTTTGGAGAAGTTAGTTAATTATGATGTTTAGTTGAATTCGTGGCAATCTAATGGAATTATTTATATTTGCTTTTGTAAGTGATCTAAAATATCATGTATATGTAAAGTTTTGGAAATAATTATATATAAATATGGTGAAGCGTTTTATTTATATCAGTTTGAGTTTTAAAACTATATTTGATGAATAACATTGTTCATATATATTTATGAAAATGTTGCTGGAGCACTGTACAAAACTGTGAGAGGGCGATGCAGGAAAAAAAATAATTAAATTATAATTTTTTTAAAAAAATTCAAAACATGCTTGACGGTTTTTAAATGTCATAAATATGTACATTCTTGACAATTTTAAAATATTATAAACAAATGCATTATTGACAGTTTTTCAATGTCATAAACAATCAATTTCTTGACGGTTATTAAATGTCAAGAACACTCATACTCTTGATGGTTTTAAATTGTCATGAATACTCATACTCTTAATGAATTTTAACTATCATGAAAATTTGTATACTTTATGTTTATAAAACGAAAACGTTCACTATTCTTGACGTTTTATTAACTGTCAAGAAGTTCAACTTTCTTGACGCTAGCTTCAATGACAGTTTTGAAATGGTTAAGAATAATAATTCTTGACAGTTTAAAAATGTCGAGAAAATTTATTTTTGTAGTAGTGCAATTACATCATTACCTTGCAAATTTTCATATTAGATGTTCTTTTAGTCAAGATTTAGACGATAATGTTATTCTAAAATCTTTTCCGATTAAATTTGAGTTTATTAGAATTGTCCCTAACATTTGTAAACTCTTGTTTATGGATCCAAACTAGTTTTGGTCTCTTTCTAGCAAAGATCATAACTTTTGGAACACTTACCTTATACTCTATATATCTAAACATTAGTATTCTTTACTACTACAACTCTCTCTCTCTAATGAAATGACAGCATTAATAACAATTTTGGTTGTTTTTTTTATGTGAAATCTTTTCTTCTAAAATTGATTTGAGCTCTATAGATTTTAGGTTAGGAAGATCAATTAAAAATAATTAACTCGACAGCGAGTATTCTAAAAAAAAGTTTTAGAATTTCCGGATGAATAAACACCTTGTCGGAAGAATAATGAGCAATAAATAAAGCTAACTATGAACTTTTTGCAGGTGGCAACCTAGACACATTAACACCAGGAGATGATCTCCCAACGTGTTTTTTGTTATTTCCCAACGACTGAAGGCGTTAGGAGAGTACATTTTTCTAGTAGGATCAAGAGAAGAATATCGATGATATATATTACAAAGAAACCAAACAATTTTAGGACCTTACAAGAAAGGGTTCATATCGATTTACTAAATGAATTAGGTTCGTTTTTGCAAAAACAAATATCTTTATTGGAAGATATAGTTATAGATCATAAATAACAAAGTCAAATAATAGACATCTAATTTATTTTTAAAAAAGAATCAAAATATTTGAAATTAAACTAAAACTATGGATGAAAATAGAAAGATTGGTAAGAAAGGATACCCAATATTTGACTTGAAAGTGGGTACCGTTTGAAAATGGAATCGAAGTTCACATCATTAAAGAATCTTTCTCCTAGAATTTAGTTGAGGATGTGTCAATTCACAATGACCTTTAGTAAGTTTTTATGATCCCATTGTGACATTATACCCACCATTTAGAGGAGAAAATTGGAACATAGACCCATATTTCAGTTGTCACATTTTTATAAATCTCCTATGCTTTAAAATTGACTTGTATCTACCCACTTTAATTTAAATGCAATTCAAATCATGCAATTGATGAATTGAATATGGTAAAGGACCCTCAATTTCTCATCAAAGCTATTTTCTTTGAGGATAGTGATTACTAAATTAGGTTAGAGAGATACATTTGTCAAACTCTTGATATTCTAACCATACAAAAAAACTTTCAATGTGTTATGCAACTTTCTTATGTCAATTTTCAATTTAGTTCAAACTAAACATGTCACCTTATTCATTGATTAATTGAAAAATTGTCTATTCAATCATAATTTTGGCATATTTAACGCTTATTTAACAAGTTCAAATTTTCTTGCTCTTAATCCTTATTTTTTCAATAAAAATAAATCATAAGTTAGTCAAAGTGAAGAATTTGGATTGATCTATCTCTTCATAAATTTTAGTCAACTTCTTGAAATTGAGTTTTTTGAATAGTAGATTTAAAAAAAAATGTTGTTGATAAACTATGGTAACTTCATTCACATATAAGATAGGTGTTAGTAAGTAATAATTTTGCAGATGGAATCTCCCACACTCATGTACTAGAAAATAATAATATTAATTAATAACACAACAACAATAGTTTTTAGAAACAATATAAGTTGTAAATTGAGTCTTAATGGTCGGCTCTCTTTTTATTTAGATTTTTTTGTTCAACAGTAGGTGGAGTTGAAAATATTTTAAACAGTAGCTATATTTATAAATTAATTAAATTACGTTCAAATTGAGCTGCTCCTACTAAATTGTTCATGGTTTCATATTAGCTTTTAGACTAAAATAGTTTGACGATGAGTTTAGGAGGTGATATGAATGAGTGGATATCATATTTGAATGAGAGAGATTCTAACGATATGAAAGTAATATTAAGAAAGACTCAAAAGAATTAAAAGTTTACATATATACCGATATGGTGTATCTTTTTTCTTTGGTTTGTGCTTCGATCGTAGAAACTCTAAAGTTAGACATGCTTAGCAAGAAACAATTCTACATTTGGTGACCTCTTGAATTTTTTTTTAACTAAGATGCATGTAAGTGAGAACAAAGTTAAGAATAATGTTGTTAAGTTGTAGGGGATGCATGAGAATGTTGGAGTTCGAATTCTGAATCCTTGTCAAGTAAGAGACTCACATTCCAAATAGAATCATTCAAATACTTCATATTTGAATCACTCTTTCGCAAACAAATCAAATTACTCACATCTTAATTTTCCCCTGACAAAACAGTCCACCCTTACGTTAAATTCCTAATTTTCCTCACAAACTTTTCATCATCTTCATCCTCTCTTCACGACCATCACGAATCCTCCCCACCTCAGTAACCTACATCACCAGATGTCAAGGACCCATCACCTACGATGTTGCTTACCGTGAAGGACTAACGAGAAAGAATAACAAATTAGGTAGTGTCATTTTAAAAATGGAAAAAATATATTAAAATTAAATAAATAAATAAATCATTTATTGAATTATTAGTAGTAAATTTTCAATTGATTAAAATAACTTGATCAAATCTTAATTACTAGGTATTTCAAAATTTGAAGATAAAATTAAAATCATAACAACCTAGATCAAGTTATCTAAATTAAAATTTTAACATCTTAAATTAAATCATCTAAAATTAAAATCGAGAGATCTTTTCCCAAAGCATTTTTGTATATCTTTCAACAATTTTGTGTGATCCACAATTTCTTGTAGTGAATATTCAAATTTACTAACTAATTGACAAAAGGTAATTATACGATAATCAAAAGAAAATTAGATAACTGTGAGAAACAATTAACTAATTAATAAAAAAATAGAAGATAATCAAATGGTAATCAAATTCCACGCTAGCTTTAATTGAAAATAGAAACAAGAGAAGGTAATCAAATGACAATTGAAATGTAATCAAATGAGTATCTCATAAGACAAACTAAAATTAAAAAAAAAAAAAAAAGAACCAACCGAAGCTAATCAAATAACTATCTCACAAGGCTAACTAAAATTAAAAAAAAAAACATAGAAGGTATTCAAATAATCACATAACAATCAATTTTTTTTTTTTGAAAAATAAGGGGTGCTTTTTACATTTTACTTCAAACCCATACGAAATTTGGGCTAGGCAGATCAATTTTTTTATTTTATTTTACAATTTAAAATTGAGTTATAAAGAAGAATAGCATATTATGAGTTTTACTTTGAAAAAATAGCAAAAAATAATTTTAAATTGTTAGAATATCAAAACATAAAAATTAGAAAAAAAAGTGAAACAATCTCTCAAATGCCTCTATCTAATATGACTAATACAATTGTTCACCTAAATCTAAAATATACACTGTAATTGAAATAACATATGTTACATACAAATTTCACCAAAAAATATAAAGATTACAAAATTTGTCATTAATGGGAAGCTTCACCTATTCATCTTCCTTTTCCTCTTCTCCTTATTGACAATTTCGCATCATTTTGATTCAATTTTCTAAAATACGGAACAGAGCCATGGTTCAATCAATTCCAATAAGAAATCATGAAATCTGACGAAATTTCTTTGGGTCAAAACCTCTCAAACTTTCTCAGATTGAACAATGCAGTGATGATATTCGACAAGAATCACCCACTTTTTCTTCAATTCATAAAAAAAATTGCAACAACATTTGACGAAAACAAATGGGGATACAACGGATTTCTTCTTCAATTCTTCTCTCACAAACATTTGTCTCTTGTCGACTGCCCTCCTCTCTCAATCTCCTTCTTTTCTTTTACTAATAAAACCTGAAAGAAGAAGTTTCAAATAATTACAAAAATGTCACTGAAGCATCATTAAAATCTAAAATTTAAATTCAAATTGTTATTAAAAATATATATTAAAATTGAAATTGAAATTGTTATTAAAAATATATAATAAAATTCAAATTCAAATTGTTATTAAAAATGTATATTAAAATTTAAATTCAAGTTGTTATCAAAAATATATTTCATGTATTATTTAGTAAATTGTTTAAAATATACAAAATTTGAAAATTGTGTATATTTATTTGTTGCATTCTTGTCTAGCAACAAAATAGCAAATTTAGTTAAGATTTACCAAATTTAAATGTTGTTTGCAAAATAAACTATTTTCGTGCTATTTCCAATTTCATGTTTCATTTTTTGAGCTATTTAAATACACTATATTTAAAATATATAGATTGTCTTATACCCAGACGAGTGATACTATATCTTGATTACCAATTTTTTTCCCTTTTATGTGTCACAAATCTGTTGTTTATGACGTTATTCATACTTAACATATATTATATATGTTTGAAATTTTTTAATTCTATTGGTTTTTATAAAGTTTGGTTAGTTCAACGACGGTAAGAATGACAAAATAGTAATAGATAACAATTTAAAAAATAACAAACCTAAAAAATATTTTTGATTTTTAGCAAAATCGCCTAAAGTAGATATTTTTTTATAATATTTCAACTGATTTTACCCCTTCATAGACTGAAACTCACTTTTTTATATTTGTGCAGAGTAAAATAATGAAATATAACACAAAATTACAAATACAGTGTATTTACATATCATTCAGTTTTAGAAAAATGAGTTTCAGTTTATGAATGGATAAAATCGGTTGAAAAATTGTAAAAAATATCTACTTAAGACGGTTTTACTAAAAACCAAAATATTTTTTAAATTTGTTATTTTTCAAATTCTTATCTATTATTTTGTCATTCTCACCCTTATTTTTTTAAAATTTCAAGTGACATTTACTCAATTTAGTTAAGTCTTTTCTAGATAATGATGCAAGCGACCCTTTTAATTATAGTCTTATGACATATGGTTTTTTTTTTTTTAGTTTGAGCTGATTAATTTTCTCATAATTTATTCCAATAGTTAGCAATTTTATTAAATAAAAGAAGTTGATTTTTTTTTTGCCAAATTTCAAAATTCAAGAACAAATTTTATAATACTATTATATTTTTTAGTTTTAAATTTTACATGATTTTTTTAAACGTCGGTAACAAGTAGAGCTAGGAATTTAAAGGAGGAAGAAGTTACTTTTAGCTTTAGTTTTGAAAATAAATAAATAAATAAATAACCCGTTTAAGTAACCATTTCTTTTTAAAAAGAAAAACATCAGGTATATTTTTTCTAATTTTTACCATGATTTATATTTTTCTTAAAATACAAAAACAAAGTTTTTAAAAACTACATTTTTTTAATTAGTTTTTCCAGTTTGGCTCTATTTTTTAAAAACATTTGTAAAATATAGATAATTTTAATTGAAATGTAACCAATGTTTAAAAGCTTCATTTTATAAACTAAAAAAATAAAAAACAAAATAATTACTAAACAGAATTCAAGTCATTATTAAACGAGACATGAAAATCTATACTTTCATGTCACTGTACAATACATCAAAATTTCAAAAAATCTCTATTAATGCAGTATATATATAATCAATCCAACATGCACGTTATCTCTATCGATGATATTAAAAAAAATATATATATACATATATCTTAAATAAACTATCAAATTTGAGTATAACCTAAGATAACAAGTAAAATAAGATATATACTTAAAGATGTTATAAACAAAAGAAGAAAAAAACAAAACAAAAGTCAGAGGTTTAGAAAACTTAAAACATTATAAAGAAGGATGAAAGCTAAGAAGCACGAACACATATACGAGACACAAATATGACACAACATGGACATAACAACACACCATATTTTAAAAACCTAGAATACAACATGGCACGGGCACGTTTATTAAAATATTCAATTAAAATATATATATCACTTTATAGTAAAGGGAGATTCATAATAAATGAATTTTGATGCGTTTATATTTGATGCATTCTATGCTCAAAAGTTATTATTATTATCATATATGTGTTCTTTTAGTCTATTCAACGTGTGTTTTATGCATGTCTAATACATTTGTTACACTAGCAAATGCTCAATAGGTATCCACCAAGTGTCGAATGCAGACACGCTATCCAAACTAAAGTGTTCGTGCTTGTTAGAGGAAAGAAAATGAAAGGGAAAAGGGAGGAAGCATGCATGTCTGTTTTTTATTTATTGACATGAAGATGTTGAGTGCCAAGAGAGAAATAGAGAAACATTAATGATGTATGGTCAAAAAATGGAGTGAGAAGAATAAGAAAAAGAGAGACTGAGATGGGCAGGTTAAAGTGGAACAAATAGTAAAATAGAGAGGAAAAAAACAAAAACGTAAAACCATGAAATAACAGTTCCTGTAAGACTGCAATAGAATGGGGATCCTAAAATGGACCCAACACACTGTTCTAATGTGACTGCCAAATTGTTTACTCTAAATAAAACCCATTCATTCTATTTCATAATCTATCAAACCTACCTTCAAATATATATATCATACAGGTACTAGTCTTAATTGCTTCTTTAACTTTATAATGTGATTGAAAACAAATGGCATAAAATATGATTATTGTGTTTGAGAATGATATGAGATTTTGTGCGTTTAATGTTATCATTACACATATTGTTATTGTAATACTATAAAAATTGTGGATTTGTCACATTTATCTTTATCATTATAGTTGACTCAAATAGTAATTATAACGTTAAAGTTAAATGGGACAAATTTATCCATATTAATAATTTGGATAAAAACTAATTTAAAGTCTATAATTCATGTTCTACCATTAATTTATTAATAGAATTTTTTTACCATTACACCAATTTCGATTGCGAGTGGTAAATTTCATTTTAATTCCCAATATACTTTAAAATGTCAAATTAAGATTAGTTTGTGGTGCTATTTTGTTGTTACTTTTTTAAATCTTTCACATGTAAATTCATTATTGTCTATTATTAAGAAGCAAAATAAATAAAAATATTTACCAGCTATAACAAAATTTTGGATTCTATCATTAATAGTATTCTAGCATGGCATATCAATAACTATCGGTGATAGAATTTGTTATAAGTTATAAATATTTTGTAAAATCTACCATTTTTAAAAATATTCCTATTATTAAACTAATTTGAAGAAGGAAAGTTGAAAAATATCAAAATAAATTAAAATATTTATAAACTGTAGCAAAAATTATAATTTTATCAACGATAAAAATTGATAGACTTCTATCATTGTCTACCAATGTCATTGATAAAAGTATATAAGTGTCTATTAATATTTGAATCTTAAAATTTTGCTATATGTTATAAATAATTTATAAAATTTACTATTTTTTATCTTTTCTCTTTATTGAAATATGCTAAATACTAAAAGCAATAATTTTCTTATTAAAAATTAGTACAATACGTGAAAATGTTCCTAAAAATAATTATATAGTGAATCATAGAGAGTAAAATTGTTTTCTTATGGAAAAACCAATAATAAAATAAAAATAAGTACTAAATTGAAGGTTTCTTGGGAGTGTATGAACAAAATAAAATCAATATTTAAACTTAAATGAACTAAAATTAAACGAACTCCAACAGATTACGTATTTTAACTATATATATAAAACAAAAATATAAATTTAAGATTTATTGGAAGGGTAGATTAACTCTTTATGGAGAAAAATATGATGAGTAACATTTAGAAACTTAGGATGGGTTTTTGTAACGTTCTTGTTTTTCCTGTTTTCTGTTGTTTTCATTTTCTAAGAAACAGATTGGTAATGTTTCTTATTTCTCGTTCTAAAAAAAATAGAAACATTTTTCATTTTATAAAGAATTACCGGGAACAAAAAAAAATGGTTTCTCCTTATTACTTCTATTAGTTTCGTTTTTTTCCCTCAATTATTTCTAGGGGCATTTTTAAAAATAGAAAAATAAACTAAAATATTTCAAGGTATAGCAAAAATTTGGATTTTATCACTGATAGTCTTCTATTACTGTAGCATGACTATCAGTGATGAAATTTGCTATGGGTTATAAGTATTTTGTAAAATCTACTATTTTAAAAAATTGTGCTTGTTTCTATTGATTTCTTTTTTTTAATTCTTTTTATTGATTTTTTTCTTTTTTCTCAATTTTTTTATTGGTTTCATTTTCCTCATTTTCAATTATTTTTCTATTTCATTTTCATTTTCCATTTTCTTGGTGTGATTTCCTTTTTCTTCCTCTTATTTTCATTTTTTTTCCACAAATAACCACTCTCCACTGAATATGATTTTCAACCAAGTTTTTATTTTTAATATTATAAAAGAAACACACACACAAAAGTTGAAACCCAAAATCATTTTCAGAAGTTGTTTTTAAAAACCTATTTTGTATTTTTCTTAAATAAAAAAAAGTCATAAAATCTCAATTTTAATAGTCTGTTAAAAAAGCTAATTATCTTTCTCATGCTTCTTTTTACTCTAAGCTTTCCTTTCCAAGGTTGAATGACATTTATTAATTCATAAACCTTTTAATCTTTACTTTTCAGTTCATCTTTTCATCTCAAAAGACAAATATTATATTTTAGTAGTTGATGCTTTTTGAGTTTAAATATCTTATCTGTTTCAAAAGTTTCCTTTTAGCTCTTTCTTCTAACATTTTTCAATTATATCCACTCTTAACATTAATTTTTAAATGGGTTATTAATATGACACCTAGTGAGTGACATAAATTTAAAAAGAAAAAACAAAAATTAGATCACTAAACAAACAAAAGTTTCTAAAGTTTTCATTTTTATTTCAAATAGAAATGTCCACTTTCCATGAAGTGTGGCATACTTCTCTTTCTCTTTCTATTTTCTCAGTCACGAAATTTAGGTATCGACGAGCGGAAATATGTGCTCACGTTCACTTTATCGATTTTTGTATTTTAATATTAATTTTGAAATGTCAAATTATAATATATATTAAATAATGTTTTATTTTTAACAAAGTATGGTTGTAGTACCGTGGTTGCGTTTACACTCTCACAACCATCTCGTAATCATCTTATTTCATTGACATTCTTTTCACTTTTGATTTCTTTTTTAAAGAAAATTGTAAAAAGTAACGCATATGAGATTTCACCGAAAAATACTAGCGTGCTTTTTGAAAAGTCGTTCAAATATTTTTTGATTTTAATATCAATACCAAAATTCATTTAAAATTTTTATTTTTTTTCTAGCTTAGGATTGTTTTAGGTCTTTTTAGTACGTCTTGTCATGTTACCGTCGACAATTGCTAACTTTTTTTTATCTAATTTTCTGAATCATATGTTAATTTTTATCTCCTCAAAATTTCTTTGAATTCGGTTATCTTTACTAAATATTATAACAAATTATAAGGTAACTTTTCAACTCTTCACAAAATTTCTATTTTCACAAAATTATATGAATTTTTAAATTTCAATTGGTTTTTCAATTATCAAAATAGATTTTTTTTTTTCATATTGACGATTTTCGGTGTTAAATATTCTTGAAATTTCATTGAAAAAGACCAAATATGGAATATATCGAGATTTCACCGAAGGTCTGAAACCAAAACTTTTCTTTTTTTTTCTTTTTCTAATCTCTGAAGTCCATGAAATAACCTTAATGGTTTGAGATTTTTTTAAAAATATAATAAACCGACAATATATTTACGCGGTTAGAAAATTTTTTAAAACGAAAAAAGTACATAGGCCCACAATAAAATATACCAAAAATGTCATAGTCAACACACAATTAATTGATCACTTACGCGCATAATATATTTGGTGCACAAGACTATAATGACTAAGGGTACCTCCCAACAGAAATTTAAAAATTCATCTAGCAGGACTAATAACGGGTATCTTAGTGTGTATATTCTTATACTCACTCTTTTCTATGTTTAATGTTTTAAGCAAAGGTAGAGGAAAATAAAAGGTGGGGAGCAACCGAAAGGGCTCTTGGCATGCCGTATGAGGATTCCATAGTTTTTGCTTATGCTTTTTTATATATGTTTTCCGGATTTGACTGTTATAATTTTTTGTTTTTTCAACTTGAAGATTATTTTATGTTTATTCTTCTTAAGATTAGATAGGGTCCAAACTAAGATACATTTTCATACTATTTTTACTGTTTTACCAAATTTGATCCCTCAACCGTTGTTTTGCAATTCTTAAAATAAAAATAGTTTTGCTTCTTCTTAAGAAGTTAAAAATTTATTATTTATTTCAAAGTAGTGACCTCAACTTAATATGAAAAGCGGGATCAGTTACATTGGTATAATCGTTTGATCTTGTGTCTTGTTATAAACTCAAGAAGCTAACATTTATTACACTAAGTAGTGCATGGTGGCCATAAATGATTAAAATTTGAAACTTAGAATCTGATCAAAGATTGAATATCGATAGTAAAACCCAAAAGACAATTTGGTATGAGCCAAAAGCTACTTAAGGATTTTTCTATGCATATCAAAGCCCTCCCAATCCATTCGTACTAAACTGGCTCACTTTTCCTTCAAAATACAACTTAGAAAGTATATGATTATGTGTTAACTTATTATATAATGTGAAAATTTTGTTTTTGGAGGTTTTTAATTGTATGGGCTGGGTTCCTGTTTGAATAGAAACTACTGATGCTATGGTTGCCACTTCTAACCCATTTACCTTTACCTGCCCATTCCTAACTCAACTTTGCTACTTTTTGTGAGACTATATAACAATTATATTAAAGATCTTAGCCTAACAAATTTACGTTGTCTCCTTAATACAATTTTACTCACTCTAGTGTCGTGATTTCGAGAATAATCATCTTCTAGGATAGAACAAATCACCTTTCTTCTAAACGTGGTTCTAGAAGATAGCACCATGTCTTCAGAAGATGAACGAGTGAAACTTTACGGATGTACCAAACTACAACAAATTTGGAAATGGAGAGAAATATTTTTTCAAAAAGGTAAAAGATTATGGAACCAAATCTTATTTTACAAATTTAAGAGAGCGCTTAATTTAAAGACTTATTCGTGACTATTCGAATAGTCATTCTTTTCTTTAATTTTGTCACACCTCATTTCAAAGCACCTACTCACTAGGTTTGAGATGTGGCGTAAAGACGACCGTCATCATTCTTCTTCAAACAATGTATATCAATTATGTATACCTTGTAACTCTTATTTGAATCGTTTATGACTTTAAACATAAAATGTGGAAGAATATATCTATATTTGAAAACAATAGTTTCGATCTTTACAAAACACTTTCAGGTTTAGCCAACCTTTGGACAATATGTACTTAAATTGTTTACTTTATTTCGAAATCCAATCGCATCGTAAAAAAGATTGGTGGCAACTCGTATTTTTTTTTAAAATTAAACCATTTTAAGGACGTTGATCACTCTATGTCGTTTTGGGCACATGGCGACGGTAGTTGTCAAGGTTAAAAAATTATCTTCTTTCTAGAATCGTCAAGCCTAAACTTTTGGGAAGAAGGTTATGTAGGTTTTTTAGGTGCATATGAACCATCCTTTTTAGAGTATCCTTAATTATATGATTTGCCATTGAGATTACATAAAGGGAAATTGTTTGACTTATCAGTATGCAAATAATAACGAAAACCATATTTTTCAAAAGACAATATCAACATATTTACTTTATTTTCTTGATATTTTGCCAAAATATGGGATGTGAGTGTTAGAAAGCAACCAAACACTTGCCTTGGGAAACTAGTTTTTGGGACTAGTTGTGAAAATTTCATAAGCAAGCCAATGATAGTTTAGAAAAGGATATAAAAAAAAAACAATATAATAATATTTTTGGGACTTGGGGCATTTTCATTAAATTTATTTTCTTTTACTATTACACAAATTATATACTACCAAAATTCATTTAAAATCATATGATCGATCTAGGCAGACGAATGTCGAGCATAAGCAATTCCATGATCTTTTTTAAATTTTATTTATTTTGGACAAATCTTCAAACTTTTTATTCTTCATTTATAAGGATGCTATCAATTATGAATATATAATATAGTAAAATTTATAGATACGTAAATCAATGTCTACAGCGTATGGTTTGGATAGGTGATAGTAATTGCATGTAGATTTATATATATTTTGATTGGTTTTACTATTAAATATGTTGAAATGTAATTTTTATTAAATATTAATAATAATATAAATTAATGTTATGGGGAATGTGGAATACTTGGTGGATGGGGGAATCAGAGGGCAGAGGGAGTGGGCTTGATTGATCTCATCAACTGGATCCCACCTATCCCACTATCTCTCCACTTTCTTTCGTTTCATCAACTCACTAATAAAATTAAATTAAAAGTTTTATCATTATTTTTCATAATATAAATCATATGATATGCATAGAAGGTTCTGTTCTCAATTTAATTCAATTTTAAATTACAACATTTTAGTTGCTAATCATATATCACACTCCTATCTAACCTCTTCATAAACACACTACATAAATCATATGATGCATACAAGTTTCTTTTCTCTTGTCATGATTATGTACAAAAAAAAAACACAAGAGAGTAGAGCATTTAGAAAAGAAAAAATGTCCTTTGTATTCTCCAAATTTGGCTTAAACTCAGCATTGGAAGGGTTGTGTTTAGTCAATTACGTTTTGATATTCTTCAATTATGTCATTATGCTTTTATGACATAATATGTGAGAGTATATAGAAGCTGGAATGGAAGGCTCTAAGTTTCTATATGGTTCCCTCACACATTAGTTCAATGATATAATTGAAAAATGTAAAAAGCATAATTCACTAAACAGTTTTTTCTTAAACAACAATATGGACTAAATTTAAAAAGAAGATCATTTAATTGGAAAACATCCCAATCTTATGGTTCAATTCATGTATATTTTAGCTCTTTCTTTTTTGTTGTTGACTTCAATTCAAAAATATTTTAATATGTTACTTGGTACACCAACTTGCAAGTAAATAAGGTTCATTTTGAAATGTTGGATACCAAAGTTTTTATTTTTACTCAAGTGGGGTGCATACCATTATCTTGTTGTATTTGATTATGTGATATATGTATTTGAATTAGCTAATAATTAAATTAATGTTTTTGACTTGGAAAGTTTATATACATATTTTATTGTTGTTGTTTGATGTTTAAAAGATAGTTTTAATTAGTTGTCTGATTACTTCTTTTTCATTTAAAAACTTTGAATTTGTTAACTGTGTTTGCATAGGATAACACGGAGGAGTGTTTTTTTCATATAATAAGCTAGGAAAATATTTACATTGTCTAGAACAATTTTGAAAGTAGAAAAAGTCCACAATGGAAAATACAAACAATGTTTTAGTCAACACGTGATTAATCGGCCAAACACGCACGTGTAATTATTCTTATAAATGATCATGATATACGATTGTGTAGGAAATGATACATGATCATGTAATGTTATACACGATCGTATTTTTTTTTTTTTTAAATGATGGGAACAATACATCATATTTAAACGATCGTGTAGGAAATAATACACGATCATATAATGTAGCAAATGATACACAATCGTGTAGGTAATATCAACACGGTTGTGTATTTTTTTTAACGATGGAAACATAATACTTCAAATCTAAACGATTGTTTTGACCATGCTAAAGGATCGTGTTGACTATGGTAAACAATCGTTTCCACACGATCATGTGGTTATTTTTAAAAGATGGAAAAATGGTTTCAAGCGTGTATTAGAAAAAGGCAGAAATGACCACGCGATATCTTATGAAAAAGTAGAGAGATAACCTTAATGCAACATAACCTACTAATACACGTTTGTGATTAAGGTTTGCTTCTCTTGAATGCATATATACCACACATGACTGCTTTTCAGAGATCTATATGACCAAGTGTGGCTAGGCAAGCCATGTCTAGAAGAAACAACTTATGCATCTTATAGTATTTTGCATTTAAAGACAGTAACCACTATCGACTCTTGCTCTCCTTTCGAGATCCAAATGTTCAAGATACTTTGTAAGACCCGAATTTTAGGTATCTTATATTTTCCAAAGAGTTTAAGAGGTTTGAAAGAAGAATTTTTTTTGGTAAAGTATCAAGGAATAGTACTTTAGACATTTTAAGTGTTTAAGGTTGGTGAGAAAGAAAAGATTATAGAAGTTGGGCATTTTAGCTAACTTCAGAAAAGAAAAGAGTTTCTCACAACTCACTTGAACATTTTCATTCAAATTAGTTTTGAAAGTTTGGAAATTGAGTCTAGTTTATTGAGGAAGGTTGCTGGGCATTTTGGATATGAGAAGATTGGCGTTTTGGATATGAGAAGATTGGCGTTTTGGATAAGAGAATGCGGAAAGTTCAGTTCGCGAGTGGATCTGAGTAAGACGCCTCCCAGAATGCTACAAAACGCATGATTTAGTTGAATATCACTGCTATGCGTACTTTGCCGTTCTCCTTCCTTATACCTCTAAATCAATTCATCTTATGGAGTTAATACGACTTTTCGAAGGGCTGGATAGTAACCCAAACGCTTCTAAAACTTGAATATGGCGTCGAAAAGTAATAGGTAATGTTAAACTCAAGTTTAAACTAACAGGTATTCAAAATCGCCTAACAAAACAACCCTAAAACACAAAAATATTACTCTAGAAGTTGAATCTGAACGAAGAATGTAGACATACCACGATGGGCTTGATCTCCAACGAGCTACCGCACACGGTGACTGGGATTTATCTATGAGTTTAGCGACGCAAGGGGTGTTGGTGGTCGCATTGGCTGAAGGAGAGAAAGAGGAGAATTAATTCGGACGTGTCGTCAACGAAAAGTCGCATTGTTCTCGACGTGCATGAGAGTAGGAGAGAGATGGTTAGCGGAAGGGAGGAAAAATCAAGAAGGAGGGGCGACACGTGGATCTTACACGAAGAAGAAGAAGAAGAGGAGGAGGAGGAGGAGGTAGTGAGAAAAAGTTTGGAGATATTTTATAAGTTTTATTTCAATAAATAAATTATTTAATGTTTTTAGAATTATGGGAAAATCTCATTTTAATAAACTTTTGATTTAAAATGATTTTTATGTTAATAAATTAAATAAAATATTTTTTGTATCTTTTATGACACCAAATAAATGTTGCCGAAAGTAAAATCCGAAAAATTGCGTCTTTTCCTGCCAAAAACATGAATTTTTAGCTTTTGTGACAATTTTTTTCCTCCCTTCAATTTTTGGATGTATACAACTGTCGTAATAGATACTTTTTGGTGTAGTGTGGGAACATAATTACACAAGATGAAATTCACTTCTTTCCTACTTTAAGGTAAGTATATGAGTGTTCCATTAAATGGTGTCTCCAAGACTTGAACAAAGAGTCCTACTCTATCTATGGCAAGAGAGGGGTTTCTGTTTATTGGTAGAACGATAAACATGTTGTTCATTAAAAGAGCACTGATATTTAAGGATTAAAGATATTTAAGGGTAAAATGGTAATTTTACCCAACTGGTGTTACAAACACTAGTGAAGTACTAACTTACACTTATTGGTCTATATCCATGGACACATAAATATATCTACAATGTGAAAAATTCAGTTGTGAGTCTTTAGTGAAGTGTACACAAAGATAACGAATATTGATTAATGTGGTTAATAAGTTTAGTCAATTAATCTCATATCGTTGTAGCTTATGATCTGTAGGTTCATTAGATCCCCTTCTTAGATCATAAAGAGTAATGAGATTTATTTATATTGGTTGTAATTTCAATGTTCAAATTTACTTTTGAAATTAGTATAATGTATAGTGATACATTATAATATAAAGTTTATCAAACTTTATTGTATAAATTTAATTTTGGATATATTCAAAATTAATTTATGAGAGATAAAATATTTAAATGAGTTCAAATATTAATTTAATGTGAATTGGATTCATGTTAAAATTATTGGTTAGGAGAGAATTTTATATTTGAATATGATTCAAATTTAACTTAAGTTAAATATAAGATATTTAATTTAGTTATTAATTAATTGAAGAATTAATTAATAGTTTAGTTTCATATCATTTAAATAAAACTTGATTTAATTAAATTAATATAAAACTATAAGATATTTGAGAGATATTCATTAAATAAGATTTAAATGAAATATTAGTTAAATATGATTTAATTAATTATTAACTAATTGATTAATGATTAATTAGTTAGTTGATTTAAAATTTATATTAATTTAATATTTTTTAAATTAATATAATTCTATGATTATTTTCTACTTTTTTTTTCAGTCCATGAAGGAAAGATAGCGACAAATATCTAGAAGAAAACAGTTTTCTTCAACCATTCAACCAACCAAAATAAAACTAATAACTTTGCTTTTCTGCAAAAGAGTTTCTCTAAAAATCTCTAAACTTTTTCCCTTCCCAATTGGTTCCCACAAATCAATCTCTTCCAAGAGGATAGAAAGATCTCTGACGGGTGGTGTTGCAATTTGGATATTTAATTTCTAGATTCAAAGACGTCAAACAAGTAAGTTTTTCTTTCTCTAATATGTAATTAGAAAGCATGTTTTTTCTTTCTCTAATTTGTAATTAGAAAGCATGCTTTACCTTTTAAGTCTTAATAACAAAATTTGTTTCTATATTATTTTGTCAATGTACTAATATTTTGGGATTTTCAAATTAAGTTGAGGAATTGTTCTGTAAAATCTTTCGCTGTCATAGGATTTTTATCAGTTATGGGGAGACGTTGCACGACGTGAGGTCGAGAGAAGAGTTCTTCTAATGCCTGCGTGGTACGTCGGGAGAGCCCTATGCCTGACGTCAAAATGTAGCGTTAGTGATGAGGTTTCACCGATGTTATCTTGTCATCGGTAAAATAGGCGTCGAAAGATGGGAATGTGTGATGTTGTGCTGTTTGTTCATCGAGAATGGGTCTCCTTACGCGATTCTCCCGACATCCTTCCCGACATAAAGGATTACATTGGGAGAACGTTTGTCGACCTCATTTCTAATCTTCAATTAAACATTATAGCGTTGGAAAAACCCCGACTTGTTGTAGTGTCTAGAAACTCGCAACGCTGCATGTTGTGCGTCAGGTGATCCTCTATTTTTTTTTTAAAAAAAAAAGTACCTTCCATAATAATGGAAGGTATATATATCCACCCTGAAACTTGTGTAGAAATAGTATAAAACATTTATTAAACAACCCTCACAATTACATTTTTTAAATAAATTAATTAAATGAGATGAATACATGTTGGTTGGCTCAAATCATATTAACATAGTTGTATCTTGAAAAGATTATAACACCCGACCCTCATTTATCTTAGTAAGCATGCATGTATCTTTCATGTTTAAAAATTCTATATCTCTAAAGATCTTTCTGTTGGGATTTATGTCATAAAACTCGTAGATTGTAAATATAATCCATTGACAATTGTTAATAAAGAGTTGTTATTGTAATAATTGTTATTAATTATATTATTAGTTTTGACTTAATAACCCAAATCCAATAAACTAACATCCTAATCTGTTTAATGAGTCTTGAACGGTATGTAGAGACATACAAGGATTAATGTTCGAGATTAGCTTAAAGGGCCTATAGTATAAGGATAATAGTGTCAACTCACTTTGTATGTGATACAAATAGAATCATCCTACGCGTTTGTGTAGTTGACATGCGAGTGAGGATATCTTATGCAATCTCATTGAATAAGATCGAACTGCGAAATAGTAACCACTAGATTAGGTTTACTTAGTCTTAATCATAAGTGTCATGACCGTGACTAGTTTCTATTTCATTAGGATGATCTAGGTAACTTAGTCTTAATCCTAAGTGTCATGACTTAGATAACTTAGTCTTAATCTAAGATATTTGAGAGATATTCATTAAATAAGATTTAAATAAAATATTAATTAAATATGATTTAATTTATTGTTATCTAATTGATTATATAGTGATTAATTAATTACTAGATTTGAGAAATATCTACTAATTTAAGGTTTTTAAACTAATAGAATCTCACGATTCTCTCCTACTCACTTTTCTATTCGAAGAAGGAAATAGAGTTATAAATATTTAGAAGAAAACAGTTTTCTTTAACGAATTAATCAAGGAAAAAAACCAACGGTTTTGCTCTTTACAAAAAGAAAAATATTTTCTCTCAAATATTTCTAAACATTTTCCTATCCCAATTTGTTCTCACAAACCAATGTCATCCCAGAGGATAGGAAGGTCTCCAACAGGTGATGTCTCCAACTTGATAGTTTATAGATTTAGAGACGTCAACAAAAGTAAAGTTCTCTGTATCTTTTAAATTAAAAGCATGCTTAGTTTTTATTTAGAATTTTGGTTCTAAAATTTGTCAATGTATTGGTATTTTGAGATTCCCAAATTAATTTGAGGAATGGTTCTGTAAATTTTTTTGTTGCCATAGGGCTTTTATCCCTTCACTTTCATCATAACAAACACAACAATTTGCAAAATACAAGTTATACATTCAGGTTTTTCATTTGATAAGGAAATAAAAGAGCAAATACCTCTTCTTAATATTTGAATGGAAAGGTTTCGATTCAATCACAAGATGTTGTATGGACTATCTCCCTCAACATCCATAATTCTTGAAACCAAAGATGAAAATATTATTGGTTAAAGTATAACATTTTTCATAAAATGCTTGTGCATCAACCCAAATGCATTCAAACATTTAAACATTCAATCAATCTCAATGTATCTAATATCATGTAGCAAAATCAGTCTCATCATCAAGCATTCAATCAAACAAATTATTACGACTACGATGTCCAATTTAATATATACTTCATTACAGCTATAGTGTCCAATTTAACAAATCATTAAGGCTGTTGTGTTGGCGAATTGAGCTAAAAGAGGAAAAGTACATCTTGAGGTTATATCCAAGTTTAATTTTTTTTCTTCCTTGTTTAAGAAGTTTAAGAGAAAGTTTGCTAAGTTAGAGCTTGTTATTTTAGGTTCTAAATCTATTGGGAGCTCGTGTTGAGCTAGGAAAAGCTTGAAGTACCGATTTTAAGCAAGTTAAGACCACCAAAGAAATCAAGGTTAGTAAGAAAAGAGTTCTCTCTTGAGAAGAAAAAGGAAAAAAAATGTAATAAGTTGAAGAAGCTTCTTTAATTAGAACCTAAGATTTACTTGGGTTTTATTGTGATTTTCAGAACAAGAGGAAATAGGAAAAATCTATAAACCAAGAACCTAGACAAATGTTGTGAGTGACTGAAATAAATTTCTAAGTTTGATTTAGGAATTTATGTTTTAAAGCATGCTTTGAGTTTAAGTATTTGAATATGCTATATTTATGAAATTATTTACCAAGCTTGAGTTTCAAGTTTAGAAAAGAGTTATGAGAAAGCATGATTGAGTTAAGTTTCTAAAGCATTCAAATTGGAAAATGTTTCTTAAAACATGAGATTTATGAGAATGTGTTTTAATGTTATGTTTCTGCAAATGTTTGAGCAAAGAGATTATTTAAAGAAAAGCTAGATTTGAGACTTGCTTAATGCAAGAGTTTTTCATAAGCATGCTACCTTAAGTAAGTTAAACTTTTAGCATGAGATTTCTGATATGCTTAAGTCTATACCAAGATGTCTTGATCTGATAGGCAACCCAAAGGGGAAGATTGTCATGTGCACAAAGATCGTGTGATTAGGGCATCCAGTACATGTCTAGACTAGGTAAGAGATGAGGGCCTCTACGAACGCCTAGATTTTCTATATCATGGTACCTATAGTGAGATAAGGTGCTACTGGCGCCTACAGTTTCGTCTCGTATGTATTGTATCGAAAGATAGAGCTTTCCGGCCTAGAGTTTCATCCAGTAGATACGAAGAGTTCAAGATATATAAATAAAGAAAGAAAAGAGAAAGTTAAAAGATAAGTTTGAAAAGAAGTTGCTTTGTTAAGTTTATGTATATTATTTTGCTCAAAGTTCTCACTATCATGCTTTGTTTTAAAAGTTGGTACTCATGGGGCTTTATAGCTCATCCTTTCAATATTTTATTTCCCTGATAGGTAGAGAACGTGGTTCCAATGCTTGTTAAAGTTCTGCATTCTCTACTATAAGTTTAACTAGATTTTGTACGACTCATTCCATGCATTCATGATAAATTGTAATTAAGCTAATAGAGGACTTAGTTGTTGTTGTTTGTAATAGACTAGTTCAAGAGTATGACTTGATTTTTTTCGGTGTCGCTGTAGTTGGAAATCTGAACTTAATTTTGTCTCAATTCAAAATTTATTTTCAAATAAAATCTTGCGGCATTTTTAAAAATAGCAAAATAAATTAAAAAATTTACAAGCTATAGCAAAATTTTGGATTCTATCACTATAGCATATCAATGAATATCAGAGATTCAATTTGCGATAGGTTATAAATATTTTGTAAATTCTACTATTTTTAAAAAATCCCCTTTTGAATTTGACATTTGAAAATAATTAAAATTTCTAATTCGTTAAAAATTTAGATTCTATTTGTAATTTTAAATTAAAATTTAACCACATTATAAATTTTAGGTTAATTTTCTTAAATATAACAAAACACCAAAATATTTACACTCCGGGTAAAAAACATAAAAAAGTCTTTGAAGTTGGTAAAGTTTTTTTTTCATAAATTTCATATTTGTCTTTGATATTGCGCACGATTCGTCACTTCTTTTCTTCTTATTTGCGATTTATTCATCTTCTCTTTCAGATTTCTTTAGCTCCTCATCAAGATTTTCTTTCTTTTATTTTTTATTCATCTTTTTTCTTTCTTTTTTTCTTTCTTCATCTATTATCTTTCTTTCTCACGGCTTCTCTTCCTAAATATTAAGATCGTTTAAGTATCACTCTGATATGATCTAAACAACTATGTACCTAGTTAACATGATCGTTTAGCATGGTCAACATGATCGTTTAGAATTGAACCATTTTTTCCATGTTAAACATAACTACACCATCGTGTATCACATATCATGATTACTCAGAAGAAACATTATACGAAGAATTTTTTTCATTGTTAAGAAAAACTACATGATCGTATATCATGATCGTTTAAAAGAAGAATTACATGTGCATGTGTGGCCAATTAATCGCATGTTGGTAGGAGCATTTTTGTTATTTGTAATTGTGGGCATGTGAGATTTTTTCATTTTCAAAATTATTCTATACATTATTGTGAATATTTTTCACTTTGTTATATTTTTTAAAACCCCCTAAATTTTATACCAAATTTCACTCCAAATTCAAAAAATTACCTAGGATACATGACCTCATTTTTTATAAAAAAAATTAAATTGAAGCTATAATCCTGATTTTATCTCAAGATTAAATTTTTGTCAAAGTAAATCGTCAAATTAATTAAATTACAGATAAAACCTGAAACTTGTCTCAAACTAAAGTTTGGTTCATATTCCAAATTTTATCCCCAATTTAATTCAAAATCACCTACTAAATTCATAATTTGATTGATTTAGTATGTGAAATAGAGCAAAAAAACAAAAAAAGAAAGAAAAAGCTTGTATTTTGCGCATAAATCTAAAAAAATTAGCATTTATTGAATAATAAATTTTGGTCCAGTCACAAATTGCCATATCATTTAAAAATACAAATAATTAAATTTGGGACTAATTTAAAGTTGACAAGTGTCCCAAATTAAAATTAAAGACATAAATTGTCAAATCTTGGAACACAACATATTTTTAGCACAGTTGGATCAAGTTAATTATTTTGGTTCAATTAAATATTAAACATAGTGCAAATTATATAACAATTAGATTCAAAATATTAGTATATATATCAACATTTTTAAAAAATTGCAAATATAGCCAAATATGTCAAAATCTATCACCAATAAAACCATGTTTAAAATATTAATCTATCATTAATAGATCATAAGGATATTTCAAAGATAAATTATATTAGTGATTAGACTTTGTTATATTTGTAATTTTTATAAAATGTTGCTATATACTAAATTGTTATTCCTAAAATTGCTATCCAATTATAATTATCCTAAATATTATTTATTTTGGTTAAAGTTCAATTGAGAAAAAAAAAAAAACTTAATTTAAGTGTTAAGTAAGACTCAAATCCATATGATTGGCCCCAAGAGGTCTGATCCATGAACCAATCAACTCAAACCCAAAAAATCCACGTGAGAACTCTATTAGTATATGAGTTATTTTCAATGGTGGGATTAAAAAATTTTACATAAAAAAAACCTCAAATGAATTCTCTCAACAATCAAAAAAAACTTTTTAGCTTCTAAAACTAATGATATCCATTACATCCACATCCATAGTTAACTGAGTGAGAATCAGAAGATCAATTAGTAGAAATCAAACCACATCATGCAAACAATGTCATTAAACAAACTTAAGTATTTCAACTCCACAAAACACGTTTTTTGAGCGAGCAATTTCATTAAACAAATGGAAGTATTTGAAGTTAATAAAAAATATTAAAAAATGATAATTCAATCCAACTCAAAATGAATTTTAAAGGTTGGATTGGAAACCTTGGTTGGTTTAGGTAGACTCGAACCTGAATTTTTTTAGTGATAAAAATATCCTCTCAATCCAAACTAAACCTACTGCACAGGAAAAAAAAAATTACTCTTGTTGTAAAATTAACTTTCATTATTATTTCAAGTTTGAAATTTTATATCCTTCAACTACTTAAAGTATAGTTTATTCTATTAAACTTATTTTTTTATTAAATTGAGTACGTATATTTTTAATCTCTATATTTTAAATCTATTCAATTTTAGTCTATACTTTGAATTATTCGAATTTAATCTCTATATGTTTTGATACATATTAAATCTTGTCTTAAATGCTAATTTATTGTTTATTTATTTAAATTTGTTTATACCATTTAATTTGTTTAAGGTTATTGTTTATTTATTTAAATTTGTTTATACCAATTAATTTGTTTAAGATTATTAAAAGTATGAGAACTCAAATCCAACAATTTGAAGTATAGGAAGTGTAAAGTTGGACAAGGTTCAAAGTTTGAAGAGCAAAGATGGTACATTATCCTATTATTTTCATACTTATATAAGAATTGAAGTGGCATGAGATGAGTATTAATTAAGGTACAAAAGCATGATTTCATTGAAATTATTGATGTGCTTACTGAGATAATACACTCTTAATAAAGGGATTGATATATAGTCAACCATCCCATTGTCACATATATGTTAGTAATGGTAATATGTAAATGAAGAAATTAAAAAAACATTAAATTAGTGAAATGATAAAATAGTTTTTGATAAATTTTGGAGTTGAATAATATTTTAGGTTATTCAAAATGGTTGGTTTTAGATTCTGCAATCTAGACAAAGCCAGGTACTTGACAGAACAACTGATTCCCCCTCCTTGTGTGGTTTAATTAATATTTCTCTTCTATTATTAAAATCCCATCAAAATTCTTCTTTTTTAATGAAAATTTTGAGATAGATTCTCTATTCTTGTGTTTTCTTTCTTTCTTTTTTTTCTTTTTTTCTTTTTTGTTATCCTCTCTATTTTCATGTACTTAAATCACACACACATTTAAATGGACATTATTAGAAATAAGTAAGCATACTTGAATTCTTAATCTCACCTAAATGGGGCTTGGTTAGATTAGATTCTATCTAGATTTTTGAATTTAAAAATAAAAAAAGAAAAGAAAATCCTATTGATTCTTGTTAATTTTTAATTTAAGATTTTAAGAACTTTACAAAGCCATCATTTATGAAATTAAGCATTTATTTTGTTTTTGGAGAAGGGGGGGAAGACACTCTTTCTGAAGGTCTATTAAATGTACCATTCATTGGTCCACACACGATTTTCTCTCTCCAAAACTCTCAAACTAACACAAAAAGGCTCATTTTGGTCTCAAATTCAAATTCCAACCTTTCTATAAACATTTTTTTAAAAGAAATAAAAACTCTAAATATTACAAGATTCACTTCCTTGCTTCATATTCCCACTCTTCACACTTCAAATGTGATGAAAAAAAAGTGAGAGAAGGAGAGAGACTTGGGATTCTTACGCTTCAAAATTTCTTTTTATCTTTTTTTTTTTAAATAATTTTTTTTCAAATGGCTTCCTCAAGAAAGCCAAGGAGAAAGAAGAAAAACCCTCAAGATGGTACTCATCACCCTCAATTAGATAGCAAAAACATCTGGGAAAATGGGATTTTTTTTTTTTTAATGGGGTATTTAGCAAATGTAAGAGAGAGAGGGGGGCAAAATGGAAAGAAAAAAAAAATAGTAACTGCCATAGCTGGAAAAAGCTGGAAAACCTACTCCTGAATGAAGCCCTTCACAATCTTTACGCTTGGTTCCACCACCTGTGTCTCCCATATTTCTGACCGTTTCTCCGCCACTTCCGACGCTAGCACCGCCACAACCGCCGCCGTGGCGTCCACTCTCTTCAGGTCCCACCCAGCCCTTCTAAGCCGTCCGATCTTCCACAACTGCCTTTTCGTCAGTTGCCACGTGTTCTCTTTTATTTTCCTTACCGCCTCTTCAAATGCTCTTGCCTGCAGCGGATCCCCCTCTCTGTAATCCCTCCCTTTCGGGTGATGCCGCCGGAAATACTCCTCGAATTCTGGCACTCCAATGGCTTTCCTCAGCCCCACTCGTGTCTCCGAATCGGCCATTTCCGGGTCATAAAACTTCGCCAACTCCTCCACCATCCCACCATCCAACATCTCATCCACCCGCTTCGACAAATATCGCTTCAAAACAGGAAACGACACGTCCACCCACAGAAAGCAGCACCGGTACAGAAACTCCGTCGACACCCGATTCCTAGACCCACAGAAAACGTCTTGGGTAGCATCGAAATCAGCGGCGACAAGAGCGTGAACGAAGGAGTTGGAGCCGCCAACGACTAGTGGAAGGTTACCTCGGGAGATAACGCCGGAGATGACGGCGGAGGCATGGGAGCGGAAAGCAGCAGGAGAAACCTCGCCAGCTAGAGGGTCGAAATCGCCAAGTAGATGATGAGGAACCGCGCGGCGGTGGGAGAGGGGAAGCTTGTTAGTGGTGATATCGAGGCCTCTGTAGAGCTGCATTTTGTCGGAATTGATGATCTCGGAAGGGAAGCGAGCGGCGAGGTCGATGGAGAGGGAAGACTTGCCGGAGCCGGTGGCGCCAAGAAGTAGGAGGAGGGAATCGGAAGGTGCAGAGGAGAGGATAAGAGGGCATCGGGGGCGGCGGGAAAGAAGAAAAGAGTGGGAGAAAGGGAGGGAAAGTGTCATAGAATGTGAATGATGATGATGATGATGATGATGATGAGGTAATGTTTATTGATGTGAAGAGACATATACGGAACGGAGGAATATCAGTCCTTTTTCTTTACGTACGACGACGGTTACCGGAAAAAAAAAAAGAAAAAAGAAAAAAAGAAAAAACAGAGCCACGACGAAGGTGGAGCAGAGCAAAGGACTCACTTCCTAATTTTATATATACAATCTCTCTCTATTAACTTTATTTCTCTAATATACCTCTCTCAACTTTCAAATTTCTCAAATTAATTTTTTCAAAACCTTCAACTTTTTTATATACACTTACAAGTAACACTAACAATACACGTCAAATCTTACTGTTTTAATTAAAAATTGACATATTCATATTATTTTTAAAAAATAAATAGAATTCTTTCAAAACGCACCTACGGGGTTTGTTATCTTAAGCAAGTGAATGGTAAGTCTCCCTAGGCAGCTTAAGAATGTGAAAACTTTGTCTAGAATCAAATAATAGGCTGTCTCGGTTTAACAAAATTGTGCTTCGAATGAAGCCTTACCAAGCCCGATAATAGCATGTTTTTAATTCTTCAGTTTCTGATTTTTTTTTTTTAATTTTTATATTCAATGATTGATTAGATTTTAAATTTAAATTTGTCTCATCTTAATCATTTTAATTTAGTTAAAGAAAGATATCTAAGAATATTTGTCTATTTTTCAAAATTTTTAAATAGAAATTTTACTACAATTATAATTTGATTTGATTTTTATTGTTTATTAATTTCATATTTTTATTTTATTGAATTTTAAAATAAAATTTCACATGCTTTTCTCACTTTACTTAACTAAAATAATATCAAGATTTTTAACCACAATTTATTAAATTCAAATTAAAACAAATTAGTATTTAAATATGAAATTCAATTATTGAATTTTTTTTTTTTTTTATGAAACTATATGTCACGCTCCACTCTAAATGTAACTTTATTTGACAAAGTAAGAATGTGTTCGTCTAAATTACATCCTATGTGAATCTCTCTGCGAGATAACACGCAGGACACCTAGTAACCAAAATAAACACAACCAACAAGTTAAATACAAAACGAAAACTTCAATTAAAATAACAAGGTTTCATTGACAATGGTTCAAAAGTACATTTAACACCAAATACATTCTTCCCGTACTTCAAAAGAAACTATATACAACTGAAGACAATTTTTTTACTTTTCTTGTCTAGCTTCATATGTTATGTCAGTTGACAATGGTCATTGTCAAAATAATAGTGTTTCACGTATAGCACTTTAGGCGATCAAAGTTCAAGTTCAACACCGGATGTTCTTCGTTACCCAAGGAAAATAAAACAAAACATTTGAAAGATTACATGAAAATGTCTAGTGAGTGAGGTCTTTTATCAATGTCTTTAATAAATCAAGTTTTGCCTTAAAGTGTAATAAACCATTTTGTCAAATCATGCAATACAATTACTTTGTGTTTCAATAATAGAATATTGATCTTAAAGCAAGTCATTTCAATGCATCAGACAATTAACACCATTCAAATCTCATTATCAAACATTTACAAATAAGATGGAAAATCATCTCTTTTTAAATCATGCATCAAGGTTCATAACGAGTAGAAACTCACTCTACATAACCCATTACATCATCATATCACATAATCATTCTACATATTAATTACATCTTTGTAGTCTCAACATATTTAGCAAGTTTTCATCAATTCCATCATGCATAATATGTCTTCTAATGTTAGATCACATAGCAAACAAATGACATCTCATATTAGATCACACAGTAAGTATGAGGCATTCTATACCAAATCACACAATAAGAATAGAACATTTTATCTTAGATCACACATAAATGATAAAACATCCTATACCAAATCACACAGCAAGTGTGAGGAATCTTATAGGGCACACAAGATCATCTCATTTCATTTTATCATTTTAATCATGTTAAATTCCATTCTTTTGTAAACCACATGCTTTTTAAGAAATGGAAAGCATAAAAGAAATCATATAACTCGAAATTTCCATAGAAATACATTCAAGGATTATTTAAACACATGAGAACTCCTTATATTTTTTAAAACATTTTTAGAATGAACCACTCACAATCACAATCAGCTAACTTCTTTGCCTAACTCTTTAGTCAAGAGCTTCCCTGCACTTCTTTGTCGAATTCAAGCTTGTGAGGAATCTCTAAAAATCTTTAAAATTCTCTCAACTCTTTCTTAATTGAGCACAAGATAAAACACAGTTTCACAAAATAGTCGGACTCCATCTATTTACGAGTGTAAGAGTTGTGCCTTAGTGGAATGATTAATTCTTAAAAATAAGTATTTTAGTGTGATTTTTGAGGAAGGTTTTGAAAGAAAAAAAAGTGTTTGTGAAGCTAATGTTTTGTTGAGTCATGTGAAGCTAGGCAAAAGGGAAGAACGAAGACAGTGCTTGAGCTTTGAGATTAGGTGGCATGAGGTAAAGAGAAGGCCAGAAGTCTGTTTGTGCTATCTGAAACTATGCCATCAAGAATTAAGAATTTAAAATTTTCTAGTATACTTAATCAGCCACGTGTAAGAGTTTAAGCTAAACATGGTCATGAGAAATATTAAGTGAGACCATGATCACAAACTGTCTTTACACGATGAGACTCTATATGTGGAAAAAGTATGTCCGATACCGGGTATTAAAATTCTTAATTTAATTATCTTAAATTTATTTGATTATGTTGAAACTATTGGACGTTAATTTGAAATATTTGATTTAGAATTTATGATTTTATAAAATTAAAATTAATTAGATATTTGTTGGTTGAATATTTAATTAATTAGTAGAATTGAATTCTTGGCGGTGTTGAGATTGAATTTACTTAAATATGGAAATTTTGGTTTAAAATTTGGTAATTATATGTATATGTGGATATATATATATATATATAATTATGGAAAAGAGTAAATAATTCTATTTGTTGAAAATAAGTTATTACGGAAGATAATTGATTATTTGGAAAAAGATAAATATTGATTACCAACATAAGTTGATATGATTGAGTAGATAAAGAGAAAGAAAGAATTGAATTTATTTAAAAGTAAAATTGATAATTATATATTGAAATATATTTGTTGGGAAAATAAATGTAACATCCCAAATTTTTAAAGATTTTTTATTAATTATGTTCAAATTATTTGGGTGTTATTTTAAGGATTTGAGCTAAAATTTAATTATTGGGTTAAGATAATTTTGGTTGAAATTTATGATATTTTAAAATAAGTGACTCATTGGAGAATATTTTATTAATCAAATGAATTGATGGTGTGTGTTGATCTAGGGACTCGAAGGAAAACTTGTTTTGGTGGAATTGAAATTAATTAAGTATATATATAGTTGACTATTTGAAATTTTGTGGAATATGATATTAATTATTAGTTTTGTATAAATAATTAATATGGAAAAGTAAAGCTAAGATATGATAAAGACTATAATTACCATTGTTTGGAAAATAAATAATTGATGACGAGAGGTGGTTAATTTGATTGAATGAGAAAAGATGAGATATTTAATTAAGAGAGATTAATGATTTAAATAAATATACATGTTTATTATACATTATGTACTGAGAGAATAATAATGATAAAGAAGTATTATTATTATTATTATTTATGGTTATAAATGTTTAAGATTTAGGGCACTTACAAAAATAGTAAAAATTTATAATAATATGGTCCATGTGATAGATTTTCTAAATTGTAAACATAGCAAATTTAAAAGCTGATAACTTTCTGATAGCCATTTGATACATATTCGATAGTCATGTAATATCACTAATTACTTGTCATATTTGCAATATGCAAAAAGGATGTGTATAGCAAATTTAAAAGCTGATAACTTTCTGATAGCTATTTGATACATATTCGATAGTCATGTAATATCACTAATTACTTGTCATATTTGCAATATGCAAAAAGGATGTGTTATAGACTGTTTTTTCTAAATACTTTTGTCATTTGATGCAATTTTTCTTATGATTTTGTGCATTTAAAGATTTGTTGGGAAAGATAATGAAAAAAAAAATATATGTATATATTGATATTATATATATATATAGATATCCTAAAAGAAAAAGAAAATAATAATGATAAATATAATAATTATTATTTGAGTCTATAATTAGCATTGAAATACTTAGTTTGAAAAGAAAAGGAAAGAGAAAAGGTTCATCTTCTTTACTAAGATAACTGTCTGTCTGATGGTGCCTCACTAGCTTTGGTTAAGATTGGTGACTTAGGTACTCGTTTTGGATATTTATCGTGGAATTTTAATACTCATTAAAGGTTATTTAATTTAGACTTTAAATTAAGTTATTATTTGAATTGATTTTGGTTGATTGCCTTTGAAAAGTTCGTTTGAAAAATTTTGACGATTTAAATGATGAATTTTTCTCATCAAGAATCAATTGGTTTCAACCTCAATTTTGAGATCGAATTAATTGCAGAATATTTATTGTTAGTTAGAGAGTATTTTGTTTGACTAATCAAGTAAAACATTCTACCATTGGACCTTTAAACATGAACTTAAGAGCTTGCATGTATTTATTGTTGCGTTGATGTAGCTAAGATGAAGATGCATAATGTGCTATAGTTGATGAATGATATTGATCGATGGTATGTTACTAAGACATAATGTGCTAAATTAATGACCCTAAACCCCAAAATTTACAAACCCTTTGCAATAACAAATTCAGCCACGAACCAAGCTAATTATTATAAATATTACAAACAAAAAACTTAATTTATTTTTTTAAAACCATAATATATCATTTTAGTTCAATACAACTTATCTAATAAATTGACAAACTCACCATAATACAGACAAAGATAATGTAATGTCCCTGAAGTTTAACATCCAAGTTCTACGTCTCCTCGTTTTGGTGTTCCTGCTCTAAATCAATACGGTAGGATTCCACATTGTGGTTGTCTCGTTTTTATGGATTCGTCCTATTCGACATCTCGGGGTGTCATCGGGTTGGGTGTTGTTGTGGTTGATGAGAATGATTTTATTTTGAGGGTTGCAGCTAAATAAGTTCCAAGCCTGTTTGCTCCTTTGTTGGCGATTAAGGAAGGGCTTCGGTTGGCTCATGGCTTGCTTCTTGATTCCATGGTGGTGCTGTTGAATTGTCTTACTATTGTAGGTTTACTTTGTGGGAATTCTGATTCTAATTACTGAAGTTGGTGTCGTAGTGTGTGATATCAACACTATGTCTAATGTATTTTGGTTATTGGAGTTTCATCATATTGGCAGATTATTCAACAGGGCTGCTCATTCTCTTACAAAAAGGGCTCTGCTCACAGGCCTTGTTCATGGTTTAAACAATTTCCTTGTCGGCTGAAGGATGTTGGGAAATTGCCAAAAATAATAGTCCATTTTTAAGGGGTTGTGGGGTTTTAGGATTGATAGGGAGAAAATAGACTTTTAAGACAAAATATGATTGAAAAGTTCCATTTACCCTTAAATAAAATTTTCCCTTCTCTTTCACCGAGATCACAACAATCTCACCCTCTTTTCTCACTTGTTATCTTCTTCCTCTAACTTCTCTCTAACCTCTTTCAAACTCTCTTTCTCTTGACTATCTGTACTGTTATCTGCTTCATAATTCTTAAAGCATCATCAGAATTCAAATGGCATTGTTACCTTGGGATGTTATGAATTCCAAGTTCTTGAAGGTAGTTTGGATGCGCTTTCATTGATTGGTTTGTATATTTCAAAGTTAAGAATTGAGAACATGTATATTTATATTGGAAAATACTATGAGTTTTTGCATTAATGTTTCATATGGAAGAAAAAACGATGAGTCATTAGATAAAAAAACACTTTCATTTCTATCCTCCACTCTTGGGGAAAACAAAAAAAGTTTGGTGTTAATGAAAAGTTATTATCGGTTGGTTCGAGTTTATTTTTCTAGAGATGAGGATTTCCAAACAACCATTAAACTCAAATAAATTTGGGAATAATCATATTGAGTCTCGATAAATACAATATTGAAAAATGTATATCCGTGGTATTTAGGAAATTATAACGAAAAAATATAAAAGAAATTCTTTCTAATCTTCATATTCCTTATTCTATATTAAAATTATTACGAAGTGAAGGTTAATTTGAATGGTGGGAGAAAATAATTAAATTTAGGAGAGATTTTCAAAGACAATCAAATAAACTAAAATATTTATAACATATAGAGAAATTCTTTAAAGTGGATTTTTTAATTGAGTTTATGATTCCTTAATTAATGTGAAAAAATTAGTATGCTTTTATACACAAGGTAAGTTACCTGTTTTTTTAAAAAAATGAGTTGGGTGTAAGGAAACTCATAATTCCGTACGGCGGTCGTAATCAAGGATCAAAGTCAAGCTCTCTAAGTTAATTTTTTAACTTTTTACCATTAGGTCAATCTATGATGCTTACAATATTGTTTCTGTTTAATAAAGCCTTATATGTCAACACTTGTTTGGCATCGTTAGTCTTTGCGTTTTTGGTAGAGAGAGAGAAAATTTGCGTTAAGGTTTCGTTTGATGGCAACGTTTTCGCTAGAGAGAAAATTTGGGGTTTTTATTTAGTTTTATTTGCACGAGGGATAAAATTCAAAAAAAAAAAATTAATTTGAGGTTTTTTCATTTGGAAATGTTTTTAATGACACAAAAAAATTGTCGTTAATTAACGACGCAAAAGTTGTGTCAAGAAATAATCTATATTTTTATTTTCAACGACATGATTTATCTCACCCCACACCCCATGGGCCTATGCAAAATTGGAATATGCTAAAATAAATATTTGAAAAAAAAACTACACAAATAAGACTTCAACTCTAATTGAAAGGAGAGCTGATAAGCATAGTTACCACTAAACTACCTACAGATGTTAAGTATTAATTGGTTTTATTTATACATATTATATAAAGACAATAAAGTTGAGGGAGGGCTTGCCGCCTAGATCTATACTAAATATGCAGGTGTACACGAGATATGTGCGAAATGTGGTCAATAGGAAAAGATTTTGAAAGAGGTTAGAGAGAAGTTAGAGGAAGAAGATAACAAGTAGGAGAAGAGAGTGAGTTTGGTGTGATTTGGATGAAATAGAAGGGAACGTTTTATTCACGAGTAAATTGAACTTTTCACTCATATTTTATCTTAAAAGTCTATTTCATCCTAATCAATCCTAAAATCACACAATCCCTCAAGTGTCGCCTGTGATGAACATAAAATGGACAATGAATAAGTACAACTTCAATCTCATGCTTCCATTTTCTCCCCCACATTGAAAATGTTAGTTCAATTAAATACATTTTTTCACGACAGATTTTGATTTTGATCTTGATCTAGTAGTGTCTCCACTATTCCCAAATTGCAAACAAAATTTTTTCCAGAAAGAATGTATATCAAATGAGATAAATTAAAGGTTATTTTACGTAAATGTAACAAAATGCAAAAATATCTACGACCCTGTGTAACAAAAAAATCAAAGTCCACCAAGTTATCATTGGTTTTTATAAATTCCAGATTTGTCTTTTGCTGGTTTTAAATATGGTGGGATCATTCTTCACTTCACTTGTTTTCCTTTTTTTAGACTGTAAAAAATCGATTTTTTTCACGCATGTGTGACTGATTAATTGTAAGAGTATTTTTGCTATTTCACGTTATGGACTTGTGGACTTCTTTTAAAAAAATGTTCTACACGAAACAAACTATTTTTGTAAGAAGGATAGATTTATGTATCATTTGATAGTTCTTGAAAAGAGCTACTTTTGTAATTTTTAAAAGACAAATTGTATCATATGACAAACATTTAGAAAAAAATAGTTCATGGTACATCTTTTTCCGCATATTGTGAATATGACAAATATTTAGTAAGATCATATGATTATCGGAGGACTATCGTATAGCTGTTAGAGAGTTATCGACTTTAAAATTTGTTACTTTTACAATTTAGAAAATGTAGTGACATCGTATCTATTATCATAAAAGAAAATTTGATATTTTTGCAAACCCCTTTTCAAAATCATTTTGTAATTTTTCTCCACTTGAAACTTTGGTGTAATAATTCACTTGCGATAGCTCTAAATCAAACTCCAAATGATACACACATTCCTAAATGCACGATTTACTCGAGCCCTACGAATTAAGAACAAAACACATTAAACATCATGAGCAAAGTTGATTAAGGACATATAAATAGCTCTTTCTAAACCCATCACACAAATTTCGTTTAATAAAGTTTTCTATTTTAATTTGTAGTTTTTTAAAATTCATTTGTTTAATTTATTTTCCATAATTTTTCATCTTCTACTATATAAAAAAAAATTTGAATTAATTCTTATTCAAATCACAAACATAAAAACTACATTTTTATTTCAAGACTTTTTTTTTAAAACTTAAAATACACAAATATTTTAAAAAATGAAACACATACAAAAAAAAGAGTAAAATAAAATTATTATTATATCTCATAACATATCAATGTCTATATATTTATTAAGTTCAAGTGAGAGATTTAACACCCTTGATTTTTGTTTCATCCATAAGCATATATAAGTTCATTTATGCTGAAATGGGTAACATCAAAGTATTAATAATAAGATTTGAATCAAAATTATGATTAGATTAGTAATTAAAGCACAAAAGAGTTGGTTCATAAAAATGTTAACCATTTAAAACGTTTTTTTAATTTTTTTTTAATAATTCAGCAAAGAAAGGATTTAGTTGTATACATGTGTCTACCACGCTATTATTGCACATATTGTACACATTCCCTAATTTAATTAATACATATAGTAGGGATTCTGGCAGGATTAAGAATATAACTAATGGTTTTATCATTTTTGTGACAAATGAATTAAGAAAATAATTAACAATGATAATAATTAGGTTAAGTTGCTGTTGTTTAATGGAAAAAACTCATCTTAATTACATAATTGGGCACTGTGCATGTGCCTAAACAGTAGCCCATCCCATTATTGAACCAATATTTCTCTATTAAATCATAATCTAAGCATCTTATTTAAAGAAAGTAAATCAAACTTTCTTATGGAACTATTTTTATTCAAAATAATTAATGTTAATTAATACTAATTAATATATCGCAATACAGGTTTGGAGTGAGATTTAAAGTTATTAATACTTTAATTAGCTTGTAATCAAATAAAAAAATCCCATAGTATTGATGGTCATGGTAATCAAATCAAACAATTCCTCATATTTTCATAAGTTTGTTCTCAAATAATGGAAACGGTTTCTTAATTCTTTTTCTTTTTCTTTCCAATTTATTAATCTCCTTCCCATATTATTACTTATGTATTCATTTTACAATATTCAGATTATTAATTTAAATATTTTCCATCTTTTTATTTCCTGCTCCATAATTTTTTTCCTTCTTCATTTCTCATTTTCTTTTTTTTTCTTGGTACATTAAGATGATATTAGTAATAATCTAAATAATCGTGTACCAATATCTAAACGATCAATTGTCTAATAAAATAGACCATTATTATTAGTAGATTATTTAATTTTGGTACAAAATCGTTTAAACTAGATAACTACGACTAGTTTAGAATTGTTTAAATTAGAATTCAATTTCTCAATTTTGCTCGTCCCAAACACATATTTAAAACACTTTAAATACAATTATGTTTTTATTTAATCTCTAGTTTTCACAATTTTGTTGTTAGATTCTCTACCAAGCACAGGTTCAGATCCCCAAACCCTTTAAATTCATTAGTTGTTTTTTTAGTGCCTTTAAAAAGCCTCTTTGAAGTAATTGATTAGTCTAAATTTTCACTATTAATTCCTCTTCTATGAGATGATCATTTGCAAAAAAGAAGGGGAAAAAAGAAAAGAGTTTCAACTTTATAAGGTGTAGAATTCATAGAAATATGCATGCACACATAATTATGATATCCACAAATAATCCAACTTCACTTTCATCAACTTTTGTCTAAATTTCGCACATAAAAAGGTAAAAAAAGCAATAATGTTTAATCCCTCTTTTTCCATTCCAACTTTGATTAGATCGTTTAGTTCAAAAGGGGCAATATGTAATGATAAGAAAATCTATATTTCTTTTGAATATTTGACAAATATTGATATATATCTCTCCACAACCTTTGTGTTATATCAACTAAAATACTCTAAAATACTAAGGTTTCATTTGGTTCTTATTTAATTCTTCTTTTCTTTAAAAAATTAAGCCTATAAATATGATATCCACCTCCCTCTCTTATTTTGATATTGCTTTTATCCATGTTTCCAAAAATATAAAAGATCAAGTAAAAATTTGAACAATAAAAAAAGTAGATTTTCTATTTTGTTTTTTATTTCGAATTTGAGAAAAGGAAAATATATATGCATAACTTTTCATTAAAAAAAATGTAACAAGAAAAAAATATGACCTAAATTGATGATTGAATTAATTTAAACTTTGAACCTTTCCATTTTCAATTTAAACATTTTTTTTTAGATTTTGGCTGATCAATATTCGGAAAACTTATTATTTGAATCAATTTAAATTGAACCTTCACTTTCATAGGCAATGCAATTTAGACTTGTCACCATTCCATATTATCATTGAAAAACTTTCATGTTCTTTAAATGTTAATTAGTTTTTCCAAGATATGAACAATTAGAATTTGTTTAAATACTTAAAAGGAGAACAAAATTAACCCATTTAGGGTCCATTTTGATAATGTTTTTTTTTTTCGTGGATTTTCGTCTTTCTCTCGTCGACTCTATTCTTTAGATCTCAATCTTCATCTCGTTCTCCATAATATTACAAGAAGACTTTCATATCTAAGTTTGATAATTTTATTTTTTTATGTTTAATGGAGTACATATATTTTTGTTTGATGTTTAATTGAATTAAATATGAATAAAATAAATAATAAATTTCAAAGAAAATCAGCAAACAAGAAACATTTATCTAAACACATTTTCTGTTTCTGTTTCTTTTTTTTTTTCTTCAAGAAATAAGAAACAGAAATAGTTATTAAACGCATTCATGTTTCTTTTTCTTAAAAAAGAAGGAACGAAAAATCAGAAACATGGAACAAGAAACAACAAATAGGAAACGAAAACTTTACTAAACAGACTGTTAATTAACACTGAAAAGTCTAAATTAATCCATTTCTATGAAAGATGAGGGGTTTAGTAGTGCTTGATACAATTTAAGCTTCACACACAATTTTTCCAAATGAAATGTAATTAGAAGATATAAATTTATACTTACAAAAAGTTTAGAAATTCAAATTGATATAATTATAAGTTTTTGTTTTAAACTTTAGTAATATCAATAAATATTTTGTTTTGGAGTCCAACAATGGATTATAAAAGTAGTTAAATAAAAATGAGTAAATCAAATTTCTTCTCAATCATAAACTATGCATTTTCCAACTCCTTCCATAATTGAGTTGTAGACAATTGAACAAATTAAAGCAATCTTTCTAAGATCACCTATTTGCATTTATATGTATCTTTATGACAATTTTTTAATTTCATTTCACACTTTGGATAAAGAAACACATTAATTCTCTTAATAGTTACCCAAAAACATGAGATTCTTTGTTAAATTTGTTTTGATTTACAGATAAACCTTAGTTCAGCTCTAACATTTGTAGGTACTGAAAATGAAAGATAAAGAGTTCAAATATCTAATCCTAATTTGTATTTTAAAAATTGTCTCTTCATTCTTATCTTATAATTAACATTTTCATAGCTTATAAATAACATACATTATGAATTAGATTTAAATATACATTTTGATGTTGAAGTTATTGCAAACATCTTATAATTAATCGTTTTATTTTATTTTGGAAAAAGAAAATTTGTATCCAATGCTTTTCACGTTTTTAGAAATAAAATTTTATTGAAATATTTTTAAAAATAGCAAAATAAATTAAAATATTTACCGGCTATAGCAAATTTTTTGATTCTATCATTGATAATCTTTTATCACTATAGCATATCAATGACTATCAGTGATAAAATGTGATAGAATTTACTTCAGGTTGTAAATATTTTGTAAAATATACTATTTTTTAAAAAAATTCAATTTAAAATTTAAGTTTCTTTCACGTCCAAAAATAATTTAGCAATTATTGAAAATATAACATATTTATAAATATTAAAGGTTTTTTTTATTGTTGATTATCATTTAAAAGAAATAAAAGCTTGCAAATGATCAAATGAATATAATTTTTATTACTCCATAAGTATTTTAAGAAAAACAATCATCACGAATTGACCTAGCGGTCACACAATAGTAATACGCGCATTTTTTTTAATATCGATCACATGGGTTGGCATGCACGCACTTAAGTACTGACTTCCTATTCATACTTAAAAATTTGACAAAATCATTATTTGTTCTTCCAATCTATTCATAAAATCTAGCACAATATTTTTATAAAAAATAAGTTAAAACAAATAGTTCGAAGGTTTCAAATCTATTATTTGACACTATGAATGACTAAGGACGGTATCTCACCCATATTATCTTATTAAAATCCCTCTACCTTGAATAGTGAAAGACAAAAATCTTTGTTTTTTCTTTACTATTTACTTCACTCACATTCATCAATTGTTGATTATTTCATAACACAAATGAAGTTAGGTTTTCAAGTAAGAGAATAAAAAAACTGAACTTAAAATTTCATTCTTCCTTAGGAACAATATTAAAATTTCATCAATCAAATTACAAATGGAAAGAAAAAAGAACCCAAAGGTAGCCCTGTAGTATATAGAATATATATTACGAAGTTGGAAAATTAAGTTAAAGGGAGAAACTTGTTATGAAGTACGAAAATGCTTTTAGATGTTAACTTCAGCACTTAAAAAAATCTGGCCTCCATTTTCTGAATTATGAGTTTAAGATCCTCTTTGTGGGCTCCCTCTAAGATTTGGTGACCTTTTTTTTCTTTAGGAATGGTGGCCATTTTTAGTTGCATATGAAAGTTTTCCAGCTAATAATCACCATTGATGTGAATCGGTAGATTTGAATATCAAATTGGTAAAGGATGTTATTCATCTAATATTTTTAGGCATGGAATAATTGTTCTAAGAAATAAGCCAAATGGCATTGTTTTTAGCATGCGAGAGTTGGTACATTTGTATCTATTGAATCTCTAACTTTCCAAATTTTTATTTTTAAGGATCTAAACTACTAGATAACATAGAGTTTCATATCTCAAGATGGTGCTTCTTATTTGTTCATAATTCTCGAGTTGAATCCAATTTTTTGTTTTTTTTTTTTCGAAACGGAATGCTCCTTTGGACTTCTATGACTTTAACATCGTATTATATGTAATACTTTATTTCTTCTGAAAGATAATTAATAACGAGATGAGTAACTCACATCCATCTTATTATCAAAAGATCCTCCACATATAAACTTATTTCATCAATGGTAATTTTGTTATGATAAAAAAAAATGATAATATATGGCCATAGACTGAATGGGTCCTTCTAAGAACAAGTGATTAAAGTCCATTTATCATGGTTTGGCTTTCATGCCAAGTTCAAGTACTATATTGGTTCTTCCGAAAGCATTCCAATTTTAGGGAAAGGAAAATTATCAATGCTGACGGTTACATCAACTTTCTTAGACTTGGTTTGATTGACGGAACTAGGTGTTGGAGAAATTTCAACATACAAATATTTTTTTAAAAAATAGAGGATCTTTCTACGTATAAAATGGAGCGTTGAGAGATCTGAGTAACTCCTAACTTCGCGTCTGCACTTTTTATGTAATTTTTAGATTCAAATTGATACTTAGATATTTTTCAGGTGGATTTGAAAGCTAAACTGATGTTATTCATTTTTTACGTAGATGGATGAAATGGTACCTTCGCACACAAAGTTCAAAGATGAAGCTCAATTTCATGATGCTATATAATCCTCAACACTTAAATGAATTTTGTATTCTGCAAATGTTGTATAGTTGCTAATTACACATTTGAATTTCAATAATAAAAGTCATTATTCCAAACATAAATTATACATTATTTCATGTAAAAATTTTAATGTTGTTTCTTATAACAGTAAAGTTATATGAAAAACCTTTAAAAAGGTTATCATATGTCAAAAGAAAGCATTAAAACCTCTATGTATATATATATATATAGATATGATATAATAGCCTTGAGAAAAAGTTATCATATGTAAAAAGAAAGCACTAGGTGAAGGCTATTATATAGAAACGATAACATTGAGACCAAACTATTATAGGTTAAAGATAGCTTTAAAGATTAATGCTATTGAATGTTTTCATAGCCATGCGTACATGCTATAGCTTCATACTCTATTATAGCATCCATCATAGCTCTACGAAAAGGCTTTAAAAAGTTACAGACTTTTAATAACTTGGGCTGTCAGAACCTTCAAAAAAGGCTATGAAAGGTCTTTTATAGCCTTTTTTGTTAGTTATCGTAAGCATTATTTCTTGTAGTGTTAGGATGTTAGTTTATTGAATTTAGGTTATTAAGACAAAGCTAATAATATAATCAATAATGCTTATTGAAATAATAATAACAACATTTTATTAATTAATAATGGTCGATGAATTATATTTACTATCTACGAGTTTTAGGACATAAATTCCAACAAACTCTCACTTGGACTAAACTCTAGTCTCTATAAGTTGTATATAATAAAGTAATCCTCAAACATTCGAAATGGTAAAATGCACAAGTATATTACATAAAACGTATATATACAAACACAATAATCTAAGGCATCCTAATACCCATTACACATCTCTCACTTGCCCTAGATTACCTAGTGTACATATCTCGTAGACCCAAACTTTCTAGATGACCCTCGAACACTTTAGTCGTGAGAGTCTTCGTAAATGAATACTCAATTCGTCAAGGAAAATACCAAAATGATCCATAATTAATTGGCACCCAGCGTGCATAATATATTTGGTAACCAATAATTTAGTTTGGCTATTGTTTGCTAAACGATCGTTTAGATTTGGCTACCCAAATCTAAACAATTTTTTTCAAAATTCTTTGTACACGATCATTTATATTTGACTATTTTTTATACACGATCTTTTAGATTTGGTCATTTAAATTTGGGTAGCTAAATTTAAATAATTTTTCTCAAAACTTTTGGTACACGATCGTTTAGATTTTATGGTTTAAATTTGGGTAGCCAAATTTAGACGATTCTTTTTAAGATTCTTTGATACACGATCGCTTGGATTTGACTATTTTTTGTACACGATTGTTTATATTTGATCATTTAAATTTGGATAATCAAATCTAAACAATTTTTTAAAATATTTTTTTGGTACACGATCGTTTAGAATTGATACATAATCGTTTAGATTTGACTACCCAATAACCAATGATTTTCTTTCATGATGTTTTATATTTGGCATATGATCTTGAACAGCCAAATAATAGTTTTTAAAAACAAATAGATCTTTTATATTTTGTACACGATCTTACACCAAATAACAGTTTGAAAAAAAAAATTATAGATCTTTTTCCCTTTCTTTATTAATTTTAATATATATATTCAATATTTTTTTAATTTGTTTTTTATTTTTTTCTTCTCTCAATTTTTCATAATTATATGTTAATTTACGGAAATTTTTTTAAAATAGTAGATTTTACAAAATATCACAACCTATAGCAAATTCTAATAATAATAGTTATTGATATGCTATAGTGATATAATCCAAAATTTTGTTATAGCTTGTAAATATTTTAATTTATTTTGCTATTTTAAAAAATGCTCTTTAATTTAATTTGGAATATTTTTGTTAATTTATTACTTGATTTTCAAATTTTAGATCTAATTTCAAAATTTCTTTTCTATTTAGATATATTGATTTTCTATTTTATATTTATATGGAGAAATTTTCATAGATATAGCAAAACACCAAAATATTTATGTCCCCTGTAACAAAATCAAAAAGTCCATGAAATTGGCTATTTCTAAAAAATATTTCAGGTTTGCTCTTTCTTTTCATCTTCTTTCTTCTACAGTTTTTCTTTTTTTTTCCATCTTCTGTTTTTTTTCTTCTTTCGTGATTTCTTTTTCTTTCAAATTGTTATTTGGTTGTTCAAGATCAATATACCAAATATAAAATATCTTGAAAAAATCATTGGAATATTGGTACATAATCGTCATTTAGATTTGACGTTTAGATTTGGGTATACAAATCTAAATGATCGTGTACCAAAAAAATTTAAAAAAATTGTTTAGATTTGGCTACCCAAATCTAAACATCGTGTGCCAAAGAGTTTTTTAAAAAATCGTTTAGATTTTGGTATCCAAATCTAAACGATCTTGTAGCAAAGAATGACCAAATCTAAATGATCATGACAAAAGAAATTTGAAAAAAATCGATTTGATTTAGGTAGCCAAATCTAAACGATCTTGTTACAAGATCGTGTAGCATAGAATCTTGAAAAAAAATCGTTCAGATTTGGCTATCCAAATCTAAACGATCGTATAGGAAAGAATAGTCAAATATAAATTATTGTTTCCGAAATATATTACAAGTGCTAGATACCAATTAATCATGGGTCATTTTTGGTATTTCTCATTTTGGGCCTCTTGGCTTTTTCCATTCTTGAAATTGTTCTATTTTAGCGCTTTATTATGTTTTTGAAAAGACCCCTAGATTATTTATATTACTTCATATTTAAGTAACTAGTAGTGTTTTTTTTCCCTAAAATATAACAAACTGCCAAAATATTGATATGGTATAGAACAACTTCAAAAACAAAAAAAAAAAACTCACAACCCCACCATGAAACATACAAACAAATGCCCCGCCATTAATTGACCACTCACACACGTATTATATTTGGATAAGATCGTTTAGATTTGGCTACATTATGGTTTAGATTTGGCTACATGATCGTTTAAATTTGGCCACACAATCATTTATATTTGCCTACACAATCGTTTATATTTAGGTACCCAAATCTAAATATTTTTTTTCAAGATTCTTTGTTACAGGATCGTTTAGATTTTGGTACTCAAATCTAAATAATCTTTTTCAAGTCTCTTCGATTTAGATTTGGCTAGCTACACGATCCTATCCAAATCTGAACAATTCTTTGTACACGATCGTTTAAATTTCGCTATACAACGTTTAACGATTTTTTTCAAGATTTTTGGTACACAATGGTTTGGATTTGGGAATGATTGTTTTTCAAGATTCCCAAATCCCAACGATTTTTTTCAAGATTTTTTGGTCAGATCTAAATGATCATGTACCAATATGCAACGATTTTCTTTATGATTTTTTTAAAGATATTTTATATTTGGTACAAGATCTTAAACCAAATAACAATTTTAAAAAAAATACAAGATTTATGATTGATTGAAAATAAATATCATGATTTCAAAAAATATAAAAGAAAAATTGTAGAAGAAAAAGAAAATAAGGATGATGGAAAGGGAAAAAAAATTGGAGAAGAAGAGAAGAAAGAAAATGGAAATGAGGAGAAACCTAAAACAATTTTTTTAAAAAATAACTGATTTTATGGACTTTTTTATTTTGTTACACATGCCATAAATTTTTTATATTTTGTAATAATATTTATGAAAATTAACCTAGTTAATATATATAGATTAAAGAGAACCATACATTTTTGTTCCATAAACAATAAATATATAGATTGTTTACATTACACCAAGTCTAAAAAGTTAATATATAAATAAAAGGAAAAACTACAAGTTTTCGATCAAATTTTATTTGGTTTCTACCCATTTGAAAATGGTACACTTCTAACTTATTATCTTTTTCTTATAAAAAATAGAACAAAACGTTAAAATATTTATCCGGAACAATTTAGAAAATACAAAAAACCTACAAGTCTACAATGATAAATATAAAAAATGACATGTGATTAATTGACATCCAATACGCATAATATATTTGGAAAACGTTCATTTAAATTTGACTATTTTTTTCCTACCGATCATTTTGATTCGATCGTTTAGATTTGATACACGATCGTTTAGGTTTGACTATTCTTTACTACACGATCGTTTACATTTAATCGTTTAAATTTTGGTAGTCAAATCTAAACGAATTTTTTCAAGATTTTTTGTACACGATAGTTTAGATTTGGCACATGATTGTTTAAATTTGGGTAGCCAAATCTAAACAATTTTTTTAAAAAAAATTTTTGGTACACGATCGTTTTTGTTTAAATTTGATACATGATTATTTATATTTGGAACAGAGTCATTTAAATTTGGCTATGCAAATCTAAACGATTTTTTAAAAGTTTTTTTTGGTACAAGATCGTTTAGATTTGACTATTTTTTGTACACGATCATTTAGATTTAACAATCTAATAACCGAACAATTTCTTTCCAGATATTTTATATTTGGCACACAATCTTAAACAATCAAATAACAGTATAAAAAAATAGATTTTTTTATATTTGGTACACGGTCTTGAACTAAATAACAGTGAAAAAAGTTACATAAGAAGAGAAAAAGATGATGGAAATAAAAAGAAAAATGTGAAGCTTGCAAAATAGCAAAAACAATTATGGTAATAGATCCTGTCACTTACATTTTCAAATTTTCAAAAATAACAAATTTAAAAGAAGATTATTGTCATATTACCGTTTAATTACCACCATATTTGCTAAATTTACAATATACAAAAAAAGATGTGTTATGAATTGTTTTTTCTAATTTTTTTTTGTCATCTAATACAATTTTTCAAGAAAAATTGCATAAAAAAAGATGAAAAGGACAAACTGAAATATTAAAAAAAAAATACAGAAAAGAAAAAGAGGATGAAAAGAAAAAGAAATCGAAACGGTGAAAATGAAAGACAAATTTGTAATATTTAAAAATGGTCAGTTTTATGAACTTTTTCATTTTGTTACACGAACGTAAATATTTATGTATGTTCGTTATATTTATAAAAATTAACCTTCATTCAACTTACCTCTAATTTTCAAAATGTTATAATTTTATAATTTTATTTTTGAGTCAAACCACTCGTTATCGGTCAACAAGTGAAAAACGTTTTCCAGCCGCTCTCCTTCCTTCGTCCATGGGTTTAGATTTGGTACAGGCTACCTAAATCAAAGGGAAATTGCATAGGATAACATTTTGAGAATATGATATAGCAATTATAGCATATTGTTTTAGAATTTTGCAAATATGACAAAATTTTCACTTCTTCATCTTAAATTTAATATTATTCATAAACTACTCTTAACTTATTTCTCTTCCTTTTTTTAATGTCCTACTCATTATTTATTTATGCTTCCACTTTTTAAGGCCCTAATTATTTGTTTATTCTTATACTAGAAAAATTATTTATTCTCTCCGTCTTAATCTTAATTTTAAAATATCAATAGTACAATAATTGTAATATGAATAATATAATATAATGATTGTTGATTGGAGTAATTTAACTTCATTTGTGCTTTTTTTTTTTACTTTCTTCGATGTGTATTTTGAGTTGAATTTGATTCTAAATAATTTTGTTTTATTTTTTTACATTAATTTGTTGGTTTTACTTTGTCTCAATTTCGTATGTCAGTGTTGTAATATATTTATATTATATGTATTAGTTGGTTAATATACTTACTACGTGATTTTCATTTTTTCAAAATTTAAGCAGTTCATTAGAGTATTATTAATTATATAAATGATATAACTCAATGTATCATTATCAAGTATATCAACAATATATTGTTAAAGCATATCAATAAAGTGAATCATTATCAAGTATATGAATTGAGTTTACAAGTGTATACCAATAGTATATCAAGTGTATAAGTAGGACTTCAAGCATATCAAATACATTAAATCAATCAATTGTACAAGTGACGAATACTAAATGTATATGCAGTGTATCAGATGTTTTAAACATATATTAGTATGTTTCGGTATCGAGTGTATCAAAGAGTATCAGGTGCATCAGGTGTATCAATCAAATGTATCGAGTGTATCAAAAAATATCAGGTGTATCAAGGAGTGTATTAGATGTATCAAACGTGTATAAGGTATCAAACGTATATTAGTAACGAGGGCATTTGTGACATTTTACCTCTTGATGTGTGGACTAGACTTCGTTTTTGCCATTTTTGCAATAATAGAATGTATATGCTATGGACTTAATTATTGTAACTTATTTTGTCATTTTTGCAAGTGTCCCTAAATCAAAACCCCTCGACAAACTTTTAACTTTCCCGTCAAGCCCACCATTTATTGGAATCACACCAGCCAGCCACCAGCGACCGACCACAAACCAGACTCCAACGCCGGTTCTTTGTGTTGGTCTCAGTCCATGGCAACCGATAAACCCCTTCTTCGTCAACTTCTTACATTAATGGCTCCACCGCCACCCACAACCTGAAATTGCCCATATATCATGCAGAAATAGACGCAGGAATGTTTTACTAAAAAAAAAAGGTTTTTTCTATTAGGAAGCGTATTTCAACCATAAGTTTCAATACTATTACATATTAGTACTGTTTTATGAACTTTATCATTAAACAAATCGTGTCCTAACGTGTGTGTATTGATTATATCTGTCCCATATCTGTGCTTCTTTCTTAGAGTAGCACCGTAAGTTCATTCCACATATCATGGATTATTCTAATTCTTGAAACTTCATCCCCGTTGTGAATTTTCCAATCAAACAATAATCCCAACAAATTAAACCGAATCAATAATAACTATAACACCCAATGTTATGGTTTTTAGTACAAGTTAGACTTTTATCTCTTATGGGTCAGCCAGCAGCTGCAGCAGCGTCATTTTCTCTTCCAACACCTTTGATTATCAACCCTTTCTTTTTCTCTCTTTAAAGTCCCGCATTACTAGCTCAAGCCACAGCATCACTTGATGCAACACTGCCATTCGATGTTTCATGTTCATCAATTCGATTTCTTAATCTACCACCAAACTCCAAGTTGTAGACATGCCCCATTTTGGCACGCTTCGTCTCTAGGTATCTCTTGTTGTCCTTTGTAATTGGTGTTATCAGGGGAACTCTACCTGAGACTTCTAAGCCATACCCCTTTAGGCCTTTGTACTTTGTCGGGTTGTTTGTCATTAGCTTCATTGTTCTCACCCCAAGACCCCTTAAAATCTGCACGAAACAAAGAGGAGATTAGATTTTGTTATAAAAGCCAAAAGGAACGTACTCATGTGATCTAATAAAAGTTGTTTCGTCTTCAGGTTAAATCCATATGTACCTGTGCACCAATCCCATATTCGCGAGAATCCACAGGCAATCCTAGATCCTCATTTGCTTCAACAGTATCCCGCCCAGCATCTTGCAAGTTATATGCACGAAGTTTGTGGCCCAAACCTATGCCTCGTCCTTCATGACCACGAAGATAAACCAAGACACCCCTGCCTTCTGCCTCAATCATCTGCATCGCTAGCGCAAGCTGGTTTCCGCAGTCGCATCTAGCTGATCCAAAAATATCTCCAGTGAGGCATTCTGAGTGTACCCTCACCAGAATATCTTGTCCATCACCAATATCACCCTGCCAAAAGCAAGTAGTCCGTAAATTTGTAATCAAGTCCTGATCTCATTATGATGCTGAAATTTCATCTAAGAGCGCGCCACCACGCTCGGTACTTGGCAGAATTTAGGAACTAAAAGATAGACCATCTCAAGAGAAATTCGAATAAAATAACTTCTTCAGATTGGGGCAGGCTCATCATGCAACACTAACAAAAGCGTTCAAATATAGTTGCACCAGTAATAGAAGTGCTTTTACAAAGCTTTCAACTATGAGACAAAAGTAGTTACCTTAACCATTGCAATATGCTCAATTCCATCTAAAATAGATCTGTAGCAATATGCCTGAAATGGTCCCCATTTAGTCGGCATACGAGCAGCATCTCCAGCACATTCAACTAATCTATCTCTCTTCCTCCTATACCTGTCGTCAATACCTTCATTTGTTAGAACTAAACCATGGGGAACAAGAAATGAAATATATGAATAAGAATACAACACATAGTTTTGTTGTAAAGCTGAAATGAAGTTGTAGTCATTATACAAGCAAGAAACTTGTTTCATATAAAGGGTATTTCAAGATATAGATGAAAAATTATTATGCAGAGCTAACACAATCACAACTTTAACAAGAAAGATATCCACTTACCTGACTAAATCAGCAATGGAAATGATTTTTATGTTTTCCCGTTTGGCAAATTCACGGAGTTTTGGTAACCTAGCCATAGAACCATCTTCATCAACTACCTCACAAAGGATTCCAACTGGGGCTAATCCAGCAAGCACCGCAAGATCAACAGATGCTTCAGTATGTCCAGCTCTCTTCAAAACACCACCTTCCCTGTACTTGAGGGGAAAAATATGGCCTGGCCGCTTAAAATCATAAGGTTTTGAATTTCTTGATGCAAGTGCCAATACTGTTGCTGCTCTATCGCTAGCTGAGACTCCGGTGGTTGTACCTTCTCTTGCATCCTGTAAAAAATTGCATTATATATCATACGAAATTGCTATGCTACAAGGACAAATTGATTTGAAAAAAATATTAAGCAGAAGAAAGTGTCAATAAAACTGTAATTATGAGCACTCTTACAGGGATTACTGACTACATTTATTAAATTGAATAATACTCTAAAATGCCAAGTGAAGAACTCATACCACTGTCACCGTAAAAGCAGTACAAAGTTTCTCCTCGTTCTCCTTTTCATTCACCATAAGTGGAATCTGTAACCTCTCCAGGTCTTCACCTTTCATGGCCACACAAACAATACCTGTTCCATGTTTTACAATAAAAGCCATGGCTTCCGGAGTTGCAGCTTGTGCAGCCATGATCAAATCTCCCTCGTTTTCTCTATCTTCATCATCAACCACAAGCACCATCTGAAACATCAAAATTCTTGTAACTAAGATGAAGTGAAAATCAGGGTAGAAAAATAGATGCTCTCATGTCAAATGACATCCCAAAAAGTTGAAGAAAGAGAAAAACTAGAATAATGAACCACCTTTCCCTGGCGAACATCTTCAATGGCATCTGCAACAGAAGCAAAACCTTCCGTTGGGCGATCAAAATCATATTCATCTTCATCGATGGGAAAACTTTTACTTATTGAAGCTGAATCTGGCTGATTGAAAGATGTGATATCATTCACAACTACAGCATTTCCATTGGAAGAAGACAGAATTCCTCCTTCTCCAGATATCACTGTAGCTCTTGTTTGGACTGAACCCCTGGTGCCCAAAAATAGTTTACTAGCTTTGCAGTTTGGGGGTAACTCCAAAACAAGGCCAGTTGACGTGTATGGTTTAACGTAGTTGATTCCAACAAAAGACTGCAAGTCTTTGAATCTTCTGCATAAAACAAAAATTATGCAATACGTTTAGAGAATAACGTAAAACTTAAAAGACATTGCCGGGTGAGGAAAATCATAGAACATAAAAAAATACTTCATTTACTTCAAAAAAATTGCCAACGCCTAAAAGAGGGACATTGAATAAGTTCCAATCAATGTTCTTGAACTTCAGAAGTAAAACTTAATAGCTAGCTGCAGTTTATTGTAGAATGGTGAGTTTTTTTCTTCTTTTTATTATGCTAAACTGGAACGTTAAACTCTAAGAGAAGGCATAAGCCTGTTATGTTCAAATAACAAAAGTTAATTCAAATGGGGCCAAGAGATCCAATGCATAAAACATAATTATTTTTTGTCAATAGAGGCTATTCTGTTTCATTCATGATGTTCTGCCGTCATTTCTCCAAAAACAATTGGTAGTAAAATGGATGGTGACGTGTATAGCTCTCCTTGTGGACGCCTGAAAATTGCGGCTCCTCAAGCATAGAAGTAAAGAGGGACCTCAGATGATCACAGAGGTTTTTGAAGTAACATTTAAACAAATGAAAAGAAGAATTTCATCATCAAACATGATCCATCCTTCTAAATCACAAAGGTTACTTCAAAAAAAAAAAAATTATAAATGGATCAGGCACCACAAAATTTAACCATGAGCAAGAAGGAAAATCAAACAAATTACAGTTGAAAAAAAAATCAAACAAATTGCAGGTGAAAAAAAATGGAGAAATGAAGTTAACCCTAGATAATTCGAAGACAAAACACAAAGAATTAAAGGATTAAAGAGAAACCCAGATGCAAAAATGGGAGCTTACTGAACATGAGAAATGGGAGCTGTAGATGGGAACGAGACACTTCTAAAAGCCATTGATGCTGAAATCTCTCACCCTGTGTTAGGAACCCCTGGATTGGAAGAATTTCAAATCAGCATTTCGAATAAAATTTTATAGAATGAATTCCAAAAAACAGAATTAGAAATCTTGTTTTAAATCCAATTCAAAATTTACCCTAATGTGTTAAAACAGAGAAAAAAGAAAAAAGGAATTAACCCAAGTAGATTCCGACGGATTGATGCAGCAGAAAGTGAGGCAAGAAGAGAAAAAAGAAGAGTAACGGTAGGGGAAGTGCCGCCGATCGGTAACGGCAACGGAGGGAGGAAGATAAGATAGAAGAAATTGAATAAGAGGTTGGGTTTGGTTGGAGATCAATGGAGACAAAAAGAGAAGAATTTAAAACTAGAGCAGCCGGTTGGTGGTCGGAGGTGAGCCTACGGCAATAATGGAAAACGGAAAACCAAAGATGGACGACAGCTTTGCTTCCGCCTTTTCCTTTTCTTTACAATACAATATATATAGTATGAATATTAGACTTATAAAAATAAGAAAGGATAAACATGAATTAACTTTCCACTTTACTTTTTTATTTTGATATCACTATTGTTTTGTGTTATGCGCATCCTTCAAATTTAGTCTACACCATATATATATATTCTTATTTTAATTACTTATTTTAGGTGCCATATTCTTGTGGAGAGGGTGTCTCTAAACAAATCCTTTATTGGGACATTAAACATTTTTACACATCCTTTCTCAAAGCTTGCCTGCCCACGATCCAATGGCCATGTTTTATGTAAATAAGGGATGTTAACTTATTAAACATATTGCACAATTTCTACTATGTTTGAATCTTTATAAATACTTTTTCATTCAGTTCTTACATTTCATTCTTACATTTCATGGTTTCACTTGTATCCTCAAATTCTTAAAATAGATTGGTTTACAAATAATTTAAATTTGAAAATGATCCGCAATGTTGAGATAAAATAATCTTTGGTACTCTATGCAATGAGATTCCTCACACTTGCTATGTAATCTAGGATAGGATGCCCTATTCTTGCTATGTGATTTGGAATAAGATGTCCCGTACTTTCTGTGTGATCTGGTATAAGGTGTCTTTTGCTTATTGTGTGATCTAACGTTGGAATGTGCGTTATGCATGATGGAATTGATGGAGACTTGTTGTCGTGTTGAGATCTCTCCACACAACCCAACTTAGTAAAAGAGTGAGTAAACACTTAAGCTGAGAAATGGTACAAATATCTAATAAAACATGTAAAATGATTTTCGATATGATATAATGCGTTATGAGTAATGTGTACCTACGTGATATTAGCTTTTATGAATGATTTGAAGGAAATAGTTTTTACATGATTTATACATGCTGGTAATGAGATTTGAATAGTGTAAATCGCAATGAGATTATTTGAATTGAACTCACAATTTTACTACTATGTTTATATCGCATGATTTTACGAAAAGAATTACTAGTTATTGTTGAAATATATGCATAAGTGTTGGTGAAAAACTCTACCCACTAGACATTTTTGTCTAACCTTTCAAATGTTTGGTTTTATTTCTTCCAAGTAGGGAAGGACATCTCGTGTTCGACTTGCCAAATTGAACGTGCAGCATCATAATTGTGTCACATCAACTTGTTAGTATTTCCAGTCTATTCGTATAATTGTGTCTAGGCGAGATGATCAAGATTTTATGGTTTTTGAGACTTGTATATTTTTTTTAGTTTTAAAGAAACTTTTTGTACTTGTGAAAGATATACTCTTTACTAGAAATCAATGAAGTCTTTTGTTATTTCAAAATAGTTCTCATCTCGCGTTAAGTTTGATGTTTATATTTCTCTTATTAGGCGTTATGCGTGCTATCTCGCGGAGAGATCCATGTTGAATGTCTTGGTAGTCATGCTCCCACATGGTCGTAAGAAGTGATCTTGGGGCAAGGCGTGACATATCTCCTCAACAAAGCGAGATTTACTCAAGCCATAGGATTTTATCTGTTTACCTTAACAAAAACTAGTGTATTTTTGGGAATGGTTAAGTAGCCGATGACATGTTTAAACTGAAATTAGAAATGAATAAGAATTTATCTTCTCTGCTTACATGTTATCTTCTTTTAATATTTGACATGTTAGCCTTTGTCATGTAAATAAAAGGTAAATTAGCAACATGAGTAGGTTAAACATGATTCCTAAATTATCTTTGCATGACTTTAACAAATGTGCATGTTGTAGTTGAGCTAAGATAACTAAAACTTAATATAAAGCTATAACTAGGGTAACCGGGCCTAGAATTGATTCATTATGATCTATGTGAATTTGTTAGCATGATAGCTAGAAATAATAAAATATATTTTATAACATTTATAGATGATTGTTCTGACTTCACTTTTATTTACTTGCTTAGGAATAAAAGTTATGCATTCGACATGTTTAAAGTGTTTGTAACTGAAGTAGAAAATCGGTTTTATAAGAAGATTAAGAGATTTCATAGTGATAGAGAAACAAAATATGATTATGTTGCCTTTGATGAGTTTTATAACTCAAAAGAATAATACATGAGAAAACTGCAGCGAATGGAAAAGCTTAAAGAAAAAAAATAGAACTTTATCTATGTGAACTTGATGGCATGACGACTAGGAATAATAAAAGGTATTTTATAGCCTTTACAGATGATTGTTCTGACTTCATTTTTATTTACTTCCTTAAGAATAAAAGTGATGCATTCCATGTGTGTTTAAAGTTTGTAACTAAAGTAGAAAATCAATTTAATAAAAAGATTAAGAGACTTCGTAGCGATAGAGGAACAAAATTTGATTCTATTGCCTTTAATGAGTTTTATAACTCAAAAGGAATAATACATGAAAATTGCACCTTACTCCCTTGAATGAATGAAAAAGTTGCTCGATGAAAATATTTCCACATATCCGCACCATTGCTCGTTTGGTCATAGATTTTTGTTTTTGCTAAATTAATTTTGGAACTTTTTTCTTAATTAACATTTTACCATTATCTTAAAGTGATATCAGCTACTCAACCATACTACTAACAAGTTTTTATTTTACAGATTTATTCTTCTGACGTATATCTCCACCGAAGTGTAACCACAATTTATATGGTATCTTTTCCTTGTTTGTTAATATAGCTTTTATTGGTGTATCCTATTTGTGTCATGACTTCAAGTTTTAAAGTCCCACTGTGTTCATTCTTCAATGCAATTCAATATGTTTGAGATAATAATAATAAAGAATTATTTTGTTTAATATATAATAAAATAATAAGTTATATCTCTTTTACAACCATCTATATCAAAATTTTGAATTCTATCGATGATAACTATTGATAGACTTCTATTACTGTTTATCAATGTCACTCATAGAAGCTATATTAACTACTAATAGACTTCTATTACTGTCTATCAATGTCACCCATGGAAGCATATTAATGACTATTAATGTCTATTATTAATAGAGTCTAAAAATTTTGCTATATGTTAGTAAATATTTTGTCAAATTTACTATTTTTACAATTTTAGAAAATAAAGAGTATTATTGTTATGGTTTTTTTTTTAAAATAAAACAAAATGTGAAAATATTTACACTAAATAGAACAATTTTGAAAAAAAGAAAAAAAACTTGTTCACAAGCCCACAACGTGAAATAACAAAAAATATTCCGCAATTAATCGACCTCACACATAAAAAAAAAAAGAAGATATTTATATTTAGTCTAAACGAGTTCTATCACTGATAGTCATTAAATTTTACTATAGTTTGTAAATATTTTAATTTATTTTATTATTTTTAAAAATATCTCTAATGAAAAAAAGAATAAGAAAAAGAAATGACATAATACTTGATAAAAAAAAATATAGAAAGAAAATATTGTTTTTACGAAAAACATAACAGATTAGGAAGAATAAATAAATTATGAAAAAGAAAATGAAGAAATTATGGAAGGTGCATATACTTTTATTTTTTATTTTATTATATAGATAGTAAATATTTTAAATTTCATTCTATATATATACAAAATTAATGTTAAAATTGAAAGTTGAATTCTATTATTTGAAGTTTGTTTAGTTTTAATTGATAACTAGAGGAGATTTTGAAATATAGGAGATAAGAAGGGATGTAAGAGTTGAAGCTTTGATCTCCACTCATTTGATTCGGGTATGACTGGGAACCGGATGACCCGAAGGAATAAAATGGTGAGACGTGTTAAGAGAGAAGTGAGGGATTGGGGCGAAGGGCAGTGGATCGGAAGCCCTCAGGAAAAGGATAAGATCGTAAAGAACAAAGGGGTCTGAGTCAACTTTCTCGCACCACGAAATAACTTCTCTATTTCCTAAACAAATAAATTCAAAAGAATAATAATAAACAAAAAACGTAAAGGAAAAAGGAAAAAGGAAAAAGGAAAAAGGGAAAAGTACGAATTCATTCCCTTTGGTCCCCCCGTTGAAAGCCTCCATTTTAGAAGGGATTTTAAATCTGATATTGGACACTCAATTCATACATTTCCTAATACTCTTCTTCTTCTTTTTTATTATTATTTTTGGACTAAATTATCCATTTTACTTTTCAACTTTCCATAACACCTTATACTTTCAAATATGTTTTTCACTATAAACATTTTTACTTTTATGTCCAACGTTTCTAAATTTCAAACGAATAACTTTTTGACTAACTTGACGTTTTTACTATTTAAATTAAAGATATACGTTTTATTTTTTTATATTTAAAACAGAAGAAAATACTAAATTTAAAGTCAACATGAGCGTAGCTCAACTGACACATATATGTTCCAGTGGTTCCTTAGAGATACTCGGTGACCCCAAAAAACACTTGATGGGTATACAAGGAAGAGGCTTGGAAACGGTTCAAGATAGAGGGGTCGGCTCGAAGCAGGGGGAGGGAGGCACTCGGGTGGCTCATGCGTAGAGGAGAGTGGCTCGAGCGAAGATGGAGAAGATAAAAAAGATCTCAACTCAATGGTGCGTAGAGGAAGGTGCTTGGATCGATGATCGTTCAACTTTATTTGAGACAGAAAAGAAGGTGGTGCGGTGGATGCTTGCGATGATGACTTGACAAAAAACGTGTGACGATCGACTGCAAATTGGGTTATTCGACAATGGGTAGGGTCCAACGTGAAGGAGGAGAGGAAAAGTGGATAAGATGACGTGGATGTATACCAAGATCCTTTTAAATAATAATAACAATAAATATTATTATAACATTTTTATTTCCTTTTCCTTTTACAAATAACACACTAAATCTTTTCTCTTTCCTCCGTTAATTATCCATCAATTTCATTTTTTCTTACCAAAACCATCCTTATTAATTATATTACTCCTAATAATATAATTTTCTCAACCTTTCATAATTTAAATATACATAAACACATAATTTACCCAAAAATCCTTAAATAATTACATCATCTCAACGTAATTATTCTCATTCCAAAATTACATAAATTTCTGACAAATAAAATTATTCTCATCCTTACAAATCCACCAAATATTTACAAAATGATAGCTCACACTTTATTAAATTCCAACAAAACCTATCAAAACTTTAATTTTAATTAAGATAATTAAACGTAAAATTACCTTAAACTTTGAGGTATTACAATAGAATTTCTTCATCTTCTCTTCTCGAATTTATTCATTCTCCATCATCTCTCATCTTTGACTCATTTTTTTACAATATGTTTTCTTTATTTTTTTTTTCAGTATCAAGTATTGTGTCCTTTTTCTTATTATTATTTTTTCATTATCAAGTATTTTACTAAAATCGTTTAGATTTAAAACAGGGTCGTTTAGACTAAGTATATGGTACAAAATGTAATCCTTACTTACAATATAAATGTACAAATTATTACCTTACTTACAAGCTCAATTTTACCTTTAGGTAACTAAAATTGATCCAATTATAATTTTCAACTTTAATCACTTACGTCCATTTGGTTTGTGATATAAAAATTATTTTTTACTATATTTGAAAACACTTCTTTCTGTTTCAATTTAAAATTTAGATTTAAAATTCAAATTAGTGTTTGACTGGGAATTTTAAAATGCAACGGTATACCTCATTTGCTCACAATGTCTGAAAACAAAATTTAAGTGTAGAGAAAACGATAATTTATTGATTTTAAAAAATGAGTTATTTCAAGTGTTACTTTTGGAAATCATTTTTAAAAAGTTGTATACCAAACACATTTTATTTAGAGACATTTTTAAAAATAGTAAAATAAATTAAAATATTTACAAGATGATTTTTTTTTAGATTCTATCAATGATAGAAACTGATAAACTTATATCCGTGTTTATCAATGTCAGTAATAGAAATATATCAGTGTCTATTATTGGTAGAATCTGAAAATTTTGTTATATGTTAGTAAATATTTTGTCAAATTTGTTATTTTTGAAAATTTCTCTTTTAATTATTTTCTTTGTATTTTTTTGGGTTTTTTAAAAAATATAACGAAACGCTAAAATATTTACACTCTATAGAACAATTTAAAAAACGAAAACAACCCACATGCCCACAATGAAAAATACAAAAAATGTTATGTGATTAATTGACATCCAAATGGTAATATATTTGGGAAACAATCCTTTAGATTTTGTTACTCTTTCCTAGATCGATTTGAACGATTTTTTTCAAAATTCTTTGGTAGATTTAATTGTTTAAATTTGGTTACCAAAATCTAAACTATTTTTTTTTAAAGATTATTTGATACACAATCGTTTAGATTTTGTACATGATTGTTTATCGTTTAGATTTGATTGTTTAAATTTGGATAGCCAAATTTCAACGATTTTTTTCAAGATTGTTTGGTACACAATCATTTAGATTTGATATATGATAATTTATATTTGATTATTTAAATTAGGGTAGCTAAATCTCAACCATTTTTTTCAAGATTATTTGGTGCATGATTGTTTGATTTAAATTTGGCTATCCAAATCTAGCCAAATCTAAACGTTTTTTTTTATTTAAATTATTTGGTATACGATCGTTTATATTTGACTATTTTTTTGATTTTGCACGACATTTTTTTCAATATCCTTTATATTTGGTTGGTAATCTTGAACAACCAACCGTTTGAAAGAAAATAAAAAAATAGATATTTTATATTTGATACTCAATCTTGAACCAAATAACAATTAAAAAAAGAAAAAGAAAAATGATAGACGAAGAAAGAAAAATGGCGGAAGAAAGAGGATAGAGAGAAAAAACCATTGCAGAAGAGGAAGAGAAAAAAAAAACGATAAAAAAGAAAAACAAATATGAAATATTTTTTTAAAAATGGTTAGCTTAATGATCCTTTTCATTTTGTTATCGGAGTTGTAAACGTAAATATTTTGTTTGTTTGTTATATTTATGAAAATTAACCTTCACCCGAAAGATGAAGTCTTAATTGTTTTAATCTTGTTTATAGTTTGCAATTGTAATTTGATTTTTATTTACGTTGTTGAAACACTTGTAATGTAATGAAAAGAAAAACATGTATGATTACTATGATGCCATCCAAATCTTGGAAAATTTTACCAAACTGACTCATTGATAGTGTTTAGTATTTGAATACCTTCACCCTTTTTTTGCACTAATGCCTCTTCCACCCTCTATTCTTTGATCAAACTTCGTTCCTGTTTTCATTTGTTGAATATTCGGTAAATCTACCATTTTGACCTCTCAATAATGTTTTTACTTAATTTTTATTTACTTATGTAAAGAAAAAATGACATAGTGGAGAACACACCTCACAATTCCCCACGTTTCTAATGCTTATTTTGGTTTATTTTAGAAAAATTACCGCAACAAATTTTAAAAAAGTAACATGTAGCAGCGTACGAAAGGATTATAAGATGGCTATCTATTATTAAATTTACTACTTTTGTCAGATTGACCCTATTATCATAATTATTTTTACTATTTTTGGGAATGTTCCTTTGTTTTATTGCTTTCAGTTTTTCTTTCTTCAACAGGCTGATTCAAAAAATGAAGAACGAGAGAAAATGAAATATATCTTGAGATGCTTAATACTTTTCCATTTGTGAAGAGTTTCCCCGTTTGGATATTCAAATTTTGAAGAGAAGAGAAGGAGGAAGATGAAGACAGCGCTTGAGTTATTAGTGGTTCGGCCATTTAGGCTGACATCCACTACTCTTGAAAGATAATCAAAGAGCTTTTATTTAACTTCAAAAACAGCATCAAGAATTGGGAGCAATTACAGGAAAAAGTAGAGAGCTAAGTATTTGATTTCTACTTCTTCCTTTTTACAAAAGGCTTCTACATATTAAAGCAAAAGATTCACTTCTGACTTTTGAACTTCTCTTTAACATAATAACTGTAGATTAGTCGTGTTCATCAACTACTTTTGGTTTCTTGATGTTTACTGTGAATAGGAGTTTATAAAGCTCATCAGGTAATCTGGTTCAATTTCTAACAAATCTTCTCCTTTGAACTAAATTTCTCTCCTGATTGTCACCTTTGCTTCTGGTTTTATTTTTCCTTTCGAAGTTTGGTTTACTATATTGTGTAGACCGAGACAGTGCTCAAATTTTGCTTTAGTGATTACTTTGATTTAAAAATCTGCGGCATTGTCTTCTGATTTTACTTTCCTTTCTTCTACTATATCTTTGACAAAGTGAACAATTATAAGCGATAAGCACAACCCAACACAACGAAATAGAAAATATCTCACTTTTATTACTCGATCAAATGCTTTAAAATTACATTTTCATTTCTCGCATAGTACAAAGGTAAATCATAGGCTTTGAACACCTCGCCTGACTCTTATCAAACTGGGATGTCGTCCTCCACCCTCTAGATATTTAGGAGTATAATTACTCCTTTCTACTCTTCCTTCTTGATCGCCTAGCAACCTATTTTAGGACAAAGACTTATCCCTCACACACAACTGGGATGCAACCCTCTTAAATGCTAATAACTTTGAAATATCCAAAAACAGATCACTTGATCAGCTTTCCCACATAATGACTTATCTTAACCTTCTTTACTTAGCTTCATGTGTGAACACCTAGGAAGGGAAACTCAACATATAAGTAAAATACGTAGTGAGTGAAGTATTTAGCAAAACTTTTGGGGAATACAATACAATCACATAAATTCATTTTTCTTTCATAAATACAGGCTCACACGTGCCTGTTTTTACAAATCACATAAATCACACTTTAGCTTCTTATTCTTTTCTACGGAGAACACAAATCGTTCCCCACTCCAAGACTCTTGCAGTTCACTCTCTCTAGCATCCTACATGTAGACTATTGTGATGTTCATTCCATCCATAATGTTCGAGAATTTTTTTGATTCGTCTTTCTTTTTCCACAGGTCGTCCATATGACGTCTTTACACATTATATGTACACCATATAGCAATTTCTCACTTAATAGGAATAATACTAATGGTTTACTCATACACAAGCATCACAATCATCACATATATATTAATAGTTTTCTCTTTTCAAATAGCAACATCCATATCAATACAACAATACTTAATTAGATATATATAACCACAAACTCAAATGAAATACATTCAAATTCATTTCTTTAAAAAAATGATTCACAAATACTTATAAAATCATTCATGAAGGTTACTCATGAAAACACTTTATTTCCTTCTTTGTAGTGCACCTAGCTTTTCCAGCAACAACACATTATATTTAATTTGCTGGTCCATAGCCAAAATTGAACATCACGATATCACATCTCTATTACTACTACAATTAAAGATGTTTCAAACAAGCTTCTAATTTTATAACAAAGATCTTCCAAGATTTCAATCTACCAAGATATTACATCACAAATCACAGTCACGTTGTAAAACTAGTGAGTGATCCACCCAATTCATACATTATAATGTTTAATGCTTCATAGTTCATGGCTTCCTTCTCATCGACATCGTCATGTTCAATTTTGATTCTATGGAGCAGCAAAATTACATTTCATTCAATTCAAGCACCTACAAGCCAAATATTATGGTTCTTGGAGGATCAAAACTACAAAACATACTCCAAAAGCCAACCATTTCTCTCTCTTTCTTAACTTTTTCATCTTCTTCATTTGAGGACTTCAAGTTGAACCACCAATTTTAGCAAAACTACTGTCTATTAGAGATTCTATCTCAAGAAGGAAAGTTTTAAGTTCATGCATTCGACAGGTGACAAACTAAATTCACCATCCTTTCAAAAGTACAAAGTGACATTAGGATTTAGATACATTGTCGCTAACAACTTGCTGTTCACATAGAAGAAAGAAAAACATATATAATTATAAGGTTTGTTTAAAAACAAATAAATGTGAAATATGAAAAAAAAAAAACTAAAAAAGTACTATGAAAGCCTTCCTGACGTATATTGCACAACGTCGGGGAAGGCTTTATTCGCATCACGTCGGAAAAAGCCTTCCCCGACATGCTGAAAACACTTCGGTATTAAGTTTTCTATGACGTCGCAACATTGTGCTGGTGAAAGTTACACCAACATGGACATGCCTCGCGTTGGGGAAAGTGTCCCCGAAGTGGTTTCTCCTACATTTTTCCAACGTTGATTCAAACGTCGGAAATACCTTGCATGACACAAATTGAAGTTTTTTCAACGTGTAACTGCGTCGGATAAGGTCTACTTTCTTTTAGTGTTAGTTAAGTAATTAAATAGTTTTCTTTTTTACAAACATTGAATTGAACACAAATATTTAACTTTTAGACATCCAAACATCCAAACATCCAAACAAATATATTTACAACCAAGACATTCAATTTAGAACCAAGACATTCAAATGACAGATATTTAATATATAGAAACAATTTATGCGATCCAAATTACTTCTAAATAAAATTTGAAGTATTTAGCATGTCTACAAATAGTCAAATGGATTATCTTTATATTCCACATTTTTATTTTAGAAATTTATTTCTTTATATTTAGATTCCCCATTATTTTTTTTTCTTTTCTATTTTTTAACTTTTATACTAAACATTAAAAAAGTTAATTTTAATAAATATAATAAAACACCAAAATATTTATGACTCATATAACAAAATAAAAAAATCTATGATATTTTCATAAATTTCAAGCTTGTTATTGAATAATCCTTTTTTTTTTTTTTTTTTGTGATTTATTCATTTCCTTTTCATATTATTACTTATTCTTCATTTTACGGTATTATTTTTATTTATGTAAATATTTACTAATTTCTTCGTTTCCCCTTCCAATTTTTTTCTTTTTCTTCATTTCTTATTTTTTTTTTCTTAGTACATGATCAAAATGATATTGGTACAAGATCTAAACGATCGTGTACTAATATCTAAACAAATAGTTGTTTATCTCAGATAGATAAAGACAAATCACTATCATTAATAAATCGTTTTGGTTTGGTATAAGATTGTTTAGACTTGGTATAAAGGTACAAGATCATTTAGACTTGCTACGAGATCGTTTAGACTATGTAGAAGGGTACAAGATCGTATAGACTTAGTACAAGGGGTACAAGATCATTTAAACTTGCTACAAGATCGTTTAGACTAGGTAGACGGGTACGAAATTGTTTAAACTTGATACAAGGGTACAAGATTGTTAGACTTACTACAATATTGTTTATACTTGCTAAAAGATAGTTGTTAAGAGATCGTTTAGGCTAGGTACAAAATACAAAATCATTTTTTCACGTTTGTGTGACAAATTAATCATTGGGGTATTTTGTTATTTCATATTGTGGATTTGTGGGCTTTTTTTCTTTTTTAAATTGTTCTATCCAATATAAATATTTTTGCGCTTTTTTGTAGTTTTTAAAAAACCTCTTAAAAACGGGGTCTTTTAAAAAATATAACAAAGCGGTAAAATAATTTCACTCTATAGAATAATTCGAAAATGAAAAAAGGTCACAGACTCAATACCAAAAATGTCTTGTGATTAATTGGCACGCAGCGGACGTAACATATTTGAAAAATGTTTAAATTTAGCTATCTAATATCTAACAATTTTTTTGTCATGATACACACGGTATTAAATAAAGAAAGATTGGAGAACAAGAAAAAAAAAAGACGATAGAAAGAAAGAAAATCGCCAGAGAAAAAGAGATAAAAGACGATGAAAAGACAAACATAGTATAATAAAAAAAAAAAATGACCAGTTTTATATTAGTATTTTGATTTGGTTAAATCTGGTGCAGTTTGTTATATTTACGAAAATAAAGCTAAAAAAAGCGATTTATGACTGTATTCACAATTTCACATGATCACAACCACCACGTGAGTCCACTGTCGAACAACACTAAAATAATTTATTTTTAATGCTGGGAAATTCAATATCTACAAAAGTTCCAATGGAGCAAGCGTCCCACTCACGGTCGTTACCACCAAACTTCTCTAACAAAACTATAAACGGCGTTACTGTCCCACTTCCCACAAGCCTTCACCACCGCCCGCCGTCAATTTCTCCCACCCTGAACTAGCTCTTCTGACATCGCCTATCATTATTCCGGCCGCTTCATTATCTCTAACATACAAATTTCCTACATCCTCGTAATAAACATCAACAATATTTCCGGACGGTGAATCCCACTCCATCCCCACCACCGGCGTCCGGCTTCTGCCACGCGTGTCCCAGAGCTTCAGTGATACATTCGCCGAAACACCCTCATTGGCAGCCACCACCATTCTTCTCGGCGATACTGCCGCCGCTTTCAGCGAACCTCCGCCGCTCAAAATTGAACAAATCTCCGCCTCTTCATTCACGTCGTACAACGAAATCATACTCCCACTCAGCTCCTCAAACTCGCATTTCAATTTCACATCACCCCATTGCCTCACTACGCTTCTCTCCAACCCAAAACATGGCCACGAAAACAAATCTCCGTTGCCTCCACCGTTGCAGGGCCGTCGCCGGTGACGAGAACGACAGCCACCGTCAAATTCACCAGAAAACAGACTTGAGCCTTTAACCCGAAAATCGGAGTCGTTGTTGTGTTCCCGATCCCTCTCATTCTCATCCTCCGATTCAGAGCTTGAAAGCAGAGGAGATTTGAGATTCTTTGAAACTAAACCACGGCTGTCTCCGAAGTGGAGAGATCGATAGAGAGGTTCGGAAATCGACGTAGTTTTAGTTCTCCGACGACAGACGATGATAAAAACCTTAACACGATTGATTATTCCGGGAAATGTGGCCAAGAAAGCAATAATGAGAGCAGCCCATTTCCAAAAATGTTGGGATGGGAAAACGGAAGTGAAAATTCTAGAGAGAAAACTGGGATTGGGAAGCGATCCCAGATTTGGTCCTAATTCAGTAATCCTGTTTAGAACAGGAACTTCCATTGATCTTAGATTCTTCCGTGGAAAAAGGAAAAAAAGGTAAAGTAATTTTCTGGGTTGCCAAGCGAGGGGGAAAATAGAAAATGTGAATGTGGAGATGGGTAGAGTTTATAAAGGAAGAATAGAAAGACGAAAAAATATAAGAAATAGGGAGGTGGCGGATGATGATTGGGAAATGGAATATATTATTATTATCCATGTCAATCATAGGTGGCAATTTAAATTTGGAAGTGACCAAGTAGATTGGGACAAATGAGTCAGCATCTAATTTTTTTTTTTAAAAAATTAGAGGTATGTGTGTTGGGTAGGTTAATATGTGAAAGAAATGATGAAATAGTGTTTCTACTTGAAGTGTTGTTGATTAAAAATTGAAGGCATTGGGCAGAGGCAGGAAATTTTGTGGTGGGAAGCTAGGGGACGGTTGGGCGTTGGGAGAGTGACACGCGTCAGTATTCGAGTGACTGTGACGGAGAATTGTGAAACGAGTGGGGGTGGTTAGAGTCCAAAATTGTGTGATATAGGGGTTTGTCTTGTTTAGGGACATGCGTTTCTTTAAAGAATATCGTTGGCCGTGCGTCTGTCACTTGCCCCTGCCCTTCATCATTGCAGTACACCTAATTTCCTACTCCGCCTTCCAGTCTAAAGGAGTGAGTTTGTTTGTTGGGTTAACAACGCTATTTTCTACATTCATCCATATTCTCTCTTGCTCAAAATCGTTTTTCTCCTGAAAAAATAACAAGACATATATCAACCTCTTTAGTAGTCATTTTAAAAAATCATATTCCTCAACCATAATTAAATTTCTAATTTTTAGTTTCTAACTATAATTATTATTATATTATTCATTATAATAATAACTTGGTATAATTAAATATAATTTTTTTTATAAAAAATGAAATTATAATTATAAGGTTTGTACTTTTTTTTATTACAAAAAAAATATATATGTCGTCTATTCCCCCTCAATCAAATATGAAATTAAATATCATCTGCCTTTAATTATTCTCAACTTCATAAGTACTTGTTAACACATCCAAACTTAACTAATCATATAACTTTTTAACAACTTTATTTCATTCTATTAGTTTCAAAATAATCAAATTTAATTTAAATTTGAAAATAACCTTTCAAATTATATAAAAATTATTAATTATTTTACTTGGTTAACAAAAAAATATCATATTTTAATATTGGAGAATCTTTCATATTTTATTTCAAAATAAGATTAATTGTTTGAATATAGGATAACCAAAATATTAATTATTTAGAAATTGAGAGAATCTCAACCATTAAATTTATTTTTAAATAGTCATAACCCTTAATAATTATCAAACAACGTGCAATTGAAATTTAATTCAATTTCAAAATAACGTTAAAGCTTTTCAAATTAACAAAAGATCATTAATTGTTTTTTTTTAGATTAACAAAAAATTATTATTATTTTTAAAAATTGGAGAATCTTTCTTGATATTTTATCTCAAAATAACAACAATTATTTGAATAATCTAATTATTAATTATTTAGAAATTCAGATAATGTGAACCATTCAGTTTATTTTAAAATAACATTAACCTTTCATTAGTAGTAAATAACGTGCCACAAAAAAATTGGGAGAATTTTAACTTTTAATCTTAACCCTTAATTAAATTTCAAAATAACTTTAAACGCTTTTCAAATTAATAAAAATTATTAGTTATTTTTTCAAATTAACAAAAATATATTATTTTTTAAAATTGGAGAATCTAATTTGTTTTCTATTTTATTTTAAAATAAGATTAATTATTAATTATTTTGAAATTGATAGAATCTTAACCAATGATTTTGTTTTTAAAGATAACTTTTTAATCTTAACCTTTAATAATTAGCAAATAAGGTGCAATCAAAATTGGGTGAATCTCAAATTTAATATTAACCCTTGAAAAAAGCTACATAAAAGAAATAACATTTTAAAAATAGTTTCCATACTAGAGCTTCTTTTATTTTTTAAATTTGAAGTTTAAGTAGTCAAGAAGTGTGTTCATCCTGTCCACTAAACTAATTGCCTGTTATGAACTCTAAACGCTGTTAAGAATCTTGTTTAATGGTAGATGGGATGAAAACAATTGTTATCATAACTTCCATTTGGGTGAAGTGCATGTCCCATTGAACACGTCTTTCAACCACCTTGTTTATCTAATTCAATCTATTCCTTTTCCATCTTCTGAATATTTAGTTTTTTGAAATACACATTGTATCGTGATGGTTGCAACAATCCTAATGTCATTACTATTGTTGAAGACAAGGATGTGTTATGGTTATTGTCTCTCATTTTGGATTCCTCTTCTGATCCTGTTTCTGTTGTTGTCGACAATGTCTCATCTTGTTCATCAAAATTTTCTATTTCAGAGTCCTCATCAAGAACTTCCAATTGCACATCCAATGTTATTGATTTAGTAGATTTGGATACATGTGCTATAGACTTCGACATAAAAGAAGGTTCAATTTTTAGCAGTAAAAATGTCTGAAGAAAGTTTTTTATTTGTTTTCTATTCAACATGATTTTGAGTTTAGGACTCTCCGCTCCAATCAAACTTCTCTTGAACTTTCTTGCAAAGACACTTATTGTCATTGGTTTCTTAGATCTTCAATTGATAAGAAGAGTTCTTTATGGATTGTTCGAAAGTTTTTCAATGTTCATGAATGTGCTATCGACGTTGTAAAGAATTCTCATAGACATGCAACTTCATGGATAGTATCTAAGTGTATAAAGACTTTATTCAATATGAATTCTATGATTTCATGCCGTCCCTTAGATGTAATAAGCTTTATGAAAAAAAAAAAACATGGGGTTGATGTTAGTTATGATAAAGCTTGAAGAGCATGTGAGCTTGCATTAAACTCAATGTGTAGGTCTCCAGAGTCATCATATGCGTTGTTGTTGTTGCCTACACTCTCCAATGCGTTGATTGAAAATAATCCAGGTATGTTTTACTTTATATTTACAATATCATTAAATTAAATTAAAAAAGTCTATCATACTTTTATTAACACATATAGGTCTTTCTTTATAATTACAGTGTCACTTAATCATATTTATATATACATATTGTCACTTTCTTATTTAGGTACAGATACAACACAAGATGTAAATGGCGATGGAACATTCAAATACTATTTTATGGCTCTTGCCGCTTCAATTCATGCATGAGAGTATTGTTTTCCGATCATTTTAGTTAATGGTGCAACGTTGAAGAGCAAATTTTGTGGTACTATACTAGCTACATATACATTGGATGGCAACTCAAAAATTGTTCCCCTTGCATTTGGTATAATTGATTTATAGAATGATGATTCATGGTGTTGGTTTTTTCAAAATTTAAAAGCTGCATTTGGTGAGCGTAGTGATCTTGTAATTGTGTTTGATGGGCATAGAAGTATTCCAAAGGCTATAAGTGTTGTCTACAGTTCAGTTGAACATGGGTTGTGTTATTTTTATATATTTAAGAATCTTAAAAAAACATACAAGTCAACTCCAATTAAATGACCATTCTATAGTTGTGCTAGGGCCTATACAACTATTGAGTATGATTATTACACAAGGCAGTCGGTTGAATATTACATGAGGCAGTTGGATGATATTTCACCTTTCATAAGAATTGAATTAGAAGGATTAGACAAACATAAGTGGTGCACGACATTTTCAAAAAAAGGTTTAATTTGATGGTGACGAATATATCTGAAAGTTTGAACAATGTTCTTAAAGATGCACGTGAACTACCTGTTATTGGCCTCTTGAATTTATTCGAAGTTTGATTCAACGACCGTTTTATGAACGTCGTAGTAATTCTAGTTTCCAACATTCAGAATTAACCTCTTATGCAGAAGGTGTGATATGAGAGGCATTAAGGGAAAGTAGGTCAATGGATGTGAGTGGTTTACTAGTTGTTTATATACTTAATTAATTTATCATACTTATATCTCACTGGTTTAAATTTTTGGCATTTTCATTATAGAGATATTCCATTAACCAACATGAGTTTGAAGTCCATAATGGTACCAAACAATATTTGGTCAACATTCTCACTCAGAATTGTTCCTATCGTTGTTGGGATCTTGATGATATACCATGTTCTCATACTTGCAGTGCCTTATCTTTTTGAAGCCTTGGATTGGAATCATACACACATAATTTTTATCATGTTTCCAATTAAATTTTATTATATAGCAAGGAGATTTGGCCTATTGGTAATGTGTAACAAATTTCCAACCTATATAGTTCGAATGATGACCCTATACGTCCTCCTCATGTGAAACGTCCCATCTGGAAAACCAAGAAAAAAAAGATCAAATCCTGCTTAGAGAATAAGAAGACAATAAGATGTTTTCGTTGTGGGGGTAGTGGTCACAATTCAAGAGCATGTAGAAATCCAATACCTCGTTGAGTTTGATTATTATTATTGTTATTATTGTTTTTGCACTTCTAACTATTGTTATTTGTTTGGAACATTTATTAAATTTTTTTTTTTACTTTTAGCTATTCTTATTCGTTTGGAACATTTCTTCAGTATTTTTTTTGTCATTTTCAACTTTTGTTATTCGTTTGGAACATTTATTAAGTACTTACGAAAAAAATTTCTTACGGATTTTATTATGTTGATTATATATATATACTTGAAATTTTATTTTATTATGTATTTGTGATAATAGTTACACTATAATTATCGTGAAATAATGTTTATGTGTGTTTACTTTTGTGTACTTTTGTATAATAATGGTGGTTTCAATTTTATTTTTTCGTGCCTAATTTGTTTATTAACATTTGTTATTAATCTCAAATTAATTTATAGTAGAAAGATACATTGTGTACACACATGAAAGTTTAATTAGGGATATACCATTAATTGATACCAATGGTTCAAATGAATTAAAATTAATTTTTTTTGCATTAATTGGTTCAAAGATTTTAAAGATAAAAATGTTCATTTGACAGAAAAACATTAATTAAATTATAATTTTCATCAATATTTGTTTTACGTCTATAATTGTATATTCATTTGATTGAACAAATAAACTAATAACTAACATGATTTCAAAACTATGTATTTCCAGATCATTATATCCATTTCCAAAAAAAACTACATAAAAAAGAAATAAGTTATGTGAGAGGATGAAGAAATAAAATACTAATACGATTTCTAGAGTAATGAAAATTAGAAGAAAAAAAAATAGATGAATGTTTTCAATTTCAAACCAACTTCTTCATAAAGAAAATATGTATTTACTAATCACGTCCTTTATGCTTGACTCAAGTGAAGATCAAACGATGGTGCATTCATGTCTATATTTTCTTTCAATTCTTTGGACAACTTTTCCCTCAACGCATCGATCCATATACCTCCCATTGATGTGTTAGGTACTTTTTGTAATTGTTTTGATTTGTTAGCTTCAAGTTGTTTCTTTTGTTTTCTCATACTCTCTATTTATTCTACAGTTGTACCTAACTATTAAAAAAAAAAAAAAAAAATTCTTAGTACAAGTTTTAAATTATGTGAAGTGCATAAAAAAACTCACAATTATGCTTTAAATTATTTAGACTTCTATGTCGTAGGATGATTTGCGTTGACTTCAAGCTAGTGTCAACCATACTCAATTTTCTGTTGACCCTTTTCTTTGATTTGTTTGGTTCGTTACCCCTCAATTGGTGAAGTCCACTGGCTTCATATTTTACTTGTCCAACGATTGAATCCTAATAGTCAATAAATTAAAAAAAAAAAATACTAGGTATACATTCATTAACTACTTCAACAATATATTTTAGAATCAAGAAAATTATCATACATTCCCAATAGTGTTGGATGTTGCTTATTTCGACAAACTTTCATATATATCCTCCTCACTAATTGAGTTTATGGCATTGTCAATTATATCGTCTGGATCCTCGACATTCTATTTCATGACGTAAGATTATTATCTTGTGGCTTGTGTTTCTTCCTCCCTCTCTTTTTGATTCTTTGTCTTCATTTAGGTTGTTCTATTTGCTGGTTGACTAGATTAGGAGTTGCTATCTGGTGTTGTTTATTTTCATCCCCCTTCATTTTCATCATATTTTTTTGGTTGAAATTTGTCCACCCCACAAGATCTATTAGCATCTAGGATTTTTTTTCATTCACGTCTTCTTCTTCTTCTATACTATCAAGCCTCCTTTGAAATTCAGTAGTCACATGTTTAGATTTCAAAGGTAATAGTATGTAAATATTTTCATTGAGTAATATATGTAATAGAACATGTAATTAAAATATAATTATACTACATACCATAATTTTTTTGTTGTTAACCTGTTCCTTTACATTCCATTCTATTTTTTCCATCTTATTCACCATTAGATTCATTTTTTCCATCAGTAGTTCCATTTGCTCTTTCAGTAAGGCTTGAGTCCTCATCAGAACTTGTTGGTTTTCATTCAACATTTCATTTATCGCTTGATTTTTCTCTATTCTTTCTAGCATTTCCAATAAAAGATCATTGTCAACTGAATAGTGCCCCCATCTTTTAATTGTCAGGTCACTACATTTGACTCTAATCTACTTTTCTGAAGTTCTGCTTCAACTTCAATGATGAATTTTTTTTCTTCTTCCAAGAATGGTTCAAACCATGGCATTGTCATTTCTTCTTTTATTGCTAGAAGTGGACATATTTCAAGTTATAGAATAACAAACATACAAAAAAATTCAGATTATTGTGTACTATTTAAAGGATGTTGATTATGAAAAAAAAATTATCGTGTAGTACTTAAAAGATATAACCTCAGGTGATTCAAATACTTTCTTCTACAAGTCCGTCCATTTTGGTTGGCTATCAACTGCCCAGTTTATTATTCTTGGGATCTTCATTCCGACTCTTTTTGCAAAACAGTTTTGTCGTGAGGTCAAAGGGGGATTACTTCATAAGCCCATGCAAGGATTCGAAAGACAAAACTGTCCAATGTCATGCCTGCAGTAGTACACTTGCTAGATGTTGTTTTGTGCATTTCATCAACTAAAAGGTCAAAGGCTAACCTACCCCAAGGATATGGTCTAAAAAGTTCTCCATCATCAACCATCAACACATGGTCAATGTCTACATATACACTATCCTGTTTAGGTAAAAGGAAACTCTCCATAAAATATAGTTGAGGCATTTTTAACCTATCACTATCAGTCCAAGTCTTACTAACCTTGAACCCTACATGTGATATACATTCTCATTATTTTGCTTTCTCCATCAAAATACATGCCTTTTATATGACCCCCTCTCTTGATATCATCTTTGGTTATCTTTAGTAAAGGTCCACAATTAAGCCACGTTATTAAAGCAAATTCTCTAAGACCAAATCTTATGACTCTTCCTCCTATTAAAAGTTTAATTCTTTGGAAGACTTTGATTTGCATTGTTTTTGTATTAGATGCATCAATAATTGTGAGGATTTATTGGTAATCGCAAAGTCAAGGAAGTGTCCAAAAGGTGTTTCCTAAATTTTTCTAAGAGATTATTATTACCTAGTTTTTCCATGATATTCCCAATTACTTCTAACTTAGTTTCAAGGTTTATTCTCAATGGTTCATTTCACTTTTGGATTGGCATCAAATATAATCCATCCTAAGACAATAAAAATACATAATGAAAATGCAGCCAGTCACAACACACAAATATATGCACTTCAAATAATTAATCTATAATTATGCTACCAGTTACAACACAAAACAAATTCGGTATGCAACTAGTCACAACACAAATATATGCAATTCTTCTATTTATGCAGCCAATCACAAAAGGATATATGCAGTTCAATAATAATCTATAATTATGCAGCTAGTCACAACATAAAATCATATTCAGTTTTTTATTCAGTCAACACAACTACATGCAGTAAAGAATAATTAATCTATAACTATTTAGCCAATAAATATATATAGGAGTCATTGTATGTATTACAAACCTCACTTCTTTCTCCAGTACTAACAACTTTTTCTGACGCATGTTTAGTCTTTCTTGATCTTGCCTTCAAGGTTGAACATTGTATTAATTTTACACACATTCATTTTATAAAGAAAAGAAAGAAACCCTACCATTTTATTTTTTTTCTTCAACAATTGGTGTCTTATGTTGTTTTGAAGTAATTTCTTCGTGACTTTCTGAGTACTGTTCACCAATCTCTTCCCTTTCTCTTTGTTAGTCTTTCTCGTCTGCATTATCTTCAATATATTCAACCTCGTTGCTATGATCCTGCATTTTAAATAATTGGATTTAAATTATATTATGCTGAAAATATAAGCATTTTGGTCAAAAACGGTATAGTTACAACATAATACAAAATTTTAGTACTTTCTTTTCTTCATCTAAAACTTCTTTTCCATTTCTTTTAATTTCTTTTGGTTGTTTAATACTCTGCAAAACAAAGTGTACATGTTATACTATCTAGTGTATTGGTTTCATTGTGATAAATGTGATTTAATTGAATACATAATTTGTTTACCTTTGTCTTTGGTTTTTTTGTTGTTACAGTCATACCACTTATTACTTCAAATCTTTCTCTCTTTTTCATTCCTTTTAATTTCAATCTTTCACCTGATGGTGCTTCCATTTGGTTTTTTGTTTCCTGTATCAATAAACATATTCAATTAGAAGGATGAATTTCAGAACTACTTAAACTTTCGATCGTGTCAGATTGTTTGATCCGTCTTCCAATCACCCCTGAAGCTCTTAATCGGTTTTGTTAATTTAATAGATAATGTAAATGAACTAGATTTACGAGATATTTCATTAAAAAATAATAATGTTATTTAATAAATAATTTACAAATAATCTAGTAGATAATTTGTATTATTTAATAAATAAAATGAGTTAAAAACCGACATTAATCATCCACCTTTCGAAAAACGATATTAAAGCTCATTTTTCATTTTTTCCAACCGACATTAAAGGCCAGATTTCTTGTAGTGGTTTCTCACTTAAGAGTGTCAAATTAAGATCCAAAACTCCAATATTGAATCGAATTTGTTCCCACCAATCAGGAAAAGTGAGTCCATTAAACTTGATTATAGACGTAGTATGCGAATGAAGAGAAACCGAAACATATGTTGCAATTACAAAATAAATATGCTTATAGACTATTGCTTTGAAAAATAAAATTAAAGATATAACATTGATTAAGATAATATTAAGTAATTCTTAACTTATACATTGATGTTCTTTTGAGGAAGGCACAACAATTACAATATTTATTCTTAACTAACGCTAGATTTAATTTGATTGCTCAAATTACATACATTAGTTATATTTGGATATACTAAAAATATCTAACCAAATACATCAATTAACTACAATAAGATTCAAAATTATAAAACTATTGATCGGTCAATTTAAATGTTTTATAATAATGAAAATCAATATACTCACGATAATATCTTTATGTTTCATAATTAATATCATATCATTCGTTAGCATCACATACATGAGTAATCACATACATGAGTAATTGAGTTAGCTTTATTTGAACTTACTAATTTGACCACTCTCGTGACTAACAAACCATTCATAATATAAATATCATAACAAAATAATCACAAGTAATATTTTCTTAATTTACAAAATAATATCAATGGTATATATCTACAAGACTTACTAATTTAACCATTTTGATGTCTAACAAATTATCATAATATAGATATATTGCAACAAAACAATTGCAAACATTGATAATTGAATTAACTTAACTTTAATTTGATATCTATAGAACAGTTAATAATTTGGCCACTTTGGTGACTATCAAATTATTTATACTATAGATATAATAATAATAATCAAGTAATAAAAAACAAATACATGCTTTAAATTATTTGTGATTTAAACCAAACACAAAAGATAATAAAACATAATTTAATTTATTGTACCAAATTTTTTGGAATTTAAACGTACATAATTTAATATATTAATGAAGTAATTAAGAATATAATTAATCTTCAATAACTTTATTTTAAAAAGAAAAATATATGAATTTTTAATCAATTATCTTATGATTATTTTTTTAATGATCTTTATTTTATTTTTTCTTTATTTTTATTTTTCTTTTTTCATAATAAGTAGATAGAATATTTTTCATGATAAGAAGAGAAAATAAATTTTTTTTTCATGACAAGAAGAAGATAAAATATTGTTTTCAATTTCTAAAACTTAATTGTTTTCACCAATTAAGTCTCATTTGATATCTAGGTAACTTGCTAATTTAGTCCCAACAAATTATTCCTAACGTATAGATATCAAATAACATAATTTTTAAGTTATATTTTTTTTTGTAAAATTTAAAAAATATTAATATTGCAAATAACTTTTTCCAAAACTCTCTTTCAATCTAAATTGTGTAATTTAAATTACAAGAATATAAGTTACTGTTTAAATCATACGTTATATTATTATCATGATATATAATTTATATGATCATCATATTGATGTTTTTATGATATGACTTTATAATTACAGATTTTGAAAATCTAAGAATAATATATTTAAATCAATTAGATTAATTTGAAATTCACATGTATTCTTGATTATAAAAAAACAATAATAGATTAATAAATAAACACAATCACATCAGAAGACTTAATCCATGAAAAATCAACCAAAGATAACTTAATCAAACTTGAGTTGTTGGTGATTTCTTCCATACCTTTCGATTTATTTATTTATTTACTATTATTTTGTTAATATTTTCTTATCCAATAAAGTTCTTCATCTATTAAAGAAAAATTAAACAAAATTACTTTCCAGCAGAAACATGAATTTATAAATCTTACCGATCAATGAAAAATCATAAGTTCTCGATCAAATATCTGATATCACATGTTAGTTTTATTTTCATGAATATACAGTAAAACTTTAACATTGTATAAAACAATAAATATCACCAAATGCAATTTAGTTAAAAGATAACATATATTGATCTATGAATGACCTTCTAAAGGATTACGTCTCTCACTTGACCTTTTCCTTTAGAACTTAATTAGTTTTCTGAATGAGAGTAAACTAGTTGAATTAGACCGTGAGAGGATCAGGATCTATTTATAGACCCAAAAGAGATAAATAACATATAATGCATATGAGTCACATTAATAATAATATTATACTTAAAATAAATCCAACATGTTTATCCAAAAATAACTGCTATTATAGACATGAGTTTTTAAAAAATTATTTTAAGTGATTGCCACGAGCTTGAATTTTTTCCGAGTTAATATAACGTCTTTATAAAAGAAAAGAAAAATTAACTCGTTTTTATAAAAGAAAAGAAAAATTAAACAATTGGATGAGTATTCCACACACCTGAAGGAAAGAAAAATTCATTCAAAATTGAAGACCATTAATTTGAATGTGTTAGCGTGAATATATTTTTTTAATTTAGGTGATAAATTTTCCAATGTCTAAAACTGATTTTTTGTCCTACTTTATTGTACGAGTCTATAGTTTATGATTAGAACTACTGAGGTTCTTAAATCAATTGAAGATAAGAAAAATTTGAAATGAAAAAGAAACATTGGCTTCAAAATAGTCATAAATGATAAGGGGTTTTCATATAATAAATCTTAGAAGTAGGGAGCCAATCACAGTAATGTGTTGGTTGCAACAAGTTCAAACCATTGGCTTTGTGTGTCTTGGAGGCAAGTTGGATCATTGGTTGTGCAAATACAAGAGTTGGTCACAATTTTTGAAGAATTTGAGCTTTCAATAATCTGTAGACAAAGACTTTTTCCATCTTCTGTGACAGTTCCCAAATGAAGGTTAGAATTTGAAATGGCACTCCAAAGGCTTTGTTTGCCTATGCAGTCAGTTGAAAGAGATGCCTCCAGACCTTCTCCACTAGCCTTCAAGCACAAACCAGTGCTTGACATCTTGATTGGAGTACTATCATTGTCATGACTCCATCGACTTGAGGTGGAGCAATTGGTGAGGAAAATTTCTTTGTTGTCATTAGAGACTTCGATACATTGCCCACTTTGTACATGATATATAACATATGAGAACGATGCATTGGAATATGGATCTGCATACCATAAAAAAAATGTTATCAAAATTGTTACTTTTTTACAAAAACACTAATTGAACTATCTAACATTAACTTTCCCTAATCACAACATTGAAAATAATTAGTATAGTTACCTTGCAACATGGTTTGCAATAGTTGAAACTTCTGGACAAAGTTAGGGTTCTTAATTTGAGTCCAATTAGAGTCAAGCACTCCAAACGTTTCCGCAAGTTCTGCTTGACCTTCTCTATAATAATAACTACCTTGCCATGTCCACAATGCCCAATCCAAATCTTTTTGTGCAAGATGGGCTGTGAAACAACTCATGAATCGATTTTCCGCATCGTCAACCTCTCTTTGATCATACCCATATTCACTAACAAATAAAGGAAATGGGTTTGGTCCTTCAATTACAAACTCAGCATGATCTATAAATTCATGCATAATTTTTGCACAAATATTGTTCAATGGCTGTTGCACAAACTTGCTCTCAGAATCTCCACTGAAAGAATAAAGGTGCACCTCAAAAGCCAACTTATTGTCTAAGGTGCTTACATTCAAAGGCTTATCCTTTAAGCATCGAAGATCATTATCATAATTTAAACCTGAAACAATCACTAAAACTGCTGGATTTATTTTATGGATCGTGGTTACTCCTTGAGTTACATAATTGTTCCAATCATTTGCATTTTCCATCATTCCTCGTAACTCATTTCGTAGACTCATCCCTACCACCTAAACAACCACAAAAAAAATTCTTTGTTTAATGAAAATATTATAGAAATTTTTAAATGCTTCAGTTTAGTTTTAAGAAAAAATGATAAGAAAATCTCTTGATGTTACATACCGTGGATTTGTTGTTAAAGCGTTGAGCAACTAAGCTAAGACCTTGTAGCCATTCTTGAGGGTCAAAATAGCGGTTTCCAAAGAAGCCATTCCCATCGTCAAGAGAGCAACACCATCTTGGTTGGCTCATGTGATTGTCAGCAATCACCATTAGACCACTTGCCCCCAACACATCAACAACTGCTTCATAAGCTTCGGCAATAGTCTTGTTCAACACAAAAGGATTGTATTGAGCCAATCCAGCTTTTGCTTGTTCTAAATCAAGAAGATCAAAGTTTTCTTCAACTGTCCTATTTGCATAGCGAGTGAACATGTGGGTTGCATATGTGAGTCGTACACAATTGAACCTTAACTTGATTGCTTCGTCTGCTAGTTCTTTTAATGGCCTATGGTTGAGACCTTCTATCAACATGCTTTGTGTGTGGGAAGGCCAATTCACACACACGAGTTTCACTCTTTTTCCAGATTGTGAATCAATGATCCATCTTCCATGTGTTGACAAGGGTAAGGAATAAGCTGAAAAAGATGAAAACACTGAAACTAGGGCTAGAAGAAGAATGACTTGAATAGTTCTTTCCATCTTCTCGGATCTTTTTTTCAATTGAATATCCACTTCTTGGATTGTGGCGAGAGAAGCACAGCCCAAACATTGCTTATATACCATAATTAAGTAAGTTTAAATTTGTTCTTAGTTTGTTGTTAATGATAAAACTTGTATTTATCTTTTTTCTTTCTATGTATTGAGAAGCTTAGTTAATGTTTTTCTAAATTTGGTACTTTGTTGAGTTGCAAAAAAATCAGTGCTAAGCTACGTCATGAAACTTCCTGCCAACAAAATGAAAATGTGGAGCTTCTTCTTTATATATATAAAATTTTAGAACAACTTTCATCTCTCAAATATAACATAAATAAATATAGTGACAAGTAGATGCTCATGAACAGGAAAGCTTTGAATTTGTAAATAATATTTCATGTCATGTTTTTGGGTTTTGCCCACAGAAACAAATGCATTCTGTAATTTCAGAAACCGCATTCTAATTTTTCTCACTCTGGGCCTGCCTACTGCGATCTAAAACAAATGAATTTTAAAACATACCACCAATTCCTAACCATGCTTCTAATTCTTTTGTGAAAACAAACGGCTAAATTGATTAAGAAGGCATATTTAATTGTTCAAATACAGTATTTAATCTTCTACTCAAAGGACTCCTTCCAGCTTGAAAATGGACTTTCTTATATTCGTCTCTGGTCTAGGCAATTTTCAAATTTTCAAAATAATAAAATTATATAGAGTTGTTTTCTTAATATCTTATATTAAAAGAAAAAAAAAAGAGAATATAGAAAAGTAATGACATTGGCAAAAAAAAACGTAAAACCGGTTAGAATAGTTCAGTCCATAACACACATTTACTGGTTGCAAAAATAGAAAAAATAAAGTCTAGCCCACATGTATGTACAAGATGTAAAATGTCACAAATACCCTCGTTATTAATGATATACATTTGATAAAATTGCCATGCACTTGATACACCTAATATCAATTGATACACTTCATATACATTTGATACTTCTTGATTACCTTTAAACCTTGATGCACTTAATGCACCATGATACTCTTGGATACATTCGATACCATTTCATACACTTTGATATTCATGATACTCCTTGTTACACTTGATATCCGGTAAGGCTTGATACACTTAAATGTTTCACTAATAAGTTTGATATACTTGATGTAGTGCTAATAAACTTGTTATGCTTCATTGGTACACTTAACAAATTTAATACGCTTGATACACATGATATGTTTAACACACATGATGCACGCTGTATATACACTTAATATTCTTCACTTTTTAACTCAATTGATTAAATACACATTTGATATCCTTGAAGTTCTACTTATTATACACTTGTAAAATTGATTGATATACATGATAATGAATATTCACCTTACTAATATGTTGATATACTTTAATAATATATTATTATTGATATACTTGATAATAATACACTGAGTAATATCATTCATATGCTTAATAATACTACAATAAACTAAATAAAATTTGAAATAAAAATCGTATAGTAAGTATATCAACCAACTAATACATATAATATAACTACATCACAACATTGATATACAAAAGTGATACAAGGTAAAACTAAAACAAAACCAACGTAAACAAATAAAACAAAATCCTTTGAAATCAGATTTAGCTTGAAATACACGTTGAAGATAGTAGAGAAAAATCACAAACGAAGTTAAATTACTACGATCAACAACCATTATAATTCATATTGCAAATAATGTACCATTGATATCCTAAAATTAGGATTAACACATGAAAAATAAATTGTTTTTTCCACGTAAGATAAGATGATTATAAGGACCTTAAAAGGGGAGAAGAAATACATACATTACTGGATAAACAAATTGTTTTTCTAGTTAAAGAAAGAATAATTAGGGCCTTAAAAATAGGAGAAAAAATAGGGAATGATTGGAATATTGAAAAAGAAAAAGTGATTGAATGATAGTTTAAAAGTAATAACAAATTTAAAAGGGAGGAGAAGAAGAAACATAGAGAAAGTTGATGACGAGGTTAATTGTAAGTGTTATTGTGTAATTATTTGTCCACCTTAATAAGTAAGTGTTTAAAAAATTAAGGAAAGCTGTTGCTGCGCTCATTCACGAAGGAATCCAATTTGTTTCGTGGTTTTCAACGTACACATTATTTATTATTTGTTTTGGCTAATTTTGGAGTTTGTTTAGAATCATATATAGTTGAAATTTAAATTATTTCAAATCATAGTTGACTGTTGCGTGGGATTCCATTTTAATTTGCTGCTGCGTAGCTTTTTCTGTTCTTTTTACCAATTACTCACGATTCTGAGTTCTATAAACAAACAAATACCATATAAAACAATGAAACAGAAACGCAAAATTACTAAGGAGAAGATTCTTTTTATCTTCCACAGGTGCAGCCCTACAATCACTTCAAACAACAAATAAAAACTTTAGACCCAACATCTAGAAGCATCATCAGAAAAGAAGGCAAAGTAAATAATGAACATGCATAAAGTAGGCAAAGTAAATCATGAACATGCATGTTATAAGCTCACATCAAGCTGCTGAAGGTTAAACATGTTTTAACTAAATAAATTATATGTGAATTGATTTATGAGTGTCTACCAAGATTAAAGAGTGAGTTAAAATGTGATAGTTTAGTATGAGTTTCATGTTAATTAAGTGAATATTTAAATTGTTGTGTTTAATTTTATTTTGTTGAAACATCCAAGTGAAGAAGAATACACACAAAGAGTTAAAATCCTTACAAATAAGTTTTCTTGTTTATTCTTTCAAATATTTTAAGTTGTGATGTATTTATTTGGATTTTTCATCCCACACTTCCAACAAGAACATGATCAATAACATGATATTAAACAACTTTTTAAATCTTATGATTCAATTTATTGAAACACTCCAAATTGTGTCTCCATACTTTTATATTATGTTTGTGTTCTTAATTTTAATTAATTAATTAATTTTATTCTATCAATCAATTAATATTGTAATGATAACAAACACAATTCCATTTACTAAAAATTTGAGTGTTATGAAATGATGATCGTGTGCAAGCTGATAACAAAAATTTCAATTCAATTTGGATCACTCAAATGGAAACCCAAACAAAATATATATATATATATATAGTCGAAATAAGCTAAATAAATAGGCAGCAAAGTAAAAATGTGGGATCACCTAAAAAAATATAACAAAGCGGTAAAATGTATGAAAAATTTTTGAAATAAGGAAACTTAGTACAATGAGTGATTTTTCTAAATGATTATAGTTTTCAAAAGCTTTGCTTTTTACATCTCATGTTTCATGTGTTATGTAATGCATGTTTACACTTACAGAAAACCATGATTTGGAATAAAGCTTTAATTTTATGTTTTTAAATTAAAGATTCATGTTTGTTGATTGTATTGTATGTTGACTGAGAGTAAACCATTAATTTTATTCCTATCAATGAGCTAGTTGTTATATGTACATAATGAGTAAAGTCAATCATGAAGAGAAAGTTTGGATGTTGGAATGAGGAGGGACAATGCATAAAAGATATGTATTACGCCAAGAGGCCTGAGCAACAAGGAGTGAACTAAAAATTCTAAATGATACTATAGATGAAAGACCATCACAGTAGTCCATGTTGAGAATGGTTCATGTCTTGGTGAAAGGAATAAGTAAAACTAATGTGTATTTACGAGATTGGAAATATGTTATGTAATTTAGGCATTGAGTCTGAGTTCAAACAAAAAATGATTTATATGAATGTTTTGTAATCCCAAATTTTTTTCAAAAATTATCGGTCACTAAGTCCTTTTGACTTATATTTGAAAGTTTTCCCTCCTCAGATTGTAAGAGGTAAGTGATCGTTTAGAAAGATAAGTGATCAGGTAGACAGGTCAGCGATCAGAGGTATGCGATCGTTTAGGATGCTAAGCGATCGTGTTTGTAAGGGTAGGGGATCAGAACTAAGCGATTAGTTAAGGTGCTAAACGATCAAGTTGAAGAGCGAAATGATCATTGAGGGCTAAAGTTCGTGAATGAATTTGGCGTTTCTTTATTTAACTCTTGTTTGTGAGAATTTGTCTCATCCTGTACTATTGTAGAAAGTTTTGGTTTTGTGTTAATAAGTGAAGTTTATTGATTCTAATTCTGCTTCTTGGTATTAGCTTAAGAAGAAATTAAGGTATGTTAAACAAATTTGTACAAGGCATGGCAGTATGGAGTACGAGTGTCCTTAGTTTTAGATAGAGACTTGAGGTTTAACTCAAAGTTTTTGCCTAGTTTGCAGAAAACGATGGGAACAAAGTTAAAGTTCAGTACAACGTTGCATCCCTAGATAGATGGTTAATAAAAGGAGACCATTTAGACCTTAGAGGATATGTTGAGAGCACGTTTTCTTTAGTTACAGGGAAGTTGGGATACACACACTTGTCATTTATGGAGTTTGCATATAAAATAGCTATTATTCGAATACTAAATTGACACCACATGAGGCTGTGTATGATAGACCTTGTAGAACTCATGTGTGGTAGAACAAAGTGAGAGAGTGAAAGATGGTCGATCCTACGTTGGTGTAAAGCTACGACAAATAGTGTTAAGCTAATCGGGGTGAATCTGAAAACAACTGGCCAAGACCGACATAAGAGTTATGCAGATAAACAATGAAGAGAGTTAGAATTCTAGGTTGGAGATTAGGCTTCATAACATTATCTCCATGGAAGGGTGTTCTTCACTTTGGAAGGAAAGGCAAGTTGAGTCATGTTGGAATTTATGTCCTAAAACTCATAATTTTAAATATAATCCATTCACCGTTGTAGATACCGTATTTTGTCATCTATTTATTTATTATAAAAGAAAAAGAAAAAGAATTTGAATTTTAAATTTATATTTTAAAAACAAAAAATAATAAAAAATACATTTAAAAATAAATAATAAAAATAAAACTAAAAGGGTTGTTTTCCTTCCATCACTCTCCCACTTTCTCTCACTCTATCACTTTCTCCCACTCTCTCACTTTCTTCCTGTTTGTCTGTAGTCTGCACTCCATCTCATTATCTAAGAATTTTCTTCCTGTTTGTCTGTAGTTTGCACTTCATCTCATTATCTAAGAAAAAAAACAATGGACCTTGCCCTATAAAAAGGGAAGGAGAAGATTAAGAAAAGAAGGAAAAAAAGAGATTCTTTTATTATTATTTGGGGATTTAGGAATAGGTGAAGAGTGAAGAAGATCAATAAATAACCTTTGGCATGTAAGGGCAGACCTGCTGGTAAGTTTTTCTTTTTATTCATGCTTGATGATATGCTTTAATTATTAACTGTTGTGTTAATCATTTTACCGTCATTTGACATGTTAATTTAATTATTTGCAACTTTCTTTTACTGAACATTTTACTTTCCATTCTGTATTAATTTCTTTTTTATTTAGGGCATCCATTCTGTGTTAATTTCTTTTTTATTATTAGGCATCAATTCTGTGTTAATTTCTTTTTAATTAATTAGCATCATGTATTTGTATTTGGTAATACTCATTCTTCATTGACACCAATTTTACCGTCTGTGTTGATTATTTATATCCCTATGGCATCTTATGCATAATTAATTAATTAGCATCCTGTATTTGGTAATACTCATTCTTCATTGGCATCCATTTTACAGTATGTGTTAATTACTTATATCCCTATGACATCCTATGCATAATTAATTAATTAGCATCCTGTATTTGGTAATACTCATTCTTCATTGGCACCCAGCACCCATTTTACAGTCTGCGTTGATTATTTATATCCCTATGACATCCTATGCATAATTAATTAATTAGCATCTTGTATTTGGTAATACTCATTCTTCATTGGCATCCATTTTACCGTCTGTGTTAATTACTTATATCCCTATGGCATCCTATGCATAATTTGTGTTAATTACTTATATCCCTATGGCATCCTATGCATAATTAATTAATTAGCCTCCTGTATTTGGTAATACTCATTCTTCATTGGCATCCATTTTAGTTAATTAGTTATATCCATACGGCATCCTATGCATAATTAATTAATTAGCATCCTGTATTTGGTAATACTCATTCTTCATTGGCACTTATTTTACAGTCTGTGTTGATTATTTATATCCCTATGACATCATATACATAATTAATTAATTAGCATCCTTTATTTGGTAATATTCATTCTTCATTGGCACCCATTTTACGGTCTGTGTTAATTACTTATATCCATATGACATGCTTTAATAATTATGCATAATTAATCAATTAGCATCCTGTATTTGGTAATACTCCTTCATTTGCATCCATTTTACAGTCTGTGTTAATTACTTTATTCATATGGCATACTGCGTTAATAATTACTACTATTCATATAGTATCCATGTTAATAATTATCTATGTTAATAATTATCCATGATATAATTAACATTCTGTATTTGACAACACCCATTTTTCATTTGGCCTATTAATTAATTAGCAACTTGTATGTGACGTTTTTCACCCACTCATTCTAATTATTTGCATGTTGTATTAATTAATTAATCAGTATGCACCTGGCTATAATTATTTGATATTCATTTTAGTGTGATTATTTATTTGCAATATTATTTATTTGCATATTGAGTTAAACCTACTCTGGCATTCAATTGTTAATTATTATTTGATATCCATTTGACATCCTCGTTTAATTATGCATTAATCAACTATTTTGCATCCTGCATTAATCAATTATTTTGCATCATTTTGAATTAATTAATTATCTTGCATGTGTTGTATTAATTAATTATCTTGCCTCCTACATTAATATCTTTTACATCCATATTGCTTATATTATCAATGTATTTATTTTATCTCAGCATTTTACGCTTAAGTATTTTTCAAATTTCATAATGTTTTGTCATTGTTATTATTCATTTTTCAATTTAAATATAAAAATGTAAATTAGAGAAAAATATTGTTTTTTTATGGATTTTATAATTTAAAATCCATGAATACATGAAATTTTTCCGTTTGAAATTTAATTAATAGATTGTTTTTAAATAAACACATTTCATATTTTAAATGAGACTGAGTAGTGTTTTCTATGAATTTATTAATTCTAGATACATGAAATTTCTCATTAAACACATATGATAGAGATTAAAATATCAAGTTTTGGTATCTTAATATTCTTAAGGTGAATAAAAATCTTTTAAAACAAAAATAAACTTCATTTTTCTAATGACTCCTATGCCACCCATAATTATCAATTCATGTTTAGGTTTTTACTTTCTTCGATATAAATTGATAAACATGAGACATTTAAACAAAACCTATATTTAATTTAAAAGATAAAATTGGGTAACCATTTTGTGGGTGTTGTAGGGTGCTAACACCTTTCCTACACACAACTGACTTCCGAACTTAAATCTCTGAATTTACGTAGACCATTTTTTTTTTGTGACCAATCACACCTTAATATGATTGGTAGCGACTCCAAAATTATTTATTAAAATTAAATAAAAGGGGAGGTCGGCCGCTCCGCATCGCGACAACCGTGATTAATAAAGTGTTATTATTATAATAAATGTTATTGATTATATTATTAGTTTTGACTTAATAACCCAAATCCAATAAACTAACATCCTATGTTGTTTGATGAGTTTTGAATAGTATGTAGAGACATACATGGATCAATGTACAAAATCAGCTTAAAATAGTATAAGGATAAGACTAGGTAGCTTATCCTAGTAACACTATAGATATGACTCACTTCGTATTTGATACAAACGCAATGATCCAACGTGTTTGTGTAGTTGACATGCGAGTGAGAGTATCCTATGCAATGAGTTTGCATAAGACTAGACCACAAAATATTAACTACTAGATGTAACTCCGTTAACTAGTTAGGTTTATTTTATTATGATGATCTATGTAACTTAATCATGAGAGTATTATGAACTCCTGTTCCCGAGGGCTTTTCCTTTGTTTGTACGGGTGAGAGTTGCCAAATCGCCAACTTAATATGCTTATCATTTTGGGACAAGAATGAGTGGAGAGTTAGGAACACAAGATAAAATTCAATCATTCATTACTTTAGGGTAAGTAGATGAGTGCTACCTTAAATGGTATCTTTGGGACTTGAACAAAAGGTTCTACCCTCTCTATAGCACGAGAGGGTTTCTGTTTATGAGTTAGACCATAAACAAGTTGTTCACTAAAAGAGTACTGATATTAAGGTCTAGAGGTAACCTATGGGTAAAACAAGAATTTAACCTAGCTAGCAAGTGTTATGAACACTTGTGAAAGACTAACTTATTATTATTGGTCTATATTCATGGACATAGAAATCTATCTATAATGAGAATAGTTCAACTATGAATCTCTAATGAAGTGCACATACAGTTAACGAATATTGATTAATGTGGTTACTGAGTTTAACCAATTAATCTTATATCGTTGTAGTTTTTGATCTGTAGGTCTATTAGGTCATCTTCCTAGCTCATAAAGGGTAATAAGATTTATTTATATTGGCTATAATTTAAAATTTTCAAATTTATTTTGGAAATTAGTATAATGTATGATGATATATTATAATATAAAGTTTAATCAAACTTTATTATATAAATTTAATTTTGGATATTTTTCAAAATTAATTTATGAGAAAAAATATTTGAATGAGTTCAAATATTAATTTAATGTGAATTTGATTCATATTAAAGTTATTGGGTATGAGATAAATTTATATTTGAATATGATTCAAATTTAATTTAAGTTAAATATAAGATATCTAATTAACTATTAATTAATTGGAGAATTAATTAGGGGCATTTTTAAAAATAACAAAATAAATTAAAATATTTACAAGCTATAGCAAAATTTTGGATTTTATCACTGATTATCTTCTATCACTATAGTATATCAATGACTATCAGTGGTAGAATTTGCTATGGGTTGTAAATATCGATGATATCAGTGATATAATTCCCCAATTAATTAATAATTTAGTTTTATTTAACTAAATTTGTTTAAATTAAATTAATAAGATATTGGAGATATATTCTTTAAACAAGATTTAAATGAAATATTAATTAAATATGATTTAATTAATTGATTAATTGTTAATTAATTAGTTGATTTGAAATTTATATTAATTTAATAGTTTTTAAATTAATAGAACTTCATGATTCTCTCCTACTTCTTTTTCTACTCCACGAAGAAAAGAGAGTGATAAATATGCAGAAGAAAACAATTTTTTCTTAATCAATCAATTGAACTAACTAAAAATCAACTTAAAAGTGTCTGAACTCTAAAAAAAATCATTTCAAAATGTCCAAGTATGACTTTCAAACTAAAAATCAACTGAAAAGTGTCTTTAAGTCTAAAAAAACGTTTCAAAGTGTCAAAGTGTTACTTTCAAACTTAATATCAACTTAAAAGTGTCCTGTGTAAAAAAAAATCATTTCAAATGCCTAAGTGCGTCTTCCAAACTCATAACCAAACACAAAATATCCAACAAATGGGTTTGTGTAGTCTTTTAAATATCAAAACAAGCTAAAAAAGTGTCTCTAACTCAAGCATGTTAACCTTCAAATTAAGTGAAAAATAATCATGTGTGACATTGAAACTAAAATTCATACACAATTGAATTTCGTAATTGTAATTTTTATTATATAAATTTTAAATTTTTATTATAACGATTTGTTATAAATTTTAATTTTTGCCTTCTGAAGCAGAATCAAAACGTATTACTCACGATAACAAAAATTAATAAAAATAATAATAGTTAAAATAATTTTGAAAATAATATAAAAATTTATCCCAACGCATATCCTACATCGGCTGAGGGGCTTCCCCCGAAGTCCTTTCCGTGATATCGGGAAAATCTTTTTCGACGTCGCATAGGGACATCATTATCCAACATGAGGAGGTGATGTTAGGCTTATCCCATTGCCGACATCATCTTCACATTGGCATCGACAGTGTTGGGATAAGACATGTCCAATGTTGTCCCTTTAGCTCGTTGGCCAAAGTTCTCCTAACGTACTACTTCTGACGTGTTTCCAGTGTTGGGAAATTTTTTGCCGATGTCTTTTCCATATTTTCAGATGCACAACTACGTAAAAAATACCCACTATCCTTGTAGTGTTTCATCAATTAATTCTATTGTTCAATTAATATGAACTTCAAAATAGGTGAAATAATTATATGGGTATTTCAAATTTAAAATTTTCTCATTTGAAAAGAGAAAAAAAAAATCTAAAATGTATCCAAAACTAAATAATTTTATTCTTTAACACTAGATTATTTGACACGTAATAAATGTCAAATAAATATCAAAATTAATAAATGTCAAGAATAATTAAATTTTTTACGCTTAAAAACTGTCAATAAAATAACTCTTGTTTTTTATATTGGATTATTTGACGCATTTAAGATCGTCAACTAATTTGGAAGGAATGAGTCAGTCAAATTGATTGAGAATTTGTGATTAGACCACAAAAAAAATAAAAACTACTCATGACTCACTAAAGTTCGAAATTGTGCTCGCAAATGATGACTCATCATATCCCACCATCCCATTCTAAGATCGCAGGATAGTGGGAAAGACATTTGTGAAGATTCTAATACGATTTGTGATAGGAGATTACAACAAATTCGTCAAAATTAAGAGCTTCAAAGGTTTGTAACTCTAATTTTATGATTTTCCTAGTTTTAAACATATTTAATTCTTTAAATACAAGCATGTTAGAGTGTTTTTTATTCAAATTAAAGCTATTTGGTTAGCATGTTTATCACTCTTTCACAAATGTGTTCTACAACAAAATTCCATAGAAAGAAGAGTTTGGATTGAGGATTGCAACACTTTCCATCTTTAATGTGAAAATTTTGAAAAGGATGAAAAGTAGGAACTAACTAAAATTGTGTAGATCACATATAATTTTTTGTTTTTCACTACCATCTGATCTAATGTTAAGATTCATCATAATATATATGCTTGAGGAGATAAAATATCGAAACTAAAAATCTATGTACATAGCATACCTTCTTACGTTTTCCACGCAAACAAATGTGTTATTAGAAGATTGATACACTTTTGTTTATGTAATGTGAAAAGTGAAAATATTCAAATAGTTGTATAGGGTAGTTGTTGAGAAGAGATGCTTGACTAAAAAGCTGTGTTGTTTACCTTGATTAGAAGATGAGGGCTATATCTAAAATTGGGGATAAAAATGGAGAAGTTGAAGATTATTTCCATTTTGTCCCTTTTAATATAGTAAGAAATAAGTACAAATAGATATTTAAACTACACAATTACATTACTTAAACTTTGAGATACAATGTATATGAGATATAGTGTTCAATTCAGCATCACATCAAATTCTTTACCTAAACTAATGCTCATCTCTCTATACAAAAGGGAAGAAAAAGAAATATTTTTATAATTCGAGCAAGATTTGGTGCCATTTCTTTGTTTCTTTTTTTGGATGCCAATACAAGGAAATATCAAATCAAATGATACAATTTTATATTATGAATGAAAAGACGAAATGTTAGGCTATTAATAACACACTAATTCCCGCTTTGGTATTTGATAATTTGGTCTAAGTTTTAGTATTGTAAATCCATGAGATTTAGTCCAAAAATACATAAATAATATTTAATTACAATTAAGTTTGCATTGGCTCTCGCTAGGATTCTTCTTTTTGTAGCCTTTCGGTGCTTAATTTCAACACTTCTCTTTCTCTTTCATCACTTTCTTTCCTCGTAATTCTCAGAGTTTTGTTCTTCTTCAGAATTCGATTCCACAGTCTCTTCAAAATGCCGAAAAAAAGCTGCAATTTCTGATTCTTTTGTTCCCCAAATTCCCTTTTCATTTTTATTGCGGATTTCAATTTCAAGGAAAGCTCTAATGCTAATGGCGATCGATGTTTGCTCTGAGATTTCCACTGTAGGAATCAGTCCCAGAATCTCATTTTCACATGATCTGAATCAAACCGATTTGTTGCCTTCTTCTAATTGTGATCGTGATCGCGATCGTTTGGATTTGAGTCTTCTCGAATCCGATTTCGATTTCTGCATTGGTAACCTTCTTCTCCAAGATCTTTCCTCCGCCGATGAACTCTTCTCCAATGGCAAGATCCTCCCCAAATCCATCCAGCCAAACAGACAACTTCTTAGTAAACCTAATAAATCCCATCGTCTAATTCCTCCGATTCCTCCCGATCCTTCCAGAAACTCAGTCTCCTCCGAGAAGAAGAGCCTTAAAGAGCTTCTATCCGCCAGTTTCGATGGCGATGAGAAACCGCAATCCAAATCCTTTTGGCAGTTCAAGCGAAGCAGTAGTCTCAATTGCGAAAGCTCAAAGAGTAGAGGTTTGATTCGATCCTTGCATTTTCTGTCCAGAAGCAATTCAACTGGTTCGGTTTTGAATCCGAAACAGCAATCGAATTCGAAGGATTGTCAAAGACCGAATTTGCAGAAACAGGGTTCCAGTTCAAGTAGTAGAAGATCATCTTCATCCTCATCTTCATCGTCTTTCTCCAACTCCTATTTTGCAAACACGTGTTCTCAAAAGCCTTCAATGAGGAAGAATTTTGGATGGAACAATGGGAATGGAGTTGGAAGTAGTAGTCCTCTTCTCAATCTCCCTCCACCGTACATTTCCAAAGTAACTGTGAGTTTTTTTGGATTCGGATCTCTGTTCTGTAATGGTAAAACTAAAAAGAAAAAGAAATAATGAAAAGAAAACCCATCTACATGATATGTTCATAAAAAATTTCCATCTTCGAGTAGTACAGATTTAGATCGATTCTATGCGTCTGTCTGTTAGTTCTGTTTTTCAAGCATGTGATCACTCTCTCCAAATTGGAACAATCACAGAAAATTGCATTATATTATTTTCAAAGCAACGTGGTGGTAATTGAAAAAAATAGTAAATATAAATATAAGTGGAAAATGCTATATATCTTTGTTCTAATTACAATTATACCCTCCCATAATAAAAATGATCCTTTTAATTTAAAATTTATGAAAGTGTTGAAATAAGTTTATGGGCAGATTTGGCTATACCATTCAGATAATGCCATTAAAAACTCTATTTCTATCTATTAATTTACCCATTTGGGTTTTCAATTTTATTTCATTTTTCTTCCTTCCTCAATAATGATTCTTATGGGCTGTCCCCTTGTTCTTTCTTCTTTCCAACTTTGATTGAAGCCTTCTTTTCGTTTTTTCTGCCTCCATGATTGTCATAATTTCATGTGGAATCATCTCTCTCTCTTGTAATAATTGGTTTCATTTTCAACAGCTTTTTTTTCTTTTCTTTTCTTTTCTTTTCTCTTTGTTCTTAATTGTTCCAAAAGTGAGTTTGAAAGGGAGGTTAATTATAATGTGTATTAATATTATGGTCTCCTTTAACTTTAACTTTATCTTTGTCTTTATTATATGCTTGGATTAACTTCTATTGTATATATTTGCATTACATGTAAAGGAGTGATTTATCTTTGTCCTTTTTGTTCTTTTTAAGAAAAAAATTTGAAATGGTAATGAGACAATTGAAAGAAATAATAGGGCTCTACTACTCTATTTGTCAATTTCCCAATATTCTTTTAATTCTCATTTATGTCACATTCTCTACTTAAACATTCTTCTCTTTCCACAAAACTATCTATTCCTATCTACTTGTTGGTTTCTTTTAATATTATTGGTAGATGGAAAAAAAAAACACATATAAATATTAATTAGGTATTACATTTCCATCACATTATCTATTAATCATTTTCCAGCAATATTCTGTGTATATGTTCAATGAAATGTATAATTAAAAAAAATATCAATAATGCAAGCCTAATATTATTCATTGATCAATTTTATAAAAGAAAGTTACTTCTTGGTTTTCCATAGTTTTAATAAATAGCAAATGTTGGTGTGGATTGCATTGTAAGTTTCATTCTGAAAATGAGAATTGAAACTTATTTAGGAAGGAAATTTGTATTATTCTATTAATCTAAAAACAACAAATCTATCAAATAGGCTCTAGATATTTCAAATAAATAATAGAGAAATGTTTAAACTTATCAAATAGATTTATCATGAAATTTATTGTATTTTTTAATTCATTCAAGCAAATTTTGAAAAATTCATTATTTTTTCTTTTGTTTTGACAATATGTGGAGTAGAAAGATGATAAGGTTCTCATTTTCTGTGTTATGTTTCTTATTCTTTGTTTTTCATTCTTTGTTTCTTCATTGTTTTTAGAACAAGAATTTTGTTTGATAATGATTTGTGTTATTTTTCTAACATTTTCTTCATATTTTTTAGTTTAAATATAATTCAATTAGATAAGAAATAAAAAATATATGGAAAGCATTAAAATTATAAAATAAAATAATTATAAAAACATTTACATTATAAAATACACATAACTTCTATTTCAAAATTAATAACTAGAATACAATAGTTTTTATTAATTATATGTCGTTAAAATTTGATTTAAAATATTATTTTCATCCAATTCATTTGTACTCAATTATATTATTATGTCAATGTGATAGCTTAAAAATATTAAAGATAATTCTAAATGAACATCTTACTAAAATAAATTTAATAGAAAGATAATTCTAAATGAACATCTTAGTAAAAGAAATTTATAAAAAAAATTAATTTATATTTAAAATAGGGAAATAGGATAGCTAAAAAGTGAATTATTTACAAAATATAACAAAAAAAAAAACTTAAATTGACTAGAGAGTTCGATGAATTTTGTTATATTTTATAAATAGTTTTCATATTTTTATATTTTTGAAAATGTTGTTGAATAAGAAATTTTGAGACCAAACACAGATTGTTACGTCATTTACTAAATTAATGATAAAAATAAAAATAATTGATTTTTTACTAATTAAAAGTTAGCATGTGTCCCAAATTAAAATTGAAGGCATAATGTGGTCAATTTTGATGATGTCACATGTTTTCATTATGACCGTTTGATCAAATTAATTATTTTGTCTCAATTAAAACTATTATTTTCTACGACTAAAGTTCAATTGAGCTCACAAATAAGCTTCATTATGTCCAAATGCTAAATATGACTCAAATCTATGTAGTTGAGTCCATGGGTCTAATTCATTGACCAACCAGGTCCAAACTCATAAAGCTCACCAGAGAACTCTATAAATAAAGTTATCATCATTTGTGGTGCTTGGAAAATTTTGACTCCATAAGTTTTGAGAGAATTATCGCAAGAACTAGAAGACTCCCCGACTTTTGAAGTTGACCTCAAAAATTCAAGTTCTTTTGAATATACAAGCTTTTCTTTAAGACTTCAACTTTAAGAATATCATGTGCTCTGCTTTCTCAAATCAAGCGTAGGCGTTCAACCGAAAGAGAACCAGAGGATTAAATACTAGATATTGAACCTCATTGCATCAAATCAACATAAATACAATACAACCACAAGTTCAATTCCACGAGTTAAATATCTCTGAAAATCTCGTGTGAACAATATCCCTTTAAAATAACTCATAAACATGCATATTGACAAATTTGGAATTTAAAATTGAGAAAATATTTAAATAAAGAAACATTTTTAAAAATAGCAAAATAAATTAAAATATTTACAAGTTGTAGTAAAATTTTGGATTCTATCACTAGTAGTCTTGTGTCACTAATAGCATATCAATGACTATCAGTGATAGAGGTGGTAAATATTTTGTAAAATCTACTATTTAAAAAAATTTCCTTAAATAAATGTATTAAATTTTTAAAATTGAAAGATTAAAATAATATATAAATTTAAATGTCTTACCGTTTAAAATTCAGAATTAAATTAAACATGTAAATACAAATATATATATATATTATATATATATATATATATATATATATATATAGGTAAATGTAAAACTTGAAAATTAAATGATATATAAATGTACAGGGTCTTTTTAAAAATAACAAAATAAATTAAAATATTTAGAAGTTATAGCAAAATTTTGGATTCTATCATTATAATATATCAATGACTATCAGTGATAGAATTTGTTATAGGTTATAAAATTTTTGTAAAATCTACTATTTTTTAAAATTTTACGTTATTATAAGCACCAACAATGGCACTCCATGATTAAATGATCGAGAAGCATGAGGTTAAAAGATCCTCGAGAGGGGTGAAAACAAACATTAGTGACGCCAATTTGGACAACGACGAGCAAGGTGTAGCAGCCTAGGGTGGCGTCCAAGGAGCTAACAACGGTGGAGGGAACAAAGTTTTGGATGGTGCAAACAGAGTCGTTGGATGGGCAACAAATGACGTTGTTTTGGGGTTTGCAAGTGACGAGTGATTCGATTTTGGTGTCCATTGAAGGAATGAGTGGAGGATTTTGGAATTGTTTGAAGGGGACGAAGATAGAAGCTTCAATCATTTTTGCCTGAATGCGCATGATTTGAAGAAGATATGTGCAAAAATTATGTAGAGCTCTTATGATAGGTGTGTAATTTTCGAGTTTTGGGGAAAAATAGGATTTTTGATGTGTGTAAATTGTGTGTTGGAAGTTTGATTTTAATTATAAGGTATTTATGGTTTTTTGAATAATTGTATTTATGATTCAAATTTTTCACTTAGTAGAGGCATTTAAGACATTGTTCCATCAATTTTTTCAATTTTTTCAATTTAAATTCTATCAATTTAAAATACCCTAAAGGAGAGTCTGGGATTTTGGAATAGTTTGAAGGGGATTTTGCTATTTTATTATTTAAAAGGTTTTTAACTTGGTAAAGACATCGAGTCCCTATAAAATTTTATAATTATGTTGATTCTTTCATGGGCTGACAAGAAGAATAGCAAAATAGGAGGTTCATTAGGGTGTTTCCTTTGGAGTCACCGAGAGCCCAATTATGTCCCTAGGGGATCACTGAATAGCGTACCTTCAGGAGCACAATAGTTAGACTGTACCTTCTTACAGGACTCTAAAAGAAATTTAACAGACATCTAGAAGGACTAATAATGGGTCCCTTACTGAGTATAAATTATACTCACCATTTCTCTATGTTTAATATTTCCAGGCAAAGGTAGAAGTAAAGGCAAGCTAGCGAATGACAAGAAGAGACCATGGATCGCCATAGAGGACAATATATGTTTTATTCCGCATTTATTGTTTTCAGTATTTAATTTTCATAAAATTATTTTAGAAATCAGGTTTACTTTTAGAATTTTATTTTATTTTAAATAGGGCCCAAAGTTGTCGGTTTTTTATATTTATGAAAATTAACAATATTTTTATAATAAATTTTATGAAAATAATTTTCATAAATATAACAAAACAATAAAATATTTACGGTCGGTATAACAAAATCAAAAAGCGCATGAACCTAACCATTCTTTTAAATATTTCATATTTCCCTACCTTTTCATTTTCTTTTTTCTCTTCCTTCTTCTCCAATATTTTTTTTTCTTTCCATCGTCTTTTTCTCTACATCTTCTGCAAATTCTTTTTTTTTAAAACATTTATTTTGTTCAAGATCGTATACTAAATATAAAAGATCTATTTTTCTTTTATTTTTTTCAAACTATTATTTGGTTGTTCAAGATCGTGTACCAAATATAAAAGATCTTTGGTACACGACATTAAATAAAAATCGTTGGATATTGGTACACGTTTAGATTTTTCTAGAACCAAATCTAACAAATATAAAAGATCTTGAGAAAATCGTTGGGATATTGGTACACCATAACAAATCTAAATTATTGTGTACAAAATCTAAAGGATCGTGTACCAAAGAATATTCTTGAATTGTTTAGATTTTTCTACTAAATCTAAACGATCGTGTATCAAAGGATAACCAAATCTAAACAACCGTGTACCAAATATATTAGGCGCGTGATTGAACAATTAATCATGGGGTATTTGTTATATTTTTCATCATGGGCTTGTAGACCTTTTCTATTTTCGAATATGTTTTATAGAGTATAAATATTTTGTCGCTTTGTTATATTTTTTAAATGAGCCCTAATTTTATTTTGATTTTGATATTTGACATTTAAACGAATTCATACATATGAAAATAATTGAAAATGATAGTGATAATAATAATAATAAATGCTATGTATTATATATGAATGGAAATATTCTTATCTTCAATTAGAGGGGTTGAGGAGTAGACTATGGAATGAAAATATTTTCAAAAGAAAATGGAATGAGAATGAGAAACAATAAAACTGTCATTTAAGAATTTTAGAACATTCACATATAAAACTGAAGCCACAGAACTAATAAAGAAAATATAAGTAAATATATTTAAGGCTGAGATGGAAGAGAGAGACTTGTTCAATTATATGATATTTATTAATAATGGAGTTGACCATTTTTCAATACAACTTAAATTACAACCACAACATTTGTATTTAAAGCAGTAACAAGAACCCCCATCAAGGGGAGATTAGGTTGATGAAATACTCATATACTAGTTCTTTCTTTTAAATAACAGAAGGAGCATGTGGAGGTGGAAAGTTTGAGGTTCTTTTAGTCGCCCTAATGGTGAAATGCGTAGACCTTTTGGTAACATTTTCCAAAATTGATCTTAATGCAAAACAATGGAAGGGTTAGAAGGAGGAGAGTCTGCAAATCTTGGACTTGGTCCAGATGGAGGAATACGCACACCTTTCGGTAATATCCCAAAGCTAATCCCAGATTTCTTATGTAAAACAATGGATGGGGGAGGTGGAGGTGGAGAGTCTGAAAATCTTTCACTTGGTCCAGATGAAAGAATATGCACACCTTCCGATAATATCCCAAAGCTAATCCCAGATTTCTTATGTAAAACAATGGATGGTGGAGGTAAAGGTGGAGAGTCTGAAAATCTTCGACTTGGCCCAGATGAATGAGTAGGCACACCTTTCGGTAATATCCCAAAGTTCATCCTAGACTCTTTATGTAAAACAATGGATGGCGGAGGTGGAGGTGGAGAGTCTGAAAATCTTCGACTTGGCCCAGATGAATGAGTACGCACACCTTTCGATAATATCCCAAAGTTAATCCTAGACTCTTTATGTAAAACAATGGATGGCGGAGGTGGAGGTGGAGAGTCTGAAAATCTTCGACTTGGCCCAGATGAATGAGTAGGCACACCTTTCGGTAATATCCCAAATTTAATCCTAGACTCTTTATGTAAAACAATAGATGGTGGAGGTGAAGGTGGAGAGTCTGAAAATCTTTGACTTGGCCCAGATGAATGAGTAGGCACACCTTTCGGTAATATCCCAAAGTTCATCATAGACTCTTTATGTAAAACAATGGATGGTGGAGGTGTAGAGTCTGATGATCTTTGACTTGGCCCAGATGGAGGAATACGAATGGCTTTTGATAGTATTCCAAAACCGGAATGTGTATCAAAATCAGGTATTCTCTTAGATTTCGTGCGTGAGAAACGAATATGTTGTTTTGGATGAATTATAACATGCGCCTTAAATTCATTTTCCAAAACAGAGTTTTCTTCATTGACTTCAAACAAATTTATACCATTTGTTTGATAGAGCAAGCCAAGGAGTACAAGAACACAAGTTCTAAAGGCCATATTAGAACAAATTGATACCATTTTTGTGGAATGTGTTTTCTCTTTTTCTTCTATTTCCTCTCTTTATATAGGGATTGTTTTTTCAATAAAATTTAAGGTTAAATTTGGCATAACACCTAAAAGAAACGTTTTAGTTTTATACAAGCAAGAAAACACAGAATTTGTTATACCAATAACCTTGTTGGTAAGAATATTTAGAATAAAACTAACAATCCAAACTAGCAATAATCTTCTTAGTTGAATTTCCTGTTTTAAGGTAAGAGTTGACATCCAACTTTAAAATTCTATAAATTTGATGGTTTTGTGTAAATGAAGCATTAATCGGTAAAAATGCGTGATCTAGAAAATGGTAATGGACGTATATACTAATTTGGAGCAATTAGACAGAAAAAGATTAATGTATATATAATTTTAATGCATTTAAATTAAATAATTGTTTTATATTTTATTTTAAAAGATTTAAACATAACATTATAAGTAAGGGTGATGCTTATACTTTAGTCTTCAAAGTATACTTTAGTAATCTTACTATGCTAAAGTATAATATTATAAAGTGCCTTCACAATCTTACTATGCTAAAGTATAATATTATAAGATCAGTTTTTAATTTTGTTTAAAACTTATATACTATGCTAATTGTTTCTTTATTTTGATTGATAGCCTTTGATTCATACATCACATGGACAACTTTAGTGATGAAGAAGCTGGTGTTTATGAGTTGAAACCAACATTTGGAATTGAGGATGATGAACATCTTGGTACTGAAAATGAAACCCCAAAGCAGATATGTAGACCACGAGGACCAACTATTATGTTCGATGTCACTCGCATTAGAAGTTTGGGAGAGAAGAATGTGGTGATGTACAATGAAGACGGAGTACCCATTGGTGAGAATGGAGCAAAGTTGAAGTCATTCATAGGATCAGCGACACATTACCATGTCTCGATCACATATTCATCTTGGAAAAGTGTGCCTGTAGAGCTGAAAGATAAAATCTTCAGTACGGTCGAGGTATATATATAATTTCAATGTCCTTATATTGATAATAATGTTCCTGATGTATACTTTATTAATCACTTTTAAATATTTAGGCCGCATTCGTCATTGATCCAAGATCTAGGAAAAATATTTTCCAAACTACGGGCATTTCGTTTCGTTAGTTTAAGTGTTGGCTAACAACAAAATATATTATGCCACATAAGGATGAACCACAACTCCTACAAGTTTCAACAGAAAAGTATTCATTCATTGATCAACATCATTGGGCAGAATTTGTAAGGTCTAGATTGTGTGAAACTTTTCAGGTATGTTACTTTCTCACTAACAAATATATTTGTAAGGTTTAGATTGTGTGTTACTTTCTCACTAACAATATTTTTGGAAAATAGGAAAAAAGACTTCTGCAACAAGATAGACGATCTAAGAACAAGTATAACCATAGGATTTCGAGGAAGGGTTATGCCAATCTTATCGAGGAAATGGTAAGAACTAATTTATTAAGTTTATCAAACTTTATCAAAGGTTGTTCTAATCTTATTATGGAATTGGAATGTAGAAAAAGGAAGGTTCAAATCCACCGGAGTTGGATCGAGCCATCATGTGGAAGAAGGCTCGAGTTAAAAAAAAAGGGAGTATGAGAACGACGATTGTTCAACAAGATAAGATTGTAAGACTTTTTGTATATTGAACATTTGAACTAGATTGGTTTTGTTTACACATTTCTATAACTTAGATTGGTTTTTGTTTTAGGATGAGATTTCAATGAATACGTCTTCATCGTCTCAAAAAGGACACTCTTCTAACGATGTGTTAACCCAAGCATTGGGTACAAAAGAGCATCACGGTCGTGTTCGTAGGATCGGTGGGTATGTTACTCCTACCAATTACTTTCATTCTGTAAAAAAGACATCTAAACGTGAGGATGAGATTATACTTGAGAATAAAGAACTTCGAAGGCGTGTAAGCGAATTAGAAGCACATATCCACTCAAACTTGTCTAGACCATTATCTGGACATGGTAGCTGTTCGAAGCCAAATATCTTAGAAGAGAGTGACTCGATGAAAATAATCAAAGGGAAGAGTAAGTTGATGGATAAAATCGAAGGGAAAGAGGTGGAGGAGATCAATGTAAATGACGACAAAGTAGAGTTGGACATCTTTAAGGTATGTGATCGATCCTCTAATAAACTCAAATTCTTAATATTCATATCGTATTGAAAGTGAATGTTTTTCTTGAATTAGGAGAGAGCCTTAATAAAAATGCCTAAGGAAAGAGAGGTTGTCTGTGAATCGACGTCAGTTTTGCCAATAGGAATGAAGTTGATTCTCAGATACGCTGAGAAGATAATGGAGAAAGATTCTAGTATCACTATTCCACTACCTGTTGGCATTTTTGGTATTAGTCGAAAGACTTCTGTTCTCCGAGAGGACATCATTGATCTTTGTAACATGAATGAGGTCAAAACATTTACATTGGTGGCCTATATGACGTAAGTCAATTTCATTTCTTTAGATCTAAATTTATGTATCTCGTTTACAAGTTTATAATATTTTGTAGGTACTTGTATTCATCTGTTCTTGGTTCGAAGGAAAATATACAGTACGTCTTTGTAGATCCGTCCCTCACCTCTGTCGGACACTCGCAAGAATCTCGAGTTCGAAACTTATGCAGTAGATTGATGGTCTCAAAGATTAACGAAATAGTTCTTGCTCCTTTTAATCCTGGGTAAGTCAAGTTATTTTATTACTTGCATTGCAAAAAACTAGTACTAATATTTTGTATAATTAGGGGTCATTGGGCACTGCTGGCCATAAATGCGTATGATGATACAGTATTTATACCTCGACTCACTAAGGACAACATCGAAGTCAACTATAAGATACGTCATCGACACGTAAGTTAATCTAGTATTTCATTTAGTGTTGATTCTTATATGCATGTACACAATATTTAAACTATTTGTTCAATCTTATCTTGTCAAAACAGAGCAATAGCGATGTTTCAGTCACAAAAGAACATTAAAAAAAGTAGAAAACAAACTTTATGGCGAACAGTAAAGGCAAGTATCAACTTTTAAAGTCATTATATTTTTGTAGACTACTAGCAATTAGGATTACTTTGTTATTCAAATTTGTTGCTTTTATATAGTGTCCACTACAAGTCGGGAGTACTGAGTGTGGATACTACGTGATGAGGTATATGAGAGAAATTGTGACTAGGGGAAGCATTGTCATATCCGATGCGGTATGTTATATATCAAACTATTGGTTTTGTGAGTTAATTGGTTTATTTGTATAGTCAGTTAATTCATTTAATTTATTTTGCATGTTTATAGATTGATACACGAAGATCATACTCACAGGCAGAACTAGACGAGGTGCGAGTTGAGTTAGCTGACTTTTTGGGTTCTTACATATGATTATGACCAATATTTTATGATTTTGAAGTTGGAAATTTTCTGTTGTGTCGCTTCTTTATGACCCTAAACTTTATGTATAGAAACTTTAGCCGATAATTCTTTTGAATTGTTCATATGGAGGAAGGGGGGAGGGGGAGGGGGGGTTCATTCGTATATACTTTTGATTATTGTTATAGCTAGCATATTTTGTGACGTTCTAAGTTTATTTGGATTCATGGCAATGTAATGCCATATGAAATCTAATGTAAAGTCTATTTCATTATGTATATGTAAAGTCTTGGAATTGAATATATGTGGTGAATGGTTTTATTTATATATGTTTGAGATTTGAAACTATATTTGATGAATATCAAATATATATGAAACTGTTGCTGGACAATTACAGGACAATCACAAGACAATCAGAATATATTTCTTTCCATTACAGCATAATTCAATTACAATTTCTTTTTTTAAACAAAAATTAAAAATGCTTGACGGTTTTAAAATGTCATAAACAATTGCAAGTTTGACGGTTTTAAACTGTCATGAACAATTACATTTTTTACGGTTGAAAAATGTCAAGAACAATTACATTCTTGACAGTTTTAAAATGTCATGAATATTAAAATTCTTGATGGGTTTAAAATGTCATAAACCAGTTCATCATTGACGACTTTAAAATGTCATAAACAATACCAGTCTTGACGGTTCTAAAACATCATGAACATAAGTATATTTGATGTTTTAAAACGTCAACGTTCACTATTCTTAAAGTTTAATCAACCGTCAAGAACTTTGTCTTTCTTAACGCTGGCTTCAACGACGTTTTTAAAACCGTCAAGAGAGCCTGTTTTTGTAGTAGTGATCGTCTGTCTCCTCATCTCCTCACATGGTGTCATCTTCTCCGTCTGTCGCCTCAGCTTTTGACGGCCATCAACAATTATCTTATCTGTCTACTTCCTTAGCTTCAAAGTTTCAACGACCATCCTAGCTAACCGGTAAAAATTTATTTATTTATAGTTTTTGGTATAATTAAAATTTAAACTTCAAGTCCCCAAACAAAGTTTATCTTTGGTTTTCCATCAAAGAAAAATGTTATAGATATTCTAATTAGTTTGTTGAGTTCAAGATGGACAGTAACCTCAAGATATGTATATGTCTATAGTGTATTTCATTTGTTGTCAAGCAACTGATATGTCCACTCCTGCAACTAAAGTTAGCAAAATAATGTAACTCTTGTATCTATCATCAGCTTCCACTTTTAATTTGGTCATTCTTTATGTTTTCTATCGAAATTTGCTAGCCTTGCCACTCATCATTACCTTTTTATACGTATATATTTGGTATGCAAGCTATAACTTGGTAGTTGTTATATTTCCTAACCTTTTCTCTTGGGAATTTGGAATATTCATGTATCCTATTCTTAGTAATAGTCGTGAAGAGACTGACCAATATTTCAAAGTGTTAATCTTATTTTTTGAAAAAAAAAAACAACCTGACAACCTAACCCATATTTTACATGTTGGGTTGGATTGGGTTGTAAACTTAATTTGGGCTATTCGGGTTACCAACTTGAACAACCCAAAAATATGGATTCAATTGAGAATGTCTCCCGACCCGATTACACCCCTAATGAAAATATACATTCAATTAGAAACCACACAACCAACTTACTCTACTCAACCAACAAATTTAGACTATCAACATGTTGGAAAAACCTAGCAAGCATCCTAACTACTAGTATTTAAGAATAACATCCAATAATTAAACTAAATGTCGCTGTCCTAGCTAGGTTTGATAGCATCCATATACTTACTCATCAACCATTATTTGCATTAAGATCAAGATTTTGTTGTGATCATTCAAGTAATTAAGGTCATAATATGTAACGTGCTAAGTTTAGGAGGGGGACATGAATGATATGATATAACATATGAATGAGAGGGATCTTAAGAACATGAAAGTAAGGTTAATAAAAGTTACTACCTATACAAACAAGGTGCGCCTCCCTTTTCGGTAGGTCGATCATAGAAACTTCAAAGTTAAATATGTTTAACTGGAAACCATTCTATGTACAAAGCATGCTGAAAGGGCTTGTGCTGGTTTGTGGGGACAACTTTCACACTAATAACCCTTTAAGACAAGTAGGATGATATTGCTAGGTTGTAGGGGATGCAGAGGAATTTCGTAGATCTAAATTTAAATTCCTGGTCTGAATCTTGAGCTTGGGGCGTGACATAATATGAGTTGCTTAATTGATTTCTTTTTTAACTTAAATTGAGTATTAATGAGTGATCTATGGATGGTCTGTATGTTAAATATACATAGGTTATACCACGCTACCTGTACTTTTGTGATCAAAATAAGACAAAATATGAAGATAATGTTATGTTCGATACTATAAGAAATCAAGGGTCTCTAGACGCAGCCAAGCTCGAAATATATACACACAAAAGCGTTGGGAAAGGATCGCCCAACATATGTAGCATCGTCAAGAAGGAAATCAACAATAGTGTGTCGGGGGAGGAATTCTCAACGCGCAAAAGAAACGGTGTTGAAAATGACTTACTCCTGATGCTGGAAATGCTGACAAACAGAGCATGTCGGCAATAGGAGAATTTTTGACGTCTCATCTCTGCGTCAGGAGAAAGGTATTTCCAACACGGCATCGGGGACGGTTGTCCTGACATGTTACTTATAAAATCAGAAGAAGGTCATCATTCTCGTCACCTTTAATGTATCAGTAGATAATTTTAATATAATTTCTTTTTCCAATTATTATGTTCACCCTTTTTTTATCATGAAGTACTCTTTTTGGTTTCGGTTCAATTTAAATTCAATAAAATTCTGAAAAACAACCAACACAAAATTAATAAAATTATTAAAATACCAAATTATAATTTATATAATTAGAAACTAAATTCAACTATTCAAACAATTACATATAAAAGAAAAAAAGTACAACATCTCCTAGTTGCCGCAGACGCCATCTTCGAACAAATCCACACATACAATGACATGAAAGTAAATTTATATACCGTCGATAACAAATTAAACAACTTAAAAGTTAAAAAATACGTACTGCAAGTGTTCAAGCTCCTTTATGTGGCCGACTCATCTCCTAAATCATCTTCCTCATTTGTTCCATTTGTCAGGCATTTTTTTCCATTTGTCAAGCATGCATCTTCAACGTTCTTCAATCAATCATTTAGCTTCTCCCCCTGTTAAAAAAAATAAATAAAAATAAAAATATATTATTATTATTATTATATCAATTTATCAGTACTTTTCTATTTTCTTTTTAAAAAAAACATTTTGTTTACTCCCATAAATAAACTCTCTCCCCCATACCAACTTTAACAACAAAACACCCAAGATTATTTTAAATAAGAAAATCGCAAGATAAACTGTGAGAAATACCTCAAAATTCGGGGTGTTACAAGTGGGACTTAAGGAGCAAGTTGTAATCTGAGAGTAAAACGGTAATTTTACTCAACTAAGGTTACGAACAATATGTGAAGAATTAACTTAGTTATCATGGTTATATCACATAGACACAAATATATCTTTATTGAGGAGAGTGCAACTACAAAAATTTAGTGGAATAACTCGTTAATTAGTGAAAATTGATTAACTCGATCTAAAAGAGTTTAGCCAGTTAAAAATGATGAAAATGAATGGGAAACATGAAATAATATTTTAAGAAAATGCACAGCTTCATGGGTCTTTTTATTTTGTTACACATAACATAAATATTTTGTCAGTTTTTTATATATATGAAAATTAACAATATTTTTATAATAAATTTTACGAAATAATTTTCATAAACATAACAAAACACTAAAATATTTACGATCGGTGTAACGAAATCGAAAAGCACATGAACCTAACCATTCTTTTAGATATTTCAGGTTTCCCTTCCTTTCAATTTTCTTTTCTCTCTTTCTTCTTCTCCGATTTTTCTTTTCCTTTCCATCGTATTCTTCTCTACTTCTTCTGCAAATTCTTTTTTTTCTTCAAACTTTTATTTGGTTCAAAATCGTATACTAAATATAAAAGATCTATTTTTCTTTTATTTTTTTCAAACTGTTATTTGGTTATTCAAGATCGTGTACCAAACATAAAAGATCTTTGGTACACGACATTAAATAAAAATCGTTGGATATTGGTACACGTTTAGTTTTTTCTAGAACCAAATCTAACAAATATAAAAGATCTTGAGAAAATCGTTGGGATATTGGTACACGATACCAAATCTAAATTATTGTGTACAAAATCTAAAGGATCGTGTACCCAAGAATAATCTTGAATTGTTTAGATTTGTCTACCAAATCTAAACGATCGTGTACCAAAGGATAGCAAAATCTAAACAACCGTGTACCAAATATATTAGGCGCGCGATTGAACAATTAATCACGGGGTATTTTTTATATTTTTCATCATGGGCTTGTAGACCTTTTCCATTTTCGAATCTGTTTTATAGAGTATAAATATTTTGTCGCTTTGTTATATTTTTTAAATGAGCCCTAATTTTATTTTGATTTTGATATTTGACATTTAAACGAATTCATACATATGAAAATAATTGAAAATGATAGTGATAATAATAATAATAAATGCTATGTATTATATATGAATGGAAATATTCTTATCTTCAATTAGAGGGGTTGAGGAGTAGACTATGGAATGAAAATATTTTCAAAAGAAAATGGAATGAGAATGAGAAACAATAAAATTGTCATTTAAGAATTTTAGAACATTCACATATAAAACTGAAGCCACGGAACTCATAAAGAAAATATAAGTAAATATATTTAAGGCTGAGATGGAAGAGAGAGACTTGTTCAATTATATGATATTTATTAATAATGGAGTTGACCATTTTTCAATACAACTTAAATTACAACCACAACATTTGTATTTAAAGCAGTAACAAGAACCCCCAATCAAGGGGAGATTAGGTTGATGAAATACTCATATACTAGTTCTTTCTTTTAAATAACAGAAGGAGCATGTAGAGGTGGAAAGTTTGAGGTTCTTTTAGTCGCTCCTAATGGTGAAATGCGTAGACCTTTTGGTAACATTTTCCAAAATTGATCTTAATGCAAAACAATGGAAGGGTTAGAAGGAGGAGAGTCTGCAAATCTTGGACTTGGTCCAGATGGAGGAATACGCACACCTTTCGGTAATATCCCAAAGCTAATCCCAGATTTCTTATGTAAAACAATGGATGGGGGAGGTGGAGGTGGAGAGTCTGAAAATCTTTCACTTGGTCCAGATGAAAGAATATGCACACCTTTCGATAATATCCCAAAGCTAATCCCAGATTTCTTATGTAAAACAATGGATGGTGGAGGTAGAGGTGGAGAGTCTGAAAATCTTCGACTTGGCCCAGATGAATGAGTAGACACACCTTTCGGTAATATCCCAAAGTTCATTCTAGACTCTTTATGTAAAACAATGGATGGCGGAGGTGGAGGTGGAGAGTCTGAAAATCTTCGACTTGGCCCAGATGAATGAGTAGGCACACCTTTCGGTAGTATCCCAAATTTAATCCTAGGCTCTTTATGTAAAACAATAGATGGTGGAGGTGAAGGTGGAGAGTCTGAAAATCTTTGACTTGACCCAGATGAATGAGTACGCACACCTTTCAGTAATATCCCAAAGTTCATCCTAGACTCTTTATGTAAAACAATGGATGGTGGAGGTGTAGAGTCTGATGATCTTTGACTTGGCCCAAATGGAGGAATACGAATGTCTTTTGACAGTATTCCAAAACCGGAATGTGTATCAAAATCAGGTATTCTCTTAGATTTCGTGCGTGAGAAACGAATATGTTGTTTTGGATGAATTATAACATGCGCCTTAAATTCATTTTCAAAAACAGAGTTGTCTTCATTGACTTCAAACAAATTTATACCATTTGTTTGATAGAGCAAGCCAAGGAGTACAAGAACACAAGTTCTAAAGGCCATATTAGAACAAATTGATACCATTTTTGTGGAATGTGTTTTCTCTTTTTCTTCTATTTCCTCTCTTTATATAGGGATTGTTTTTCAATAAAATTTAAGGTTAAATTTGGCATAACACCTAAAAGAAACGTTTTAGTTATATACAAGCAAGAAAACACAGAATTTGTTATACCAATAACCTTGTTGGTAAGAATATTTAGAATAAAACTAACAATCCAAACTAGCAATAATCTTCTTAGTTGAATTTCCTGTTTTAAGGTAAGAGTTGCCATCCAACTTTAAAATTCTATAAATTTGATGGTTTTGTGTAAATGAAGCATTAATCGGTAAAAATGCGTGATCTAGAAAATGGTAATGGATGTATATACTAATTTGGAGCAATTAGACAGAAAAAGATTAATGTATATATAATTTTAATGCATTTAAATTAAATAATTGTTTTATATTTTATTTTAAAAGATTTAAACATAACATTATAACATTATAATTAAGGGTGATGCTTATACTCTAGTCTTCAAATTTCATATAGGATGTCTTTATTGAAGAGTGTAACTCTTCTATTACAATTATTGAGTTACATTTCTATTTCAAATTAAGTGAAAATAGTGAAATATTTTAAATTAAATGTTCATTAAATTGTATACAATTTTGTAACATCTTTTGTTTATAATCACTTTATTTATTAACTTCGATTTGATTATTGTAATTAATGTAAGTGGGTATAATGAAATGCTCAAATCAATTACACGTTTTTTTTTTTTTTTGTATAACATACCATTGTACAATACCCAGAAAGCTTATGAGGACAACAAAACGCGACAGCACGAAATGGAAAAGAGGCACACGGACGAAGAACTTTCGTCTGGCTACTGGAGACTAATTTGGACGATGGTGGCTTCAAAGAGGCTATGACGTGAGCAAACGGAGAAGAGTGTGACTCGGACATAGACTGTTACAAATGGAAGAGAAAAACTCGGTTGTGCTTTCGAATTCGTGTATAATATACAACTTTCGACGACTTCATCTGAGGGGAGCGAAGGTTGGAGGTGTGGTGAACGGACAACGACGAAGAAGAAAATCGCGCAGTGGCAGCGACTAGGTTTTAATTGTGATGGAGGAAGAAGAAGATGAATAGTGAATGGAGAGCACCCTTTTCGAAGTCCTATTAAAATAATAATATTTTATTATATTATTATAAATATGATCAAATTTTCCTTTCCTTTTCCTTTTTGTTTTCTCATTTATAAAATCAACTTTTCTCTTTCTCACAAAACTTCAATAAATTAACATAAAAAAAAATAAATATTAATAAAATATGACAATTAGGTTGAGAAAATACCTCAAAATTTGGGGCGTTACATTCTGCCCCTTTTAGGGAACTTTCATCCTTAAAAGTTGTAATCCTCAAACAACTCTAGGTAACGAGCTCTCATGTCATATTCTCTGTTTCATATAGGGTCTTCAACTTGATGATTTCGCCATAAAGCTTTTGCTAATGCAATCCTTCTGTTATGAAGTATCTTTACCTCTCTAGCCAAAATCTCAACTAGTTGCTCTTCGTAGCTCAAATTCTCATCAATTTCAAATGGTTCGTAGTCCACTACATGAGATGAATTTGCCACGTACGTACTCTCTCAATTTCGAAACATGAAAAACATTGTGAACAACAAAGAGTGAAGGTGACAATGCCAAACGGTATGCCACCGCTAATTCACTCTAGTATCTCAAAACAGTTGAACCAAATAAGGACTCAATTCCCCTTCTTTTTTAATTGAGAACACTCTTCATAAGTGCCACTTTCTAGAACACCTTATCTCCCAAATGAAACTCAAGATCTTTTCGTCTTACATCAGCATAACTTTTTGTCTACTCTATGTTATTTGCATACATGCTCTAATCTTCTTTATATCCTTGTTAGTAGACTAAACTAAGTCATGACCAGTCAATATCTGCCCATCAACCTTATCCCAACAAGCAGAGGATTTGCAACACTTACCATATAGGGCCTCAAAAGTTGTCATCCCAATGGTAGCCTAAAAACTTTATTATAGGCGAATTCCATCAAATGCACGTGAGAGTCCCAACTTCTTGGAAACTCCAATGCATAAGCTTGCAAAATATCCTCCAAAATTTGGTTCAAATGCTTAGTTTGACCATCAGTATGTGGGTGAAAAGTCATATTGAAATTTAACCTCGTCCCCATGACAGCCTAAAGTCTTTTCCACAACCTAAAAGTTAAACGAGTATCTCTATTAGAGATAATCGATATGGGCACTCCATGTAGTCTCACTATGTTAGTCAGATACAACTATGTTTACTTACTAATAGTATAAGTAGATTTCTCTATGATGAAATGTGCTGATTTCGTGAGCCTGTCAACAATAACCCAAATTACTGTATAACCCTTTAGGGTCTAAGGAAGTTATGTAATAAAGTCCATCGACACATTCTTCCACTTCCACTCTGGCACACTCAAAGGTTGTTGCAACAAACCTACTGGTTTCTGTCTCGATCTTTTAACATGTTGACACACGAAACATTCACTAACAAAACCTGTCACCTCTCTCTTCATATTACACCACCAGTAAACTTGTTTCAGGTCTTGGTGCATCTTTGTACTACCTGGATGCAAGGAAAATGGGAAACTATGAGCTTCAATCATAAAATTTGTCTCAGTTTTTCTATATGCTAGTGATAACGAGCATAAATGATCGTTATTATAGCCCGTTTTAGTACAATAATGGGAATTAAAATGCCTAAGGGATGCTTAGTAGGGGTGTACAAATATGGGTTGAACACGAATAACCCGGACTACCCAAATTAATATAATATATAAATAAATAAATATTATTTTAATAAAAAACAAATTAAAGGTATATAAATCTTGAATTTATTGTATGAATGTTTGAATTATGTATGTTTGAAATTTAAATGTAACAATTTCAAACATTTATAACCATTAGAAACTAGAAAACGGAAAAATATATATATATACAATTAGACAACTCAATCCATATTTTACGGGTTGGGTTAGGTTGGGTTAGAAACTAAATTCGGGTTATTCGGGTTGCCAACTCAAATAACCCAAAAATATGGGTTGAGTTGAGAATGTCTCCCAACCCAACCCAACCCGATTTCACCCTTAATGCTTAGAACACATAACTTATGTTGTAAAAGTATAAATACTTAGAAATAAGGCTCACATAAATGTAGTTATTGTTTTACGCGTTTACCATGTCTAAATGCAGGACAAGTGGGACAAAAGCAAAAAAGAGCAATTCGCACGAGACATCTCGTGTAAAGACAAGGCGATGGATCGTGCCAAGCAGCTAACAACCCTAGGCGATGAACCTAAACATCACGCAAGGAAAGCTCCCCAAAAGATAAAAATGGTAGTTGGAATGATGGAAAAATCTTAAGGTATGTTTTCTTACATCATTTTTGTTGATTTGTCCTAAGATTGAAAGTGTCACTTTATAGGCACTCTTAGTTTGTTTCAAGATTGCAAGTGGCATGTTGACCCTTTTTAGAAACTTTTTTTCATAGTTTTCATTGGAATAGCGTGAAAGACATAGTGAGCTCGGTTCAAATCGGAAAACAATCTTTCTTGTTAATTGATTATACATCTTTTTATTCTTTTTTTTCTTTGTTAGGGCTTGAAGAACCTCAAGGTATGTGTTCTCTTACATCACTATTTTTTTTACTATTTTTTCTTGCTTATTTTCCAAAGTTGAGGGAAAAGTTAAAAGTTTCAATTTTTGCTACTAAAGTTGTACGTGTTTTCATGAACTAACTTTAAACTCCATTTTAGTGATGTGGTATGAACTATTTAAACTCCTTTTAGTGATGTATTGGATTAAACTCTAAAACAAATTTTTGTTCTTTTGCTAGGTCGTGTGTGAACCCAATGGAGTGGAGATGCCACAACCAACTATTGATATTCAAGATCATTTTAAAGGGTTAGTGATCCTTTTGAGATTATTCCTTGAAGTGTTATGACTATTATGAAGTTATGGTAGTCCTACGTTAGTTGAGTAGCTTGTCTGGTTGATAACTTTATTTATTGTCGTTAAAGTTAGATATAGTATGTATTCGTTGCAATTTAGCTATAATGACACATATGGGTGCACCTACTGACTTTATTTGGAGTTGCTAGAAAAGCCAAAGTTGTAAGATATCAATTTAAAGGAAAGTATATTAAATTCACACTTCCAACTATAAGTATTAAGGACTAATCAAAATACTCACAACAATTTAGTGTAGTAATAATATTTGAAAGTAACCATTTTTTTGTTGTGATGGAACTGATTTAGTGGTGGACCAATAGGTATGTGTTTCACTTTTGTATTATTCTACTTTAGAAATGCTTGACGAGTGTGTTTCTTGTATTGTGAAAGGGGTCCTTAGTTGTGGCCTTCATGTTTTGTGCAAGTTTTAGTCGTATCAAGAATGAATTACTATGGATACATAAAAACTTACATTGCTACACTCGTCAATATTGGCATGAGTTGGTATGTACTTGGCATTGATTTTCTGCATTCTGACAGGTTTTAGAAGAATTCTTGGAGGATAGAAGGTATGGGAGCAATAGTTATGTTTTTTTCACAATTGTTTTAATAATTATATCTTGCATGTATTTCATAGTAATGATTTATGCAACGAATTCTTGTAAAACCTATGTCAAATATTGCTTACTCAATGTAATTTAACTCTTAATGATCATTATATATATATAGAGCAATTTACACATATATGATTACTTCATTCTTTAAACTGTATGAGAAATGAAAGGGTAAAAGATTTTGTTATTGATAGGACAAAAGCTTAGATTTAAGTAATGACATGTGACTAAATAAACCCTATTGTGATCTGAAATGTAATGAACCTTAAGTAGGTTTTATTATATATAACACAACAAAACTACTATGAGAAAGTGTATGATGAACACATAATTAGTTGTTACTAAATGTTCGTCAAACACACTATAAAAATGTCGTCAATTAGAAAAACATTATACAAACACAAACCAATTTAGGCCTCAACAATGACAATCACTTTGTGTCAAAGTTTAGTTAACGGTGACATTTGCTAAATGTCAAGATGATTTCATTATCCACATTAAATCAAATGTCATATAAGCACATTTAGTGACATCTTTTTCAATGTGTGATTAAAGACCATATCATTACATGGGCTTTAACGATGTAAAATTATAAATGTCATAAATATTGTTGTGTCATCGTTATTAAATGTCATAAAATTTCAGTTTTCTAGTAGTGTAAGAAAACTTGTGCATTTCAAGGAAGATTTGTGTGTATTTGTTCTGTTACTTGAGCTGAACCATTGTTCATTTATATTTTCCACACATGCTCTTCGTTAAATATTTAGCCAAACCACATCTCAACAAATTGTCTAATTAGTTGTAGTTTGCAATTGTTCCCCTTTTCTTGATTTCATTCTATGATAGAAAGTTGCCTGAATTTCCTATTTCCATTGAGAGAAAAACACTTATCTTTTTTTTTTTTTGTTGCCTGTTCTAATATCTTTCAAAAACCCAAAAACAATTTCACAACTTACATGCACATTTTCTTTTCTTGCAATTTTAGGTGCAAAAAACTCCCTTCTCATCAGTAGAGTTCTTGATTCTTGACCAAAGCATCTTTAACTTGATTCCCTTGGGTTCGACCCAAATTTAACGCTATACTATGTCTCTGTAGTTCATAGTTGCAAGTAAAGTATAATACATAAATTATACTATGTCTTTGTAGTTCATAGTTGCAAGTTCAGTATAATAAATAAATCTCGTTGGTAGGTTTCTTTGTCTTAACAACCGCATCGATAATCCTAGCCTCAAGAGTACAAACTAAAATTTAAAAATTAAAATTATATAGACTAAAATTTAAATAAATTCTAAAGTATAGAAACCAAAGTGATATAATTTAAACCAAAATAGTTTAAATACCTCTCTTAAAATCACTTTTTGTTTGCAATTACTTTATTGAGCGGTCGGTAAAGTTTATTGAAAACATGTGAACGTATAGGTTTTCATTTATATTCCCTTATTTTAAATTTTCATTGAGCAATAGGTTAAATTTTAAGGGCGGAAGGGTGGGAGAATCAAGGGCGGAGGGATTAGTTGTTTTTATTGTGATAGTACAAGCTTTTTCAATATAGATAGTTTTTTACTCTGATATATGATGTTCATGAAGAATCGTGCATCTTTAGTTGTTTTTATTGTGATAGTACAAGCTTTTTCAATATAGATAGTTTTTTACTCTGATGTATGATGTTCATGAAGAATTGTGCCTCTTTTAAGAGAGGAATTTCAGGACATGCATGCGTTAAAAATTTATTTACTTTTGTTAACGTTGGAGAGCATAACATAATTATAATAATATTGACGTTGTTCTCTTCATTCCCTCTCCCTTTTTATATTGACACTTGAAGATGGATATATTTGTGGCAATACTTTTGTTTTAGAATGGTTAATGACTTGTCCTTTTCATTTTTCCTTTTCTGTAAATTTGAATAAGTTCATGTTTTATGGTGAGTTTGCAAATTAAGTTATTTGTTAAGAGTATGCTTTTAATTGTTAGGAGAGGCTGGAGGGTGGGGTAAACAAGGGCGGGGGGATTTGTTGCTTTGTTTTTCTGATACAAATATGTTTGTTTAGCTCAATACTGATATATTTGTTTGCTATTATTCATTTTTGTACTTTTTACCATTCTTGCTTCAGTAGAATACTGCACATATGTAATTGCATTGATGGCTTTGAAGATATTGAGTCAAATATGTGGTTATTTTTTGCTTGAAGAAATGTCCTTTTCTAGTTTTGATTAGTCTATAGAACTAGATAATCATCTTTGTATTTTCTATTTTCATCATTCCTCCTCATATTAAGAAGATCAATCAGATTCTTTCTTGTTTTGATTGGTTGCACAAACTAGATAATCATTCCATCATTTTCTTTCTTGATCTTTTCCCTTCATGTTAAGAACATTAGTGAAGTCATATAGTTTATATTGACCTGCTAGGAGTAGTTTATGTTCCCTCTGTTAAAATTTGATAAATGAGATTGCATATTGTAGTTTATGTTTCCTTCATTTTTAGTTTTCTTTGTTCATTTCCTTTTTGTCGATTGGACAATTTACATGGGGGAGGGGATCAGGGCTGAAATTGAGTGTATACTTTTTGTTTTTGATTTACTTGTAAATTGTTTCAAACTTGATTGAAGTATTTTAAATCCATTATGGCATGTGAGAGATTAGTATCACTTAGTTGTGGATTGTTTGGTAGGAAGTTTTGTAGGATGTTCCTTTGTGAGATGACTAGGTGAATTGATTTTGGTGTACGAACTTTCTGCTTTTGTATACATGTGGATTGGTTTTCTTTGGAAATATTATTTAGTCATACTCTAAAATGAGATTTTGTTTTCTTACTAGGTTTGGAAGAATCCATTAGAGCAGTGAAGCCAACTTGGAGCAATTGATAGATTTAAGACTTTTTGTATGGTTGGTAGCAAAATTTTGATTCCAATGTACTTATTTTAGGCTTATTGGTAGCTAAAGATGTCGTTGCTATTCTTTTTGTATATAAACTATCATTTACCAAAAAGTGGTTATTAGTCAATCCTAGTGTATGAATATTAAAGTGCTTACTTTTTGTTTTCATATGGGTGTGATGTATTAGAACAACTTTGTGATTGAACTGGTTAGTGTAGTGGCAAAGCAGCAAGAAGAATCGGAAATGTATTTTCTTGCAAAAAAAAATGTAGTAATTGAGGAATATACAACAGAAAAAAATGTTAAATTTGTGATATTTTTTAACTCTCGTCAATATTGCAACATTGACATTTAATTTTTTAAAAAATTGTGTCACGATTGGCATATCCTTAATAGGAAAAAAATATCGTAATATACGATTTTGTGACATTTTGTAACTATTGCTAATATCAAAACAATTACATTTGATTTTATAAAAATTGTCACGATTGAAATATCTTTTACTGAAAACAAATATCATAATATACGATTTCTTGACATTTTGTAACTTTCATCAATATCGAAACAATGTCATTTGATTTTATAAAAGTTGTCGCGATTGGAATGTATTTGACAGAAAAAAAATGTCATATTATACGAATTTGTAACATTTTGTAACTGTCGTCAACATCGAAACAATGACATTTGATTTTATAAAAACTATCACGACTGAAATATCCTTGACAGAAAAAATGTAATATCATACGAATTCTTGACATTTTGTAACTGTCATCAATTTGCAAAGAATTAGAGTTATTTGTTGTCATAAAAAATTGAATAATGATAGTTATTTGTTGTCATAAATAATTAAATAATTACAGATTTTTGTTGTCATAAAATATTAAATAATGACATTTATTTTCTGTTATGAAAATATTTATTGTGATCGTTTTTTAAAACTATTATCGATGGTCTCTCCATATCAGACGATTCTACTACTATAAATAATTGTCACGGATTTTTTTACAACAGAAAACAATTTTCGTCGTAGACTATTTTTCTTGTAGTGTTGGCATGTGCTTGGTGATGAGGATGATAGTTCTTTTTTATGTGTGTAATAAGAGTATGATGATCCAGTACCTAACACATTTATATGCAAGTTGAGTTATGTTAGTTTAACGTAGTTACAGAGACTTAAATATCTAATTTACATAGATTTTAAAATATTATAGAAAATCTTGAGATTGATGTCACAATCTATTCTACTTTTACACATTAACCATTACATTAAAATTCATCTTATTTTAACTGGATTTTCTTTAAGAAGAAAATTTAAAGTTCAACAAAACTTAGATCTTACATTATTTGATTTACATATACATATATTTTCTTTCTTATATTTTTTAGTAAATATAAATCAAACATATTTAGGAAGGTTTGATCATTTCGGACTTATTTGATTGGCAGTCTTTTATGTTTTCATATTTACTATATTAGTAATATATATATTATATATGTTTGATTTATATTTACTAAAACCTATTTTCACATTTTTTAATTCCAAATTTTGAAACAGTTAATTTTCATAAATGTAACAAAAGACTAAAATATTTATGGTCGGTGTAACAAAAACAAATTAAAGACCATAAAGTCGTTAAAATATTTTCATAAATTCCAGACCCCAAACGATTCGCCACTTCTCTTTATTTTCCTTATTTACGATTTGTTCATCTTCTCTTCCAGGTTTCTTAACTCCTCATCTAGATTTTCTTTCTTATATGTTTATTCATTCTTTTTCTTTCTCTCTTCATCTTCTCTTTCTTTCTTACCTCTACTCTTCCAGAATATCAAGATCGTTTAAATATCACTTAGATATAATCTAAACAATCGCTTACCTAGTTATCACGATCTTTTAGCATTGTCAACATGATCGTTTAGATTTGAATCCCTTTTTTCATCGTTTCAAAAGAACTACACAATTGTGTGTATATGATCTAAACGATAGCCTACCAGAGTCAACATGGTCATTTAGCGTGGTCAACAAGATTTGAAGCAGCTTTTTCATCGTTAAAAAGAACTAAATGATCGCGCATCATAGTCGTTTAAAAAAATAATTACACGCACGCATGTGATCGATTAATCACGTGTTGACTCGAGCATTTTTTATATTTTCCATTATGGGTCTGTGAGTTTTATCCATTTTCAAAATTGTTCTATATACTGTAAATATTTTGCCGATTTGTTATATTTTTTTAAAAAAAACAATTTTTATATGTTTTTTTGTAACCAAATTTTGGATTTTAAATTTTAAAATGTTGAATTATATTAAATAAAGATTAAAAAACAGGAAAATAGTAAAAAAAAAATAGAACATTTGGCAAAATATTTACACTTTATAAAAAAATCAAGTGTAATTAATTTTATCTTTTAGTGGTTTTGTTCTATGGAGTGTAAATAGTTTATCATTTTTTTCTAATTTTGAAAAAACGCCGTAAAAACTCCTAGAAATATAGTATGTGATGTTATAACTTTAATTCATCTTTTAAAAAAAATAAAATATGTATTGTATAATGTCCTAAAAATATTACAAAACAATAATTGTACAAAATTTTCATATAAGGCATGTTCAACTTAGTATTTTGTACATAACTACAACTAATATTATGGTTTATGGTTATAGTTATAGTGTCTACACATTTAATATAGTTTAAGTTATAATCTAGTTTTTGAATTTGCTTCCAAAAGCATCTTCGAAAACATAAAATTCAACTTAATTTTCATTAAATTTCTTGTTTTCAAATTTCCTTCCAAATTGGTGAAATATTTAATGTTTTGACATGTTTCATTTTTTAAAATAACTTTTTGGTTCTTATTTGTTTCTTGATTTATTTTCTTGAAGTGAACATATATTTGAAACAAATATTGAAAAATAAAATGAAAGAACACTTTTGGTAAAGAATAATTTAGTTTATGCACTTTAAATTTTTAATAATTTTTAGTTCTTGAATGGATTGAAAAATCAATTTTACTTATAAATTAAAAAAAGGTAAGATATTGTCTAATAAAAAGAAAAATTATCTTAAATACCAACAGTTTCAAAAATATTTTAAAATATAAAAAATATTTCAAAACATCATTTAATTCAATAAAATCATTGTAGAATGGAGCAAAACATGATAGAAAAGTTTGAGCAACTTTTTCTTCCCATCTTTTTACCAATTTCAAACAAATCATGTATTTTAGAAAAAGCCACCAAAATTTTGCTCTTCTTTTTCTTCTTTTATCTTATTTATAACCCCACTTGATTGATAGCTTCATTAGCTTTACTATTAACCCTTTCCAAGACCACCTTTACTTTCCAAAAAACTTTCTGGGGAATTCCTCATGTCATCAACTTAAATTAGTTTCAAATGGAGAAAAAGAGAAAAGTTGTAGAGTCTCAATTTCACTTTATTACATTCTTCCTGTAACACTATGAGATATGATGATGATTTATTAAATCCGTCAATTTCAAGATGGAACATTTATAAGATTAGAGGTTTGAATTCCACTCCTACTATAATTAAAATAAATAAAAAAACTATAACAACTTGGTTTTACTTTTTTTTAAAGAATTTACAGTTAAATTACATTTAAAACTAAAAATTTAAAACAATGCCAACCAAAGTCTATCCACAAACTATTAAAACAAATATCTTTTTAAAAATTTATTTTATAAAAAATATAGGGATGAAACCTAAACCTAAACCCAAACTATAAGAAGTAAACATAACCCATCCATGAGGATAAAGGACAGAAAAAAATTGGTGGAAATATGTTTTATATTTGATTAATTATTATTGTTAGGAAGAGAAACAGGGTAAAATATTTAAAATAGAAACTTGCTTGTACTTCCCCTACATAAGAATTTTTAATCTTAGGTGTTACCTTATTTATTTTTATCCTATGCAGACTATGCTCAAGTTTTAGAGGCCCATTTGAGATATTAAACTATGCATTAGAAATAAAAGTATTACGGTCAAATTCAGACTATGATTAGTTTCTTTGGCTAATTAACAATAAGATTAGTTTCTTTTGTTAATTAACAATAAGATTAGTTACTTTTATTAATTAGAATTAAGATTAGTTTGTTTTTGTTATAAACAGAGTATGAATTTTAAACATCAATAAAATTATCTCATTTGGTATACATCAATTTTGGTATTTGAGTTTTGTGAGTTGTATTCGTGAAACAACACGAAAAAAAAATGGTACCCCTAAATTTTTTTTAAATAAAATAAAATAAAACCCAAAGATTTTGCAAGAATGAAATTATTTAGAAGAATTACTACACTTTGGGACAAATTATTATAGAGAACAAACAAGAAAGACAGAGAAATATGCAAGAAAATTCAAGAATCGATCGTACAACAATTATGAAGAAGAAGGTTATTTAAGGACACCTAATTTGTACATCAACTATAAAGCTTTTAAAGAAATCAAAAAATCAAGAAAATCCAACATTTATTAGGAGAGATAACTGAAAGTGTGCATTCAAAACATTTCCAAGAACTCATAATTTTATTTTTATCGGTCATAATTTTGTTTTTTTATCAATCTCGGCTGGAATCGACTCTGAAATTCTTTCCAAAATTTAAATTGGAGTTTGTGCCAACAAATTAGTCCTTAGATTTATTGGCTTAATCATGAAAATTGAATATAATTTTACAAGATGCTTCTGTTCAAGTGGCTTCCTTTTTTTATTTATTTTTCCGTCATGTTTTTTTAAAAAGGATAGAATGACGTAACGGCGTATTATGATCTAATTCTTAATATACTAGAATTATGATTAGTTTCTTTTATTAATTAAGATTATAATTTAGATTAGTTTGTAATGGCTATAAATAGAGTACATCTCTTCTTCTTCTCGTATTCACAACTTTTAAAAATGGTCAACCATCAAATCATTCCATTCACAATTCCAACATATTATACCTCATTTTATCTCTCTCATCTTTTTTTATTTTGCCTAACGAAAAGGAAAAAGAAAAACTAAAAGAGATCAGATTAGCCGGCGACGAAGTCTCAGAAGTTTCCTCCTTAGCCCTTTCTAAGTAAAAGAAAACCACAAGACATAGTCAAAAGAAGACTTTCAGGGTTAAGAATATGTTGAAGTAGAAACCCAAATTGAAGTGAACATTGCTCATTGCTCATTGCTCTATCTATCCTAATGTATGGATTGCTTTCAAAGTCAATTTTGGATTGCTTTTAGAAACATTTTTGGGTTGCTTTTAGAGTCATTTGATCACAGCAAACAGGATGGAGAACAACAGATGTACATTATTGGTGTATGCTAGAAACAGCAGAAGAAGATGCACCACACCACAACCGAGGATCGGAGGGGTCTTCGTTAATGTTATCCGAAAGGGGAGTTGCTACACTACTGCATCACTTCGACTAACTACTATCGATGAAGTTTTGCTCTGAGGATTCTTCCCTACAACTTTTTTGAGTTCACTGATGTACAAGACAAGGTAAATCCAGCATGAGGGTTGGATTGGTTGGTTTCATGGTTAAACCAACTTGGAGAAAGTTTAATTTATCTGTGGAGGTGGACTCACTCTCCGGTGGGGCTGACTCGTCAAGGAAATCTCACTAGCTCCTCACAAGTTTTAAGAAGATAGAGGTGAGATTGAAGAAATAGAAAACCATTAATCTGAAACAAAGTTGAAGTTTAAGCTCTATTTCAGATATTCTCAATGTAATGGAACAACATAACATACTGCATCTTCAAACTACGGTTGTGCAAGAAAACTATTTCCTAGAGCTTAAAGAAGGCATTCAACTGAAACAAAGAGTTCAATGAAGACAAGAAATGATCGGTTAACTCAACATTTGTGATATTTCTAATAGAAATTGATTGAATCACAATCTATTCTGTAAGTAACTACATGAATGTGCATCAATATTCAACACCTATCTGATATTCTCACATCATGACATTTCTTGACCAGGGTTTTTCACAAGACACCATATATCACTCAAGATCATTGAAGAAAATGTCCTTTTATCCAATTCCAAATTCCACCAATCCTAATCTTTGTGAATTATTCCGACGACTAGCAAAAGTGAAATCAAATTAATTTATGAACAAAAATTAGCATTTGAAAGTATAGGAAGACCGTACACCGCCAAGCTATTGGGTGAGATTCAACAGTGGTTGATACCAAACTCCCAAGGCACAGAGCATGGTCACCAATCAACCGCATGAATAATTCGGGAGTCAGCACATGAATGAGAAAATAGTGTTTGAATCTTCACAAAGAAGTAAAACTTTAAGACTTCGTTACCTGTGGAACAACAGAAATTGAAGAACAATAATCTACAATATCAGAATCCACAAGAATTTGATACCTCAATCAACTAATTAAACATTAGAAAAAGGATCTTTATCAACAGAGCGAAACCCCTACCTTGCCGTTTTCAGGTAATTCAGAGACCTTATACAAGTCAGCCGTGATCTCCGATAGCCATAACCCAGGAAAAAGCGTCTGTACAATAGTACAGATTAATCGTTGATTCTCAAATTTCTAAGAAAAAAAGAAATCTAGAAGCAGATTGGAGTTCGAAACTTGACTAGGAATAAGGGGAATTTGAACGAACTTACATCTAATTGCTTTTGAACGATTCTGGTCCTCTTCTTGGGCCGCCTCGGTGGTCTGAGTCCCACCATTTCCATGAAATCCTCATCGATCTCTCTCTTCGATAGCGGCACTACCAATTTCACCTTCTTCTTCTTCTCCGGCCCAATTTTCAGCCTTGGCGACTTGGCACCACCGTCGCTTCGCAACGTGGATTCGTAATTCGATTTCTTCTCGTCAATCTTCAAGTTCTTACTTCCGCCACCGTCAACATTAGGAGGAGCCTTGCAAGCGGCTCTCCTCGTCCTTAGATTCCACGGTCTGGCCTCCGCCATCGATAACGCAACAGCCGCCGCCGTCTCTTCCATTCCGGCAGAATCGTTCTTCTTCCCATCCGCCTCTTCACCAGCCACCGCCGCCTCTTTACTTAAAATCGCCTCTTTCATTTTATCGGCCGCCGTTTTCAGATCAAACATAAGCTTCTCACGGACCGCCTCGATCCCGTCGTCGTCAGTTTTCTTGATTCTCGATTTCGAAACCTTCGGTCTCATCTCCAAATCCTTCAAGAACATCCGCATCTCCAACCCTGATTCTCGACTCCTACTCTCGGTAGACTCCTCCGATCTCGAGGAGTGAGATTGACGATAGACGCCGGAGACCTGTACGCCATTAGAATTCACCTTCATGCACCTCAAGTGCTTCTGACTCCCCCACTTCAAACAAGGTAACATGAAATTGTGAAGAGGCTTCGATCTCTTGGACCGCATTCTCATCGACTAGTTCCGCTCGTCGTTTCAAGAGACGTTCGCACACACCATTTAACGGAGATTCAGAACCACCGATTGCCGGATTTCCAGAGGACTGAATTAACTGGGATTTTTAGGGAAACTTTAAGAGGAAGAAAAAGAAGTATCGGAGGTTTGTAGAGAGAGAGAAAGAGAGAGTGGTTGAGGGCTGTTTTTCTTCCTTCGTTGCTTTCTTTGGCCGCTCTCACAGAATATGGCCGGAAAATAAAAACACCAAGTTTATACCGGTTGAGAGAAATAAAAAACGGAGCCGATGGTTTTAACGTTCGGACATAGGGGTAATTCCGTCTATTCCTATTCTCACTTTCTCTTCTATTTTAATCTTCCTCAAAGATTAAACTATAAGTTTCGCCCTAAATTTCTATCAACTTTCTTATTAAATCAACAGTTCCGAAAATTACATTTTTAATCCCCCAAAGTCCCTCAAATTTTTAATAATAACTGCCTTTCGTTGCTGTTCATCACAATTTTAATAATATTACATTTCCTCTCTAAAACTTGATTTTATAACTAATTGTTAAGTCTATAAACATTTCTTCTTTCTCCCATCTTTTTTTTCTTCTTCACCTTTTCCATTCATTTAAGAAACTAAATTAATAATTTCACTTTTTTTTTTTTGTCTTTTGTAAATTCGGCTGTTATTTCAATAAAAAAAAAAAAACAAATGGTTATGAAATTTTTAAAAAATATCTAATTCAAAATGTTATTTATTTATGTAAAACAAAATTCAATTAATGGAATGTGAGGGTACAAAAACTAAATGATCACGAATAATTTCTTATTGTTGAATCACGAATAAGAAGATGTAAGAATATGAAGAAAGAAAAGTACTAATATGAGATAACACAAAATTCAAAACCAACCAGCATATATGTTTCATTTATGTTGTTTACAATTGGTCATATTATATAAAATGTAGAATCTAATTTGAGAATAAACTTGTGCGATGATAAAGAAAGGCTAGTTAAAAATAAATATAGAGATATTAAAACAGAAACTAGTGATGAATTCGAGTAGATGGACTTCGATGGTCATGAACATGAATTTCATTCAAATATATTGAGTGAGTTAGACATGAATACACTAAGTAGCGTTTGTGAACACTATCCATTTATAGTCCTAGTGGTAAGCGACAACATGTAATTATGTAAGAGAATGATTTGTGAAGACAAACAATGCTATAATATATGGTAAGTGCTTTGTTATTAAAAGTCACACACATGTGAAACAGTGGAGTTAACAATGACAAAGTTTAGCAATATTAACGTTTAGCAACGTATAGAATCTAAAAAAAATTATAAATTATGTTTGTAAATAATTTTTCAAATTTACTATTTTTTTTTTTTTTTGACAATTTGCCTTTTTGAAAACTCAAATACAAAATGAAATACCTACAAAATTTTGTTTGAAAACTAAGTGCCTATTTGTAAAAATATTGGAATCTATTTTATATTTTTAAATTTAATTTGAGAAAATATGTTTTTGAACAATCTTTTATAAAAAAATAGAAAAATTAACTAACTCCGAAACAAAACTACTATAAAATTTATTAGATTTTTTCATGAATTGTAAATATTTTAGCAAATTTGGATTGGTTTTATATAAACAATACAACTATGCAAACAAAATATTTTTAATTTTTAATGGTGAATTATATTAAATCAAGATAAAATCATTTAAAAAATTAATATTTCATGTTATAGATTAAACTTACATTTTAAATAGTGTACTACATATTATGTAATGTATTATGATAAAATTATAATTTTCTTAACATATATCATATTCATAAATAATGGTTTTTTTTATTAACTACACATTGTAAGTAAAGCTAGTTTTATTTATAAATATATAATATAGAAAATAATAGAAATATAGAGATGTACCTTTTTTGAATAATGAAAAAAAAGTTAAAATATAAAATATCAACAAAAAAGATTAAAAAGTTGCTATATTTACAAAATTAAAAAGTTTAGTGCTAATATTACTAAATAATATTTGCAATGTTCCACTCAATACAATTTCCTTTATATATAAATCTTTTGTTATATATTTTTCTAAAAACTCCTTTTTGAAAAAGACCCACCGGCATGTTTTTATTTAAATAAGAATCATTCTAAACCCTAAATTATATATTAAATATTTAGAATATAATTTGTATCTTTTTATTATTTGTAAAGATATTTATTTTGATGAGTATATTTGGAAAGTATTCTAAACTTGAAAGCTTGACATAAAGGGAAGTTGTGCGCCGGGAACGAAATTACCAAAACTTAACGATATAAATTATATATAATACATATAGATATATATTGGGAATATTCTTGAATAAATTCACATCACTTTGATAAAATTTCAGTAAAGGGAAAAAAGTATGATAAATATGATATCCCAACTTTTTTTTTTTCCTTATGAAAACTAGATATGATCCTATTTCTGTTTCTTTTTATTACCTAGAGATGGCAATTTAAATTTATGGCTTCTCCATTTTTTTTTTTTAATGATATAAAACGTAATAGTTCAAAATAGATAACATTGGGTCATTGTATAAAGGAGAGTGATTATCCACTATAAGCTACTTCATAATTAGGAAGAAGTTAGTTTATCTATGAATTTCAAATTTACTATCTTATAATCCATAATTATATAAAAAATATAATGATTAGGAGTATGTTTTGGAGGGATAGTTGGGATAATGATTTTAAAAAAATTTAGATACAATTTATTCTATAAAATTGATTTTCAAACAATCAAATTTATAATGTTTCGAAAGTGATTTTCGTATATTTTGAATTGATTTTAAATTATTAGGTATTATTCCAAAAGTTAATTTAGAATTATCGGGTTAGTAATTATTTTTTCTATTTGAAAAATAATTATTTAACAAAATAATTAAATTAAATATATCTATTTATTTTATTGTTAAATTTTGATATGCCTACTTGATATAGGTTTATATATAAACGTAGAACGAAAAATTCAAAACATATATAATTTTTTGTTTTTATTAAAGTATCAAATTTTCATGGATAGATTATCATTTATTGTTACAATATTTAGAATTAAAAAAAATTCACAAATGACTAACCACCAATATTTTAAACAGAAAAAACTAAATTAGATAATAATTTTGCAAGTGATTCCTTGTACATCAATAAACAAAAATTACCTATAATCTAATTCTTTCAAAAATTAATTTTCTATTTTACTAAAATTGATTTTATTACATGACAAACACCATTATATTTTAATGAAAAATGAAATTGACGAGAGAAAAAATAATTTTGATCATTTTAAAATCACTACCAAACATACCCTAATGAATTAAACTGTTGTTGATGTGTAAATGTTGAATCACACGCAGTTTCACAATAAGAACGATAGAAGGGAGGAAAGAATTTGAGAAAAAAAAGCTACACATGGTAGTGTATTGCTCGCCAAATAAACAATATTTTTTTTTTTTGACAACTCTAATCTCTAAAGTCATACTAAGGTTTGTGTTTCCCTAACAAAAAAATACTTAGGGTCATGTAATATACTTCGTGCATGTTAGAAGAGAAAGGGTGTGGATGATACAAGTGTGTAGAAAGTGATATATTGATTAAACGTCAATTTGTTATAAGAACGAACAGTTGCAAATCAATTTAATTCCTAAAACCTTCAAGTTCTCATTAATAATATGCAACATTTTATATTCTCAACATCTTTGTTACATTCAGTGAACTTCTCATTTTGATAAAACTCAATTTTGGTTTGTGCAAAATGCATGTCTTTTGCTTGGTTTTGTGACTTGACATATTTAAGTTCCACTCTTTCTTCGTAACACAATCACGATGAAATGAGAGATTGAGTATCATGTGGCTAAGGCAATGGCTGATTTATTGTCAACAAAAATCTGATTTGGATCATCCATGTGAAACTTCAACTCCTTCGTTAAGTTTCTTAGCCAAATTGCATGACATATGCTTGAAGTTGCCACGACTATGAGGCCTCATAATGAACTAATGCACATGTTGTTGCAATTGTCCATATATGTTTTTAGCAATTTGTGATAGTTTATGTTTTAGTTGTCCACTATCGATTTAGTACTACATGCATGGACTCTAAAACAACATTAACGAGAACTATAAGATAAAATTTATAAGTTGTTTGTCCAAAAACATGTCTAATGTCAAGCTAAGGAATAATGACCTGAAGGAGGGTCGTTACATATAATTTCTTTAGACTTTGCTTCTTTTTTTTAATCGAATGTGAGAAAAAGTATTAGCATGCAACGTGAAATAAGGTTTTAATTTCTATAAGCATCCATTTATTTAAACTGTCTTACTAATTTAAATTCTTTGGGCAGTTTCACATACAAAACTGAGATGTGAATAAATGCAAAATGAGTCTACTTCACACAAAATTATTCTTGGTCACTCTAATGTTCCTCAGCTGAAAAGTTACAAACTTTACCACTTGCTCAAAAACTTTAAACTAATGAGGTTTATGTTAAACTTGAAAATGCGAGAATAGTTATTAGTAGGTGTTTTTGGCTTGCAACACTTCTAGACTTTGTTTATACAATTTCTCAATAAAGTTCATTTTTATCGGTCATATTTTTTCTTCTCTGTGTTTTTCTAGATATTGATACCAGTCTTTATTGAGTTCTTTGATTTTTATATGGATAGGTTATAGTTTTTCAATTCATAAACTTGGTGTAAAGTTGACTAAGTTTTCTTAATTTTAAGTTTATTTTGATTTGGAGCCTATGTATGTGGTTATGTTGTGGATTATATATTGTCTTTTAACAGTAAAGTTTGATTTAGAGCTTAATGCAAGTGACATTTCACACATTATATGTTTATTCTTTTGTTCTTTTTTTCTTGTTAGGGATTGAAGAACTTCGAGGTATACGTTCTCTTATATCATTTTTGTTGATTTCTAGTTTTTCTGGGTTATTTCAACACTAAACATGGTGATAATAGCTTAATTCTTAAGCTATTTGGCTGACAATGAGAATCTCTTTAATTCAAACGTTTGTTGGCCATATTAGTCATGCATGTAGTTTGAATAATGTGTGTTTGCAGTTAGTGTTTTATTTTTCCCTTAAGTCATTTGATTATCAATATTGACATGGGATTATTCTTGCTACGACTAGTTATCTATTTTTAATAGGGTGCACGCAAACTTTCTGTGACACTTTTGTGGAGGCATCTTATGTATCATGTTTTCACTTTCATCTTTACTAGCTGGATGAGTTTAGTATCCTTGCATGGTAGGTGGTTGTATGAGATTGTGCTTTTGCCGTTTGGGCTTCTTCCACATCCTAACGTCAAGGTGAAGTACTTTTATGGTTCTTAGTTTTTTTAGTTGTTGAAAATTCAAACAACAAACTTTCAACGATGTAAATTTCAATATTTAACTCTTTTTCGACTCCTCTTTTGAGAAAATTTTCATCGATTAATTGGGTAGGTTATCAAATCAAAGTTGGCTGTCTAACTACTTGAAGGTACCAACATTTTATCACCATGTTAGTCTTCGATTTGTTTCTACAATTTTCTTGTGTTTACATATTGTTTATGTGTGTTCTGCCAGTGGATTGAATTTGATAAGTGACACTTAATAGCTAGTCAAAGTTTGTAACAACTGTATTGTTAATATGTTTTGGCTATGTAGAAGCTATGAGAGCCAATTCAGGCAATTAGGTTGGTTTTAAGTTTTAAAGTACACTTGGACCATTTTTATAGGGTTTTTTTTTGTAAGTTTTGGGGGCGCGGGTAGAGCGTTCAAGCATTTTATTAAGTTTTGTAAGTCCTTGAAGTAGTAGGATACATGTTACATACTTTTGAGAAACTTAGATATTTTAGGTGTTCAAGTATAGTCGAACGTTTTCGAAATATTTGGAAACTTATAAACTTTTGGTTGTTTTGGAAGTGAACAAGTTTGGTTGGACACTTTGTGTGAATTATTTAAATTGTTTTGATAGAAAAAATGTCACTTGCTAATTTTAGGTTGGGTTTGAGAGAGTGAAAAGTTGCACCCAGACAATTTTAATTATATGATATAAATTAAGTATCATCAAATAATTAGGGTCGAGTCATGAAACATGTAGTTATCATGTTTTCTTCTAGATTCATCTATAAACTTATGTTGATGGTGGATTGTTGAACTAAAAAAAATACAGTAGAAAATTTAGCAATTAGATTCAAAATAATTAAATATATAGTAACATTTTAAAAAATTTACAAATATAACAAAATTTGTCAAATTCTATCAATGATACAAGCCTATCACCGATAGACTATATTGTAAATATTGGTATAAGTTTATTAACGATAGTTAATTTTATTATATTTGTAATTTTTTTTAAATATTGATATATCCTTAATTATTATTCCACAAATGACCTTCTATTACAATTAACAAAAAAAAAAAAAAAAAACTTCATTCTCAAACGTGGTAGGCAATACATATTTGCATTATTATTGTTTCTTATTTCACAAATAAACATCTCTCGAACTTATTTTATCGTTACCTTCAACTGCATGATTTCTTAAGAAATAAGAACAATCTTTGCTTCACAACACTTTTGTTACATCTCTTACGTTCTTTTGGTTTTGGAACACAATACTTTCTAACATAATTTCCTAGTTTTCCTACAACTTAGCAGCTCCCTTCACATTTTAAACTTTCATTGCAGATTCTAATTACCTTTTTTTTTTAAGGTTTTCAATTTTAGTTAACATATATAAAAGATGAAAGGTCCATAATTTCACTCTAAATAAGTCTAATAGATTCCAAATTAAGAATAGCTAGACATTTTTGGAACGTCATAGCTAAGGTTTAGGTTCCAGAGTCCTTTTGAGAACCATCTTTTTCTCAAAATTTTCTCCTCTTCTGATAGGCTTTTATCCATAAAAAAGGCCTGAAACCCCCCAAGTAACTCTAACTAAAGGCTCAACCCTCTGCTTGTTATGGTTAAGGCTTGAAGTTGACATTCTACTCAAATCCGTACTCAATCCTTATTCTTCGATAGCTACAACGATGAAATTGAATTTTTCATCCAACAAGCGAAGTATCTTTTCTACTACTTGCTCATCACTTATTGTTCACCATATCCTTTCATTTCATGTACTATTTCTAGCAATTTTGAAGTATAATCTGAAACTAATTCAGAGTTCTTTCATAATCACCTTTCAAAGGCGAACCTTCATGATTCGATCTATTACTTTAAACGTATTCTCCAAAAGAATTTCATGTTTGATGTATAGTAGTTGATTGAAAAATTTTCTCAATTTTTTTTTTATACTCCAAACTCAAGCTCTAACACCACTTTGTTGGAAACGTGTGATATGAATACCCCAAATAAATAATAACAAAATGATAGAATGTTTTGGAAGACTTCAACTCTGTATGTGTATGTATTTTTATTCAAACTTGGATGATTTAGATTACAAAATATTACAATTATATTTATAGGATTGTTACGAGCGTAACTCATATCACAATTAAACACAACAATTTAAATCGTATCTGAAACTCTTACTAAATTAATTATAACATTTTAATTCACATTCTTTAATTTCTAACGGCTTTAATAAATCAATTCACGTATGACTTATTTATTTAAAAATATGTTTAATTTTCAACACGAACACCTTTTTTTGTAGGGGGTTTATTTAACCTGCTTGTAAAACAGCTCATACCCAAATAGGATTGCTAAATTATATAAACCAATATCTAACTTTCTATAATTGGGAAAAACAAAAACCAAAATAACTACCTCAACCATCACCAATTATGGGTAACTAACTTTTTATAGAAATTTCAAAATTGAAAAAACAAAGACAACAACAAAAGATAACTCAATAACTTAGTCAATAGAATAATGATAAGAAAAATCCTTCTCTCACATACTAATTTTAGGATTTAAGTATTAATGATGGCATTACAGCTCCATTTGTCTCTTTTGTTTAATTTTTTCTCCTACGATCTACATCTCATTTGTGGGATATTGATCTGAAATTCAAACCCCAAAAGGCAGAAAAGGCCTAACTTAATTTTGGAAGGCTGGGTTTTCCAATGGCTAATGATGATTTCTCTCCCAAATTTCTCCATAATTGAGTCCTTCAATTCCAAATTACCTTTTTGGCTCATTGTCTTCTTTCTCAAAACATGAACATCGCTACTCTTGTTTTCTGGATCATCCAGATATCCATCCATGGAGTTGGAGTCTTTTCTAAAACGAAAGCACCAGACGGTATCCCGTCGTATACCTAATTCATTTTGTATTCTTATCAATTTCATTCTCATTCCTTGATTTTTTTTTTTTTCTAGATTTTCTTGGAGATGGATTCTTTTTCCTTGTTTATTTTGTTTATAGTTTCGTTCTTGTTACATGATACTAATATTTCAACAAATAGAATTTCGTTCTTATATTTTAACCAATTAAATTCATCATGCTTATATCGAAAAATGAGATCAATATAATTTAATTACCAAATTGTTGCAGTTTCTGCATTGAATGTGATGTTTAGTAGTTTAAATTCACCTTCACAACTCTCTGGTTGGGGTTCAAGTGGGGGTGATCCATGTGGAAATTCTTGGGAAGGGATTCAATGCTCAGGATCATCCGTCACTGAAATGTAATTTCTAAATTTTCTTCTCTTCTTATTCTTCTTCTTCTTCTTATTATTTTTACATTGTGCTATGTATTAATATAAATTCAATTACTTTGGTGTTTATTTTTAATATTCTACAGAAGTTTATCAGATTTTGGACTGAGTGGATCAATGGGTTACCAGCTTTCAAATTTGGCATCTGTCACCTACTTGTGAGACCTACTTACTATCAATATATTATGATTATTCTAAACACGTTTTTGTTAATTAATCAACATCAGTTTTAAGGTAATATGCATGCTCTCACTTGTGATAGTACAGTGATTTGAGCAAGAACAACCTCAATGGTGAGATTCCCTACCAACTTCCCCCTAATGCAGTTCACATGTAAGTCAATTTTTCTTGATTTTTTTCCTTGAGCTTTGTATATCTTTATTTCACTTCCAAACAGTTTTTGAATCAGGTTTCCAAAAATAATAAGAGTAACTCATAAATCTTATAAAATTCTTTTTAGGCATATATGTCTATCCGATATGGGATCTGATGATGCCTCTTTAGAATTATCATTATTTGGTTGAATTCTATTTTCTTTGGACAATTGCATTGAATACGCAACACTTACGGCTAATAATTAACTAAGTGTAAAGAAATTTTACAGAATTGAAACTATAACAAAATTTATTAGTCATACACTCCTATTAATGATAGATCTCATCCTCGATACTTATCAATTATAAACACATCACTAATAGGATTACATCACTACTTTTAATAGATTCTAGTAGCTAGATTTAAATTTAACAATTACGCTATATTTACAAAAAAAAAAAAAAAAATTAACACACTACATCTACTAATTAATACTTTTGGTCCAATTACTTACTCTATGCCATGCCCATTTTTTTTTACCATATTTTCATTGCTAGGTTTTAATATCATATTGGATAAACACAGTACTTGATTTCAAAACGATTTGAAAATGAAAGAAAAAAAAGTAGTTTACATAGCTTTTAAAAATTGTTAGGTTTTCTACTTTCAAACGTAGAATTCCAACTAATTGAAATATGTTAGCAGTTGGAAAATTTTTAGAAACATCTAAAATAAAATTACTTAAAAGAGAACACTTTATATATGCGTTATTGTTGACACATGTGTTTCTCTATTTGTGCAGTGATCTTTCTGGGAACAGTTTCACTGGTAGTGTGCCTTATTCAATATCTCAGATGAGTGAACTTGAATTTCTGTAAGTATATCAAACTAGTATGTTGTCTAAGTATATCAAGGTAGGATGTTGTCTAAGCTAAGACGTGTATTTGGATTGACTAGAGATTTTTTTTCTTTCACGAATGTCCTTTTTATTTAAAAATTGTTTACCATACCTACAAAAAGTACTATTTCAAAATGCTAATTTGAGGAGACTTAAAATTGTTCTAAAAATAGTTATTTTTTGAATTAAAAACTTAAAATGTGATACGAAGCCCACCCTTTTGGTCAATAATATATAGATGTATTAGCTCCATGTTATATGAATTATATTTGGCCTGCAGAAATCTTGGTCATAACAAGCTTAGCAATCAACTGAGTGATATGTTTGGCAAGCTGGCTAAACTCAAAAGGCTGTAAGTCTCATATTGTCTTTAAACGTAACTATAATATATATTATTCTCTATTTTCTTCCTCTATTAACAACATTGTCCTTAATCAATTCAATCAGTCATGAACATTGTTTATTCATAAAATTGCTAGAGTTGTGATTCATAAATGTTTTGCATTAAGTAACAAATGTGAGTGTAATATGTTTATGTTGCAGGGATCTGTCCTTCAACTCAATTTCAGGAAACTTACCTCAAAGTTTTAAGAAGCTTTCAAGCCTTACAGTATTGTGAGAAAAGCAAATAATTAAAATAAGATTTCATATCCAATTTCATTTTTGTCAATAATTTTAATTCATTTTTAATTATTATAGGCATATACAAGATAATAAATTTTCAGGTTCAATCAATTTTCTTGCTGACCTTCCACTTGATGATTTGTAAGTAGCAGCTCCAAAATATAAGATAAGACGCATAGTTTCTGTTAATTAAACTCTTTTTTAATGTTTTGGGTGTAGGAATGTTGCAAATAACAAATTCACTGGATGGATTCCTGAAAGTCTTGAAGATATAGATAACTTGGAGTATGGTTTAACAATATGTGGAATTTTCTTGATTTTCATGTGCATGAAATATTTTGAAATTAAATGTAATTGTATATTATACTATGTGAAGAACTGTAGGAAATTCTTGGTCAACTGGACCAGCACCCCCTCCACCACCAGGGACGGTATCTCCGACGAACAAGAAATCAAACAAGGAGGAGTCGAACAAGATCAGTTCGGCAGTGAAAAGTGGGTTAGTGATAGCAGGAATAGCAATGGGAGTATTAGCAGTAATAGCAATAGTGATTGGAATGACAACAAAAAGGAGGAGGCATGTATCTCATTATCTTGATGAAGACACAAATCAACACAGATCATTCACTCCACTCACTTCCCAAGAACTCGCAAAGGGTAATGATAATAATGGGATTGATAGAAAATCCTTCACTTCAGATGCTTCTGTTGACATAAAAGGTGGTGTGGTTAGACCACCACCAGCTCCTTTAGATTCTATTCGGTCCTTCAGTGATAATCAGTTTGCAAGCCGTCTGAATTCGAAGAGGAGAAGCACTTCGTTTCGTGCAATTTCTTATTCATTGGTTGATTTGCAAACTGCCACTGCTAATTTTTCTCCTTCTCGACTTCTTGGTGAGGGTACTATTGGACGTGTTTATAAGGCCAAGTATGGAGATGGAAAGGTAATTTAGTGTAATTTATTTATCTAATTATTATGTGTGTGTGTATATATTAATATGGTGAAATTTAATTTTTGTAATTAGGTATTGGCAGTGAAGAAGATAGATTCAACAGTTTTTCAAGGGAGGAGAACCGAGGAGTTCAGTGAAGTAGTAGCAATAATTTCAAAGCTTAATCACACAAACATAGCAGAAGTGGTTGGATTTTGTTCAGAGCAGGGACATCATTTGTTCATTTATGAATTTTTCACGAATGGTTCACTTCATGAGTTTCTTCATATGTCTGATGACTTCAGTAAACCACTCACTTGGAACACCAGAGTCAGAATTGCTTTGGGGACAGCAAGAGCTCTTGAGTATGTGCTTAACTTCGTACTCAAAACCATTCACCTAATTCATCATATAAATCATATATTCAATCGTTTATTATTATTTATTATTTTATTTTCAGGTATCTTCACGAAGTTTGCTCGCCATCCATAATTCACATGAATATCAAGTCCTCTAATATATTGCTTGATGCCGAACTTAATCCTCGTCTCTCAGACTACGGTTTGGCAACATTTTATAAGGTTCACTACGTACTTCTCCACTCCATATACATTTAGAAGCAAAGTTGATGCATGAATTTTAATTGGTAAAAATGGATGTTCTGAAATTAGGCAATTGTTTTGTTGATTTGATCGATTTCAGAGTAGAAGGCAAAACCCTGAAGGTGGATATGATGCTCCAGAATGCAGTACAAAGGGTTCAAGTTATACTATGAAGAGTGACATTCACAGTTTGGGAGTGGTGATGTTGGAATTGTTGACGGGCAGGATGCCTTTTGACTCGTATGTTTTACTTTACTTTACTGTACTTTACTTAAAGCTCCATTTGTTTGTTGGTAACATTGATTTTTGGATGTTTTTGAGTAAAAGAGTTGATTGGTTTAGGTTTTGAACGTTTTGTTTTCGTTACATATATGTTTATAGGAGTAAGGCAAAAGTGGAACAATGTCTAGTGAGATGGGCAACGCCACAACTGCATGACATAGATGCATTGGACAAAATGGTGGATCCTGCACTGAGAGGCTTATATCCACCAAAGTCGGTGTCTAGATTTGCAGATATAATTGCCCTTTGCGTTCAATCAGAGCCTGAATTTAGGCCTCCAATGTCCGAAGTGGTTCAAGCCTTGGTCACTTTGGTTCAACGTTCCAGTATGAATATGAGAGATGATCTTGGAAACTCTCGACGAATGGATGATTATGACTATTAATCCTTTTTTTTTCTTCACTTATTTTTTCACTCTTTAATTAAGTCTCTACGTACACACATTATATATTCTAGTATTTCATTTATTCAATGCAACACGACTTTCACATTCATTTAGAGATTTAATTAGTCGTTCTCTATTATTCCCACCTTCATCTTAATACATAATCCATCTTTTCCCTTTCTGTATACCAATCTTTGCTGTGTAGTTCACGTCATATGAACCCCTTTCTTTTTCTTCTTCTTTTTTCCTTTTGGCTTGATTAATTAGATCACTCTTTTGTGATTCAATTGCATGTAATAATGTGTTGAGTTTATTTCACTACAAGAAATATCAGTTACGATGACATCAAAAAAATGCTATTGTTGATTTTCGATAGCGTTTTCAAAATGCTGTCGTAGCCAATTTTATTGAAAGTCCATGACCTTTTATAGCATTTTTACAATGCTGTGCAAAACGCTATAATATGTCTATCGATAGCACATATATGATGCTATAAATGTTTTTTATAATGTGAAAAAAAAACACTATTGAAAATTGGATAACATTTTTTATTGTGTTGGAAAAATCGTTATCAAAATGTTTCAATGGTGTTTTCAATAACATTGGAAAATGCTATAAAAACATTTTATAGCGTTTTTCATTGTGTTCGAAAAACGTTACCAAAACGTTTCAATAGTTATTTTAATAATATTGAAAAAGCGCTAGCAAAATGTTTCAATAGCGTTTTAATATCGAAAAAATGTTATAAATGACCTTTTTGTAGCGTTTTTTATTGCATTCAGAAAAGTGTTATAAAAAATATTCAAAGCAATCTCTATCACGAGTAATGTCAAAGTGTAAGCAAGTTTTGAAACTCAAAACTAGTTTTAAAAACTCGTTTTTGTTATCGAAATTTAATGATGGAAAACTGTTATCGAAATTGTTTTAAGAAATATGGATATATTAAAACAATGGGAACAAGAACATCACGCAACAAAATTTATTTTAAATAAGCTAAAACAACAATGCTTTATGCTAATGGCCAAAATCAGAAACTAAAACAATTCAACTCCATAAGTTTGGTATCCAAAATTTAGAAGCATAATGAGAAAATCGTATTGTTCAAGCAGTTCAATATCAAACAAAAATAAGATTGAAAAATCGAGGCAAAAGTTCAAAGAGGAGAAAATTCTAATAGCCACCCTTGAGATCATTAACCACATCGTATGGAATGGGAGTCACAGTCTCCATTAAAGCACCTTTAACCATGAACCCTGGTTTGGGGCCTTCCGGTTGCCTCTTGGTGTAAATGGTTGCGCCTTTGGCCTTGACTTCGGCCTTCAGCTCGTCATTCTTCACCTAAACTACTATAAAACTCGCTTTACTTGATGCTTAAAAACTGTCAAGTAAAGGTTTATTTGACGCTTTTAAAAGTGTCAAGAATAAAAAAGGTATACTTGACTGTTTTTAAGCGTTAAGTAAGGACATTTTACTTGACAGGTAAAAAGCATCAAGTATATGGATTACTTGACGCTTTTTACTCGTCAAGTAATCTAGTGTCAAGAATAAAAGTAGTTTTGTTTGATAGATTTTAAGCGTCAAGTAGAGTTATACTTGACAGATTTTAAGCGTCAAGTAGAATTATACTTGACAGTTTATAAATGTCAAGTATATGAGATTTCTTAATATTTTTTACATGTCAATAACGTGTGTTACTCTTGACACGTTTTGCATGTCAAGTGTTTTTTTTAAAATAATATATATATTTTAAAATATCTTCATAATCTCTCGTGCACCTGTTTTGAAGTCGAACGTATATAAGTAAAGCAAGAGAGTACACGTACAAATGTGCTGAAGTACACACTAATTGAACAATTGAATGAATTAAACTTTTTCCATGAAAAAACTAATAATATTTTAACATATATATATCAATGAATCATATACATACATGTAGTTAGCCTAAATTTTCTAACAACAGCCTAAACTTTCCATCTGTGTAGCCTAACTATAGGTGTATCAACAAAAACATCAACTAAATCAATTCACCTAGCTATATCCAAGTATATCAACAAAATATCACACCTATATATATCTAGTATCAACAAAAACTTGTCTATCTAACCCAATATACATATAATTCACCATAAAATCAAATGTGGCCACCAAAAAAATCAGCAAGCTCCATGCGTACTTCATCTAACTCAAATTGACTATATGAACTCCTTGTATCAATCTGATATGAAACCGAAAATATTAAAGTTAATACTTTGATTACTTGAATTGTAGAAAATAATTCAAATAATCATTTAAACACAACATACCGAATCTGTGACTACTATGCTCCCATTAGTAATTTATCTCTCATGTATCTCATCGCATATAGTACCTACATTCAAGTACTCCAACTTGCAAAGGACACTGTAAGAACATAAATTACCATTATATTAACGAATAAATATGTTTACACTTTAACTTCATTGTTTTTCATATTGAATGTTTTTCAATTTGATTGAATATTTTTTTGAGAGCGAAGGATAGTAATAGCCCTATTTGCAAGAAACAACTACACTTTAGCCATGAAGTGAACTTTAAGACGATAAACATCATATATTAAAAAAGTTTAGTTACATGTCAGTTGTGTATCTAATATCTACTCTTGATGTTGTTCGAAGTGAGTCAATATAATAAACCATCTCATCGTCGTATGCGTTAATAGCTAGAAGTGCTCAATTACTACTACATAGAAAGAATATAAGTAGATTGCCTTAACAATTAATCCAAAACAATTTTCTCTATGCTAAATCAAAAGTAAACTACAACAATTCAAAGTAATACAACATCAACTTAAACTTTTTAGACATTGAAACCAAACATACCAAAGTATTTGCACTGAATGTGTAATGTAACCTCAGACAATTCATTAAAACCAAGTTGCAAACACCTACCGCTACAAATAAAACTTTACAAACAAACAAAGCCAACGAAAAATTAACAATACAAAACAAAGTATCAAGTTCCTAAGTACATGTCACATTTCTAGGAGCAATATTGCTTAAAAAAGAAGATGGAAAGGGAGAGCAAACGTGAAATATTTTTTTAAAAAAATACTACTTTGTTTTTATTGAAATTTGCAAGAATTATGAGTAACTCCACACCAAAACAATCCATAAAAATAAAATAAAATACAAAACAAAACAAAACGAAGCATAACATGCAATAGAATTTACAACATGAAAGAAGAAGGTTTACCAACATGATATTCCAAAAAATCTCTATTATACTAATTTATTATTCTAAAAAGGATTCTAAAACAATATGTATAAATTAACTATTGGGGCAATAATATACTAAATCAAAACCAACTTAAGAAACCAAGTAAAACATAATGGTGACAAAGAAACCCATGCAAATGCATGGACAATGTAATGCTTTAAATTTATCTTACTATAATATAGTAACATCACAATTTTACTAACTCACTTTAACGTCTGAGTTTCATAAATAATTGTTTCTCAAGATAAAACATATTAACTTTTTTTATGGAATGAGCACCTCGTTTACGAGATCTAACGAACTATACTTTATGAAAAAGTTTACAAACGGAAATCATTATGAAAGAAAAATTCTCTTAAACAATTTGAAGAACATACATATATAGCTATTTGTTGACCACTGTCATTCAAATAACTGCGTCTTTTATTCAAATTGGTTATTCTCGAAAAGACATGTTTTATTCATCAAACATTACTCCAACTCTAAAGGAATGGTCAACATTCCATTTATTACAAAAACAAAAACTATGCAAAATAAATAATATATATTTATGAACTAAATAAAGCTTTATTTATATATGAAATTTGGTTACATAATTATCTCAACCGTTTTCTTCCATTAAAAAGATACCCTTCTATCTTTCATGATATTAAACCACCAATTCATCCAGGAGTTTGAAGACGTCAGTGGACCACCTGATACCATATTAAACCACCAATTCATCTAAAAGCTTAAGCCTGTGGTTGAAGGCAAATTTAATTGTATATCACCAACACATATTCATGATAGTTTGCCATTATTTTGCTCAATTCCATAAGCTAGAAAATTTCATGAGAGGAGGATATCCGAAATTGTTGTCCTTCCGCGGTGTTGGACGGATATTCGATCTGGGCTTGGCAGATTGCTAATGCTTACCAATGGTTGGGACACTTCCTCAGACAATTGACCAGTTGAGATGGGACATGGGGCTGCATATGATTATCAGAACTCTTTCATTCCATATAACTATGACTTGTTTTCGATCATCCGACTCGCATTGGATTGAAACTTCTGTCATGGGATAATGCCTTGCCGTTTCTGAACTTCAGAAGAATGCTGCTTCCCAACAAATGAAAGAAAACATAAGAAATGGGTATTTGGCCTTTCCAATTGGATTTCCAAGGGGTTTTGGACTGAGGAGAAAATGTATAGGTTGATTAAAGGAATGGCAGAAGCTCCCTTAAACTTCTCCACATTGTGATGCCTCTCATTTGGATCCCTGTACAAATGTATCTGAAAAGAGGATTGTTGGAGTATTTCCTGAGCTTCTTCACCTCCGAGAATCATATGATGGTGAAAATCTTGTGCAGAAATAGTTTCACGGAAAGATTTACAAGCACATGTTGAGGAAACGCCATGTATAGAAGCAGAGGTTTGCACAAGAAAAGATCCATCTGGTCACTTTCGTCATGATGAAATGGATGCAAGATATAGTTTCGAGGAAGTATCCGATCATAACTTGCTTTCAGAATATGATTCGGAAACAGATGGTCTGATTGACAAAAACTGCAGAAGAAGTTGCCATAATTCTACAGCCGCCTCAGCATTCTTTTGAAAATTTGGTGCACAGATTAGCCAAATATAGGGAGAGCCAACCTCTAAGTTTGTAAGCAACCTGTCCATCAACATGGTTTTTGTTTATCTTATAAAACAGTGAAGTTGCGAGTATTCTAAAAAATTGCTTAGCCCTCCTGCTTTTAGTTTTTATTTTTTTAATTTGAGCTTTTTTTTTATCAATTTCTTTTTACCATGGTTTTCATAGTTTGTTTATTTTTCTTTAAAGAAACATTTGAATCTATAGCCAGAACTCTAATAGAACAACAATTACACATCTTTTGGTAAAAAAACCACGAAGTAGTCAACAAAACAAACCCATATTTATAAAAACGATCAATAGCTATTTCCGTTTCTTGAATATAATTTATATTTCGTTTCAATTTTGCAGCTATATGTTATTAGTTATCGTACCAAAATTCGTTTCCCTTTATAACTCGAAGTGTCCAGTCCGTACATTTTTTATCCAATTTAAATTGTGGAGATTTGGTGGAAAGACCGACTTGTTAAGAATTTAAGTTCATTTGAAAACTTTCAAAACTATTACATCCAGAATTGAAAATTGATTTTCCATGTTGGCAGAAGTGTTCATCAAAACAGTTGATCAAGTTTGTATGACTTGGTTGCTTTAGATGATACAAACAACTGAGATAGACAATACGAGAAAATCTAATGAATCAACACCAAAGGAATGTATTAGAATTTTATTCTATAGCAGCAAGAACAAAAGGTAGTATTGTACATATATTACGTTGATGACAATAAAAATCGAGATACGTCCTCATTTATCGATGTTCAGTTGTATACAAATTGTGATAAGAATATGAGAATTATCAATCGACCAGCTCACCTGTAGAACTCTCGGTATGTCACTAGAAATGTAAAAAAGCATACAAAGAATAAGCAAATGAACATGGCAACGAGCAGCTTTCATAGAAAAGAATGAACTGCAGCTATTGCTCTTCACAAAATGTGCAATGTGAAGGACTTCCAAAGGCAACAATAAGTTGGCCATCCCAATCTTCAACTCTCAAGTAAATCTGGTACTACACTCTAAAATGTATATCTTAAATTTGGTTTATTGGTAGCCACCACCATATGATTGTTGGGGGGCATAGCCACCCATCATTGGATTATAACTACCCGAGGCATTGGATCCTGGCTGAAACGCACCCGGTGGTTGAAATTGCATTGTTTGTCCCATACCCATATTGCCAGGATTCATTCCCATTCCCATCCCCATTCCCATGCCCGGGTTCATTCCCATGCCCGGGTTCATCCCCATGCCCGGGTTCATCCCCATTCCCATCCCCATGCCCGGGTTCATTCCCATTCCTGGGTTCACGCCAGTATTGTTCATGCCCATGCCCATGCCCATGCCCACGCCCATGCCCATTCCCATGGGTTGATTGGTTCCTCCATAGGGCCCTCCCATGCCGGCGTGGTTCATACCCATACCAGACCCCATCATAGGGTTTGGTGGCCCTCTAAGGGCACTCGCACCGGCACGACCTACTCCAGAGCCAGATCCCATAGCTTTACCCATGGTGATAGTAGAAGTTACTGCAGTTGTAGTAGGCTTTTCCATTCTCTTTTCCTTTCTGTTTATGGCATCAAAATCCACTCCAATGTCAGCCAATGGATTTGTTTTAGCTGCAAATTGAGGAACATATTTAGTCAACTATCAGAGAACACATATGATGCAAATATACATATGCAAGAATTCAAGGTAGCACGAACTCACGCCCAGATATATTCAAATCAACTAGCCCTCTGTTAAGAGTGTCAGCCCAGACTGTTGACTTTGTCTCAAACTTGCCCTTAGATGGTTGAGATACTATCGAAAGTGATCCCATTGACGTTGGAAAACCTTGTTGTGAAGGAACTTGAGGGGGTGCAGCTTGCGGAAGAATGCTGCCCAGAAAATCGTCACTTTTTTGCTGAGCAGCGTGACCATTTGGCACCTGATAAGCTCCTTGAGAAGCTAATGGTGGAGCTGGAAAACCATGGTGCTGAACGTTTCCACTGCCAAGTGGAACAATTGGCCCACTTGGGTTTTGCTGAGAAGTTTGTGAAGTAACAGGAGCAGCACATCCTCCATTCTGTACGAAATAGCTACCACTATTAGCCTGTGAATTTGGACTGCTGGCTGAAGCCATCTGTGTATAGAAAGGAGCTGAAGATCCTCCCTGTGGGCCCTCTCCATAGCCAAACTGTTCAGTAGGTGCTGCAGGAACTCCCTGTGGGCCCCCTCCATAGCTAAACTGTCCAGTAGGTGCAGCAGATCCTCCATGTGGGGGCCCATAGCCACACTGTCCAGAAGGTGCTGCAAATCCTCCCTGTGGGGGCCCATACCCAACTTGTCCAGTAGGCACTGTAGTTCCTCCCTGCGAGGCTCCATACCCAACCTCTCCAGTAGGTTTTGTAGATCCTCCCTGTGGAGCCCCATAGTCAAACTGTACAGTAGGTGCATTTTGAGGCTGGAAAGCCATATTTGAGTTCAAAGATGCTGTAGCTCCGGGCTGGGATTGCACATTAAGGAATGAACTACCATTTGGTTCTGAAGGCTGATTGCTTAAAGCTGTAAAATTTTGCTGAGTAGGTTGGCCAGGATCTGAGAAGGGAGTAGGCAATGCCCGCTGGTCGCTGGGGAATGAATATGTTGCCAAGGATGATGTGTTAGACGGAGGCCCAGAAGGAGGTAAAATATCTGCCAGTATATCAATCTCAGGGTCTGGAATAGTGGATGGCCCTTGAAGAAACTGTGGCTCTGACGGTGCTTGCAAGCAGGATAAGCCAGATGCACCAGTTGAAGCAGAAAACACATTACCATATTCAGAATTAGAGACTTGGTTTGTTTCCTGGATCATTCCTTGGGACTGTCCAAGGTGTTCGTTCATAGAAGACTGGAAAGAACCTGTCATAGTAGAAGGATGGGACTGCCCATGGCTTTGGTGCAGGGAAGACTGCAGAGGATCTATCACTGTAGAAGGATGGGATTGTCCAACGTTTTGGTGTAGGGAAGACTGCAGTGGATCTGTCATAGCAGAAGAATGGAATTGAGGGGCACCATCATCAGAAGGCATAGCTTTAAAAGGAGTGTCACCAAAAGGATCTTCAAAACTCTGCAAGTACATAATTCGAACTCAGACAAACATAAGAAAAATGTAAACTTAGAAGCAAAAAATAATGGAAAATGTACGGAATGGCGTACATAGGTCAATTTTATCAGAGTCAGAACTTCTATAAAACTCCAAAGCAAATGAAAAACTTCAAAACTAACATCATGTACCTGATTATTGATACTAGCTATAGGTGTGGTAGTCTGCGGGGTTCCTACACCAGAGTGAATGTGGGAATCAGGCTCAAAGGCCCCAGTCACATTTGCAGATGCCGTTGGCATAATGGCCATTGGGTTTGAAGGAAAATCGGTCAGTGAGCCAAGTAAGTCCATCTCAACATTGTTTGGTGCAATAGTTGGCGCAGCTGAGGAAAGAGAGAATGTATTTGTGGTTTAGTGCCGAAAACCAACAAAGCAAGATAACTAATCGTTTGATGTGAGTCACATGAGTGGATTATCCTTAATAGGCACATGTGAGCTTATCTTTGTTAGATGACATGCAAAATGACTTTTACATTAACTATTTCTTCAAGCTTAACATGTTTATGTTGACATGTAAGGAACTTTTACACTCTGTCGCACTGAGATCCAAAATATCTCAAGTCTCAATAGTGTTATAATTTAATTGATGGCAAGAAACTGCAGAGAAATAGGATAACAATCATAAATTGACAAGAAATGTTTATTGCACAACACAAATCATGTATAATTTACTTTAAAATGGTGATAATGGAAAGGCAAGTACTTATTTTTGTTTTAGTTAAAACTGCACTAATTACTAGTTTTAGTTGATCAATTTTATTATGTATTTCTTACATGCACTATATTTAACAATTTTACATACAAACAAGCACTTAATTCTATCTAGCATTAAAAAATCTCTCATCATTTTAAGATATTCCCTCCAAATCATTACTGGATGAATTGCACATGCATAAAGAAACTTGATCTAGCTATGACACAAGGCATCATTTGAATGAACCATATGGCTCATCCGTGAATTGTCCAATTCATCTTCATGTTAGTCAGATTCATGAAGCGACCTGATAGAACCTGTATATATTGAATATATAAAATAGCAGAAATACACAATAAACCAAGTGATTCGAGGTACTTGGACCCTCCCTAACCAAGTGATTCGAGGTACTTGGACCCTCCCTTCTTGAGATCACTCAACTAATAATTGACTATCTTCACCATTCCCCACTCCCCCTGTATATAACCACAAATATAACTGATTCCCTAGATAATTACTATTGCCCTTAATACCCTGGTAACCCCTAATACTACCAATCCTATCACAACTCATGAAAACTAAAATACACAACAATGAAGAGGGGAGGGGAAAATTCTTCCCCATCAAATGAAATGTAAATCTCCCAGTTTTAACTTTACAATTAATCTTCCCAAGTAAATGTAACTTCAGCAATCAAACTTTTAAAGAAGGTTAACATGTATGGGCAGCTAGATTTTTTTAGTTTTTTAAAGAAAGATTTGGAGTCGTACAGGCAGCTAGATTTAAATGAACTAAGTATGAGGTTAATGGCCCAAACAAGTAACTGAAATTATTTGCACCTGTAACTGAACTGCGAGGGTCAAATTCGTCAAAGTTTCCAATTAACTGGCCTGCAGCTGTTGGAGCACCATGTACGGGACTTGACTGGCTAGGTGCACTGGTAGGAGGCGCAGATGAAGTAGCAGGAGTAGAGGTTGAGGATTCTTGGTCTCTATACAACATAAGTAAGATATCCAGTTGCTATACAGTTACTAAAACTTCTAAATCTAGAAATAGAATGCAACAGAAAACTGATACCTTTCACTATGAGCTGGTGGGCTTCGAGACTCACTCACTGCCTCTTCATAACTAGGAGGTGCGCCAGTGTCTTGCTCTGAAAATTTATGATCATGATGCCTGCCAAAATAGATTCAACCCATAATGTCATTCATAGCACTCAATTAAACCACTATTCAATGAAAGTTTCAAGAATTACCTCACATCCGGTGACCTGACATCACCTCTTCCACTACCATCACTGCAAGAAAGAGAAATATGTGGCTAAATACAAACCATGCCAAAATTGTACGCCAGCTTGATCTAGGAAGGAATTGGTTCTAAAATTATTAAATCTCAGTAGCGTTAATAGCCAAGGTTCAAAATTCATACCTACAGGCTACAGTCACCTATCCCCCCCATATTTATGTAATGTGCAACAGTAAGGAAGAATCCCTCTCACCGTTTGGTTCATTGTAAATTTGTATCAAATGTCTATAATTTATTTGAATGGTTTGGTTTAGTTAAATTTGGTGATGCCACAGTCTATTAGGAAACTGGTTACCTGAGATCTCATTTGGTTAATATCAAGGACAAAGCTAAAGTGATTTTGTCTTGTGCTGTTGGAGCAATTTTGTTGTCTATTCGGAAGGAAAGGGGTGCAAGAAGATTCTGACAAGTCAAACTTTTTTAATTACGTACGTGACATTGTATGGTTCAATCCCACTAATTGGCATCCTCATCCTTTTAGTTTAATCCTTTTTTTCCCTTATCAACCATGGCTGCAGTGCTTTCATTTCCTTAATTTTTCGAGGAGGAACTCTTCTTCCTTTAGGTTGCATTATTTGGCTGGCTGTTTCCATTTAAAAGTGGTATCTTATCCGTGATTTTTTATCACAAAAAAGGGGTTCCTCTACATAATAATGAAAAATAATTCAATAGCACGGGGACGTACCGAGCACTGTCATCACGGTCTCTATCTTGATCCCTTTTTGCACCATATTGGTGGTCATCAACACTTCTTCGCCCCCAATTATCTCCATCCCTGGGACTATCTCTTCCATGTCGTTCTTCACCATCTCTGCTATAGTGATCTCCATCACGTCTATTTGAGTTGGAATTCCTACCACGGTCGTCATCTCTGTAGTCATATTCCCTTTCCCTTCCATTACCATTGCTATTCCTATCTTCATCCCTGCTTCCATAGCGTCCCTCATGAAAATCATCATCGTAACGGTCTCCATACCCCGGTCTATGTACTCCGCTGGCTAATGACGGACTTCGAAACCTTTATAGTCATACAAATGTCATAATCATTCAGCTGAATCACGCTAAACTAATTATAAGGAACTATCCTGATTTTGAAAATATATTAGCAAACTGAGGTAAAGAATTAGAGAAAAGGGGAAGGATGAAGAAGAAAAAGAAAGAAAGAAGAAAAAATAATAGATGTCATTCATTCCAAAAGCTCTATTTAATCTCCAGGTTCATCAGGTTAAAAATGCAGGCTCCTGCTGTTCTTACAATATTCTACAGAAAGAAATTAGTTTGAGAAATTAACAGACATCACAATAGCTATGTCAGGAGTAATAACTATGAAAAGGCAGATTCTAAAGTAAACAAGAAATATGAAAACAAAGTAAAAGATCGAGGAAGGAGTAAAAAACACTGAACAAGATTGATCGATAAACTTCAGGTAAATAGCCTTCAGGCACTAAAATTAGACAGTTGAGAATGTTCAGAATACTTGGAAAGAAAATTGAAGAAATTTAGTAGAGAGAAGGAGAAAAAGAAAATGTTAAAATGTCTTTTCTAGCACTTCGATAGAGAGAAGCAGAAAATTAATTTTAACATTTCAACACAATATATATGTATACACATGTATGTGCACATATATTTGTTTTGTGGAATACACTCACTTGTCCCTGTTGACGCTAGCCTTCTGCCTGATCTCACTGATTCTTTCCGGATCATTCACAAGAACCACAAGACTATGTGACTTCTTTCGAACATTTGTTCCTTGATCCCTTCCACTGGAATCAATATATTGAAAGCTGGACAAGCCCTGTAGTAGGAAACAGAATTATTTAGAAAAACAATATGAAATCCACAGAGAAAAGAGAACTAATAAAAAAATATAGTTACAAAGAACAAAGAAGCAGCATTACTGATAATTGGTATGCATGATCCTTGATCTCGTCTATTACTCGCTCTGATCCATGAGCCACCAGATACTCCAAGACAGTTAAACCCTGAAGCACAATTTTTGTTTTTCGTTTAAAAGAATAATAAATAAGTGCAACTCCACAGAGTGCAAGAAATAAAAAATCAAGATTTCTTTTTTCTTCAATAATGTAATCAAACTTCAAGCACGTTGAAAAAAACACGAAAAATGATTGATGAAGAGAGACACTTTTCTCCCAAGGCAATGAACTTTTGAGGGAAAAAACAGTAACGTCTAAACATGTGTGCTGCAATATCAAATGAAAAAGTTATCGAACCTTGTACACATGCCGCCAATTTTTGCCGGAGTCATTAACACGCTTCCAGATTACCGCCATGATCATCTGATACTCATGGCTACATTAAGGTTTAGAATGAGCTCTTTTCTGGTTCCGGTTGGGAGGTAAAAATCATTCATATAAATTACAAACAAAGTGGTGCTTTCAAAAGAAAAAAAATGTAATGCTTACTAGTTTTTGCTTGCTTGTGCAATCTCAGCGAGAAGTGATCCATGAGGGCCCCAAGGCTCATTGCTAGTAGCATCAAGAACCTGCTAGGCAGAGAAAGCAATGACCTTATTATCAGCGTAAGAAATCTTAAATGACCAGGTGTCACATTTCAAACAATTTTCATCCAAAAAGAGTAACCACCAGAGAAGAGTTCAAGAAAATCATAGGGCAAGAAAAAAAATAAGATTAACCTTCTGCTCTAGTCGAGGAACTTTAAGCACCGTCTTATTAACTTCTCTCTTTCTGCAAGAAAATGAATTACAAATGTCATTTAAGTAAATAATATGCAGAGGAAGCAAGTTGACAAAGAAGGGGAAAAGGTTGAGATCAAAGCAGGGACCCTGAAATTATTAACAAAAGAACAACTGGAAATTTTGTTAAGATATGGCTTTGGTTCTTGGATCAAAGCAGGGACCCTGTCAACCCCTTGAAAAATCCTCCACCAAAATGTCCCACCACACAACACACACCCCAACTATCCATAAATAACCCCCTCTCCCTTCACTCAGAGGATAGAAGAACTCCTATATCATAACAATAAAGACTCTACGCTCAGCTAACTAGCAGTCAAACACCCCAAAAAAGATGTTCCAAACCAAACGACGAAAGGTTTATAAATCATACTAGCAAAAGAAAAATTAAGGCCTGCATTGTACACTTTATATCCTGATCTAATTATACGATATTTTCTTATTTGAACGTTAAAGATTTATATACTTCTACTAAAAGAAGAAAATAGTGGAAGATGGAAATGCTTATTGACCCATTAAAATGTACAATAAAATGAAGTTACATTAATGTTCTGTAGGAAAAAGTTTATAAACTTATAACCGTAGAACTTATTTTCTAATTTAAACTAATTAAATTACTCTAGTTTAAACTTGTCTTTCACTATCTGGATCATTAAAATGAACTTAGTCTGTTGAACAAAATATCCATTTTGATTTCAGAAATATTTGAAATGGAAATTACATCCCTCAATCATAAACCAAAAACCAGCAGGCTCTATATTAAGTACTAGGAATTTTCTTTTCTTTTCTTTTCTTTCTTGGGTGCAATAACACGATCTGCAGAGATGAAATCATTTTTGAGGATTAAAGTGTGAATAACACTCACATATCCCTAACAGTCTGACCAAAGACCTTCTTCATTGTTGATGCCTTGATGGTACTGAAATTAACAGCTCCTTCCAACCAGTTCCACAGAAAATTTAAGTGATGCTCACCTCAAAAACTCCGGGCTGTTCCAAAGGAAAACAGGTAATAGTCTTTAAGAGCTTGGAAGATGAAAAATATATTGGAAATCAAGAAAATGAATCATGAAAGTGCATGATGTTGTATGTCAATGCCGGCTAGTTGGTCCCAAAACTCTGGATTTGTATACTCTTAATGAATACATTAATGTAGAAACATATCATTTTAAACTTCAGTCAAAATCAAAACAGTATAGAGAAATATAATAGCAAGGGCGTGTAAACATTAAGAAGAGATTAGCATAGGTCAAAATTGAGCTCTAAACCTATCAAAAGTACAAAGGGGCCGTTGAAAAAAACGAGTTAATGGAGCTTGAAAACCAGACATGTGAGCGTCCACTACTGACAAAATAAAATGATAATCTGAGTAGAGACTCCTGTAATTTCTAGACACTAGACACCCTACTTCTATTTCTAATAATGCCGGAATTTGCAAAATGAACCAAAAAGTAAAAACCTCAATGAAAATGCACCTTCATAGAAATCTCTGAATTACACACAACACTAATTTCAAATCATGGTTATCTGACATCAAACAGAACATCGAAGGAATCTTCATTTTAATCTACATTAGTAGCCTACATCAGGAATATCAAATGAATCCAAAGTAAACCTTTTTGTAAGATTCCCCATGATTTCCTAAAAACTTAACAACGAAATACACATATTTGAAAGTAAAAAACAAAAGGCACGTTACAATCTATGGATAAATATGCATACACTCATCAGCTGTAAAAAGAACGAAAAATGCCGAACCAAAGATCAAGACCCACATCTCTCATAATGAATAGTACAAAACAAAATTCATGTCGGTGGAAGAGAATCGCCAATTTCTAACCAAAAGCACAGACGAAAATAAGACCAAATTTCACCTAGATTAATCGAAAGCAAGGATCGAGATCATCAACTTCAATGGCAACTCGGATCATCAAACATCCGAAGCAACAATGACTGAATTAAAAGAAAAAGGGGGGGAAACAAAAGCATCCAATTCCGAATTAAATTTTTTTAAAAAAAAATTCCAACAACAATTGAAGATCAATAAGATGAATCAAGAAGAAAAGAGTGGAGGCAAATAAATTGCAAGATCTGAAAGGCAAAGCGGAAAATGAAGAAGATCGTGGAAAATGAAAGGGAATGCTTACGGCGAAGAGTAGAATCAAGAGGCAGATCTGAAGCTAGTTGGAGAGGAAAGTGGAAGAGATGATAGAATTTTGAAAATGGTTTTGGAATTAGAAGGAAGGCTATGTCCAGGAAATAGCAACGAAAGAGAATGGACGTACGAAGAGACAGTGGAGAAAGAGAGAGAGAGAAAGAGAGAGAGACAGCGCAACTTACACGCAGTAAATTAAGGGAATTTTTGTTTCATTTCAATATTTCATATACGTTTTACAACCCAGTTTAAAACACCCAAATTATCCTAAATAAGTGAAAATATTTACGTATTTTTAATTTTTCCGTCTAAATATTTTGACTTATTTTGTTATATTTTAAAATATATACATTTTAAAATATATATTTTGATCAAAATATCGAGCACTTTCTTTTACTTATAATAAATTCGATGGAAATATTCTAAATTTTCAGTGGAAATAAACGTTAATATCAATTTTGATGTATATCTAAAAGAAACATAAAAACAAAAAATTTCGAAAACAAATCAGTAAATAACCATTTTGTTATTTTCAAATAAGTAAATATATCTATTATTTATATCAATGGTGATTTAGACATATTTTGTGTGTTTCGTGGACTATTATACGTTATAATGAAAATATCGATTCAACCTCTTATGTTAATTTGAACCCATGAAACACGAAAGTATGAACAGGAACATTGATATGTCGATGAAAATGTAAAACTATGTTTATAACCATCAATTTTTTCATATGGTTAATTTAGATGCATCCTCAAAACTTGCATTAGAAATTTAATCTATCAACTTAGCATGTCTTTTTTTTCTTTTCTATTATGTGAAGTGGGAGAATCGAAAATATGACCTTGAGATTACACTACAAACATTATGTGAGATGAGTTATGTTCATATAAGCGACCTTGCATGGTTGTTTAACCAAAGATATACAAATCAAATTTGTCATTCATTCTCAGTTTTGTATCCAATAATTCATCAAGGTTTAGAAAACAATATAAGAAAGTATTTAGGATATTGATATAACTTGCGTTGAGATAAAAATTCAACTCGATGTTTGGCTCATCAACTTGTGAAGTTGGAGTAAAATAACTTTACTTTGCCAACTTCTATAGTGTTGATTGTTGAAATCTACGCATTTATCGAAAAATTTCATGTTCACCTCTTTCTCTCTGTCACACTGCATTCTCTCTAGCCAAAGGAAGACGGTGTGAAGCCAACATATGCTAACCCTCTTACAACATCTACTAACCATTTAAACTTAATGAACATCTTTAGGTTTTATAAAATTACTTTTTCTTAACACAACCAAAAAAAGCTTATATTTATAATAGTTCAAAACCAAATGTAATAAAAACTATCTAATACAACTAAACTATAACATACTCTTACATACTTTACTCAATCTCTAACAATCCATGCATAAGTCCACTATGGACTATGACAAACTCGGACTTGCTAGACAAGTTGATTAACTAGTGGTAGTAGGTTCAGTTGTGGGACCATGATCATTATTTGGAAATGAAAACATTTTGAAAGAATGAGCTAAAATACTCAGTAAGTGACTAGCTTAAATAAAATATGTCACACCCCCTCCCAAACTCCCTTCTCTAAGCCTAGGAGACAGCGGTGAAGCTAACAAATACTATTCTTCTTCCTATAGCACATGTTGACCTTTAAATAGGCTACTAACTTCTAAACATAATAACAACTAGACACACATACATTGCTTGTGAAATAAACATAAAGACGATAGTGTGGCCTAAACTATCTAAGGTTCTAATTCAAATAATATTACAAAGTCTTAAGTGACAAACTTAAGCATATATACCATAGATCTACCTCTATAAACTCCCAAAAAAATCTTAAAGTGTGAACATATACAAACCAGATGCATGTTTCAAGTACAAGACGTACTATAATGAAAACTTGAACTCCATGGTAGACAAATAATAGTAAGTTAGGTTCCAAGACCACAATATCTACTTGAAAAATGAATTTTTTTTTTTTTGAAAAACGTGACTAAAGCCTAGTGAGTGACTAACTTAAACAAAGCATGATTTCAAAAGTAGATGTAGTAAGCAATCTTAATAAGAAATATTTAGAAAAGAAATTCTCAGAAAGTAGTCTTTAGCAAAGAAAATCACATATAAGTAAACACTAGCATGACTTCTCTTAACTACTTAGTAATCTCTACGATATAGTAGGGCACACTAGTATTCCCAATATCTTTTAGAACTACTCAGCATCTATGTAAGACCCACATCTAAGTTAAGAGCTAAGAGGTTAAAATTTTAGCTAAGTGTTCTTAACTAGGCGGTTGAGACAAAAGAAGATGTTTTGAAGTAAAAAGTTGGTAATCAAGTTTTTTTTTTCACAAGAAAGGTTAGGCGACAAGATTTGTGAAGATTGTGTTACTATGCAATTAAAGTGTTACGCGAGAGGAAAGACTTGGCGAGAAGAAGTAAGGAAAGTTTCCATAAATTTTCTAAGTGTTTTAATAGGCCACGTGTAGAGATTAAGTTAAGCATATTTATAAGTTAAACCTTAAGCCTACACGTACACCGCTAAGAGTAGGAGTTGACAAGCTAACAAGAGTTTAAGGGTGACCAAGTTGGTTTGGATGTAGTATAAATAAGGGTTTTCAGCTAAAGATTTAGTTTTATTATTCTAAGGAAGTCACGAGAAAAACTAAAAGGCTGAAGTGCTGTTAAAGTGACCACACGAGAAGAAGTGGAAGAGGGGGATTTCAGGTCTAATTTGTAAAATGTTTTAAGTGTTTTCTTCAAAGTGTTTAAATGATTTCCAGATTCCTATACATTCTTTGTTGATTTGAAATGATGAATTTTATTATAAATGTTTCCATATAGTTTTACATGAAAAGCTTATATGTTTTATATGTGTTTTGAAGCATGATTTGATTATGAAATGGTGTTCAAACCATTAGTTACTTCCTATTATTGAGCTAACTATTATGTGTACATAATGAGTCAAGGAAACCATGGGATGAAAGGGGCTACATGGTGATGAGAAACTGACTAATATGTTGAAAGGAGCATATTAAGCTTAACAGCCTAAGCAATAAGGACGAATATGTACATTCTTGGATGTTGTGATTACAGTAGTCTAAACGCGAAGTAATGAAACCTAGTGTAGAGAATGGTTTCAGATCATTGGTGAAAGAAATGTTTGGTAACTAATGTGTGGTTATGCGAGATGAAACATTTATGCGAAATGATATATTTGTATGAACTGATTTATATTCTTGTTTTATGTTTGATGAAATAATATTTACAAAAGTTTTGCGGAAAGAATTTTCTTAAAAGCCTCACTGAGTCGGTTAGACTTACGTTTTTTAAATTTCATTTTCCAAGAACAAGGCATTAAGGCCAAGTGAGGGTTATAGAAGTGATGGATAGGTAAGAAAGCTGCCAAGGCATTTATCTTTTAAGTTTAAGTGTTTCCTTTGTCGTATGGATGGTGATGAGGTCTCAATTTTCCTTCTCACCTTCCTTCGACTTGTGCCCATAAGATATTTTTTATTGTATTTCTCTTCTTCCCTTGATGTGGTTGAGCACTTCCTCCTTTGACAGATTATTTATGTCGCTTTCTTTCTCAAACTCCACGACAGTTTACTCTTTCACTTTTGTCTCCAACTCTTTCTCTCACTTCTTCTTCTAAGGACCTAAACTTCCTTAGCTATTCTTTCTTGGGTCCTTTTTGCTAACTCTTTAAAATCAGTATCAGGCAAGGATGATAACATGTATAAATACCCATTATTAGCCCCGTTTATTGAATAATGAGGCCGAAACACATAAGAATATGATTAAAATATTTGGCTTATATTGTAAATTCGTAAGTATTTAGAAATATATCTTATATTGTAAGTATTAAAATGTTTTGTAGTTTGTATAAACGATGTGATCCTGAATCATTCATGTAGAGACATGAAAGTAGAGACATCACATGTAAAGAGTTTACATAAGACTAAACCATGAAATAGTCATTTTTACATTATACTTAACACTGTTTTACGGTATAAAATTGGCTATTATTTCGATTATAGATGACCTAGGTAACTTAATCTTAATACTAAGCAAACTATGAATTCTTGTTTACACAGGATTATTCTTAGATCTGCTTAGGCGAAGGTAGCCCATCAGTGTTGGCCCAATAAGTCTCTCATTCCAAGGGTGAGACTTGGTGGATAGTTCAAGACATAGGGTGCTAGACAAAATTTACTCATACCCACTTTAGGGTTAGTAGATAGGTTGTCTCTTAAGGACTAAATCTAGATCTTGAATAAAGGGCCCCACCCTCTCATTGGCTCGAGGGGGATTCCGTTTATAGGTTGGACCTTAAACCAATTATTCAATAATTGATTAGTAGGACTTAAAGAGCACTATGTAATCTCGAGGTAAAATGGTATTTTGACCCAACTGGGGTTACAAACAACCTGTAAAGGATTAACTTATTAATCATTGTTATATTAGGTGAAAACAAATATTTATGGAGTAAGGGGAGTGCAACTATGGAACTTTTGGTATATTGCATAATGAAGGAGATTCTGGTAAACATTGGCGAGATAATAAATGAGCATATCATTGTGTGGGTCAAGCATCCTCGCGGAGTAAGACCCTTCCTGCACTTAATTGAACAATTTGCTTAAAGGAATGTCAGATGTTAGAAAAACTTTCTTAGGTGGAGGTGAAAGATGAAATTTGGTCAGCATCAACCCTTCACTACATAATAGTCATTCACACGAATAGAGCATAGTCAAAACGCCTCAAAACCAAGGAAGGTTGTAAAGAGGTTGAAGAAGTGAATGACGATGATGTTAAAGAAGAAGATGAGGAAGATAATACCCCACTGAAATGCAAAACGCAAGACAAGGAGGAAACCTCAGAATCAAAGAAAGCAAAATCCTTTAAGGCTAAAGACTCCAAGGACGTCTTGTCGCAAAGTTTCGAGAAGAAGAATAGAAAGCCTGCTGACATGACCTCTATCCCATAATCGAAATCCTCCAAGGTCATTACCTCTCAAACTTCTGAAAAGTCCAAAACGCCAAACTCTTCCCCAAAAATCAAAAGGACCAACCCACAATATCTAAATCGCCTACTTCTTCCCAGCAAATTCAAAATATTCTTTCTTCACAAAGGAAAGATCTAAAATAATACCCTTGCCCTTATTTTACAAAATAATGACAGAACCCCAATAACCCAGCGACAAGAGGAAAATCCTCTATCTCATGTCGTCAACCCAACCAACCAAACAAAACCATTGAGCCCTAAGGGATCCAATCAGGATATTTTCCAAGACTCTATATGTGACCTCTCTATGTTTATCGAAGACGTACTAAAGGACCAAGAAGAAGAAAAGGATAGCCTCAAGCAGTCTCCAAAAAGAAGAGAATCCACTTTAAAGGGTTAATGGGAACCTAAGGTAGATGGCGAGATGAATCTTCCCTCACTATCAAAGCCTATCGTAGAGACTTCCTCGTGGAACACCACATTAAGTTAGGCGGAAAAGGAAATAGATGAGAAGGTGTTGACGAGGATTATATCTTCAAGTTCATGGATGAAGGCATCTGTAGGCCAATGGGGAGAGGATTTGAAGATAGGATCAAGTGCCAAAATGTCCTTCAAGAAACGCAATTGCGAAGTCAGAAGCAAGTGAGCGATCTGAAATTTAGAATGGACAATGCAAACACATCTACTAAGGCACAACTAAATCAACAAGATGAGAAAATAATGGAGCTTATAACACAAAATGGAGAGCTCCAAGGAGAACTTCTTGGAGTCAGTGAGCAAAATGAGGCTCTAATCGAAAGAGTAGAAAGACTGACTGACTTGGTTGAAATTTTGGCAAAAAGATGTGACACAGTTTACTGCATTATTGAGATATCGACATAGGTTAGTGTGTGTTGCAATCCCAAGGCCTCAAGTTCCGCTTAGCTTGACAAGTCCCTTAACCCATTTTGATCTGGCGATGCAAGCGATGATGAATCCACCACAACCACCAACAGAACCACCTCCACAACAACCTCCTCCTCCACCGCCTCAATCTTAAAAAGTAATGTTAAGCTTTTGTATTCTTTAATTCTTTTGTAAATTTTAATTTCTTGTCTTATGTAAATTATATTTCTTTGTAATTATATCATTTACAATACAAGTACATATTTTGGCACAAGTATTGCATGGTAAGTATTTCTTGTCACAAGTATAGCTTCCACCATATTAGCACTTTAATTTTTCTAAGTGTTTTAGTTAATGACTTTAGTGAAATAATGCGAAAAAAGTTTCATTTGTTAACTTATAATTATTTATATATTCAGTACTTCTTAAGTTATTTTTTTACCTTCTTTATTAATATTTCATATATATATATATATATATATATATATATATATATGTTTAATATTGAAGAATTATTAAAAATAGCAAATTTAACAAAATATTTACAACATATAACAAAATTTTAGATTCTATTTATACAATTTACTGACGCTCATATGTTTCTATCAGTGCTATTGATAGACAATGATAGAAGTTTATCAATTTCTATCGTGAATAGAATCTAAAATTTTGTTATAGCTTGTAAATATTTTAATTTATTTTACTATATTTGAAAATGCCTCTTTAATATTTTATAATCTTTTTATTTTTTTATTCTCTAGAGTTTTCATAATTATATGTTAATTTCATTTAGAATTTTCAATTTTCAATATTTTAAAACAATGTAGAATTTATTTTGAAAATTTATATCTAATTTTAAATTTTCTTTTTTATTTAGCTATATTTATTTTATATATTTATATTTATTAATTTTTTTGATTTATAGGTTAATTTTCAAAGTCTATTAAACTGACCATTCTTTTTAAGAAAAATATTTCAGATTTTTCTTTCCTTTTCATCGTCATATTTTTTTTCTTCCTCTTCTGTGATTTTTTTCTTTCCATTGATTTTTTCTGCAGTTTTTTTTTCAAACTGTTTTTTGGTTCAAGATTGTGTACCAAATATAAAAAATCTATTTTTCTAAATTTTTTAAACTATTATTTAGTTTTTCTAAATATAAAAAATTGTGAAAAAAATCATTGAAACATTGGATAGTCAAATCTAAACGATTGTGTACAAATAATCTTTAAAAAAACCGTTTAGATTTGGGTAGCCAAATTTAAACGATCAAATCTAAACGATCGTGTATCAAAAAATTATGAAAAATATCGTTTAGATAAGAGTAGCCAGATCTAAAGGATCAAACCTAAACGATCGTGTAAGAAAGAATAACCAAATTTAAACGATCGTTTCTCAAATATATTACGTGTGCTGAATGTCAATTAATCACATGACATTTTTGGTATTTTTCATTGTAGGTCTGTGAACTTTTTCTTTTTCGAAATTAATTTATATGGTGTAAATATTTCGAGGCTTTGTTATATTTTTTAAAAAACCCCTAATTTATATATTTAATTTAATTTTCAATATTTAAATTTATATATTGTTTGTATCTTCCAAATTTAAATTGTTAATATTTTTATTTAAACACTTTCTAAATTTTAAATTTCAAATTTCAAATTTTGCAATATGCCTGTTTATATGTTATTTTAAATTTAAATTTATTGTTTATAATATCATCCAAATTAGTTAGAATTTTAGCGTTTATGTATAATTTTTTACTAAGAAAATCATCTAAGTTATCTTTAATATTTCACAACCACAACATTTACGTAATAATATAATTGAGTTGACAAATGAATTTTACATCAACATCATTTAAAACAAATGAATTGAATGAAAAATAATATTTTAAATTAAATTTTAACAATATATGATTAATAAAAATGGTTGTATTATAGTTATTAATTTTGCAATGAATTTATGTATATGTGATAATGTTAATATTTTATCATTATTTTTCTCATATTTAATAAATTGTATATATTTTTTTACATAATAAAATTATATTTTGAACTAAAAGAATAAACGAAAATGTTAGAAAAATAACACAAGAAACGAGAAACAAGAAATGATTAGTAAAACAAATTTCTATTTCTGATTCTTTTTTTTTTCAAGAAGCTGGAATAGTTATCAAACATAATATTGTTTCTTATTCTCAAATCATAAGATACAAGGAATGATAAATGAGAAATAAGAAACAGGAAACGAAAACGTGTTGCAAGTTTATATTCAACATTCAAAAGACGTTACAGAATGTCATAGAATATGTTGCAAGATCCCTTTTGACTTCGATATCTTTGATATAGGCATCTCAATTTTAGGGGATTAGAGCCACTCTCCAAAAACTAGCATGGTGAGACGAGTATCCTCCCTAAGCCACCCGGATCAAGTGTGCAAAGAATGTCCACTTAGTAAGCAATTCAAGAAGAGCTTCCTAAAGGAGTCAAACTCAACAGGTCAAAGGCCGCTGCAAACCTTTTAATCAATTTTATGGAATAATTGGGCAACAATCAAATGTCAATTACATATCAATGTGTATCATTAGTGATAGTATAACAATCAATATCAAATAACAATCAAAATTGTAAATTTGATGTTTAGAAGGAACGATAAAAGTGTTCAACAGCGTTGTTGTAGACATGGTACTGACAATTATAAACTACTTCATATTAAATATACACACATACAACAATCAAAAAACCACGAAATAACAAATAAATACAGTAGTAATTATATAACAATCAATATAAAATATCAATTAAACATGTCAAAGAATAAAAGGTTATCAAATGTCAATTAAAAGGCAATCATATGAGAAAAGAAAAGTGTCATGACAATTACACAAGATAATCGAATGACTATCTCGTAACGTTCACTAATTGTTTCTTTAGAAAAGAAGAAGTCATTCATCATTAATTGATCAATTAAATTTCATGTACAGGTTAGTAAATCAATAAGCATATTTTTTAGACTTATCAGTTTCCATTCTTCTTTTAAATTAGGTTAGATCCCCAGTTTTACTATTTGTACAAAAAAATCAAACCATCGGGTGAAGGAATTAATTTTTTCCAATGTTTTTGTTAATTTTGGAATTTCCTAAATAAGCCATTTTTAAAATAATTGTCAAATTTTAAAATATTTAATATATATGCACTTTTTATCTTTAATGATCAGGCAAAAACTCTCACCAAAACATAATCTAAATAAATTTAGAAAGAGCATAAATATAGGAGAGAAGTTTTGTTTTTTCTTTATATTCTATCCAATATAGAAAAACTTCACCATCCTCTTTTTTAATTGACAATTATCATATACTTGCTTATCTCATGTTTCTCATCTCTATGTGGTACAAAATCAAGATTAAAAGTTGTTTTCTTAAAATATTGTTTTTAATTTTAGTTTAGGGATGTAACTAGGATGCACTAAGTTTTTTCCTTTTTTTAATTAGCTTAAAAAATACACCTTACAACATACTTCACTCCTTTTTTACTGTCATCATAAAATACAATACAATTGAACCTAACTCAAACGATATCTGAAGACATACATGTCGTACATGTCAAAGTCGAGTTGATGCCTAGGGTATATATCTAGTTCAAGAGTGGCAAGGTGTTAGGAGGGGAGTTGGGTGAAGAAGGGCAATTTGGAAAAAGGGTATGAAAATGCTTGCAATTAGGACAAGATGGAGAAGACTTTGAGAGAATAACAAGAAGGTGGCAATTGAGACAAGGCAAAGCCACCATGTTGCTACTTTCTGAAAAAGAATAATTTCCATGTTCATGTCCAAAATTCATCAAATTATCAGCTTTTGATGATGGAGAATTAATGTTGTTGAGCTCCAACGCCAAGTCTAGCTTTTGGTGATGATGTTGTTGATGATGATCTTGATCTTTTGGCCAATTCCAACTCTTCCTTAATGTTTTTCTGTTTAGATAGTACATTTTCCCTGACTGCACTAGCTAACCCCCAAATATTATATATATAGCTATATAGTAATGGTCTAAACTATCATATACAATACACATAGAGAAAATTATATAGGTATGAAAAATCATTTTAAATCAGAAAATTGCTAAAAATATTTATAAATATCTTAAAATATCATAATCTATCTATGATGGATTGTGATAAAATACTATCAGTACCTATCATAACATATATATATTGACACGTATAGCAATTTTTTCGCACATAAATAAGATTACAAATTTGTTAGAATGATGAAGAGAGACTTTAAAATGTTAGGTTAATTAATCCAATTGGAGCATAGTTTTCACAGTTTGAGAGTATAATCACAACATAAATATAGCTCAACTGTTAAAGCGAACCGTCTTTTTTTGCAAGGACAAGATTTCATAATTTCACTCCTAAAATTCTTTTGTAGAAGTAAATAAAGCAAATAAAGCCACATTGAAACTTTATTTCTTAGGAGTGAAGGTTTAATTTGAATTTAATCCCCTATTTTCACACTTATTCTATATATTGTAAGTGTTTTTCTTCAGAAAGATAGCTAACTGAAGAGAATTTTTCTTTAGTACAACAATTGTAATATTGAGTTATTTTAACACTAACAAAGAGAATTTAACACGACTTTAATAATTTAGTAAAGTTTAAAAAGTAAAACATCATGAACATAAACCCTAACGCTTTACTGTTAAGACATCAGTAACTTTGTTTAGTATAACAAAGAAAAGTGGATTTGGAAGTACAAAAACTCTTTGTTGGTATGCTTACTTTAGCATAAAGATGTTAATAACCTTATGGATCAGAATTGTCATTTCATATTCTAAAAATACAGAATTTAAGAAAAGATAACAGTGAGAGAGAGACCTGAAGATCAAGACATTGCTCCCAATGAAGAGGAAGAGGATCTTTGAGTTGAAGATCAACACTTGTTTGAGACTTAATAAAGTGATGATGATCATGTAGAAGAAGCTTCCTCTTCCTAGAACATTGGCTGCTAATTTCTACTAAGTGCTTTGATGAGGAAGAATTCATCTCATCACTTTTCACAAACTGCCTTGTTGGAGCCAAAGACAACTCAGGAAATTCCATATCCAACATTAAAATAAAAAATACAGCACTCAACAAATATTAATAATAATATTCATGTTTGTAACTCAAGAGAAAACAAGGAGAAAGAAAAAGTCTTTCATTTTTCTAATGCTTTTGTGATATATATACACCAAAACATGCAAAAGAGAGAGAGTGTGTCTGTTTTTGCCGTCTTAAATTTGAGCTTCCATCAAACCCATTTGGAAGGCAGAAGCATTTAAGTTGACAAGTGGATATCACTTTAATGCCTCAAAAATCTTACTCTCTATTCTCTCATCTTTTTTTCCTTCTGCATTTATGCCCAAATCTACACACATGACCACATCTGAGCTTGCTTAAGAAAATGATTCAGTACATCTTGAACATTATCTATTTTTATGTATCTTATAAATTTTTCCCATCATAATTTATCATAAGAAAAATTTTGTTTTTTTATTATTTAATTTTTTTTATGGGAGTTGTGAAAAGGAATGTTAGAAAAATGAATGACATCAAGAATGCATTCAAATACCAATTATTCTTCTTTAAATTCATTTTTTTTATAACTTCTTTAAACTTTCTTTTTCGTTTACTCTCATATTTAATTCCTTCTAAATATTATAATGAAATAAATAATATGATTTCTTATTTTCAGTGGGTAGGTGTTTTTTCATTCATCACCATTATGTTTTGGACTACTAAACAAGAAAATTGTAGAAAAAAGAGGAGAGGCCATATAAGTTTTTTTCTTTAGAAATATTCCAATATGAAGAGGTAATATTAAAATGGCGTAGGAGATTCATAAACTCAAAAAATATTTCTATTAATTTATACAGTTTTTTCTATTTATTAATTGTCGTATCAGAAGAGGATACATTATTTGATTTTCGTAGCCCTTCACAGTTCTTAAATGCAAATCATGTCATAGCAAATCTCACGAAGAAGGGTAATGTGAAGAAATCTTAATTCTATGTAATTAATATTATAAATATGAAATAGGTAATAATAGATAGATATTCGAAAATTATCATCTAACATAATTAAACATTCACGATCTGTTATGTTAAAAGATTAAGTGGCCAAAGTGTGTTTCACTCAAAAGTACTCGACATGACTTTTTTTCCTAGCTAAAGTTCGAAGATTCGATCTCATATGAACATGAGAAATGTGAATTTTACCTAAAATACATTTGAATTTAATACCAATTGATTACAATAAACATGATCCTCACAGATTGGGTTCAAATCTATGGTTTTCTCTATAATAACTTTGAATTATTGAGCTTTGTACAAATCTTCATGCTTTCATGCTTACAAGTTGGGGCACATGTCAAAGTACTAGATACAATATGGATTAAGTTTACATATTTTTGTACTTTTGATGAGCACGTAAAGATTCAACTAATTAAGTGGTATGTATTCGAGCAAAAAGTTTAGGAACTCGTACTTTATTCACTCCTAATGAGGTTATCAAACTTTTGCATTTTACTTCAATTTTATTTTTATTGTTACATTTTTACTTATTTTGCGTTGCTCGTAAAGTTTTAGTATACATTACAATTGTTATAGGTTTTTGTTGCTTCATTATTATGTTTTATTAAATTCATAAGAATGTTTCACATGAGCCTTAACTTTTTTTTTTTTTTTTTTTGTTTTGCAGCTTCATTATTGTGTTGTAATAACCATGGCTCTTGGAAAGAGCTATTTATTTGTACTTAATAATCCTCTATGCTTGTTAAGTATAATGTGATTAATTGTCTATTTTGTAGGATTATCGAGCAAATCATGCACATCGAAGAGTTATTTGGCTTTTGGGTTTAATTTGGAGCTATCGATAGTGAAATCGAGCACCAAAGTTTCAAGAGAAGAAAGAAAAACCAAAATGCTCCTAAACCGAGTGCAAAGGGCGCTTACAATGTATCGTGCTCAATGCTTAAAGGGCATGAAGAGCATACATTTGGGGAGCACAACTACGCCTTGAATCTTAAGAGACGACAAACACACTTGAGCACCAACTTGAGTGTCATGGCGCTCTATGCTATGCAGTTATGCTACACCTGTTTTTTATATATATCATCTTCATTGATTTTAGGGGTTATTACGGAGAATTTGATATAAGCTAAAGTTAGAATCAAAACCTCTCTTCTTCCTCTATCTTTTCTTCATTCTTAGGTTAAATTTTGCTTTTATTTTTTGTTGCAACTTATAGATGGGATGCCTCCTTTTTCTCTAGTCCATGAATTGATGAGACAATTTTGTACTTAGTTTTTATAAGAGTAGGTTTTTGCAACTTTTTTTTTTTTTGTTGAATGAAAACAATTGTATATTGATTTGTGTTTTCCTTTGAAAACATTCAAATTTTTGAATACACGATTATGTTGTAGGCTATCTCTCGTACACATTTGTTTTCATTTGAATCTATAATAACTTGTTTTCCTTATAAATCGAAGTTATTATAGCCTTTTAGGTAGAATAATGGATCAAAATGCATAGTAAGTGTGTCAAAGTGCGTAGAATATATATATTGTAAATTCATAAATATTTAGAAATCCACTTTGCATAAGCGTTATGTCTGCTTTATCCGATTTTTAGTGTCTAACCACAAAATTATATTATTAACAAAAGAAAGAAACTGGTGACTAGTAGAGGAACTCATGAGAAGACTATGCAAAGAAGACCACATCAGAACGCAAGAAGATAGTTTGCTAGAAGACAAAAATGGTAGATGGAGATTATATGACTTGACAACAGAGGCAACTTTTAGCGCTGACGTGATTAGAAGATAGATTTTTTTGCCTCAATCTGTCTATAAAAAGGAACTTCATCCTTACCAAAGAGGAGGCCAGGCGTCTAAATGGAACACCCACTAGAGGTCTGAATGAGCTAAATCCTAGAGAGAGGTGGAAAAGAATAGTCTTTTCACCGTCTGTAAAGTAATTCTTTCTCTTCTCTGGTCAGTTTGTAGAGTGAAAACTTGAGAGCTGAGTGAAGAAAAGTCCATCCCCCATTTTCCCCTACTTGTAATGTCACTTTTATTTCTTACCATTTTTGTATTTATTTATTTTGTCTGATAGCATTAGACATTCTTTCACCCCCACCCCCTTCTTTAATACAAGTTAGTTCACATTTATACCATCTTAACCACCCTCACTAAATCATCCTTTACCGAGTTCTCTAGGTGTACATAAGTAGATTCAATTTCATACTTTCATTCTTCTATACATTTTTATTATTTTATTCTTTTGTACCGCCTAATTGATAAGTAGACTCTAGAACTAAGATTTGATATCAATTCCCTCTGTTCAACTCTGGACTATCGGAAAAAACCTATTGTTTTCTTTACACTTGGACGAACAATAAAAAAACTTGTACAACGAAGACTTAGAAGTATGCGATGAGCAATTGAGAGCATTTTGCATGCAATAATCATGTCATCTCGCATGATAAAGAGATTCATGAAGAGCATTTTGCTTGCAATGATTCTGAATCAATGATATATCATGAAGAATTAAACATACACATATTATATACTAGCATAAGCAACAGCACTATGTCCATGTCGCATCATCATGTTGCTTAGAATCAGCTTTATAGGACACTACATTTTCATATCACTAAGTTCGCATAGTTAAAAATATCTACGGTTCGTATAACAAAATCAAAAAGCCAATGAAGTTGGTCATTTTTTAAAATATTTCAGGTTTTCCCTTTCTTTTCATCGTATTTCTTCTTTTCCTCTTTTACGATTTGTTTTTCTTTCCATCGTCTTTTTCTCTTCTTCTTGGGCATTTTTTTTCAATCTGTTATTTATTTCAAAACCGTGTACCAAATATATATAAAATATCTATTTTTTTAATTTTTTTAATTTTTTCTAAACTATTATTTGGTTGTTCCAAATATAAAATATTCTTAAAAAATAGTTGGGATATTGGATAGTCAAATCTAAACGATCATGTCCTAAAAATAGTCAAATCTACACGAGCATATAGCAAAAGCCAAATCTAAACGATCGTATACTAAAGAATCTTTAAAAAAATGTTTAGATTTGGGTAGTCAAATGTCCAAATCCAAACGATCATATACCAAATATAAACGATTGTGTACCAAAAGATTTTGAAAAAAAAAATCGTTGAGATTTGGTTACCTAAATTTAAATGATCAAATCTAAATGATCGTATACCAATTATAAATAATTGTTTACTATTTTTTTTTTTTTTGCGAAGAATCGTTTAAATTTGACTATCCAAACATAAACGATCGTCTACCAAATTTTTTTTTAAAAAAATCATTTAGATTTGACTATGCAAATTTAAATGATCAAATCTAATGATTCTATACCAAACATAGCCAAATAACCTTAAAAAAAATAGTTTAGATTTAGCTGAATTTCTAAAATGTTTCACATTACTCCAAAAAAAAATCAACCATATCAAAATTTAAATATAAAAATGAAAGTTTTTCTAAAGTTCAGAAACATTCATGGATGAATAATGTTAATCTTTCACCTATTTTGTGACAGAATTTCAATACCTTGATACCTCCAAAATTAATCTACCATCTTATACTTCTATCAAAATATGGAATTAAGATTGTTGGAATATGGGAATTCTTATCTAATTTTACGAAATTAAACCTATTCAAAATTTGTATTCCACACATTTAATTATTTGATTGTTCTTGATTATAACCCTAAGATTTAAAGAAGTCACCATATAAACAACATTAACATTGTCTCTAATAATATTGTTCTCTCGGTATGTTTCGTTATAAAATATGGATGAAACTTGAACTTTTAAACCCTTCGTCGAAATTTTATTATATACTGGCTCAACTAATTAAACAATGTCCAAACTCTATATTTATGTTACTTAGACATTACAACTTATACAATATGGTAATGACGATGGAACTTAAATACATTATAATCTACTATTTAAAGAGTTGCAAAACCCTTTTTGTAGGTGGGAGAAAGTAGGACTTCACCAAAAAAAGAGCACTAAATTATTAGTAGGAGAGGGAAGTAAATGAGAGATTTTAAGTTCATTACTTACCAAATCCAACAAACTACAATAAATTGGAAGTCCCCCCCACCTCCCAATTTGAAGTTCATTTACTTAACAAATCCAACAAACAACAATAAATTGGCAGAGAAGGTCTCTCTCACACACAACCTTTTCTCTCATTTTACAACCATCTCTTCACATAACTACAAAAATATCCTAATCTTATTCCTTTCATCTCTTTCTTAAATATTAGTAGATCTCACACTAAACTCAATCAACCTTTATTTTCTAATAAACTAGTTGATTAAAATGAATGGAGATTGAAAAAATATACATACTCTAAAATTTCTCTATCAATTACCTCTCTCTCTGTTAGTGAAGGAAATTTATAGTATTGTGGAATACCCTAGTTCATTTATTCGCATTACAAAGTTTGTCTTCTTAAATGTTATTGGATCTCAAATTAATATTAGTAGGTCCTACTCCACTTTTAAAAGCAAACGTTATAAATAGAGGCACACAATAATTCAACGTGTGTCTGCTAGTTGAAGGCTTGCAACAACATTGTGTAGTGCGACAGAGCAAGCCCTATCCAGTTTGATGTCTTTGGAGTCGTGCTACGTTGTGGCGCAGAGACATTTTGTAACGTGATTGTCAAATTTGATCCTCGTACTCCACTTAACCCTTAATTAAGTCCTTTGTTTTTAGTCCGTTTTTGCACCCGAATCATTTTCTCGAGTCTCTTATACTCAAGGTCGAACCTATAAACACATCAAACAATAAAATGTTAAAAAGTAGAATCGGATGATTTAGGTTAGTAAAAATAAGCTAAGTGTTTTGAAGAGCTATATATCCAAACAATAAGGGAAGGAAAGGGATGAGTATGAAGCCAACATATGTGTGTGTGTGTGTGTGTGTGTGGTTGTTGTTGGAGGCATGAAGCCAATTGAATGGTATTTAAAATGTTTCTTAACTACACCATACCGACACTCTCTTCTTTAATTTGCCTCTCTTTATTATTATTATTATTATTATTTCCTTCCAAAGTGGGAATTGAATTGTATTGAATGAAAGACCTCGTATTTTGAGGACTTACTCTCTTCTCTATTTGCATGGCTTCTTCAATTCATTGTTTACAATACAAATATATAATGTATTCATTCACCACCTAACTCTTTCCTAATCCTTTTATTGTCTTTCACTTTCACATTCATTTCCTTCCCCTTCCCCCTCCTCCTCCTCCTCCTCCTCCCATATATCTCTTAAATAAAATTAAAGACTCTGAATTTTAAGGACGACGTTATGATATATATAGTGATTTTGTGTTGAGTTTTAATTTGAAAAGAATTGTTATAAAATGGATATTAATGAAACAAATAAATGGTTAGTTTGTTAAAGAGAGTCAAGGGGTTGAACAATTCTAAGGGGTATATGATTAAAAGAATTAATGGCTTTATCAAAGTGATCATGTTGGGAGGATATAGTGAGATGATATATACACTGTACCTGATCCAATACATTAAGGAACATTTTGTTTATGAAGTTTTTCTAACCTTATTTGAGAACTGAATTTTAAAACAAACATAGGTTAAAATATAATCTCATATTGTTTTCTTCTTTTAAGTCCACAAACTTAATTGTTTCACATTGGGAGTTACCTTCAAAGAGATCAAGGAGTACTCCGAGAGTGTGACCCAAAAGGGATGCTGATTAATAATTATCCTAACATTTCACAGTTCCATTTCTGTTTTAGTTGATTGTTTCTATTTTCTTTTTTTCTCTTTCTCATTTTTATAGTTTTAAGGGTCATTTTCATATACGAAGATGAAGTAAAATATATATAAAATACAGTGAACTATCACTGATGGATGTTAATAGATACCGATAGTCTCTAACATTGACACATTGTGAAATTTTTTTATATTTATAAATATTTTCAACAGTTTTTTTAGTTTAAATATAATCTAGCTTAATAATATTAAAATAAAAAAATTATTGTAAAGAGTAAATTACTCCTAAAATATTTAGAGACAAAATTTTGGATTTTATTAATGATAAATCTAAAATGTTGTAATATTTTATAAATATATTAGTTTCGTTTACTATATTTCAAAATGCTTGTATAAAAGAGTTAAATATTACAATACAATTATTAAAAGCTTACATTACCTAATACAAATAAGTTTAAATGGAAAACAAAATTAATCAACAGTGTTATTTGTCACTCATTTCATTCGACAGTGATATAATTTTAAAAATGTTGTGGTCGTAAATATTTTAGTGAGACTATATTCATTTTAGATTAAAAATTATATCTCGAAAAATAAATTTACCTATTATTGAAGAATTTAATTCTAACTAAAATAATTTATATAAATCTTTAAAAGTAATATATATGAATATATTAAATATTTCAAAACGAAAGAAAGTAATATATAAATATCAAATTAAGAAATAAGATATAATAAAAATAAAACTGGAGAATCTATTTCTTTTCTTCTATTTTTTATGAAATTCAATCTAAATTTTAGAAACTTTTGATAAATTTTGGAAACAAGAAATGAAATAGATTAACAAACAAGTCTTTGTTTTTCAAATAAAGAAAAATGAAAGCACATACAACATGAAACAAAAAAGTTATCAAACATGCCTTAATTATCTTAAGAGGCTAGCTTAACTTTATAGATTACGTATATTTAATTTTCTTTCTATGGTTACTAGATTTACTTACAAGCTTGACTCTATCAACATTTTATTTAAATTATGCTATTAATATAGAGTCTAGGAGACTTTGATATATATAAACACAAGATGTGTAGTTTTGAGATTTGTAACTCGTTAGAATTTCAATTTGTAATAGGTAGTCTTTTTCAATTATATTTTAGAAATACCTCTCAACTTCTCTTTTATCTAAAAATAAACATCCTTTATTACTTTCAAAAATTGTAATACTAATCTTAACATTTCCTAAACATTTCAAAACTACCATTTAACTAGAAATTGATAAGAATGTTAATGGATAATTGCTTTCATTCTCTCTCTTTTTTATTTGATGATTCATTAGGTTTTTGGAGAGGTTTTGATTTTGGGTTTTGATATATTTGAGGTTGGAAGTTGTTGACCCTCTTTGGGAATTGAGATTCCATCTATATACTAATAAAAATGTATAAAATTCAAGAGTTATGTACAATTTAACCCAGAAAAATAAATATATACAAGATCTCTGTTTAAAGAGTTTTAAAATATTGAAGGTTAGAGGAATATTGCAATTTTTTGAAGAGTATTTTTCTTAGTAAAGAGGAAAGTTAAAAAATGCATCTTATTAGAATAGCCTTTCACAGATGATAATTTTTACCATAATTAAAAAATGAAACTCTTTTCCATGATATCTCTTACAAAGAGTTGTCCTATAATTGGCACCAGTCAAATTGAAAAGTGTATTTAATATAAAAATTACATTAACGTGACTCGTTCCTAATTCAAAAGGAACATTTTTGCAATTAGACCACACCTAATTTCTTTAAATTTACACTTCAGTAGGATCAAATCAACAACCAGCAATGGACAAAAGTTAAAATAAAATAGGTCTATCTACTATACATTGGATTAAGAATAGTTAATTTACACATTTTAATATGAAAAAGAATGGCAAGCATGAACAAAGATTCATTTCCTCACAATGATAGATGAATTTAATTGAAAGGTCTGTGCTTGTAATCAATTGCTCCACACAACTGGTTGCATTCAACCACAAGGATGTTGCTTCAGCATCTCAATTTTGGTCCCACAAATTTGCAGCTCAACACATTAAAACCCAAAACCACATGACTTTTTTTGGGGGGTTCAACAATAAATGCAAAACTAAAGGACTTCTCCAACCTTGATACTTATTAATGTTGCTCATCATTATTCTTGCCTCCCAAGAGCTGAGGTAGTTAAAGGTTTAAGATGTTTGAAAACAAGCCCGGTTCGAACTACTTCGGTTCGACATTCAAATCTTCAACCAATCTCATAATAACTATTTTGTTCCAATTAAAACATCATATTTGAAACGAGATCTGGTTTATGTTCTTAATGTCTAGGCTTCTCAGAAAGGATGTGACCAACACATAAAGATTTGACAGTTTCAATTTTAATACCAAAATAAGAATAAAAGAGAGAGAGAGAGAGCACCATGTTTAGATTGACAATTTCATAAATTGTTCAGTTTTTTTGTGCTATTACCAAAATAGCCTGGTTGAGTCAGCTATCACCCAATTTTTCCCAATTAATATCAAGTGCATGAACAATAAAAATAAATGTAATGTAAAATCGTTTTAACACAGCTTCATAAAAAGAAAGATAAGAAAACATTCCATAACGAACACATTTGAACAGAACCTGTTAATCAAAAGATTCCAAACCAACCCCCAAAAAGATTTTAACAAAATCAATACCATCAAGAGAAAGAAGTGACCCCAAATATTAGATAGTGAACAAACAACTTTGATACTAACAACCTCGATAACCATATAACTAAACAGCCTGGAAGAATGTTCTAAAAATAAGATTTGGTACATGACAGATGGAACATAAGCCAAAAAGTTGATTAAGGTCAAGGGAAAGCGTTGATGTTCATGCTGAGTTCTACTTTCAGCGTGATAATGAAAAAGTGTACGTATACACATGCAAGAACTTGTAAACAACATTCGAAAGCTATATCATGAATCTATTAACTGCACCACATTGTTTCAGAGTTATAAAATCTGATCAGAGAATCAATGTACTAACCTTCAAAATATTCCATTCAAAGCTTCTGAAGATGAAATCTACATATGATCAAATTGGTTTGGTGTCAACTATCACATAAGCTTACAGTTTGAAGTGATCACCCAGAGCCCCTCCACAGACTTTCGAGAATCTGGAATAGTCAACTGTTAGCACTTAAGAGCCAAACAAATTACCTAATTGTTGAAGGGTAAATTAGAAATACAAAAATCTGAAATCCTATCTGTTTGATCATGACCACATTCTTATATTCTCTATGTTAAAATTTAGCCTTCGTTCACTTATAGTTTTGAGCTATGGTCCTACAAGTATGTTTAAAATCAAAGCTACATGTTAAGTGTCAAAACAATATATTACGTACATCAAAATTTGGCTAAAATTTCAAATAGACCACAATATAATTAACAGAGAGAGATAATAAACCAGATTAATTCCCAAAATAGAAAGAAAAAAGGGGGGGAAATCAGTAACAAACAGACAAAATGGACCAAAGTAACTCAAATTGTTAGCCATGTTCATGGATAAACAATATCCCCATTCCTCCACATGTCAAAAACCCATCCCATCGTGAGGTAGAAAAAAGGATACTTTTGAAAAGAAGCATTGAACAGATGAGACACCTTTTAGGCAGGTTTAGACTAGGCTGATCTCCCATATAGATTGTGTTATTTGGCTTAACTGACAGACGGACGAGTCTAGGAAGGTTGTAAGCTCACTAGTTTTTTAAGTCTTTATGTGCATGCTTGATAATTAAAGAAAAGGCGTCCAAGTTCTCTCCATTTAGCAAAATAAAAATCAAGTGTTCGTGGACTTTCACTTTGTATAGACTTTTTTAACGCATTTTCATGTTCCTCTGTCGTAACTTTTATTTTGCTTAATCAATCTCAGCCAATTGGATCGTCTTTTTCTTGAATGAGTTGCTTAGATCACCTAGCAACCTCTTTTCTATCTTTCATTTGGTTTTAATAGTTATGAAAAAATTGCATTTCAGTTAAACAAATGTAAACAAATGGACAATATACAAAAGCGTCTAAAACAAAAGAAAACCACATAAAAGAGATGTTAAAACTGTTGAATATGGAAATTTTTCTCCTTTCCCCATCTCTTTGGAATGTTATTTCCAGCAATTATTTACCTTCACTCACTGTAACATTCTTGCCTTATGTATTAGTCTTTTTACTGTTAAGTGTTTTTCCATATTAGACATTTATCATGGTATATATATTAGGGTTTCCTCCTTTTGTAAGAAATAAGAAGAATCTCGCTAATTCATATTTCTATATGGTATCAGAGCCTACTCTCTGAATTCCTCTTATAGGTTTCACTCACGTCTGAAACACCCCAGCAAAAAATAATAGAGCTGAAACTTCCAACAACACACCAGTTTGCTTAAATCGTTGCATCCTCAAACAACCATCGATCACCTTGAGCTTCACGTCTGAAGCAAATCCATGAAGAATCATCTCTCCAATCGGCCAAGCCTGCATCAAATTATTTCGACCAGCCAATTGAAGTGTCCCAAATCGGAAACTTCACACTTGAAACAACTCACATCAACCTGGTCAGGCAAATTGGTACTTCACAATTGTGTATGTACAAGGAGATCAGAAAATCTAATGACCGAAATTGTGCACATCAAATCACTGTCTGATTCAAATTGACTGAGTTAGCGAAATAGTGCACATCAGATAACGCCTGTTTCAGGTTCAAGCGAGTCAGAATATCTAATTGGGACAGGCATATCGAGAATGTATCTAGGTCCAAGTGGGTCAACTTATCCAACCGGATCAAGTACAACCAAAAACGGGTCAGGGCTCTGTCGGGTCTTGAAGGCTGTTTTTTACCAATTTTTTCCATTTTATTCCCTCAGTTTCTTCATGGCATTAGCAAATTCTAACAACGCTGAAGGGACCATACTTCCAATCACTAATCACAAATTAAATGGAAGGAATTATCTCTGTCAAAGGAAAAGATAATCTGTCAAGCAAAAATCTCATCCAAGTTAATAAAAAATATAGGACATGGAAAGCCGAAAATAATATAGTTATTTGGGTTTAGGGTTTAGGATAATTAGGAAATATTCTAGGTTAATTCCCTTTTACCTCCTCTGGTAAGTTTTCTCTTCCTGTATGAAGCACATTATTCATTCTAATAAAAGATCCACTATCTTGGTTTTTGGAAGATTTCTCCTTGAGGTTACTTAGACTACATCACTAATCAACTCCATGACAATAGAGATTGGCAAAGGATTTCTACTCTTCTCAACTACCAGCGAAATATGGCAAGCAGCTTGCGCAACCTATTCCAATAAAAGAAAAAATATAGCAGAATCATTTGAAATTGAAGGCAAAATTCACGAGCTACGACACGGGGATATGCAAGTTACTAGTTCACTCAATTGTCCCAACTTTGGCAGCAATTTGATGTATTTGAAAACCACGAGTGGGAATGCAGTGCAGATGTAGCCACATACAAAAAGATCGCTGAGAAGATACGAGTGTTTAAATTTCTCCTTGATCTTTAATAAAGAATTAGATGAGGTATGTTGTAGAATCTTAGCTATAAAACCCTTACCTAATATCAGAGAAGTTTTTGTACAAGTAAGAGAATAAAGTAGGAAGAAACTAATGTTAGGAATGTCTACAAACTCTGAACCCGAAGGATCAACTTTAACTGCCCGAAATCTTGGTAATGACAGTACAGATAAATACCTATGATGTTGATGCATTAAATGTGTGTGATTCGGATGCCAATACTCATCCTGGAACCAATATTGAATTGATAGACATTAATCATATACCGATGGCAACAGAGGTTGAATGCACTTTTAGTATACAATCAAGTGAAGAAAGAAGACAGCTGGGTAAGTCTAGTAAACTGATGGATCACGGTGCTCAGTTAGAGGGACTAGTGGACAGTGACGACAAACCTCCATCAATGAGTGTCAAAAGGCGAAAGCGTGTCGAAAAATTGTTGGAACGCACTATTTACATCTCAGCTGAGTCATACCTCGAAGATGTACAGGTCGGTTACTTGTTTTTAAATAAGAAATATGTGGCGAAGAAACTTTATCTTTCAATTTCGTGTCCATAGATCGAACAAGAAATGTCCTTAGATGCTCCGATTTTGCTTGTTTGTGGAAACTAACGGCGAAAAAATTGAAAGATTTTGAGTTTTCAAAGTTTCTAAGTATGAGAGTATGCACACATGCCAAAAAAATATGAGAAAACAAGATCACAAGCAAGCAAAGAGTTGGATCATAGCCAAACTAATCCAGTCCAATTACCAAGATGTTAGTCATGCTGATAGGCCCAAGAAAATAATTCAGGATTTTCGAAAGGAATTTGGCATAAACTTGTCGTACGAAAGGGCGAGGAAGGCTCAAGAAGCTATATGGTAAGAGGGTCCCCAAGAAAATCCTACACTTTGTTAGGTCGGTATGGGGAAGCGTTGAAGATTACTAACCTGAGTACTCAATACGATTTGGAGGTGGAGCTCGATGGTCATTTCAATTATGTGTATATAGCACTTGGAGCATCTATTGGAGGTTTTGTAAACTGCATTAGGCCAGTTTTGATGGTTGATGTTGCACACTGCAAGGGGAAGTATAAGGGTGTCATGCTCATAGCGGTGTCCATTGACGCTAATAAGCAAGTATATTAGGTGGCTTTTGGGTTGGGTGGTAAGTAAAATGATGAATCATGTAGTGGTTCATGAGAAATTTACGAAAACTATCGGCACTGTCAATGGGCTAGTGTTTGTATCTGATCGCCATAAGAGTATTGTCAAATCCATCGCGCTAGTCTTCCCAGATAATTTCCACGCACTGTGTATCCATCATTTGAGCTTGAACCTAACGATGAAATTCAACAATGATAACGTGTGTGCGAATTTCATGTTAGCCGCCAAAGCATGTAGCGAATCAGTGTTTCAGTATTACTGAAACAAGTCGGCACCGTACAGGGGAGTTCAAAGGTATCTGACCAACATAAGGTTGTCGAGGTGGGCCCGTGTATACCAGGGTGGCATGCGATAGATCAGATGACTACTAATATCGGATACTGTATCAACGCAGTTTTAAAGAACGTGCAAGCACTACCAATCACCGCTTTCTTGGACCACATTAGAGCTATGCACCAAGAATGGTTCTCCAAACGTAGGGAAATAGCATCAAGACGAGAGTCAGTATTGTCTGACCACGGGGAGTGCCCCTACTGAAGCTAGCTGATTTGAAGTCTAGAAGGTACATACGTAGTGCGCCCAATTGATCACCACAAGTTAGAGATTGTAGACTGTCATCTAAACCCTCACGTCAATTTACACGAAAGGACTTGCATGTGCGGGGAGTTTGGTTAATATGAAATCGTGTGTTCACATGCACTTGTTGCTTGTAGGGTGACGAACATCGACCCAGATACCTTATGCTCCAATTCCTACACCGTCACATCTTGGTTGGCCAATTACGTCAAACCTATCTTTCTAATCTGCCATGTCTCTGAATGGAAAACTACATAAGGTTTTGACGATAGTCATCTTACCACCACGAGTAGTTAGTCAAGTTGGTCGTTGTCAAACCGTGCGAAGCTCATCGACATATCTTCGGGGGGTAAGGATGTCCCACCACCTCCGATCCAAGCCCTACCAAAAATGGCGGTTGCAATTGGCAAATAACTCTCAAGTATAACAAAAGAAAAAAAAAAAGAAAAAGAGTTAATTTCAGGAAACCAAATTTATTAAAAAATTACACAGTGCTACCACAAGGAGAAGCATATAACATTGTCCACTTGTAATGGCTAATATCGACCAGGAATGAATTATGCTAATAAATCATTTTCAAAGAGATATGACCAATGAACTAACAAATCTAAGAGGCATGTGAAACAATGTAACTAAAGCTTACCATGATGGGGTACGGAAGAACCCATCCAAGAACTGGAATCTGGTACAAAAATCCTTTAATTGAGGGCCAAAAACCACTACATTAGAGACATCAGCGTGTAAGAGAGATGTTATTGATATCAAGCTCATAGTTCCAAATTTGGATAAGAAACTAACCCAAAGAGAAGAAAGCAGCCACAAATCTCCAAAAGTATGCCAATTATGGGCCAGCGAACAAAAATGAAGAAGAGGCCGAGAAGAAATGATGCAGAACCCTGAAAAATTATTAAAGATACTTCAACTCCATGACATTTCAACATATGGATTATGTTTATTCTTTTTTTTTTTTTTTTTGAAGCAAACAAACGGTAATTTGATTTTGTATTTAACCAATAAAAGTAAGATCAGTTCCATAACATAGAGTGTACATTCAACTATTAGTACCTAATGCTCTAAGTAATTTCAACTATGAAAAAACGCTCATTAATGGAAGAAATGGGAAGTGTGAGGAAACCTTTGATCTTTAAAAGAGCCAAAACCTAGGCGCTGATACAGCTCTAAGTACGTAAAAGAACAACAAACCTAATTGGGGTCAGATCAGAAACAGCAGTGTAAATCATAAATGAACCAAAGAAGCTTCAATGAGAGAGTGCCGAAGAAAGAAGCGTGGCAAACAATAAAAATCCAAATGCCTAATCTTCTTAGCTCTTGAGTTAGCTTAACTTTCCACCTTTTTCACTAAATCAATCAGTCGATAATTGCTAAGAATCCATGGCAACGGTGGCATCTGCCATCGGTGCACCTGAACACCAAAAATGAAGGACATGAACGGCAGGTGGGTCGTCATTGTTGGTCCAATCGGCTTCTTCTTCTCCTTCAAAACCATCCCCCTTCCCAACCTTCCCAAGGATATTCCTCACTTCGTTTGCCAGCTCAATCACCATATCGTCTTCGTGGCCAATATCAAACAAGGCCTTTTCCAACCGGAATAGATAGTCTCTATTGTTCCCACATGGACTAGATGCAGTTGCAATTTGGCTAGCCATTTGCTCCAAGGGAGCTGGTCCTAGATAGTATTTGTTTAGCACTTTATCAAATGTAGATGTGAAAACTAAAACTTCTGTCAATGTGGGTTCCATGGAGTCCTCATCCTTGTAGAAGTCCACAATAGTCTTTTGATCATACTCGCACTCTCTCTTCTTTGGATACTCCATGGCCTCTCTCTCTCTCTTTCAGGACCTCCACGGATGCAAAATTCAGCACCCCAGCAAATTGATCCTTCTTTGGGTTCTAGAGTGGAAGTTCTAGCAGGATTTTCAGGTTTACCTCTATGATCAATACAAGCAAGATCAAACACACATCTATAATCTCTAATGAAACCTATCACTTACTCATCGAAGTCAAATCTTGGATTCCATACAAGAGATCCATAGCCAAAAACCCAAAGAACCATGATTGAATTGGTGTGATACCAAGAACTCCAACGAAAGGAAACAGACAATTCCTATTAGAAAATAAAAGGATATAAAAATTGTTGGGAAAGGACCATGCATCCTCCCTATATTGAAAGTCAAGAGATTGCCAAATGAAAAACAAACACATAAAAAAAACTCACAAATTGGTAATGATTAAAGATGGGGCAACTACAATCAAAGAATAAAAAAATGTTGACAAATAATGAAATAGAAGTATTAATCTTCATCCATTCTGGTATAGTTAAGCTGTCTCTATGAAGATTTTTGGAAGTGGACCCAGTGTTTTCCATCCATGGCTGCCAAATTTTCTTTCCGAGGAAACAAAATTTTCATTGAAATATTGAAAAGATACAAGTGCTCATAAGTACATGTAACCTTACGAGAAAAAGAGAGAATAAAAAACGTGAAAACATCCATGGCTTCCAAAAATTAGTAAAATCAGCCTTTTATACACTCCCTACATAACTTGAGAAAATTATGTTATCTTTTAAGCTATGATCCCTTTGAGAAGTATCTTTCGATGATGATATCTCTATCCTTTACAAAAATAAATATCCATATCTATATAAATGCACATTCACATAAACGTACATTTATGTAAAACACACTTTATCCAATTATTCAAATTTCACCAAAACCTTTCAACTTTCTTTTATGTACATTCAAATGAGTTCATGATCAATGTAGGAAGTTGATAGAACACAGAGATAGTGTTTCTATTTTATTGATACCTTCAACAGAATTACAATATAAAAGCAGTAAAAGAAAAGTAAAAGAGCCCTAACCCTCTGCCCTTCCTCTCTTTCAAGGAATGTTGCAGCCCTAATTCTTCACCAAATTCTTCACCAAATTCTTCATACCCTTCTTCCCTCCTCAACTTTCTATTTATAACCAACTAATTACCAACAAATCTAATTACCCTTTTACCCTTACCCTATACTAATCTAGGTATCTAACAGAATTATTAGAAGGAACCCACTAAAACATAAATTAAAGGAATCTATAGGCTTTGGAAGGTCTCGTAAAATTAATGAGTCATAATAATTTATGTAGCAATCTACTAGAAATCTATATGGTCAACGTTTGCAATTAACTAATGATGCCTGATGCCACACTTTTCATCCTGCCATTCTATCCCTATAACATCGTCAAATCTATGCCAAATGTAAAACCATGTTTAAATCTAATAAAAAAAACATAACAAGTACTTTGATTTGCGTCTTCTTTTTTCCTTTTAATGGAAACCAAGCTTTTATTAGGAATGAAAGAAAAAAAGGACATTCAAAAAAGAAATAAACAATAATAATAAATAAAGAGCAACAGATGTATGAGCCAAAGTAAAACAAAGAAGGCCAATCTAACAAAAACAAAACCTAAAAGTTACATAAATCCTTATTTACTGAACCGAAAGAAGGGTATGGAACCTAGAAAGGGACCAGACCTCCTCCTAGCATGATAAGTACTTTGGCATACCTTGTAATTTGCTCGACTGGTAAATAGGTTCCATGTAGAATGCCAACCAAGTAAAAGTGCCACTCCGATTAACCAAAACATCTGATAAAATATGTTTTTTTCAAACATAAAAAAGGATGGGTAATGGAGGAACAAAAGCATCAGAAAAGTCAGCATCCTGATACCTACAGAAAGCAACATCAAACTATCGAAGGGACTTACATTTCCTAAAGCAAGCAATCCCCTGTCAAAGAAAAGGATTACAGCCAAAAATGTAAAAAAGAAGCCAAAACCAATCAGCCCAAGTCCAACTCCTGCATTTCAAAGAAGATACAGCTATTAGCTGCTATGTATTGCAGATCCAAACCAACAACACACATTCTCAAATTTCTAAAAGAAGCCACCAACACAGAGAAGGAACTCCATGAACTTAATTTTTCAAGATGACCATTCTACTTCAAAGAATTGAGAATATTTAATACTAAAAAGATGTGTCCATAATATAACCAAAGAGAAATGAGTGAAGCACATTAAGGCTGCAAATAAATTGCAATATAATGCTCACGTTTTTGCTCAGTCAATTCATAGGCCATTGTGTTGACTGGTGTCTATAGAACTCAGATTGGCAGTCACACAGAGAAGAACCAGCTGCCAAATTTTAAGCAACAGCAAAAACTAACATTATTTATGAGAAACTGGGGTAAACAACATTTAGAAACCAATTCACAGAGTAAGGAATAAGTAAACCTGATATGATTATATCAAGAAATTTCAAGAGTCAGCTATTAACTAACCAATTATTGTAACCATAACATGTTAACATATATAAAGAAATGAAAAAGGTTGTGGAGTAAAAGCAAACAAATAAATGGAACTTCTTAACTGCACGAATTCCCCAAGACTAATGAGTAATGATAGCGATAGTTCAAAACTGAGCAATGGTTCCCTGGGAATAAAGATGAGAAAAAAGATGAAGAAGAAATAGACGAAGATTGTAAAGAAAATTGCTACATACTTGATTGAGGACAGAGTTGAGCTCCTAGATGGGTTGGTTGGGAGTTTGGGACATTAGTAGATCAGATTCGTACAATTTTCCAATTGTAATTCCTAGCTAGACGTGGAGATGTGCTGTAACAAGAACCCTAAATTCCAATTGCCAATTGTTTTGATATATAAAAGTGCTTTTACTAATTTCAAATAACATGGAAAAGATTTGCCCGGTGATGGTCGGAGTTGGTTGTTGGAAGAACCTGTTCGCACGTGAGATGTGTTTCGTTTGCGATGTAGTTCGATCCCTTTCAGTCCTTTTATTCTCTCTTTCGTGATGTTTTCTTGGATTTATAGATGCTTTGATGAGCCTCTTGACTATATAATTTCTTACTCCACAACTTCTCTAATTTATCAAGGATTTTGTGAGGTTGGACTAACTCAAAGCTTGTGTCCAACTAAATGGATTTGGGCTATTACATTTTACCTAAACTACATCTTTTACTAATTCGTGTTTTCAATTTTAGTTTGGAACACACGCAACTTTTCGTTAGTTTCAATTTTAATTATTTATATTTTATCATTAACATTTGTCCAAAATTTCTCATTCAACATAACCCTTCGATATTTTTTATTCTCAAAAGGAACCCAATCGAAATAAAATTATAATAACCAATTCTACTACTAACACCACTAAAACATAGAAATAACCACAAGTCTGAGTAATTCTATGGGTCGTGTTGAACAATGTTTTGTTAAAATAAAATAAATTATTTTACTACCCAAATTATAAATTTTACACGTAAACATAAAATATAATAAATTCATTACATACAAGGAAACGTAAAAATTTTAGTATCAACTACCTTCTAAAAATTACAAATTTTACGTACAAACATAATTCTTTTCTAATAATTGTTTTTACAAATTTTACATACAAACATAATTCTTTTCCCTTTTAGAAATTAGTTGAGAGAATTATGTGGAAATGTCCGTATATACTATTGAACCAACGTGGCTATTTTCACCGGAAATGCGCGCGAAAAGTGGAATCGGAGAAACATTGTTGTTGAACAAATGGAGCGGAGAGACCAAGAAAATTCTACCTTACACCAACCATTGATTCCCTCCGATTTCCCTCTGAATTCGAACCATCAATTTCGATTACCCATCCCCACGTCCCGATCGCCATTGTGTTCAATTCGAACTAGAACGGGAGCTATGGGGACGTCCAAGATGGACAATATTCGCTGTTCCACAATTGTTTTGGGCATTTCCAATGCCGCCATCGCCCTTCTCGGTGGATTTCTCATCCTCGTTCTTTATCCCTCTTGTGAACGCCGATACATTCTTCCGTTTCTGGCCGTCTCCTTGGTTTCTTGCATCAGAATCGTCACCATGGTTCAGAGCGGCATTGCTCAGGAGGCTACGGCCAGAACTATTCTCGAATCTCCCGGTGATACTGCTGCTGTTGTTGACACCGTTATGCGCCGCGAGAGACGGGTATTTGGCCGCTTTCTGCACTTTCATCTTTTGTATTGTGAATTTGGCGTAGGAATGCTTTAGGGACGTTTTTCTTTTTCAGAGACGAAGTATGATCACAATATTTTGATCTCTTTCGGTAGCTGTTTTGGTTACTTCTATAATCATCAAAATTCAGAATAGCTCCATCTGATGTTCTGAGTAAGAATTGATATACTATTGCGAAATTAATTGTGAGGAACAAGTTGGGCAGGACTAGTTGTAGATGCTTTAACTTCAGGGGAAATGTTATGTATATTATAAGTCCTTTAATGGGGTGGACAACTTGCTTTCTTTCCCTCCCTTGTCGATGAGAGCTGGAAAGACTTCCCCTTGTAAAGACGATCGAGAGGAAAAATTTCAATCCAGCAAGGGATATGTAGGGAAGAGCATGGTGGTAGTGAGAAACATGAAAGGGGAGAATATCAAAATCCAGCCTTTAATGAAGTACTTTAGCATGAGCTCGGCTGCCTCTCCATCCTTGTTTCTCTTTCAAAGGTGGTGGGTTTCTTTTGGCTGCATAGCTGTCTCTGGAAGCTCTTACTTGTGTTTAGCTTCTGATGCAATTACACATTTAAGATGACAGTTACAGTTAGGTATTAGTTGTTTTCTGTTTTCTTTAAACTAATCTGTTGAAATAGCTGATTAGTTACACCCAAACAAAAAGACCCAAATACAACTTTGAATTACATCAAAGTGGTATCAGAGCAGCCCCGATTCTTGGACGGATGACTAGCCGGAGAGGAAATAACCCAGCCACGGGGGACGACCGTGCGCAAGAAGAGACGGAGGACACCGCCGCCCTCTCACCAAGGACATCAATGGTTCGCTTGCTGGCCGTCGAAGACTCCCTGGGAGATTTACACCGAAAGATAAACAGAGTCATGGATAACTTCGAGCTGCTAGCACGGAGGATTGACGAATTACCGGCGCCACCCTGACTCGAAGCAAACATAGCAGGCAGTGGCGAAATCAACAACAGACGAAGGCGGCGTGGACGGGGAAACTTCAGAAACCTCCACAACCCGCGATACGCTAACGGAGGAAGGCCCGATTACAACCCACCGCCACAATTCTACGCCAACGAGCATGAAGGACAAGAAGGAATACACGAAGAAGAAACCTGGAGCGACGACGACCAGAACAACCCCTGGAACTTCGCAGACGAAACACAGAGAGGGCAGAACGGCAGAAGATTCGGCGCGCGGGGAGAGACCCATCATGACTTCAAGATGAAGGTTGACTTACCTTTATACAGCGGCAAAAGAGATACCAAATCATTCTTGGATTGGATAAAGAGTACTGAGAATTTTTTCAGTTACATGGACACCCCCGAACAGAAAAAGGTACGCCTTGTGGCCTTGAAACTCAAAGGGGGCGCATCAGCATGGCGGGAGCAACAAACGACCCGTACGCTCATGGGAAAAGATGAAGAAGCTGTTAAAAGAACGATTTCTGCCTCCGAATTACGAGCATACCTTATACAACCAGTACCAGAATTGTCGACAAGGCACCCGAACGGTCACCAAATACATTGAGGAGTTCCACCGATTAAGTGCCAGAACAAACCTAAGTGAGAACGAGCAGCACCAAATAACCAGATTCGTGGGAGGCCTACGCTTTGATATTAAAGAGAAGGTGAAGCTGCAACCTCTCCGTTTCTTATCCGAGGCAATTTCATTGGCAGAAACGGTAGAAGAGATGATCGTCCTCAAGTCCAAAACCATGAATTGAAAGACAACATGGGAGCCAACGTCAACAAAGAAGACAAGTTATACAAACAAAACGAATGACCAACCGACGACGTCAATTCAAGGAAAAGGAAAGGAGGCAGACACCCAGGCCACAACCAACGAAAGGAAGGCAAAGATAGCCAATAAGGGCAAGAGCCAAAACAACTACACTCGCCCATCATTGGGTAAGTGCTTCCGATGTGGACAACCAGGCCACCTATCTAACTCTTGCCCTCAAAGAAAGACAATTGCCTTAGCAGAGGAGGAAGGCAATTTGCCAGGCGAAGACGAATCAGAACCAGGAGAGGAAACGGAAGAAATTGAGGCAGATGAGGGAGACAGAGTCTCCTGCGTTATCCATAAAGTACTCATTGCTCCCAAGGAAGAGAAGAATCCTCAGCGCCACAGCCTTTTCAAAACAAGATGCACCATTAATGTGAAGGTATGCGATGTTATTATAGATGGTGGCAGCAGCGAGAATTTTATAGCAAAGAAAATAGTCTCCAGCCTGAACTTAAAGGTTGAGCCACATCCAAACCCCTACAAGATAGGGTGGGTAAAGAAAGGGAATGAGTCCACAGTCAATGAGGTATGTACGGTTCCCCTTTCTATTGGAAGTGGGTACAAGGACCAGATCATATGCGATGTTATCGACATGGATGTATGCCACATCCTCCTAGGCAGACCATGGCAGCACGATACTCAAACCTTGCATAAGGGGAGAGAAAATACATATGAATTTCACTGGATGGGTAAAAAGGTAGCCCTGCTCCCTTTGGCAAAAAAAAATGAGGAGAATGGTAAGACAAGAGGACAACTATTCACAACAGTCAGTGGCAAGACCCTACTGAAGGAAAAAGAGCAGGATATATTCGCCCTTGTGGTGATGGACAGCGCTAATGGAGGACAACCTGGGAAGTTGGAACCACAGCTACAGCAGCTTTTTGGGGAATTTCCACACCTCAAGAAGGAACCTGACGACCTTCCACCACTTCGTTACATCCAACACCATATAGATCTAATCCCCATGGCATCATTGCCAAACTTGGCTCATTACAGGATGACCCCTCAAGAGTATAAAATACTCCATGAACACATTGAAGAACTACTCAAGAAGGGGCATATTAAGCACAGCCTCAGCCCTTGTGCCGTTCCAGCCCTCCTCACCCCAAAGAAGGATTGGAGTTGGAGGATGTGTGTGGATAGTAGAGCAATAAACCGCATCACGTTGAAATACAGATTCCCTATCCCAAGAGTTGGAGACCTCTTGGATCAACTTGGCAAAGCCACCATCTTTTCGAAGATTGACCTAAGAAGCGGGTATCATCAAATACGTATCCGACCGGGTGACGAATGGAAGACTGCCTTCAAGACAAACGAAGGACTGTTCGAATGGATGGTCATGCCCTTCGGGTTATCCAATGCTCCTAGTACTTTCATGAGATTAATGAATCAAGTGCTGCACCCCTTCTTCAACAAATTCATTGTGGTTTATTTCGATGATATACTAGTATACAGCTGTGGAAACAATGAACACTTGCTCCACCTTAGAAAGTTGTTCCAAGTATTGACAGAAAAGGAGCTTTACATCAATCAAAAGAAATGTGAATTCCTGAGGGCTGAAATTATATTTCTTGGATTTATAATCAAGAGAGGAAAGATAAGTATGGAGCCAAGAAAGGTTGAAGCAATACAGAATTGGTTGGTTCCAACCACTGTCAAAGAAATACAGGTCTTCCTAGGGCTGGCTTCCTTCTATAGGAAATTTATAAGAAACTTCAGCTCCATTTGTGCACCACTGACCGACTGCTTGAAGAGGGGAAACTTTAAGTGGACCCTATCTCAACAGGAGAGTTTTGAAGACATAAAGAAAAGATTAGCCTCTAGCCCTGTTCTACAATTACCAGACGTCTCTTCTCCTTTTGAGGTAGCAGTCGACGCCTGTGGAACGGGGATTGGAGCAGTCCTACCCCAACGAGGCCACCCGATTGAATATCTTAGTGAGAAGTTGAGTCCAGCTCGACAATCATGGAGCACATACGAGCAAGAACTATATGCCTTAGTTCGAGCTCTCAAGCAGTGGGAACATTACTTACTTTCCAGAGAGTTTGTTCTCTTAACCGATCATTTCTCCTTAAAGTACCTTCCGTCTCAAAAAAACATCAGTCGAATGCACATCCGTTGGATCTCTTACTTACAAAGGTTTGATTTTGTTATCAAACATCAAGCTGGAAAAGAGAATAAGGTGGTTGATGCCCTAAGCAGAAAAGGCTCCCTACTTACGCTCCTCTCCTCAGAGATAATTGCTTTTAAGCATTTGCCGGAACTATACGAAGAGGATGCTGACTTCGCAGACATCTGGTATAGATGCTCCAATTACTTAAGGGTTGAAGGTTATCACATTCTAGAAGGGTTTCTCTTCAAGGGAGACCAATTATGCATACCACACACTTCCCTATGGGAAGCCTTAATAAAAGAAGCCCACTCTAATGGGCTAGCTGGTCATTTTGGACAAGATAAAACCTTTGAAACAGTTTCTATACGGTACTACTGGCCACAATTAAGGAGAGACTCCAATAACTTTGTGAAGAGGTGTTCCATTTGCCAAAGGGCCAAGGGCTCTCGAACTAATGCAGGGTTATATACCCCATTACCAATTCCACAATCAATTTGGGAAGATCTCTCAATTGACTTTGTAGTCAGACTTCCTAAGACTCAAAGAAACCATGATTCAGTCATGGTGGTTGTCAACCGGTTTAGCAAGATGGCTCACTTCGTCGCTTGCAAGAAAACGAATTATGTCATATATATAGCTAACCTCTTTTTCAAAGAAGTCATCCGATTACATGGAATACCTAAGACAATAGTCTCTGACAGGGATGTCCAATTCCTAAGTCATTTCTGGAAGACCCTGTGGAAAAAGTTTGATACAACACTGAAATATAGCACCACAGCTCATCCCCAAACCGACGGACAGACTGAAGTAACCAACAGGACACTAGGCAATTTGATACGCTGTCTTAGTGGCTCTAAACCTAAACAATGGGATTTGTCCCTCGCACAAGCAGAGTTTGCCTGAGATCAACTCTTTAGGCAAATCTGGTGGAAAATTATTTGGGAGAAAACCCTCCTCATTAAACAAAACATTTAAGTCCCTCCCTTCAATTTCTAAATCCAATTTAGGGTCAACTTTGTTGGTGATATATAATTAAATTTGCCTTCAACCACTAGCTTAAGCTTTTGGATGAATTGGTGGTTTAATATGGTATCAGAGCAGGTGGTCCAGGGAGGTCCTGTGTTCAAGCCCCTGCATTGTCGTTTCCTCCCCCAATTAAAATTGATTCCACTTGTTGGGCCTTTCAGATATTTCAAGCCCACAAGTGAGGGGGAGTGTTGGTGATATATAATTAAATTTGCCTTCAACCACTAGCTTAAGCTTTTGGATGAATTGGTGGTTTAATAAACTTCACTAAGATTATCTGATTCTTCACTACTAACACTGATAGGAGAGAAAATTTTGGGCTGGTCTTTAGGACTTAAGTCAGCCTTGCATGAAGAGCCTTGCTGACAAGATGTCTTTGTAATGGAGGTGGAGGATTTTGAAGTGTTGAGACACTTCGAAGGAGAAGTGCTATTTACTGACTTGGAAAAACGCTCAGGGACTTGGATTCTAGAGCTGTAAACTTCCAAAAGATTTGGGTTATTGCAGAAATTGAATGCTTGATGGTGTTATTCCGAAAAGAGCCCAAAGGGGTAATTTTAAGGTCGCAAATCCCATTTAATTCAGATTTTTGCAGGGCAGTCCACACGTTGTTGAAGGAGGTTTGCTTGCGGATATAGTGCTCATGACCCATTAGTCTTTTCATTTTCCTTATATTTATTTTTTAAATAATATGACTTTTCACATTCAATCTTTTAAAATGTTAAAAACAAGTGGTTTTGAGATATTCATTCTTTTCTTCCTTTCTTTTATGAGTTCCACGTGTGTTTTCATTTTCATTTTAATTTTTTAAAATGACAATAACTTTCTAAATTTTGAAGTTGGTTTATATTTTTTTATATATATTTTGAATTAGATGTATGCCTATGTATTTATTTATTTATTTTTATTTGTCTGTATTAAGCTTTTCTATTTATACATTTACATTTATATCTTATCTACTAGACTAAAACTTACGATACAAATACGTTACGATATACGATTCACTAAATTCAATTTCGATACCCGTTTCGTTTTATTATTTAACAACCTTGATCATTTGTACTTTTTTGAGCCTTATCTCCTTTCATTATATCAATGGAAATTTTTGTTCCCTATTTTAAAACCTGTTGTGGCAACTTGGTGTTTTTCATTATATATTGGTTGTGAACAGTTGAGGTATAAAAAATGGCTTTGGTGGACCCGTTTTGCTTTGATCCTTGTAACGATGCAATTTGCCGGAGCAATTTACTTAATCTTCCATATGACTAACTACATTGCTCATGATGAAAGTTCAAGTGGTTGTGCTTTAGGTAAGGTGGGTGAAATCTCTCATATCTTATGTCTTTATGCATTTTTTTTATATATCCATAAGTGTCTAGGCCAACTTATACGCACCTCGACCAATCTCACGGAACAACCCGCCTAACCCTATTGATAATTTTATATAATATGTTGAATAAATCAGAAGTACATAATAATTGATTACATTTGTGAATAAATAGAGACCAAAATACTGATAAAGGAAAAATCAAAAGTGAAAAATATTAAACAAGAATAAGCCCTATCAATCCTAGTTTCGTTTAACACCCTCCCTCAAACAAGGTGGTTGGATGGTAAACAACTTGAGTTTGTGAAAAAAACATCTGAATCTTTTTACACTGTTAATCTTTCCTTTCGAATTGCTGATGATACACACCTGCCAAAGTAACTGGGATTGGAAGTATTCAAATATCATGATCCATAACCCTTGGATCAGTATTATATGTTCCATAATTGGAGTATAATTTGCTATCTGTTAGCAAGTTGAATAAGGACTTGAATTATGAAACTAAATCCCTTGGGAACTCTTGTATTTTTTAGATTTGGGATCAGGGAAGATGATTGGCTTGGCAATACTGAATTATGTGCAGTATTGTATCTTCGTAAAACAATGAGTCCTCCACCAACAATGAAACACAGTAAACATGTAGTTCACTCTAATTGCGAGTCTGTTTTTGTTACTGAGTCTTTAAACCATTAAAATAAAGATAGTCTTATCATGATGTTGCACTATCATCTTGGTCATCCCAACATTCCCTATTTTGCGTGTCTGTACCCTGCTTTATTCCTAATAAAGAGTCAGTTTTTCCGCTGTGAAGTTTATCAACTCCTCAGACACACACGTGCTCAAATTTTACCTCACACTTATTCTCCATCTCAACCTTTCTCTCTTATCCAAGGGGATATTTGGGGACCTTCAAGGGTAAAAAATATAATGGGGCACGATGGTTTCTTCTTTTAGTTGATGATCACACCCGCCTAAGTTGGACCTTCCTTATGAAAGATAAGTTTGAAACTAGTCAATTAAAAACAGTTTTTCATAAAATGATCCAAACTCAGTTTCAAGTAAATATCCAAATACTCAAGACTGACAATGCTCGTGATTTCTTCAACTCTACTCTTGGACCATAGCTTCAATCTCATGGTATTGTTCACCAAAGTTCTTGATGTAGCTCGATCCCTCATGCTCACGTCACATGTTCCAGAAAGATTTTAAGGTGAGGCTGTTCTTACTACTACATATCTGATAAAATGACTGCCCTTCCGCATTCAGAAGTTCAACACACCCTTACAAAGTCTTCTTACACTATATCCTACTTCCCATCTTGTGTCTCCTCTACTGCTAAAACTATTTGGATGTACTGGATTTATGCATTTGTATTCTCAACATCAAATTAAACTTGATGCACAATCTATAAAATGCACTTTTCTCGGTTACTCACCAAACAAAAAAGGGTATAAGTGTTATCATCCTCCAACTCACCTATTCTTTCATATCTTGGGTATCACATTTTTGAAAGTCAACCATATTATCCCAATCATGCAACTCAGAGGGAGCATAACGATCTTGAACCACAAAATTGGGACCAGGACTTTCCTTCAAACTCATCCTTTGAAAGTTCTTATGGCCTCTCCTCTGAGTCACCTCCTATTACCTTGAGACTGAACTGCAAGTTTATTCACGAAGAGTTAGACAATCTGAGACAAATGAAGTACAACCTACACAAGTTCAGCAAGGTCAGCAAGGCCAGGATTTGAATCAGAATTCCAATGTGTCAGAAATAGTACACTATAGGACGCAAGATGATCTGGACAGACCCATTGTGTAGGGAAAGGTGTTCGCTCATGTACTCAACATCACATACAGTATCACTTATCTTACAATAATTTGTCACCTTATTTTAAGGCTTTTATGACTTCTTTAGATCAAATACAAATTCCCAAAACAGTTCAAGAAGCTTTACAGAGGTCTGACTGGAAAGCAGCTATACTAGAGGAGTCACAGGCACTTGAGAAAAATAAGACGTTGATCCTTACTAATTTGCCACTAGGAAAACAGACAGTTGGATGTAAATAGATTTTCTCAACAAAACATAGACCCTACTGACAAAACACAGACCTGATGCAGTATAGAGCAGTTTAAAGCTTATCTTGTTGCCAAAATATTCACCTAGGCTTATGGGATTGATTACCAAGAAACCTTTGCACCAGTTGCTAAGTTGAACACTATTCAAGTATTTCTCTCTGTTAGTGATATATAACTAAATTTGCCTTCAACCATTAGCTTAAGCTTTTGGATAAATTGGTGATTGAAGATGGTATCAGAGCAGATGGTCCAAGGAGGTCCTGTATTCAAGCCCTTGCATTGTTGTTTCCTCAGTTGAAATTGATTTCTACTTGTTGGGCCATCTAAATATTTCAAGCCCACAAGTGAGGGAGAGAGTTAGTGATATATAATTAAATTTGCCTTCAACCACTAGCTTAAACTTTTGGGTGAATTGATGATTTAAGACTCTCTATTGCAGCAATTCTCAATTGGCCACCATTTCAGCTTGAGGTAAAGAATGCATTTCTAAATGGTGATCCATTGGAAGAGGTGTACATGGAAATACCTCATGGATTTAAGATCAAATATACTACAGGAAAGGTATGTAAGCTCTAGAAGTCTCTCTACGGTCTAAAATAGTGACCTCGGGCCTGGTTTGGAAAATTTACGAATGTGCTTAATGAAGATGGCTATACTCATTGTCAATCCAATCATACAATGTTCATCAAATGTTTCTCAGCAAGTAAGATTACTATGTGAATGATACTGTTGTCACAAGAAATGTTCTCGATGAAATAAGTCAACTAAAACATCTTCTCTTAAAGAAATATGAAATTAAAGACTTGGGACATCTATGATACTTTCTAGGAATGGAAGTAGCAAGATCTAGCAAATGAATCTGTCAGTCAATGGAAATACACTTTAGATCTCTTAAATGAAACAGGGCCGAGTGGTTGCAAACCAGTTGATACTCCTATGAATGGAAACTCAAAGCTTGGAGTTAATCCTAAAGACGAACAAGTTGATCAAGGTAGGTATCAACGACTAGTTGGAAAGCTAATATATTTCACTCATACTCAACCAGACATCAGCTTTGCTGTTAGCGTGGTAAGTTAATTTTTATACAAATCCTCTAAGGTGCATATGGAAGTTGTGTATAGGATATTGCAATATCTCAAGCACGATCCTGGAAAGGGTCTCTTGTTCAGAAAGAATACAAACAACTCTTTAGAAGTTTACACCGATGCTAATTGGCTGGATCTCCTATTGACCGCAAGTCAACCTTAGGATATTGCTCTTATGTATGGGGAAACATAGTAACTTGGCGAAGTTAGCAACAAGTTGTTTCCCGAAGCAGTGCTGAAGTTGAGTTTCAATCTTTAGTCCATGGGATTTGTGAAGAAATTTGGCTGAAACACCTTATAACTGAGCTTAAGGTCAATGTCAAAGGTACTATTGAAGTACTATGTGATAATCAATCTGCCATAGCCATTGCAAGAAATCTGATATGCCATGAGCCATTGCGAGAAATCTGATATGCCATGATCGAATGAAACATGTCCACATAGATTGTCACTTCATTAGTGAGAAAATTGATTCGGATACAATCAACTTGAGATATGTACCTTCCAACAACAAGTAGCTGACATATTGACCAAGGCATTGCGTCGAATCTGCCTTGGTGGATTAATTTCCAAGCTCGGAGTGAGTAGCATATACTATTCAGCTTGTGGGGGAGCGTAGAAAATCAAGCTGCTGTAAATTAGGGATTGTTAAGATTATTTCCTTTCTATATTATTTTTCCATATACGTTTAGATTGATTGCTTAATTGTAGGTCTTTGCTTAAGAAATCTCATGTAAGCTTTTTCTCACCAAATCAAGAAATAAGAAATACATTTCTCTTATATAGAGGTGGGAGAAGATGAGGGTACGAAGAGAGGTTGTCAACCAAGTTGAGATGTCCGGATACACTTTCTGATCCTTAGGTTCATTTGTTCTTTTGCTCCTTGTTTCCATATTGTACATTGAGCTTTTGTCTCATTTCATTATCTAAATGAAGAGACCGTTTCCTTTTCAAAAAAAGATAAGGTATCTCACCCTTAAGAATGGAAGAGGGCATACGATAAGGTCTAAACATGTCATCACAGTATTTTTAGTTTAGTTTTGTATTTTTTATTTACTGATTGTTCTTTTTTCTTTTATTTTCTTTAATTTAAACATTAAAAATCTATTGGAATTCTCATTTGGGTTGGGCTAAACACGAAATTAATGGAGTGAGCATGTCCCTAAACATATCTTTGCACAATATATGTCTATCAGAAAAAAAAGGAGATATGCGAAATCCTATATCAGACATGTATCCGAGGTGTATCTAGATGAATCTATATTGGATACAAGATACGTATCTGTGCTTCATAGCTCAACATCCTGTTTCTTGTCTTTTTCTCCTTATTTCTTTCTCACTTATTTTCCTCCATCCTAAATCATAGTTCTACTTGAAGAGTACTCAGTGGGTATGTTGTGGATCTCACATTGAAAAATGGAGACTTTGCAATGTTTATAACACATGAGTTACCTAATATAATTTTGAGATGGAACCTCATGTTTATCTAATATGATATTAGAGCCTAAACGAATACTCGATAAAAAAAAATGATCCAATTCAAGAATGATGGGTCCAAAGAGACACCATCTTGAGGGGCCATGTTGAGGATCTCACATAGAAAAAATGGGATGAGCTCACTCTTTATAAGATATATGAGTCACTACTCTTATAGCCAATTAGTTTTGAGATGGAGTCCATGTTTATCTAATGGGTTAGAGTGACTTCTGTGTCTTCATTTCTCCTTTTTTCTTGTTTATTTTTGGTTTCCATGTGTGATTGTTTGTGACTGAGAAATTCTGTTGCATACATGTGATGCAGGAGTGGCTTCAAAGGATAGATGGTGGAAACGAAAGCTACTGGTTTTATTTACAATTTTGGTGTGCTTTGTTGCACTGGTTCAGTGTTTTACTGGTATGGATGTTCTAAGGTGGAGATCATTTTATTCAACTCAAGATCATGCATGGAAAGCACATTACAGTGAGATATTTGACCATGGAATTCGTGAAGCATTATGCTGTTTGGGACGTTCCAAATACTTGTATTTCTCGTCCTCTTCCTCCTCCCTTCCCTCTCTCTCTGGGTTTTTCTTATATGCTGTACACTGTTACTCCTCATTTTCATATCCTGGTGTCATGTTTTAGGAGTGTCCTGGAAGAAGATGAGGTCTTCTCAGTAGCACAATTATTGGGTGATCTTGTTACTTATCGCTCAACTGGCACTGGGCATTTGGAATTTTTAGCAGGTTCAGTTTTAAATTTTAAATGTGTTTTTAATTGTCCTTCTATATAATTTCGCATTTGCTATAGGTAATTTGTTAAATATCTGGATCTTTTAGATAGACAGGCATTCTTGTTGCAGTATCAATTCAGAATTGCTAATGTGAAATAAGTGATGTCAGCTGTTTTGAGAATTGAACAATTTGTGCCATTTAAGAAATGCTGGATCTCTAATACCTTAAAGCTCTACAGCCCATGCACCAAGCAATGTCAACGCAAATACCTTGTAGGTTATGGAAAATATATACTATTACCAACAAGTACTATTGAAGTGCTTGAGGATTATAGATCTAGAAAAAAAAGGAGTGCTTTTTAATATTGATTTTAAAAAACCTTATGATTATGTGGATTGGATTTTTTGGATAGCGCCTTGGACAAAAAGGAATTTTGGGCCTAAGTGGAGGATATGGATGTGGAGAAACGTGAGTTACTCTTTTCTCATTAATGGGAGACGTAAAGATACAATGGTGGTGTTGAGAGGTCTTAGGCACAGGAGTGTTAATATTCATTTCGACTTGTTGGGCCTTTCAAATATTTTGAGCCCACGAGTGAAGGATAGTGTTAGATGATATATAATTAAATTTGTCTTTACCTATCAACTTAAGTTTTTGGGCCTGTTGAGATTTCTCATTGGGCTTCAATTTCAAAGATACTTTGTAATTTTTCTATTGACATGATTTTGTACCGTTAGAGTTCCTTCTTGTAGAGGGAGTCCTCCTTTTTGAACACCCGTGTATTCTTTCATGCTTTTTTCAGTGGAAGTAGTTGTTTCTACAAAAATTAGAAAAAAAACTTAAGATCTTCTTTTGCAAAACCTCTGAGGTATTTTGATTGGCATTCAACATTATCCAAATCAAGGTATTGATCCTTTTTGGGCTCTTAAACTTCCATATGATGGAGAATCTCAAGGAATAAGAAAATTTATTTTCCTATACCGAACTTCCCTGTTGTTATTTCTGCTATTGTTTTGGGAGGTGTTGTTGATAATAAAAAAACTTTCAAGTAGTTGAGCAATTTTGGAAGAATAGTTTGAATCTCACTATTGTTTTTCCTTCCTCTTGGCTTCAATCTTTATTATTATTATATTTATTTTATTTCTAGTGTTATATATCCAATTGGAAGGCCTGTATAGCTCATTAACCTCTTTTTTATTTCTCCACTTTTTAAAATATCCTTTTCATTTCCATTAATTTTTTTTTTTGTAATTATTTGATTCCTACATATTGTAATCGGCGTGCATTTTTAATCTATCTTGCGTACCTTGGATGCCTGGTTGGCTTGTGTATATATTTTTTATAGTTTGTTATACTACAGTGAAAGTTGTATCATTAGAAGAAGAAAAATGCAAAAACATTTAAGCTATTGAATTATGTTTATATATTAAAGTTACAGTATCCACTCTCTAAATAACTTTCCAGGAGTTATCATAGTTCCATTGATATGTATACAATATTCAATAACACCAAAATGTGTTGCTTTAGGTCTTGCTTTATTGCAGAGACATGGCCAACTGGTACACACTTCTGAAAATCTCATTGAGGCACCTATAGATAAACTTGAGGAGGCTGCTGTTCTTCATAAATTTGCTGAAGCAGCTTACACGGTATATCAAATGATCCTTTGATCATTTTTTTTGTCATGAGAAAATTAAATCTAATCATGCTGTGCAGGGGCCATTGCTTGATTTTGGAAGAAACCCACTCTCATTTCCTTGTGCATGGGTCTATCGACAAGGGATATTGACTCCATGGACTCGTAACAAGTAGTTCCTTTATCTAGAATTTTGTGCAATGCAGTATGTTAAGTAGGCCTATTATTATTGCGTTAACATACATTTGAAGATATTCTGAGTGCTTACGTTTCTCTTTCTAGTTTTTAGCATTTTTTTCTCTATTGTTTCCATAATAAATTTATCTGCTTTGTTTCCCACTTTTGTAGGCGGCCTGTACTCCATGGTGATAACTGGTGGCGCGGCCATGCTGCAGCCTTTCTTAAATATGTCAAGTTACCACCTGAAGTACTTCGAAGAGGGCGTGTTAACCAGGTGATTTTATTTTATCGTTCATATCTTTCTCTTCCACATCTTCTGAAAATTATTCAGATTTTAGCAGTGATAGGACTGATTGTAGCGTTTTTTGGTTTAACTTCATTTGTTGTTGATAATTTTATATAATATATTAAATATTCAGAATAATTGACAGTACATATGACCTTTTACATAGGGAAATAAATATACCTCAAAGAAACCACTAAAGTAAAATACACAAATGGAAAATACCAAAAAGGGAAATTATTGAAAGCAATAAACACAAAACCAAGCCTTACGTGGAAACCCGATTACCGGGAGAAAAACCACGATATTGTTGTTTTATTATTTTCTGATAAATAATAGATACAATGAGGGAGAATAAATATAATACACAATAGGATAAAAAAGGAAAAGATTTAGGAAATAGGGTAAATCTTCCCATAATCTTTCCATAAATGCTCTTAAGCACCAAGCCCACTAATTCTAACATTCCCTCTCAAGTTGGGACGTAAATATCAATGAGGCACAACTTGCTAACACAAAAGTTGAAGTTTGGTTTGAGAAGCCTCTTGATGAGAACATTGACAATCTGTTGGCTCGAAGGAATGTACGTAATGCATATGCTCCCATTGTCAAGTCTTTCTTTGATGAAATGTTGATCAATCTCATTGTAAGGCCTTGTCCTTCCCAATGCAAATACTGATAGTGATACCTTTGGTCCATCCATGGCCTACGGGGATATTAAACTAAGATGCTAGCATTTTGCTTGCCTCATTATTTTATTTTTGCATTACTCCTGTATTGAAGTTTGTTGTCAAATTTTTAATTTTTCTTGTCTTTCAATCATTTTCGTATCACTTTGTGATTATTGAACAATAATTGCTTGACTCCTTATCTTTCTAACCATTTGATGCCTCATCTACTTTTAGGCAAAGTGTGAAGCTGCATACTTTGTTCTGGTTCTTCATGATGTGAAATGTTTGGTGATTGCCGTAAGAGGAACCGAGACACCTGAAGATCTCATAACTGATGGTCTATGTAGGGAATACACACTTACTGAGGAAGATTTGGATGGGCTGATTAAGTCTCTCTCTCTCTCTCTCTCAAAAACATTAATTGAATGATTAATCTTGATGGGTTCTAATTAGATGTTCACTGTACTAGGCTGGATTTTGTTCTCATTGTTGTAATAGGCTAGTGTTAGCTGAGATATGATGTTTTGGTGCTAAGGGGATGTCAACCTAGTTGAGATGTTCGGGTGCACCTTCTGATTTGATCCATATTCTTCTTTCGTTCGTTTAGACTTCTTTATTTAGCTCTTTGTATAATTCTCTTGTACATTGAGTTCTTATTATTAATAAAGAAGTTTGTCTCAATTTCAAAAAAAAGAAATTAGATGTTTACCTCGTAAGAGAGTGCAAATCTGCAACAAACTTACTTTTGGTCCTCTCACTTTTGTTTTTCTTAGTTTCTCTCATCCGTTAAAGGTTATATTGTATTTTTTAGCATTAGTTTCTTTCATCTTGTCAATGAAGTTTTTTGTTTCTTTTTCTTTTATTTAAAAGATTTGGTTTCAAATGTTTTTCTCATAGTTTTTTACATGCCAGAATAAATCGATTGCCTATTGCTGGATAGTTCTACTGCAAACTCTGTATTTTCTGGTTTCTGTCTTCAATGTAGATTTAGCATACCCATTGGTTGCTTTTACATAGTTCTAATGTCTTTCAGAAGTTTTTCTCCTGGCTTTGCACTATCCTGGATGCATATTTTTTCAAAATTTTAAACCTTTTCCAACCTTTGCTTGTTTGCAGTTGTGACCATATTCAACCCAGTGTGAAGCAGAGGATTATGTCGTCCTTCCCGCACCATGCCCATTCGGGGATTCTTGAGGCTGCCAGGGAGTTATATATGCAAATTGAAGGAAATTGTAGAGATCATGATGGTAAGTTGGATGTTTCTTTTTTATTACCGCTCTTTAAACGTTCTGACCTTTTGTGTTCTCCATTTTAGTTTGTTAGTAGTACCTAGAAATTCCCTTTCTTTATTTTGGTACTGAAGTTTGAGACTTGCTTGATGCCACTGTAGAAGAAGCTAGTGGATGTTTCTATTTTAACCAATGCTTTACGGTTTACATTTAAAGGATCTGTTGGTCTCCCATTGGTATAAAATTGAGCTCGGTCATGATTGCAAAATAACTTCAGAAGGATACCCAGGAAGAAGCATAGAACCTAAGATGTTACATTGTCCCTTTCGAACCCTGACTCTATTTTTTTATTGTACCGTGTATTTTTATTACCCAACACGACACAATCCCAAATAAGCCTTGTGAGAATGGGAGTCCTCAAACGCTTAAACAGGCGAGAAAGGATTGCTTAGGTTCAACTATTTTAAAGGGGACCTTGAAAGTTCAAAGAGAGACTAAAAACAAGTATAAAGTGAAAAAAAAATAATAGTTTTTTTTCTTTTAAAAACAAAACTTCACCATATAGATCTTTTTCCTACCCTACAATTGCAAATTAAATAATTACGAAGGAAACTAAGATACAATTAATGGGTTAGAAAGCCCATAAACATATTACTAACTGTAAAGCCCAAGTTGGAAAAGGTGGCCAGTGGCTTCTTTCAAAGTACATATCAAATAACTTTTGCTACTATTTTATAGATTAACAGTACATTGAAACTCATTGAGCTTCTTCCATTCAAAATAAGTGAGTTTCTCCGAATTTATTCCCGAAATGTTTGCCTATAAACACAATTACTATTTTCTGTTCAAGAAAAATGTTTAGAATCTTGATCTTATATTCTTTAATTGATTTTTTGGGCTCAGGATATTTTGGCTGCTCCAAATTTTGGGCATCTTTTAGTTCTTTTTATCCATTTTTTAATGTTGGGGTCAATTCCCTCACTCTCCCCTTGAGGTTCTTTAATCAGGTCTTTCTCTCAGGTTGTCTACTCTTTAGCTATGAGACTATTTCAGGTTACACTCAGGGCTCTGTTTAGTTGTAGTAGGGAAACCAATGTCTTTTATTTATTATTATAATTTACTTTTTATTTCAAAAGGAAAAAAATTTCTTCATTGGAATAATGAAAAGAGGCTAATGCTGAAAGTACAAGAAACCTGTAAGAACTAATACCAAATACCAAAGATAACCAACATATTCCAAAAAAAAAATATTAAGAAGAGAGAATAAAAGCCATTATAATTTAAACAAATATCTTGAATTGAATATCTTGGAGGGAATCCGAGATGTTTCGGAAAATCAAGGAGTGATGTATTTAATTGGAAGCTTAAGAGAAATACTTTGGAGCATGTGTCATATAGCACATGGATGAATTAATAGCAATTCTATCATAATGTCAATCATTCTCCGTACGAAAAATATATGCTTATATCAAAATGTATCCCAAACTTAAAACAGTTAATGGACAATTTCCAATTTACTTCTTAATCATATTAATTAAATATATATGATGTTCGAGTTGGATGTAAAATATTTAATGCATTTTTTTAAAAAAAAATTGTTATTATAATGATATACCGGTGGTTTTTATGAGTTGTAACATTTCAAATAATAAATGGTGAAATTTAGTGAACTATTTTTTTATGACACCCGTTCTTTCATTAGAAGAATTGTCAAAAGGGTGTGTGAAGCATTATGTCTATGATTTACCAATTTTGAATGATTGTTGAGTGAATTGAGGGGCAGGATCTGAATCGTGCGGTCTTCTTTCTTCATTGCTGGGTCCTGGGTGCGAATGTGATGGTTATCAGGTTCGCATTGTAGGGCATTCCTTAGGAGGAGCTATTGCAGCATTACTTGGACTAAGAGTATGTTACAACTTCTATTCCTTTTTTTCCCGCCTGTTTGTATGTTCCGTTTTTTAGGAAGAGGACAATAGTATTTGACCTCTAAGTAGGGTTTCTGGTCATCCTCGTTTTCTTCTGTTGCATAAATTTATTGTTTATGAAAAAAATGTGTCTCAATTATGAGACTGTTGTAAAAGACTTCCAACCAAATCATCTAGGAAGGACTACTAAAGTCAACCGAAGATATTAAAAGTGAACTAATAGGCTACAACTAGTATGCAGTGACACATAACATTAAGGAATGCAACATGTAATGATTGGGAAATTTAAGTAGCACACAAGTTTCATTTACATGTTACATCATGTGATCTATCTCTCTTGGGTAGGTTGATTTCAACTAATTTTCATTAAGCTGGCAAATTTCCCTTCAACTTGTGGATTTTGGACAGGGTTTCTTTTAGCTTTTGGTGGATTTTCCTCGAGCAAGGAAGCAATTTTAAGTTTGACTTTCCTTACTTCGACATTTTAGGATATCTGGAAAGAAATGAATTAGAGGATTTTGAAGACTATCATAGATATTTTCGAGACGTGGACTAAAAACTCTTGTGATTTCTATGGTCCTCTATAGTACCTTTCCTCAAATATTCCTTAATTTCAATGTTGATAATCTGGGGAGTTTTTTTTCTTTTTTTAATGCCTCAGCAATATTGGACTTGTCTTATAGAGAAGAGAGAGAGAGTGAGGGCCGGGTGGTAGCATCTTCATTTATTTTCACTTTTGGATTGAGATGCACATTTGAATTAATTTAGCCGCTCACCTCTATTTTTGTTTATTTTGACATAGTTTGAGATGTGTACTTTGACAGCCTTGGTGTGAAACGATCTACCTTCACTCCAATGGCTGTCAAACAACATTGCTTTGGATCTTTTTTTTCTCTAGTCTTTATTGTGAAACACCTGCAAATTGATGTGATGCTTTCAGTATTTCTGGAAGTCTCATTTGATTATTACAACGAATGTCGTAACCCCATGTTATTCTTACATTCGTTTGTTTGCCAGAGTTTAAAGTCATTTATTTCATTTTCAATATCATATATTGTCGTACACAGTTATACAGTCGGTGTCCCAGCTTACATGTTTATGCATATGGGCCACTTCCGTGTGTAGATTCAATAATAGCAAGTGCTTGTTCAGAGTTCGTGACAAGGTAATGTAAACTTCTACAGTTCCCTTGATGATTTTAATGATGAAGATTACTTAGTTTTTTTCACTCTATACACCACATTCTTTGAAATTTCTGCAGTATTGTGTTCAACAATGAATTTTCATCTAGACTGTCAGTTGGATCGATTATGCGTCTTCGTGCAGCTGCAACTAAAGCACTGTCACAAGATAGCAAGGATAAGTCAACCCCAATTTTCCAGCTTGCTCGAAGATTCCTTTATTTAAGTAATTATCAGAGAGATGTGAAAGAAATAATGAATTCTCAATCAGAAAAGTATCCTAGGCAAATTGAGGCAGATGACCAGGGAATCTCCTCCAGTTATCAGCAGAACGAAACTAGTGGTAGGTAGTGTTTTTCCCTGTGATAACAAAGCTTCGATCTCAAGCATTATGTTTAAAAAGCCATAGCTGTAATCTATCATCTCTCTTGGGGGAATAATTTAAAAAATCTAGTTGCGGAGATAAAATTGTTAATAAGCTGTAAATGAAATCGATTAAACAAATATGTTGTGACTTGAGAATATCAATTTAGTTATACATTTCAACCATCATGGGTTAGCCTAGTAGTAGAAAAGGAGACAGTCTCAATAACTAACTAAAGAAGTCATGGGTTCAATCCATGATGGTTATCTACCTAGGAATTAATTTTCTATGAGTTACCTTGAAACCCAAATGTTGTAGGATTAGGCAGGTTGTCTCGTGAGATTAGTTGAAGTACGCTTAAGCTGGCCTGGACACTCATGCATATTAAAAAGAAAAAAAAATCTAGCTATACATTTGGCAATGCTTTCATCCATTGGCAGTGCATGACCCTTACAAAAGAAGTTTGCCGTAACTGCAGCTATGAAGAAAGAATACCAAGAATCCTCTCTCCTGGCAAAGAATCAAATCAATGCAAATAATATCACAGTTGAAGATGATGAGTTCTCCAATTCTGATGATCTGGTATCTCAAATTATAGAAGCTGTTGAAGGATCTGAAAATGACAACTCAACTGAGAATTTCTCAGAGATGTACCTTCCAGGCCTTTTAATCCATATAGTTCCTGAAAAAAGAAGGTTCACTTTACCTTTCTTGAACAGCTTGAGGTGCCAAGCTCTTACAGATGATTTTAAAGCTTATGTTGCAAACAGAGAGAATTTCAAAGACATTAATGTATCACCTTCAATGCTCTTAGATCATCTTCCTTGGAGGTACACTTCTAACATTCACCCTTATGATTATCCGGTTTCTATCCCTTTTCTGGCTCTTCTTTTGAAACTTTATTCCTTTACTTTTCAGATGTCACGCTGCTTTGCAAAGGCTTTTGGATGCACAAACTGCCAAAGGTTCACTTCATGAAACTCTGAATGTGTAAATAAAACAACATAGTTGAAATTAAATTTTTAACATTATTTGGAAATAATTATAATTATAAAATGAGAATCCATTCAACTGTATTTTATTCTGTTTATCTCTCATTCAATTTGAGTTAAAAGTTGCTTATTTAGTTATTTGATGGTTCTTGAGTTTATTGCCATGAAAGGAGTCATGTTGCAAAGTTCGTAAACTATAAATTACCACCATAAATATCTTTAGAGATTCTTTCGAGGAAAAATTACCACCATAAGTTGCTTCTTTAAGGTCTCATAACAATGTGGGTGTATCTCTAGAGGTTCTTTTGAGGAAAAATTACCACACAAGTATCTCTTCTTCAATATCACTACTAAAAAAACCATTTTAAACCTCAAGTTGATAAAGTGTTCATTCTAAATTAACAACAATCGATAAATACACTCTAATGGAGTTGATTTTCGATGCTATCCCATTTTAGGGTTTTTTACTTCTTTTTTTCTTTCTCTTGAACATCTGGCTCAGATTTGGTTGTTTTGACTTCTACCACTCATTTTCTTAATAGTTAACTGAAAACACTCGTAAAGTTAAATATAATAAAAACGACTTAAAATAAAAGGCAAATAATGCACATTTTAAATGCATTTTAATAACCAAGGGGGTATTGTGCAAGATGAATATAAATTTCATGAAAAATTTGCAAGAGTTGAAACTGGGTATATATGAATGAGAAAAAGTCCACTTGTTATAATAACATCTTACTTTTTGGATCAATTATCATCTATGGTGTGAATCTAATAGAATATTATCAACTAGAAACAACAATAATAATCAATTATGGACATACAAAATTTTAACATAAAAAACTCCCTCAACATGACAAATAAAAAACTACGAACTGAAGCCAAAATCTCGACTTTAATGTGTTGTTGCACTTCATATTGCCTACTGATTGTCTCACAAATGGAATAGAATGTCAAGATCACAAGTGACCAAACCATCTAGTTATGTTGCCTGGTGAAACCGAAATTTGCAAAACAGAAACAAATTAGTATGACTGAGTCGCGGATCACGTTTTGCGGTTTTGCTCTCTTTGTGAAAATAGATTGATCGTCTTGTCATCTCCACTATAAAACAACATCTCGGTCTTCAATTGATTTTGCACCAAAACCAATTGGAAAACTCAAGAGTAAACACTTAATTGCTTGGAATACCACGAAGAGTTTATTCGGAGAAAACAGTTTATGTATATCTCTTTGGAAAAGAAAAGTGACTCATATATATATATAAATGTGGGGAAGAACCAAACGGTCACAAAACATGGAGGAGGCTAACCAACAGTAGAAGATTAATGACATAACAAAATTCAATTATGCCATTTATTTTGAAAAACGAAAAACCATTTAATTAAAAAAACAATTTTGGGTTTTGGAAAGTCAAAGAAAACCGTTTTATAGTAAAGAAACTTTTAGCAAAAAAAATAATTTATTATTTTATTCCTCCACGTCACGCCACGCCTGACAGACGGTAGGGGGGCGCTTAGAGATACATGCATATTTACATTTTTCTATCTCCTCTCTCCTTCCAAAACTGGGATGCTCTAAGCGTTCAAACCCATTAATGAATCAATGGGTATATGAAGCGACTTCCACATTGAAAATTAATCAACATGGGAATAAAATAAAAATATATTTTTTTTCACAAATTTTTCATCTAAGAATCCCCCACTTTAAATTTTTTTGAAACATTTTCATCTAGTAGTGTTTGTCTCTATAGTGTTGTGCTTAAGTAAAGGTGTTTGATGACTTGAACCTTTACGTAGTGACAATAGTTTAGACTTTAGAGTATTATAAAGTAACTCATAGTTTTATACTTTACTTCTAACGCTATTGCACACACAACATAATTTGAGTGAAGTTCTAAAATAGCATGTGCTTTATGGTCTTGCACATATATCCCAGTTTAGTGAACGCTCTAGGAATTTGCCCAGAATTCCATAGGAAGCAACACTCACTTCCACATTCACAAAGGTGAATCTATCAAGAGTACTGTAGTTAGGTACCCTACTTGATAACAAGAATAGATTCTACTAAGAACAGAGTTTAGCTTTCTCATATGCTCAAGATGTCATGCTAATCACTAAATCATGAGAATGGAACTCCTAATAATTTAGCATGATTCTCCTCATATTACTTGTGATCAATTATTACCCATTGAACTTGTTTCTTGGGATCTTTAGTTTTTCAAGTTTGATTTACCTCTAATTCAATTTTCAATAGTCTTGAGTCTCATTCTTTATAGGGTTTTAAAAACCTTCTCTTTTGCTTGTCCTTTCATCAAAGGACTAACCAAGTTATCATCAGACTGTACGTAATCCACTATCACTGCACCAACAATGGGAAATTCTCTAATGGTATTGTGCTTACGACGTATCTGTCGTCTCTTACCATTGTAATAAGGTTCTGAACTTTTGCAATAGCTACAGTACTATCACAATGGATTAGTATGGCTGATACCGATCTTTCCCATGTGGGAATCTCTGATAGCAAGCTTCGAAATTAGCTTGCTTCTTCACTAGCAGTAGCTAGTGCTATCATCTCTAACTCCATTGTTAACTGACTTAATATTGTTTTTTCTTGGATTTCTAAGCAACAGTTTCTCCTGCTATATTAAAAATATAGCCACTTGTACCCTTTGAGTCATCTGAGAGGGAGTTTCAATCAGCATCGTTGTAACCTTCAAGTATAGTGGAAAACCTTTGATAGTGTAATCCCAGATTTTTTGTTTTCTTAATATTTATCATTACTCTTTCTATAGCATTCCAGTGTTCTAGACTAGGTTTGCTAGTAAGTAATCCTACAACGTAAGCTATGTCTGGTCTAGTGCAATCAGCAGCATACCTCATACTACCTATGATACTAGCATACATAAATTGGTTAACACTGTCACCAGTGGTTTTGAACAATTTAACACTAGAGTCATAAGGTGTACAAGCTGGTTTACTTTCGAAGTAGTTATACTTCTTTAGAATCTTTTCTATGTAATGAGATTGATCTAAGAAAATTCCATTTTCAGTTCTGGTAATTTTGATACCTAGGATTACATCAACTTCTCCTAAGTCTTTCATGTGAAAGTTTGCACTCAACATAGATTTTACATCATTTATGACGTGCACGTTTGATCCAAAGATTAACATGTCATCTATGTATAAGCATATGATAGTACATAACCTATCTTCAGTCTTATAATAGATACATTTGTCACTCTCATTTACTTTGAATCCTTTAAACATGATTAAGTTATCAAATTTTTCTTGTCATTGCTTAGGAGCTTGTTTTAGGCTATAGAGGGATTTATCTGGTTTACAAACTTTGGATTCTTGACCGTGAACTATGAAACCTTCCGGTTGTTCCATATAAATCTATTCTTGTAAATCATCATTTAGGAAGACAGTTTTGGCATCCATCTTATGGATTAAGAGATTGTTTAGAGCAGTTATAGAATTAACACTCTAATTGATATGATTCTAGTGATCGGGGAAAAAGTATCAAAGAAATCAATGTTTCCTCTTTGCTTAAATCCTTTGGCTACTAATCTAGCCTTATATTTTTCTACTAATCCATCAGGTTTGAGTTTCTCTCTTAATACCCATTTGCAGCCTATTGCTTTGCAGCCAGGGGGTAAGTCAACTAGGTGTCAAGTTCTATTGAATTCAACTATATAATTTCATTAACTTGTATATCGTGTCTTGCAAAATAACCTCATCCATGTTTTATCGCATTTTTAATATTTTATCATAGGTTATAAGCAAAAAGTAGAGCTCATCGATAAGAATTTTACATGACGAGATACGTATAACCAATACAACAATCAAGCTAGGCGATCTGATGCACTAGCAGACAAATTGGGTTGGCGTGTATTATCGAAAAAAGGATAAAATGTACTCTATGGTCGAGAGGCCTAAGGTTATGTTTATAATATTAATGCATTTCTTCTACCACTCTTCCATTGCTCTTGTGTTAACCATTTTCAATACATTTAATTAGTTTATGAGCAACACAATGGGTTATTGATATCAAAGAATCTAAATGTATATCTTGTAAGTTTTGTTTAGCTAAACACAGCCATCAAAAACCTTGTTTATTTGAGAGAAAAGACAATCACATTGACAGTAATCATCCGACAAGTGAAAGCCCATATTTAACTAAGTGAGCAACAAAGAGATTTTAGCAATACACTCTCATCATTGAGTTCATCCTTAGCATAAGTTGCAGAAATGTCAACGTGTGCAACGAAAGCGCAGAGTGCCTAGGCATTCCTTGGCTCTTTTACAAGTTAGGGGGAATAAAATGCTATGGTTCTCTCTCTAATATTTCTCTAAGCTCTCACTTACAATTGACAGGAGAAGAGGAGAGAACTTTTACAAAAGGCATAAAGGCTAGTCCTTTTCGCTAGCTCCAGTGGAGCTATCTAGGTTTTTGTCCATTAAGACCAGTCCCCTTCATGGTAAGGAAGGAGCCCTTCTTATATACGTTTCTATTCTTATGTTCATGTCAGCATCGATTTCATCCATGTCAAGTCACATCAATTCCATCTATCATTCTGGTCTGTTATTGAATCTTCAATGTGTGATAATGTGGTTCATTACCTAGGGATATTTAATTGTCAAACAAGCTTCCTATCGCAGGGCTTGTGCGCACGCGCTCCTCCTGTGATTCACCGTGTCTTCTTTTCTTCATAATTTTGTGATTAAACACTGAAAAACATGATAAAATAGGCATGAGACTTATGCAAGTTATATTCTATTATATTTATGAATTTGCGATAAAAGCTATGCGTTTTGATATAATATCCTGCGCTTTGACTCCATTGTTCTACCTAAAAAGCTATAATAACTTGTATTTGTACGAATTATCATTCCAATTGACTCAAACTTGATAATGGTTGATTAAAGAGTATAGTTTTGAAACATGTAACATCAGGAGATACAAGATACATGTTTAGAGCAGAACAATAACAATGATATCCTTTTTTAACACGCGAATAGCCTAAGATAATGCATTTCAAAGACTTTGGATCTAACTTAGTACAACAAGGACAAACATCTCAAACAAAACAAACACAACTAAAGACCTTAGGGGCTAGGGGAAACAAAGATCTAGTAGGAAAGATGACATGATAAGGAATCTCACTTTTGAGGATAGAGAAAGACAATCAATCAGTGGAAATAACATCAGCCCGAAAGGGCTTTGGAACATGCATCTAAAATGATAAAGTGCAGGCTGTTTCAAAGTAGGGTTTTTGTTCTTTCTTTCAGCCACTCCATTTTGGGATGAAGCGTCGGCATAAGAGGATTGATGAATGATGCCATGAACATGTAAGTAAGAGCCAAGTACTTGAAAGAAATATTCACCAGCATTATTAAGATTTTGAGAGAGACATTAAATTGAGTTCGAATTTCAGCAAGAAAAGTAGAAAAGTGAGACAATATCTATGAAGAATTTTGAAAATGAGACAACATTAATGAAAATCTTTTTGCATATAAATACAAAGTAAGAAAACACAAATGTGTCTTTTGACGTACTAGGGCAAGAATTTTGAGATAACAAACATACAAAAAAAAAAAAAAGAAGGTACGAAGAGAAAAATTAACTCTTATATTGGTTTTTTTTATTACACTTGAAATCCTTTTTAAGAAATAATTTTCATTTTCATTTTTCTCACTTATAAAGCAACATTTAATTACTTTAGAAAAAGCAACATTTAATTACTTTAGAAAAAGCAACATTTAAGTATATAAATAATTTCAAAATTTTGAATATGAGAAACCTTCGGTTCTTTTTTTTAGATTCAAATACTTATGCTATTTTGTTTTAATAACTTCAAATCACTTTTAGAAACCATTTCTTTTTTTATTTTTTATTTAATGCTACAAAGCAACATTTAATAAGTATATAAATAAACTTGAAACTTTAATAAACTATTTTAAGAAAATTAATTCATTAATCTAATTCAGTTTTATTTTAGTTTTTTTTTTTAAAAAATAGAACAAATACGAAAATATCTACACCATATTGAACCATTTTAATAAAAGAAAAAAGACAGTTATTTTTATCACAGCGTAAGAGAAATATTTGTAGTTAAACCCAGACTTTTGAGTCAGCCTTCGTCTCTCTCTCGATTCCTTCCTTTTTCAAAATTTCCCTTCGTTTTGGTGGGTCTTCTTCGTCACAGAAGAATTGATCCACAGCGAACAAAGGCTTGGTTTTATTCTTTGTTTCATTCGAAAACGGGTCAAAGAGGTATGCGATTTAACAAAATCTGAGCTGCCGAGGTCAATTTCTCTTCTAAACCTAATATCTGATTTGTAATTTCCCCTCATCCTGTTGCCCTTGCCCCTCCCATTGCGATATGAAATTTGATTTATGTTCTTTGTTTGTAATCTTCTGATTCCAATCGCCATGCCTTTCTGATTTCCTTCAAATTTTGTTTCACTTTGTAAAAAAAAAAAAAAAAAAAAGGAGTAAGGAGTGTTCTATGTCTGCTATACTGAACTAATAAACTCTTCAATAATGCTTTTGGTGGTTTTGGGGCTTCAATTCTCAGTTCTTTGCATTGGGAGGATGAGGATTGTGTGTCCTTCGAGATACTTTAATTTTTGTGGCATGGTTATGTAATGATGAGAATGCCTGTTCTTCTGTTGTTTTTGGAGTCTTTCCCCCCTGAATGTTGGTGGAATTAGGCTTCCCCTTTTTGAAATTATTTTCCAAGGAAGAATTTTGTATTTGATTTCTTTCACTAGTGAAGTTAAATTGTTTATTTATTTCTGCATTGACTATTATGATATGCCTTCTGGAAAGAATTTTCTGCCGTTATCTGCATGTGGGATACTTGAAAATGATTTTGTGATCAGTATTTCCTTTTCTACTTTTTTTTTTTTTCAAATGCATTTCTTTTCCGGTGGTGCTACCCAATCATTTCTATCTTGTTCCTTGCTTGAAATTTTCGATTGTTATATTAATGTGTTAATATGATGCCTTTTAATGTGACGACATTTTGTATTCAGAGTGAATTTTGTAATGTGATAAATACTGCATCTTCAGAGCTAAATAGCATCACGTCTCTTTAACTCGAATGATTCTGGTGATGCCATCTTTCAGGACTCTATTCCATGTAATTGTTCTGACTTCTATAAGTTTGAGTTCAAGAAATGTTTATGACATTAATTTGGAATCTCCATTCGTTCTAGTGCCCCGATTTTCAACCTGAATCCAAGAAACTGAACCATCTGTTCCACAGCAGGAACACACTATGCAAATAGCTTGTCAACCCCATCCACTTGTTTACTTCTCAGTAAGGTCTCTTTCTCCTGCTCCCTTGTGCACAAAACTTTTCATTGTTAAGTTTAGGCTGTAAATTGATATTTTAATCTGAAGTGCAGAAGCATCTCTAAGAGACAAGATGGATGGAGGAATGTACAAAACTTGCATTCAAGAAACTTTGTTAAGCTTGTATTGCTGGAACCTCAGATGCATAAATTCGCTATGTCTCTATGCAAAAACAGATTGCATGCAATCCCAAATGCTGAAGATGGGGACCCATCTGCCTCTATGTCAGAAGACATCAATTCGAATCCGGTGCTTGATTCTATAGCAGGAGAGTTGTGGAATAAATGGTCACCTCCAAAATACCTATGGAGGGGGCTATCAGTTCTTTTTCTAACTGGGCAGGTGATTATGAGGACTTTAAAGGGTAAAGTCCATTGGAAAAATACTCTCCAACAGCTAGAGAGAGTAGGGCCAAGATCTGTAGGGGTTTGCCTTCTAACATCTGCATTTGTTGGCATGGCATTTACTATCCAGTTTGTTAGAGAATTTACTAGATTAGGATTAAACAGGTCTGTTGGTGGTGTATTAGCTCTGGCATTCTCAAGGGAGCTAAGTCCTGTCATTACATCGATTGTGGTTGCCGGGAGAATTGGAAGTTCATATGCTGCAGAATTAGGAACAATGCAGGTGTCTGAACAAACAGACACGTTAAGAGTCTTGGGTTCGAACCCTGTTGATTATCTCGTCACTCCAAGAGTTATAGCCTCCTGCATTGCTCTTCCAATTCTAACTTTAATGTGTTTCACAGTTGGGATGGCATCAAGTGCCCTTTTGGCTGACAGTGTTTATGGTGTTAGCATCAACATTATCCTTGACTCAGCTATGAGAGCTCTAAAATCTTGGGATATTATCAGTGCAATGATCAAATCGCAGGTTTTCGGTGCTATTATATCAATTGTAAGCTGCGCTTGGGGTATTACTACTTCAGGGGGTGCTAAGGGGGTCGGGGAGTCCACAACATCAGCCGTTGTCATCTCTCTTGTTGGCATATTTATTGCTGATTTCACACTTTCTTGTTTCTTCTTCCAGGGAGCTGGAGATTCCCTAAAGAACTGTATGTAAATTCATTGAGCCCACATACATAAAAAAGTTTCAGTTGGGGAAAAGAGCATATCAGAATCTGCTGTTTACAACAAACACGACTCCAAGAAGTTTTAACTAATGGGAAGCCATTGGAGGCATATGTGAGTTTTAGTTTCATTACTTTTAGGTTGAAGCAAGAACATTCTGGCTTGTCTTCTCTGATTGACTAGTGAAGAAGGTGCCTTTTTTACGCAGGATTTGAACGGTTCACATTTTATTCCATTTGTGATTAGTAAAATCTCTAGCACATGTTTTGTTAGTAGAGCTTTTACCAAATTTTGATTCTACCCCTAGATGGAAGGTCACTAAAAGAGCACACTTTTGGTTACCATTAGCTTTTATAATTTAAAACGAGTTAGATTCGAAATTTTCAACACATGAATGAGCCTCCCTTGGTTTCTTTACATTCATAACTCAAAATGAATGGCTTTGATTGCAATAAATAATTGTTGTAAATCTGTTCAGTTGCAGTTTGTTGTACATCAGTGACTCGTTCCAAGTTCTTGTACATAAAGGACTTGAGTCAGTTATTTTTCTCTTTCATAATGAAAATGACTTCAGAGCATATGGTTCAGATGGTCTTGTGTTCAAGTTCCTATACTGTTATTTATTTTCTTCAATTGAAATTGATTTTCATTGGTTGGATTGAGTACACAAAGTGAGGGTGAGTGTTAGATATTATATTAAGTTTGTTTTCACTCATCAGCTTAAGCTTTTAGTTCTAATCTTTTAGTTCTAGATCAATTAGTGATGCTTTCGTTTCTTACAAAAGAGAAAATAATGCAGAGGTTTATTATGTAACAGAGAAGGGTCCTTGACTTTGGCTCACTCAAATTTTAGTAGCCTCACTCTGTTTTTCCGTAAAAAGATAAGGAATCCTTTCGCTACTTACTGATCAATTTGGCTTAGATTTAGGCTTTAAAATGAGTTCCAAATTTCGCATGCGTACCAAACAGAGTAGGAGATTGATTGTTAAAAACACGGGGTAATAATGGCCTATTTTATTTGTTCCTTGGGTCAAGGAACTATATCCTTGAATTCTAAGAAAAATATAGTTTATGACTATTGGAGTTTCCATATGGAGTTTGTGGTTGGAATTTTTAAATTTAAGTCACCACTTGGCTTATTGCTTCTTGCTGGTGTATCAGACAAGACATTTTCAATCAGATTCTTTTTTTTTTTTTTCAATAATTTACATCTTTCTCGATTACTAGAGTTGAATTTTTTTGGAGAAATTAGAAAAACTATCACACTTTTGGCTTTACATTTTAAAAGTAGCACACTTAAAAAAAAACTCGTAAATTTGTTTTTTCACTTAATTTCAGCCGACCTGCACATTGAGATTCTTTTCAAATTTTAAAAATTTGTTTCAACATCATTTCTCTGATCATCTCGATTGAACTTGGAACTAAGATTTTGGGTCGAACTCGACCAAAATATCCTGGAAGCCTGATTGTTTGATACTTGTAAACCCTAAACTCTATGTTCATTCTGACCGAGATAAAACATGTTTGCTCCCAAAATTGAAGAGATTTGACTGATTTTTTTGCGTCCAAATTTCAATAAGTCATTCTCAAGCTTAAATATGTGAAGGTAATTTACTTTGAGTGATTTCATAGTTTAGGGCTGGATTTTAAGTCTGTTATAATGGTTTTTTGTGAAATTTGAGGCAGATAGAAAAATATGTAGTTGGTTTTCTATTGTAGTTGGATATAAAACTAGATTTTAAGTTAATTCAAGTGTTTTTGTTTGATGAATCTCGACAAATTGATCAATCTAAGCTCGTGTAGATGAAGAATCTCGGCTAAAATTGATTAAATTGTCCAAGATTTGTTGCAGTTCATATGCATTTTGTAGGGTCGAGATACATCACAGAATGCATATAAAACCCTTATCTCGTGGCATCCTAGTGCAATGTTGTCCGAGTTTCATTGTTAATTCATGTTATTCTCGATTGAGATTGGCTCGAATTATAGACAAACAAATTTCTAATTTAGTTTTGTTATGTATTTTTTTATTTTACATATGTCACTTGTCATCAAAATTCGTAATGCAAACTTCTTTTCCCTGCAAACTTGACTTGTTGTTCACACCTAAGGAAGATCTTCTTGAACAATAAAACCAAGTTAACAGTTAGGCAGATTATGTTTAGGAAAACCATGTTTGGACATTTCTTGGACGTTAAGTTGGTTTTTATGGACCTCTTTTTCTACATCTTGCTCAAGGAGATTGAAGAAGAACGAGAGGATGTTATTAGCTTTAAATTACTAGGTGATAAGGTATTCTTCGAACTGAAAAATTTTGACATTATCACAGGGTTGAAGTATAGGTCGAGACATGTGGTTGAATTTGAACAGGATAAAGCCCTTAAACTATGAATAGTTATATTTGGACGATAGGATAAATATGAACGGTGCTAAGTCGGGTAAAGATTATCCAAATATTAAGTTCTAGAGCGGCGAGGATCCGATGAAGATATCCCTATTTTATTTTATCGAGTTGGCGATGATGAGGAGGGAGAGAAAGCAACACATAGATTGAACCATGTTAGGCTTGATAGGTGATTTGGAGGACTTCATCAGCTATGAGTGAGATAAGTTGAGCTACGAGTGAGATGAGTTGATATGGGTTAAGACCCTGGGTAGCTTGAAAAAGGCAATGAATGGAAAAGTTGCCTTGCGTAAGAAAAAACATGTGAATAACAAATCTCTGGAGTCGTATAGTCTATATGAATTTTCCTTCGCCTTTCAAGTTTTTTTTTTTTTTTTGATAAGAAACAAGTATATTCATATAACAAAAAATAACAACCTAAGGGCGAGGGACAAGAGGGCCCCCCGGAAGAAGCTAGGGAACTAAGAAATGATAGCCTTCCAATTGTTGAAAATCATTGAAAGGCTATAATTACAAAAGTGTTTGGTGTAATTTGTACTCCACCAGTAATTCTATGCTTATTATATCTTTTTTCCATTAGTTATATGCTTGTATTAACAGTATCATTGCATTTGTAGGTTTGTGCCTACGAGATAGTGTCGTCCATTAGTGAGCAAGTTGTCAATATGGCTTCACACGATGCAATACGGCATGCATATGAAACGCAACAAATCTCACTGCAATTTCATCAATTTTGACCAAGATTCTTCATTTGCACAAGCCCAAATTGATAAAATTGTTGAGATTCATCAAACGAAACCATCTATAATAACATAGAATCTCTATCAAACTACAAAGAACACTATAACAAAACTTAAAATCCAGCCCTAAACTATGAAATTGTTCAAAGTAAATTACCTTTAAAAATTTAAGTTTGAGGATGACTTCTTGAAATTTAGGTGTGCAAAAATCAGGCAAATCACTTCAATTCTGGTAGCAAACACATTTTGTCACAGTTGAAATGAGCACAGAGTTTAAGGTTTACAAATATCAATCGCTTGAGCTTTCAAAAGTATTTTGGTCATTTGAGAATACACTTTATTTTGAAATTTAAAAACAAAACCCAAAATCTCAATGTCCAATTTGATAGAGATGAACCAAGAAATGCCATTGAAATAATTTTCTAAAATTTGAGAAGAATCTCGGTGTCAAGGTCGACTAAAATTGGCCAAGAAAATTTCTTTTATAAATTTTTAAAAATGGGCTACTTTTATTAATTTTTCCAATTTTAGGTAACATTTGATATAAGTTTCGGAAAAAAAAAAGTAATATTTGAAAATTTAGTGAAATCCGATGGTTAATATAACCCGAGATTCACCAAGAAAGCATCGATGACATAAAAAAAAGTTAAATTTTTAAATAAATTTCATTGGTCGATCTTGGACAATGTGTACCTAGAAAAACTATTCTAACAAGTTTCCAAAAACAGAAGATGTTATTTTTTAAATGTGAAAACTTTTCTGACAATTTCCCAAATTACATAGGTCATTAAGAAAAAGTTAAGTGTAAGTTAATGAAATAATTTGACTTAAAAAGTGTACTAATATCATTACGACTAGGAGACCTGGATTTAAAATATAAAAGTAAAAAAATGAACAGCAAATGCAAATACAGCCCTGTGATCTCTTATTATCTTCAACTGTTACTCTGTACAACAAACAAATCCAATATGTATATAATATGACATTTAGCTATGTATGGCACCCCAAAACTGTGAGAAAAATGATGAAATCCCTGCAATGAAGTAGAAGCCTATGCTATACATTCAAACTCTACTATATATCAACTATTATAATCTAACAATGCAAACTTTACATTCAAACCAATCTTACCACCCTCAGTTACCAACTTAGCAGCTGTTACTAGCCAATGTCCCGGAGCATCGTGTGGCCCCCTTACCACCTCAGCTGTATCAACATATTTGAGAAGCTTTTTTGATCGAACTGGGACTGGCGGTGCCTCTCCATAGACACCAGAGTTCAGAGCACCTGGGACCTGCTTCTTTTTATCACCAGCAGCTCGCTGTGTGAATGTAAATGTTGTGCTCAAATTTGTGAGGAAAGTCGACTTCCGACCAGTTTCAGGGGCAGCAGCCCACTCGGTTCTTCGAATGGCACAATTAGGCAAGTGAGTGAACTGCAGGCGGAGATGAAGTATTGTCTTGGGCCATTTCCCTTTCGTGAGTAGCTGGGCTCCTGTTACAATGTAAACACCATCTCCATCTTGCTGCAACCAGTTGGGATCATGCCTGACGACTGAAGTGCACACATTTGAATAGCTTTTCCATTTAACAGCTTCAAGGAATTGGCTATTGGAGTGGCTGTCATCAGAGCCAAGCCACCGACTTCGACTTGATACATCGGATGAGCCCATCAATCTAGCCATGACTTTGGGAAGGCTGGTTAGATGTTGTACATGTAAAGCCAACCAATTGGATCTCTTCCCTTCTAAATACAGACGAAGGCCAACTAATGGTTTCGTGCTACTTGTGACCTGAAAGGAAAATTTAAATACCAAAACAAGGTCAATAGTGAATGAGAATCAGATAGCTATGCTGCTTAATCCAGAGAAATACAAGAAACGAGCTTAAATTTTACATTGTTATGCAAATTGAATGTTATTGCTTTCATAAAGATGAAAATTAAGGTGGTGTTCTCTTCTTAAGGAGTTGCACAAATGTTCAACAAACTAACAGATTTCTTTCTTTTTCCCCCAAAACAGTGATTGAACCACCAAGAAAGATTAATGTTTTGTACGCGATAAAGGCAATATCTAGGAAAGAAAAATATAATTCCTTCCAAAAAGGAAAGAAAATGAAGAAAAGGTCTCCACAATAGAACATTAAAATAAGAAAAAACTTTTATCTAAACACGATGTTCATACTAAAAACAATTCTCAAACATACCAAAAGATTTTGAAATCATTTTTGTGGAAATACGGCAGAACAATATATGGTGCTCGCATATTACCAACCAAAACTTGTACGCTAAGAACAATTCAGAAGCTGCTAATTTATATGTTGTCGAGTGAAGATAATGCAGATTTTGTAGAATGCAAATAGAAAAAATTGAATACCTGGGTGGAGGTAACGTAAGTCCTGGGACTCATAAAAGTGAACTGCAGGGTGGGACAAGAAGCCTTCTTCCTCTGATGCCCAAGAGGCAACTCACAGAAGTTTGGTGCCCATTGTGTTGGAATTTGGAACTCCAAGAAGTATTGCAAGTCCCCCAAAGAAGGTTTATCTATAATAGCAGAAGCAATTCAGTCAGATCTAGAATGATAAATATGACTAGATTAAGGAAGAACGACTTTAATTTCATTAATCTCATTAAGAATTAAAATTCAGGGTAGGGAACAGTAATACTATTTTGAGAGAAAAAGACAAGGAAGATCAACTAATGAACCAACGTAATTATGCAGCTCAGAGAACTCAATAAGTTATTTAGATATCTCCAATTTTGTATGATATTATCCACTTCGACCATAAATTCTCATGACCTTACTTTTGATTTCACTCAGAATTTCTCATACCATTGGTGATAGTTGTTCTCCTTTATGTACTCGTAATCATCTCCTTAACTAGCCCAAGTAGAACTTTGATTACATTTCCAACACCCTCGTGCATGTGTACTATAAAAGCCTTAAAGCCCTTGATAACTTTTTTCTTTTTTTTTGTACATTCCATGAATGTGAAAGTATTTTGTAAATTTGTAGTTTGTATGGACCGAGTGTATTTAATCTGCCTCGAATACAATAGTTAATTGTAAAAAATTGTGAAATATATATGTAAAAATTTTAAGTTGACATCCCAATTGAGGGTTAAAATTTTGGAAAAATATTCATGCAATTGAAGGGTTAAAACAGTTAAAAGGGAAAAAAGGTGAAATGTATGATCCAAAAGGAAGCTCTAAAACCCTATTGCTTTAAAAAAAAATGGCAATCCATATTTTTTTCCAGGAAAAAAAAAATATGTAGATGTATCAAGTTAAAAAATTTCCAAAAAAACAAAAAATATTCGCCAGAAAAGCAGATTATTTAGGTCAAAACAAATTGCACCATATACCCATAACTTGAAAACTCAACTCAGCACCCCCAAAGACAGATTCGTAACTCAAACAAAATAAATACGCACCCTAAAAATATTCATACGAATTCTAATCAGGCACTAAGATCTACATGTTAAACGGCTATTTTTCCAGAAATAATACAACAAGGCAAGGAGTAGAACTGGAAATGAAACAGGGAAAAAAGTAAAGTGAAACAAGAGTTAATACTGCAACAAGCAAGAAATTGCTTACAGCGTAAGTACAAGTTTATTGCATGGCTAAGATAACCACTGCCTGCAACCCCAGTAAGAAGAGAAGTAATTGGTACAAATTTGAATAAGATAACCTCCGGTTTTGAGCTAACAGTTTGAAGCCAGCTAGTATGACTGTGTAGGAAGGGATCCCCTCCTCTCTTGGAACAAATTAAGGTGATTCCCTGTTACATTCAGCGTAAACATGAAAGAATTAGAGGATGAAACACTTTTCAAAACAAGCTCAGATTTTTCATTCTTGACTTACATCCTTGCTTGATGTTTCTGAAATACTGGTCAACTGTATAGAACTTGACTGCAAAATTCGTGTGAATATTTCTGGAACCTACAAGAGAAGACTATATTCAGTTACTCTTTAAAGAAATAATTTTTCAATCATTTGCACATTGTTTTAGGAAACCAATTGAATAATTTTTTTTGTAGTGGCAGACCTTTCCATCTCTTCTCCTCTGCAGAGTAGAGGGACTTCTTTTATCGGAGAATAAAATGTCTCCAAGATCCTCCAAATGCCTCCGAACCTCAGCAGGAGGTATTGGCGAGGAAGGTCTCTGCCGTACTGAAATCAAATCTTGACCACCAATGGCCGTTCCTACTATTATATGTGTTCCATATGTCTGTATGAACCTGCCTACTATTCATTAGTGTTAAAAAATATGAAACTCAAAAACCAAACTGCTGAGTGTTATAGTATAGGAGCATAGCAAAGACCAAAAACTCAACTAATCTTCTAGCATCTCGGGTCTAAAAGTGGACAACGGGCGTTCCTTTCCTCACATTGTACATTCTTTTCTTTCAAATACAAATCTACTTATCCAGCCACAAAATTTAGTACTTGGTATCATTTATCAACCAAGTAGATATCGTTATCAGAAGAAAAAACAACTTCAAAACATTCCATAACAATGAACTAGCTATGTATGCCGAATGTTGTGAGTTATTTAAAAGGCATAACTACTTAGAAGCGTTTGGGGCAAAGACTATAATAACCACCTCTTGTTGCAGTAAATACTATTTAAAATCTCCATTTAGCTACAGTTTATACTATTTCAAAATTCTTATTTGCTATAGTACTTACTATTTGCTATAGTATTTATTATTTTACATTTATCATTTTTGTTCTTTGCTACAGTGTTTACTTTTTTTTTTTTTGAAGTGTGTTTACTATCCTTCTCAAACTAAAATATTTACACTTCACACATATACTGCTATAATCTGAACTAAAATAATTTACATCCAAATACAAACTATTATAACCCAACTATAATAACCTAGGGCTAGGACTATAACAACCAACCTCTTACCCCAAACCCTCCCTTATTTTGCTGTAACTGGCACTAATTACTAAGTAGCATTCATCATATCAAAGGCTTAGCAAGTATTAACGACTATAATTAGCTTTATTATAATGTTTTCTTTTGGGTTATATCAATAAAATAAGAATATCGGGGCCCAAAAAAAATAAGAATCCACCAAGAATTGTGAAGCTGAACAGCAACTTAACATTAAACGAGAAGGCAAACACTATATCTAGAAAGTACCTGGCCAAAGATGCTGGATCCCAATTAGATGGAACAGCTTTCTTCACTTCGTCTTGCAATACAAGGGGAGATGCCGTTAAGTGCAAATAGTATAGTGCAATAAAATAACCATCAAAAGCAAGATAATTCGCATCGGCAGCATCATGGAACCAGTCTCCACTCAAATCAAACATAGAGTTAAAATAGCCCGAAGGAACTTTTCCTTGTATGGAAGATTTCTGATTCAAAGTCTCAGACATCTGCATGGAACCAAACGTATGAATTTTAGTTTTTAGAGTTGTACTGTAAAAGCAGTGCAATTTATCCAGAATATATGTCATTTGTTAGTTCCTTTTTCTCTTTTTCTTTTCATGGACCATTTCATAAAGTAAGGAAAAAACAAGTTTTACATTAATTATTGAAAACTTTCAACGATGTCAAAGTTACAAAGATTCTCGAAAAAAAGAAACATATTTTCCCCACAATTACAAGGATCCTAATAAAATAATAACAACAACAATAATAATAAACAAAAATAAGTAATGAAAGAATAAATAAATAAAGCCCCAAATTTAAAACTTTGAAAGATGATATTAGAAAAAAGTCCACAAATTATACAACTACAAAATAGTTGCAAATGACTTTCGAACTTGCACACCAAGAAGCAGCCAAAGAACCGCAAATTAATTTTATAGAATTTAGTTAGGAGGTAGTTTTGGATGTTACTTATGAGTGAAATATAGGATACATGCTTTCCCTCTTATCCAAAAAAAAAAAAAGCTATACATGTTTTCCCAATATGCCGGTAATATATACTTTTTTGCTAATATCTATGAATCGATATTCAAGTTGAGAGACCTTGGAAACAAAAAAGGTGCATAAATTTACATCTGGCGAGACTTAATAGTAAAGTCCACAAGTTATCATCGGTATTGACTATAACCACTAACCACTTACTGGGGTTAAACTTTAATCATTGTTGAATTCAATGAGTAATCTTTTGAAACAGAGCATCCACGCTTACAAAAGTTCACATACATTACAATTTGCATCCATCATACAAAGTACGAACACGGACACAGACATGGGACACCGGAAACGATATGGAGTAATTCAAACTTAAATAATTTACTGTTTTGTAGATGTTGCCGAGTCGCCGATATAATAACCAGCAAAAATTCTTCAAAAGATTGGTTGGATGAATAAAAGTAAAACTCGTGACTGTGTTCAATATTTTGGCAGTCCCACGTCGTCATGAGAAACAGAATAAGTAAGCGGATAAAAAGCACTCACTGAGTTTTGAGAAAATTTAAATTTCACCCGTGAATCAAATTCAACCCAGCTTTTGATTTTGATGGATTGAATTGAAACTTAATCCACGAGATTAAATTAAAGGAATTACTTGACCATGAGTAAATTCCAAAGAGCGCATAAGAGCAAAAAGAGATGGAAAAAAGTGGACAACCTGATTGAACTGAAGAACATCAGATTTGAAGCGAATTCGATCTCCTTTATCGCAACGAATATCCTGAGAAACTCCCCGAACAACAGCTCCATCCGGAAACACCATATCCCTTTTGTTAACATCGTCGACGACCACCAACCTCCGTCCACCACCACCATTTCCCTTAACAAATTTCAACCTAAAATCATTGGTCAGATCAAACCCTCGCCCCAAACAGTCCAAAGCTCGAACCTCAACAGATTTCTCGGGCGAGAGCATCGCGGAACCTCCAACAGCAAGGTCGTCGAAGGATGATGTGAGTTGATGATCAACAACAAAGAATGGGAGAAACCAGGCGAATGGGATAAGATTCAAAAAGGTCAGAGGAGGAAGAAGAAGAAGAAATAGAAGTAAAAGAAGTAGGTACAGATCTGAAAATTTGACCTGCCCCCAAATTTGACCAGATAAAATACGAATCATGGTAGACTGACAACAGACCAAATACGCATTGAAAAATAATGAATGAAATACATTTTTCGGATTAAGAAACTTGTGGGTCTCAAATTCGAAGTGAAAAAAATTTGATTGCGACTTTGAGGAAGAAAAATTCAAAGGTAAAATTGGTGGATACGACGGAGAGACCCCACGTGGTTTGACTCTCCGGCGGAAATGGCGGCGGAAGGTACACCGTGAAGTCAAATTTCCGATTTGATTACCAAACAAATACCAACTCCCACTTCCCTTTCCAATATCAAACTTCAACCTTAGTTGCCCTAAAAAATATTCTTTTCAAATCCAAAATCAAAATCCCTACTACAAACGACAAACTAAAGTTCAACTTTTGTGGTTGAATTTTACTAAACTTTCCATCAATTCCTCATTCTCATGATTTTAAAATTTCAAAGTAGTTCAACTTTTGTTGCATTTTGGTGCCCTTTCAGTTTTAAAAACAATCAACAATACTTCTCCTCTACACATAACCAGTCAAAATAAACACACTAACTCATATCACCAAACCATCTCAATTCAGTGTTAACCATCAACATATTCTAATCTACATATAGCAGTCAAGTCCTTTCCGTCAATACATTTCAACTTCAATTTAAGGTTTGGCAATAGAAATCTATTACCTTAACTTTACCTAAGCTCATTGATCAAGTTAAAGTTCAATGAACCAAACTTAAACATAAAGATAAAAGTTTGAAAAGTCACTTTGGTAAATCTTAAAGATTTAAATGATGAATTTTTCTCATCAATGTTGAATTGGTTTCAACCTCAATTTTGGAATTGAACTAATTGGAGAATTTTTATGGTCGGCTGGGAGTATGTTTTTTTACTAATCTCTCAGGTAAGAGATTTTACAACTAGACCTTCGAACTTGAATTTAAGAGCTTGCATGTATTTATCGTTAATGCATTGATATAGCTAATATGCATAATGTGCTATAGTTGATGATTGATATATTTATGATGCATGATATATTAATCTAAGGACGTTATGATTAATGTTCATTTCATGTTTATGATTTTTATGAGGCATGATATATTAATTACATGATTAAGGATGTTATGATTGATATTCATGTCATGTTTATAATGTTGCTATATGTTATGGACTATGGTGTTCTGTTAACTTTGGCTATTATGGTTGTACCTATATGGGTGTCCCTCGAGATCACCATCTTTCACATATTTATGACTGTGTGTGTCGACCATCAGTCTGTCATGTTATGTTTTTATGAGTGGTTTAACGGGATCACTATAACCCGATATCATAGATGTTCCTTCGGATTCACTGATAGATGAGAGTGTTCCTTCAAGATCACTATATTGTGTGTGTTCCATCGGACATACGATAGTTTTGGGTACCTCTTCGCAGGATCGTAATGAAAAGGTAATAGTCACCTAGTGGGATCAGTAGCGGGTCCCTTACTGAGTATATGTTTATTATAAAACCTGAAAAATTTATAATATCCTTAGAACTTGTTAAGTTTTGACTAAGACAAGAGAAAAAGAGATTTGTAGAACAAGAAGGTAAAATTCTTAAAATAAACATTAAGATTTTATGTTAAGTCAAGTAGGAAAAATAGAAAATTTTGGCTAAGTGTCAAATTGGAGAAACATTAGGCATTTAAAAGTTAGAATGAGTGGTAAAAGAAGACCATATAGCCTCCAAATGATGTTTTTGGGTGGCCAAGATGAAGCTTAATAACCTCCATGCTTAGACATTTGAACATGGACTAGGCGACCAAAGACTTGTGTTTTTGTTAGGTAAGATGACTTGAGAGGTTAGCAACAGTTTGTCACAGGGCATTTTGGCTAGGGGAGAAGGCTCCTTAGAGGTTATCTAGGCGTTTGATGGCTAAACAAAAAGGCTTGAGAGGTTAGTATAGGTGAGAAAAGATGTCTTTGAGAGGTTGTGCGAGATGAGTTAGCAGTTAAGGCACGCGAGGGAGGATTGAAGGTTAGCAAGGGACATTGAGCGTTTAAGTTTGGTGAGAAAGAAGGACCATAAAGGTTAGACGGCCAAGGTTATACGAGAAAGAGGTTAGTAGGTGAGAGACATTAAGCAACCAAGGCTATGTGAGAAGACCTTAAAGGTTAGCCATGTGATTGGCACAAGTACGTGGCATGTTTATAGCAATCGGTTTAAGGCCAAATCCAAGGTTCTTAATTACTTTTCATGCATTTTATGAGGTGGATTAGAAATAGGAGGTGTAATTAGGAGCTTAAGAGGTGAGTCTAATCAAGGATGAAGTGTCAACTCATTTTCATCCAAGGCTCTCTATAAATAGGCAACTTCAACTAAGAATTTCTCACAACTCACTTGTGAAAAGTCACTCAAATTAGTTTTAAAATTAGCTTAGAACTTGTGTCTAGTTTTTGTAAGAGGGTTGTTATTCAAGTTGGATGCGAGAAGGTTTGCGTTTTGGTTCAAGGAAGACGAGTCATTTTCAAGAAGAATCTGAGCAAAGTACATTCTCAGAAGGCTACAGAACTCGTCCTTTGAAATTTTGATCTAATATTTTGAGAAAAGAAAGTTGAGACTTTTTAGAGCAACTTTATAGAATGAATTTTTTTTATGGATTTTAAGTTATGATTTTCCAAAGTCAGGTCATGTATTTTGGACGAAAATTGAGGTTCTAGGCAGTAGGTTGGTGTTATGCATGCTAGGTGAGATGAGCGATTTAATGTTATAGAGGTTATTCTGGGCTATTTTGACGCGCATGACAAGGCCATGACACAGTCAAGCGTCTAGGCATGCACTCAGAATGCGGGCATGACCTTGCATTAAGAGGTTAGCACGCAAGGTGTGCAGGGAGCACAATGTGCGCAAGGCACGCGATGCAGCAAGGACGTGCACGAAACTCTTACTGTAGGATTAACACACGACCCGCGACCCACCTTAGCGAGGTTAGTACTCGACAAGGCCCCAGGTCATGCACTCGCGGCCAGCCCCATCCCTTATGTCAATGGGCACCGAAGGGCTGTTGTGATATTTTTTAAAAAATTTAAGAGAAGTTTTGAATGTTTTCATGTTCAAGAGATTAACTAAGGATTAAATGTGAAATTTTCAGATCAATGAGGCTTAAGAGGAATCTCAGGACCAAGACTTTATTCAAGTGTAGTGAGTAACAAATTGTTTTAAGCATTATTTATTAAACATGGTTTCAAGCAATAACTTGTGAAATGATTTATAAAGCATGAATTTCAATGTTATTATTTCAAGTTATGATTTATGATAAATGATTATGAACTGACGTTCAATTTATACCATGTTTGAATGATTTCATGATTAAGGCTAAGAAAAATATTTCAATGTTTTCAAATGTTTTCTCCTAACTCGAATATTCCATGAGACCTATTGTACACATGTGGTTAACTCCATAGTGATGGTAGGGTTGGCGAACCTATAGTTTATGGACCATTAGGAAGGGCATATTTGTATGCCTTAAAGAGGGAGGATAGTTTTCCAACGACTATTCCGTCTTTGAACGAAGAGGTTTAATATTGTCTATGGCTATGGAACATTGTGTTCGGAAAGCTATGTAAATGTTTCAAGTATCATGTTATGAAATGACTATTTATTGACAAATGGATTTAAAGCTTCAGTTTTAAAAAATAGTTGCTCACAAAATATTTCGACTTACTTTTTCAAAATGTTTTCCCTCTTTCTAGGTATAGATTGTGGCTCTCCGCGTGTTGAACTTACTCATGTTGGGCTAGTCTAATTTTTAGTTATGAAAGGAATAAATTTGTTAAAAGAACTACCGTATTTATTTAAAATTTTATATCTTTATGTTATATACATTTATGAAAGGCATTTTAGATGGGTTATACTATGATTTCAAAGTATTTCAAGTTTAAAGACTTGCAATGTTAAATGTTACATGTTTTCAAGTAAGGGTCAGTTGGAGTTGTTCCGAAGGTGAATGACTAAAGCTGACATCACGTCACATCTCAAGTCGAGCAAGCAGGTGCTCAGGGTGGGGTGTGATATTTATACTCACCATTTTCTATGTTTAATATTTCAGGCAAAGGTAAAGGTAGATGAAAGTTAGCGAGTGACAAAATATGTCAGTTACTTGCCATATGAATATTCAATTTTGCTTCCACTTTTCATTGTTTTGATCTTAAACATATTTATTTATTTATTTTTATTTTCTTTACAATTTGTAAAACCAACATTGTTTTTATGGTATTTTAATAAAAATTTGGTTTTTCTCTTTTTAAAAAATTATCAAAATTGTTATTTATTTTTAAGGTAATACATTAACTTAGTATAAAGAGTTGGATCGTTACAACAATTGATTATTTGTATTTTTCTCTCGATCGTCGTTTCTTCTCATCTCCTCCATGACGTCGTATTCTTCTCTAACGCATTTTTCTGACTTCTTCTCTAACATCGAGTGACACGAACCAAGATGCACGAAAGTGACATCAAACGTGTGATGAGAGACTGAACAAGACAGGCCTGCTTTTCACATGTGCTCGAGTGTATTTTAGTAATTTCATTCAAGTTTGACGAAAACAAAAGGTTTTTCGACAATGTTTTAAAACAGAAATAGATAATTCATTTTATCTTCAATTTTTGGACATCCATTTAAAAAAAGTGTGTTATTGTTTTTAAAAAAAAGAAAATGAAATTAGCTTTTGGTAAACACACGTGCAATCCTCACACCAAACACCCATTCTCTCACATCTTCCGTCTCTGCCTGCAACCACCGTCCGCCGCCAGCCTCTTGCCGTCAGACTTCACGCGCGCCAGTTGGATAGTCGGCGGAGACCGCGCCGTCCGCCATCCGCCGTCCGTGGCTGGGTTCCGACTATCTCTATTTCCCTCTCTAACCCACCGATCTGTTTAGCCAGCCATTGCCGCCATCGCCATTGTTCTAGTTTTGGGTAAGATTTTGGATGTTTTCTCGGGTTAAGCTTAGTCCACCACTGGATGAACGCTTAATACTTGTTGCCCATGGTATTTAGATTTAGATCTGAGTTTTTGACAGCAGCGTGCAAGAGCGTTTAGACCGTTCTGGTACGTAGTAAGGCTTTGAGATGGCTGGGCTCGTTTTAGTTTTCAGGAGTTCTGGGTTTTGATCTTAGGTTGTGAATGTTTGTAGGATCGAATTAACTGCTCGGGGATTTTGAACTAGCGTTGGTTTTAGTCGCACTTTGGGTGAGTGCTGGAAACCTTTAAACACGAGTTTTATGCTTTTGTGTAAGCCAATAGTTTGGAATTTAAGCTGGTATTTGGTGTGTGATAGAGGTTAATCCAAGATTCTTGCTCTACATCAGAAGGGATATTATTTTCCTGTTATTGGGCTTTTAACATTGAGGTACGTAGGCTCACTACTGAAACGAAGCTAGGTTGGGATCTGTGTGCTGATAGGATGAACTTTGTGTGAATTTTAATATGATGTCTGATTGATGTATGTGAGATGTGTACGTATGATGAAATGATGATCAATGTTGCGAAAGCTCCGGCATCCTGAAGACTCCTTCAAATTTAAGGCTGATGTTTTCTTTATGTTTTGTGGGAAGTTGATGGAATTCATATGTTGATGGATGGTAGAAGATGGTTGCTTGGTTGTTTAGCAGGCTTAAACTCTCTGGTTTCTTATGTAAAAACCAGAGGGGCTTGAATTTAAATTACCTGCAAGGTCGTTATCTAGTAAACATAAGACTAAAATGGGTGAAAGATAAAGACTTAGATACTGTAGTGAGTGCTGAGAAAGACCTTAAGGCTGTTTGCTTTCTTGTGTCTATAATCTCTTCAAGTCCCGAACATTGCTTACCGGTCTACCATCTGCGTCGTCATCGTCGGCAGCTTGGTATTCCAAATGATGTCAAGATGTCTACCTTCATTAGGAGATATCCTTCCATCTTTCATGAGTCACATATTCTCGATAGTGCAGGCACTCGTGTGCCATCATTTTGCTTAACTCCAGAAGCTAGGGAACTTCATGCGGAGCAAATCATTGTCCTTCGTCAGTGTTGGACAGATCTTCGATCTAGGCTTTGCAGATTGCTAATGCTTACTAGTGGTTGCACACTTCCTCTACAGACAATTGACCAGTTAAGATGGGACATGGGGCTGCCATATGATTATCAGAACTCTTTCATTCCATATAACCATGACATGTTTTCGTTCATCCGGCTCCAAGATCATCGTATTGGGTTGAAACTTCTGAAATGGGATAATGACCTTGCTGTTTCTGAACTGCAGAAGAATGCTGCTTCCCAACAAATGGAAGAAGACATAAGAAATGGCTATTTGGCCTTTCCAATCGGATTTACAAGGGGTTTTGGACTGAATAGAAAATGCATGGATTGGTTAAAAGAATGGCAGACGCTCCCTTACACTTCTCCATATTGTGATGCCTCTCATTTGGATCCCCGTACTGATGTATCTGAAAAGAGGATTGTCGGAGTCTTTCATGAGCTTCTTCACCTTACCTTGCAAAAGAAAACTGAACGGAAGAACGTAAGCAACCTTCGAAAACCATTCTCTTTGCCTCAGAAGTTTACGAAAGTCTTTGAGCGTCATCCTGGTATCTTTTACATCTCTAAGAAGGATGACACGCAGACTGTAATCCTTCGAGAAGCATATGATGGTGATAAGCTTGTACAGAAACATCCTCTTGTTAGTATCAGGGAAAGATTTACAAGCATGTTGAGGAAAGGCCAACTAGATAGAAGTAGAGGTTTGTACAAAAAAGATCCATCTGGTCACTTTCATAATGACGAAGTGAATGAAACGCTATATAGTTCTGAAGAAGTGTCCGATCATAACATGCTTTTGGAATATGATTCGGAATCAGATGGTCTGATTGACAACAACTGCTAAAGAAGTTGCCATAATTTTACAGCCACCTAAGCATTCTTTTGAAACTTTCATGCACAGATTAGCAGAATATAGGGAGAACCAACCTTTAAGTTTGTAAGCAACCTGTCCGTCAACATGGTTTTGTTTCTCTTATAAAACAGTGCAGTTATTTTATACTATGAAATTGCGTAACCCTTTCTTATGCTCCTTTAGTTTTAGTTTTTTGTTTTCTTAAATTGGGCTTGTTTTTTTCCTTTCCCTTTTTCCCTATGTATTTCGGATGGAAATAAGGAGCTTTGGTGATAGTTTATTGCCCCGTGGGTATTTTAGTAAATCTATTTTCTTTTTTTGTATGAGGGGTTGTCTTCTTTTCTAACTTTGAGGGCTTTCCTTTTCGGAAAAAAAAAACTTTGAAAGCATTCTACACTAAGAACCTATTTAATTAAGCCAATTACACTAATAGCCTAAAGCTACAATTTTTTCGTGAATAACCTACTATGCTGTAATATTTCATAAAAAAATCTAACCTAGATGTCATATATGTCATGAGCATGCTTGTCCAAGGCATTTGTTGTCTATGACCGCATGTCCAAACATCTTCAGCCCTTAATAAATTTGCCCCTGCTTTCTTGCAATTGTCAGTCTTCAATGCTTTCTTTAACGGTGTTTTCAACACTTTTCTTCTTTCACGTTTTATAAAACTATTTTCTCTCAAAACGTGAAGGGAGAAATCATACTGTCAGTTTGCTGGTGACTTTCAAATTTAGTACGACTGACTTGTTCACCAGATTAGAGCAAGTGTCACACAATTGTCCGTGTTGTATTCAAAAGGTTGTGAGACAAGTGGTATCAAAGTTTTGATAGCTCCTTGACTAAGTGAGACGTAATCATGTTGGTAAAGAAACAACTGCCAAAGTCACAATCTGAGTAATTGATTGAGATCGAAGAGCAATTCTTGTATATTAGAGAATTTTCAGACGAAGTGAGATTTCTCCAGATTCGGCTGAACAAGTTGGACAAAAAGGTTGGAGGGTTAAACATTTTGAATGCTCTAATAAACTAGGGTTTGACACAATTTGGTTCATTTTAGGGTCAAATCAGATCGAATCAAAAATAAAAAAGAAAAGATTACGAAATTGAACCGCACTGATTATGTGACTCAAACCAAATCGAATACAAGCAGTTCGATTTAGTTTGGAAATCGGTTTTTGTTCTTTTTTTCCCTTAATTCTCTTTTCCATATTTTTGTAAAGAACTCCCAAATTTTGGTATTATAAATTGGGTCTAAAAACGCTTACCCTACACTAATTTAAGTAGATCAATTTTGATACTAACCTTGGATTTTGGATTGATGTTGGGAAGGATTGATATTGGGTAGTGTCTCGCACGTCAGTCGGCGTGGTGGTGCAAATCGAAGAGATGGAAGAAGATGAGAGTCGGAGAAGAAAAAGGAAATGCAAGATGAGAGATGCGAGATGAGAGATATGGAGGGAAGGCCAAGGTCGGAAGGGAGATGCGAGAAGAGATGGATGATGGAGTCGACCGAAGGGAGATGCGAGAAGAGATGGACAATGGAGGCGGCTAACGAAAGATGCGTTAAGAGATAGACGATGGAGACAGTTGGGTTAAAAAAAGTCAACAAAACAAACCATGAAGTATGCCTCTTTCATCCCCACTACCAAAAATGTTTTGTCGAATTAACAACACAATTGTTCTTTAAGCACATCATAAAGTTGTGGAGAGTCTCGACAAGCATCGTGAGCGACAAGGATGATAGATTCATTGGTAACTTTTAGACCAAGTTATTTACCTACTTAAAAACCAGTCTAAATATATTTTCAAGCTACCTCCCTTAGATAGATAGTTAGACCAACGATTCAATTGTATGCTCGAGGAGTATTTGCACCATTTCGTTGATGCAAGACAAAAGAATTAGCTCCAGTTTCTAGATGTGGCTTAATTTTATTTCAACACTCCAACTAGTTCGTCACTGAGGAAGAGTCTCTTTGAAATTGTAAGTGGAAGACAACTCTTATTACCTCATATTTTTTATCATCCTTATACAGGGAGAAATCCACAAGCTCACAACTTCACGAAAGACTGGAAGCAGATTACAAACATCGCTCGAGCTTACTTAGAGAAAACCTTGAAGTGTATGAAAAAGCGAGTTGATAAAAAGTGGCGCCCTCTCCAGTTTCGAGTAAGAGATCAAGTCCTTATCAAGCTGGAGATAAATTTTGGTTTAGAGGGCACAAAGATTATTAGCACCTTGTCAGAAAATATGAAGGGCTTATAGAAGTCCTCAAGAAGATAAAAAATGCATCGTATAGAGTGGCATTGCCTACATGAATGAATTCATTTGAACAACTTAAAACTCTACCATCAAGATCTCGACAACAAGCAGAACAACAATATTGCTTGACCATGTGTCGACCTAAAGCAGAAAGAAGATAAAGAAGTTGATGAGATCCTTGTAAATTGAATAAGGAAGGCTAGAAGGCCCACTAGGATAATCCAAGAATTCCGGGTTAAGTGGAAGAACCTCCCCGTGGAAGAAACACGTTGGGAATATGTTGAAGACCATGAAACGTGGAAGTAGAAGATTGAAGAGTTCCAACTTCAATCTTGTTTTTATGCTTTTGACTTAGCTTAGCTTGTTTCCTTTAATTTCTATGTTGCTTGTAAGTAACATTTCTCCACTTTTCATATGAAAGCATATCATATTTGAAAATGTTTGAAATGTATTATAGAGGAAACTCACTAGTTAATTCCTTGATTAAGCCTTGTATTCTTTGCAAACCAAGCTTTCTAGCAATTGTTAGCCTTAATTGCTTTCTTAAATGATTTTTGCAACACTTTTCTTTCTCTTTCACATTTTATAAAATCATTCTCTGACGTGAGTTTACTCCTAACTTTTGGATTTAGTACAACTAACTTGTTCACCTAGTAGAGCAAGTGTCGCATAATTGTCTGCCCCATATTTGAAAGGTTGTAATTGTGACAATATACACTCCTAAATAAATACCGTTGAATAAGAAATTGTGAGATCGATTACTAAGTTAATGATGAAAAATACATATAATTAAATTCGAGACTAATTAAGAAAAATTGACATGTGTCTCAAATTATAATTGAAAACATAAATTAGTCGATTTTAATGATATCATATGTTTTCATCAATGGATTAAGTTAATTACTTTGATCCAATTAAATATTATTAATTGGGCTAAGTTTGATTGAGTCTAAAGCCAAAATATGACTCAAATACATGTAGTTAAGCTCATAGGTCTGGTCCATGAACCAACCAGGATCAAGTGCATAAAGCACACCCAACTCTATAAATAGAACTTCCTAAAATACGAAGCCGATTTCAAGAACATCATGTGCACAACTTCCTCAAATTGATTTCAAGAACATGAAGAACATCATGTACTCAGCTTCAGCTTTCTCAAATTGAATTGGTTCCTTAAATCAAGAACATCGTGTTCTGCTTTTTCAAATCACCGAAAAAGATACATGTGCAGAAACATCCGTTCAAAGTCCAATGTACGCTTTTATTCAATTAAACAACTGATGGTCTGTTCTTTCTGTAAATTAGTTTTCATCAAACAAGTTTAAATGAAAATAGCTTCTCTGAAAATTTGATGGCATCAAGACTTTCTGATTGGTTCACATGAAAACCTTAAGACTATACAATACCCTTTGAACCACTAAAAATGCTTTTAACGAGTTACTGGAGAAAGTAGTTTGATTCACAATTCATAGGTATGGATGGACCAAAAGAAACCAGTTGTTGGACTCAGTAAAAGATCTGAATGGCTTGTGAAATAGTATCTCATCGTTTCCATTTCCTTTGTTCCAAATCACCAAGAAGAGAAAAATGTATTGGATATTTTTCCCATTTACTTCAGTTTAGTTCTGTTCTCTGTGGTGTCTCGAAACACAAAATTTCAAACAAAATAGATATTTAATACGTGATTGGAGAGATTAATAATAATAATAATAATAATAATAATCTGCTTCTACAAATTAAAAGTAGAGAGAAGAGAGTTTGATGAAGCTGTCCATTACTTTTCCAAAATGATAGGAAATCTAACAATCTAGCTGGGATCTAAGGTCACTTGCATTACTTACTTGGCTATTTGAGTTCCAGATTTAGGCACACAAACTTACCCACATTTAAAACAAAACTAAATATTCTCTTCTTTCTTCCAACGACACAATTTGTCCAATCACTGTAGAATGTGATGATGTTTAGGCATCATACTCCCCTTGGGCAAACTTGTTCTCAGGATAGAATACAGCCATCACTTGGTTCCCTCCAAATTTTCTTCCATTCAAACCAGCTCGAGCTTTCGTTGCACTATCAATGTCTGCATACTCCAAAAAGACCTGATATAACACAACAAAACCCTGGACAATGAGATTACAGTTCCAAATTAACATAGAAAAAAAAAAAATGAAAAAAACGTGGTTCAAAGATCATGCCTTTCCAACTCCAGGTGCTGCTTCATTGGGTCTTGGACGCGGGATAACGACATTCACTAATGTACCTGCAAAAAGACAATAAAAACCACTTGAAACCACAAATTTGCAGAATCAAGTAAAGTACAAATTGGGCGGGTGTATAAAGAAAGAAGGTTATGGAGGCTTCTGTCTGTAAGTTATTTGTCTGATTCTTTCTACCAGAATGTGAGGACAAGAAAAGGCTGTAAAACAGAGATATCACACACAAAAAAAACACAAACAAGAAACCAATGAGTAGCATGAAGCTTTAAAATTTAAAAACAAAATATAGAATCTATTATTAGATTATAGGACCACAATCAAAAGATTTGTTTGTTTACCAAATTTTCCGCCTTCCCCTCGCATGTCTTCCATGATATCTTCATAGTCTTCATCATTAATAAGCTCTTCAGGGGTCACAACTTGTGTAAGACAGAGAACCTTGGTGGATACAGCCCCAGGCTGTAGCATAAGCTTCTGAGAGAGGAATACGGTAAGAAAGCTATAAACCAAAAGATAATAATACTGCACAATTATTTAAAAAAGAACAAATATGACATACTGAGACATAGATGGAGAATAAAAATTTAACCATGGACTCTTATCGGTTTTGATATAATAGGCATGCAAGAAGGAAACAAACCATATCCTTACAACCACTACAAGTTATTTGTCACTTCTTAGGAAATTCTCTGCATTTTACAATAATATTCTAAGAATTTTCAGTCCTTCAAAGCGCTCCAAAAAACAAAACTATATGCTGGTTGAATCACAACTTTAATGAAGAGGTATGCAATTGGCCTTTTTCCCCGAAATTATTCAATTGATAATTTCAATGATGAACTGGTATTTAAAAATTCTTAGGTAGAAAGGAGGCAATTGCATGCATTCATTTAGAATTCACCCACCTGTAAAGCAATTTGCTGCTGTGCATGTAAAAGAACACTTTCTTGTTCTGGTTTGGGTTGATTGGCTCCTTGATTCGCACGCCGAACAGTGAGCGTCTTATCACCCATTTTAATACCATTGAGTGCTGCACAGGCTATGTCTGTGACTGAAAGATCTTGGTAAACACAAAATGCATATCCTTTTGAATTTCCAGTCTCTCTGTCTTTCACGAGATCAAAACCTCGTAGGGGCCCAAAAGACTCCAGCAACTCCCTCACCTGAGCTTCTGTGAAGTAATAGGGAAGTCCACCCACAAAAATGCGGTCTGGACCCTCAAGACCACCAGCTGAACCTGGAGTTAGACCAACAGCAGCTAGGTTCAGATTTGGGTTTGGCTGGCTAGGACCAAGCGTTGCAGCAAGAGAAGGATTGTAATCACTAGGTCTTCGCACCTTTACAGGTGCTCCCTAATTTGAACAATATTAACAAATAAGAAAACTATTTTGCACAGTAAATTTAGTTTGAACATAAAATATGCATATGAAAACGAAGTACCTCAAAGATGATCCCATCCAATGCCATTGCATTACTGGCTTCCTCAACAGATCTCATCTCCACAAAAGCAAACTTTTTCTCATGATTAATGTATACATTGACAACCGCATCTCCTATAAATGATAGATGGCCATCGCATGAGGTGATCAACTTAATACAGCAATACTGAACACCAACGTATATTAATTAAAAAAGTCTTAAAAAACACCATACCAGGACCAGCGGTATTTCCTCCTATTGCTGCCATAACCTGACTGAAAAATGTGGCAACAGACTGCAAACAACAAATGAACTTTGTAAATAACAAATATGGCATCCTGTTGGCTCGAGTATGCCTTGGCTAAATAGCTACAAGACATGGAAAGGAAAAGGAAAAAGCAAGGTTATCAACAACTGGGCATGAGAAATTGAGAGAGATAAACATAGCCAAGAATGATAAGTTCTTCGAATCGATATATTGCATTTGGCAATACAGAATCAAAATATTACTAGAAACCAAAACCTACACAGACCAAATTAGCTAAAGAACTGCAATTGGATGCACAAATGGTGATCTTTGGACAAGAAAATATGGGAAGATTTTGGACTATAAAATATTAAACAAGAGTCACAATAGGTGCAAAAACCTGTTCGTTGGCTGTTGGTGGTAGCCCGCCCACATAAACACGTCGTGCATGTCTGGTAGCCTAACATCAGAACATACAGAAAAAGTTTAAAACTTTTACACCCTTAAAATGCATACAACAAAAAAAGAGATTACAATGGTACTGAATATTACCTGCTGTGTCATTGCCTGAACAGGCATAACAGGAAGTGCCCCAAAGGGCTGCATGAAAACAATTAAAAAGCAACAATGTAAAATACGAGTATATACATTCTATCAAATAGGGTTTATAGTACATTGTCTCAATGAAAGCTGTTTATTTCAATAAAAAAACATTCTATCAAATAACTAATAATGACATTTGCCTAAAGATTGTTTTTTTCCATGCTTTTTAATATGGGAGAAGCAGAATTACCTGACCGGTCGCCAGTGGAAACATGGTAGGAAACATTCCGGGAATAGCTGGAGTTGTCCCAGGAATCTGGCCTGCTAAAAAAATTAGGCTAAATCTAAGAAAATAATCAAAATTCAAGCCAACAACATTGCCACACGCGAAGATTCAAGTATCACCTGAAACTACTTACATGCTTCACAAAAAAGGTATGGTGTAAGTGTAACTTAACCTCTTCCAATAAATTATTTAAGCATACAAATTTTATACATGTACAAATTCTGAGAAATATTTGTAAGACTACCCAAAAAGGAATAAGTTTCCAGATGAAGACGAACAAGATCCATCTGACCGGTGCATTGGTCCTTCTTGCACATAAAAGCTACAGAAGTCAGCTCACGCCCATTGTCAGCACAGAGGGGCAAGTAGTCCAACATTGCCTTCTCACAAAATTGGACGAGACATACAAACAAAACAACAAACAAACACCAAAGACAAGCAACAAAAAACCAAAATACCTCTCAGTTCCAGAATGAGTGTACCAAGTAAATAATAAATAATAGCATAGCCCGTCCAAAGACCACATTTTTAAATGACTACATATGCAGATTAAGGAACAAAATATAGCTTACCCAATAACACCATGCAATTTGTTGTCAACTTTCCACACTATATTCAACAAAGAAAAGCAGTTAAATAATTCAAAAGGATATTCCTGCGCATAAGGATTTAGGTACCTGCAGCAGCAGTTGCACCAGACAATATTGCAGTTGTTGGAGGAGCCATGTCAAAACCACTAATTCGTTTGCTGCAGATAAATAGATGTTAGCACAACAAGTTCAAAGACAAAAGCAAAGGTGTTAAACCATGAAATCTCATGACCAGGAGAGACGCAACTTGTATGATGCAGAAGAATTCTTCCTAAACTACAAATAGAAAAGGAATCTACGAAATATATGAAACAGATGAGAAACCGAATAAAGATAGCTCGTCCCTAGCATTCCTGTATTGTGGATGTACGATTTCAGCCCATATAAATTCCTTTCAGAAAAAAAAAAAGAAAATAGATGTCCAGATACACAACTCAAATTTAGAATATGAGCAACCATTATATATCCATGATAAATTAGATCTTAGAAGAATAGATTAACAATTATTTATGGTCAAGAGGAAAATAGAACTCTAACCTTTAAGAAATGCCTAGATACACTACTCAAATTCATCCATTATACATCGATGACAAATTAGAACTTGGTAAATAGCTTAACAATTATTAACAGTCCATGGAATAATAGAACTCTTAGCACTTAAAGATATTCAGAAACCCTACTCAAATTCAAAATGTGAACATCACTTATATTTCCGTGACAAATTAAACTTAGAAGAATAGATTAACATCTATTTATCGTCCAGAGAAAAATAGAACTCTTAACGACTTTTTGTAGAATGAAATGGCAGAAATATATTACCAAACATTCCACATACCAACTACTACTTAAAAATTATTCTGTTTAGACTTCACAAAAATTATTAGGAAAAACAGATCATTGAAAGAGAAAGAAATATATATGGCAAAGACTACTCCTTCAGCTTTAATTGGCACAAATCAAAGGAAGACCAAAAGTCCAAAACTTGTAATGGAAGTTACTCGAAGAGAACCAAAAATATAGTTCTCCCAAATCAACTCTCCACCACTTCCCGTTTAGACGACTGAGGTACAAAAATAGTATTCTCCATCTCAAGATATGGATAATGTGGGGTAAGTAATATCAGTAACGGCTCCCTAGGGAAATTGAATAAAAAAAGAAAAACAAAACAAAACGAATATGGTTGGAGAAATGCCAGGAACCATAAGCTCATAACAACTCACACTTCCGCATTTCAAACTATAACTGGAGACAGTCCAATATCTCAACAAAAATACAACATATCAATCCATAACATATTATCTTACTGATAACTTTTTTATATGAAAACAAATTCATTGAGAAAAAAATAAAAGAATACACAACCATACAAAAAACAAGTCCACAAAAAAAGGGAACTCCCTCTATACAAAGGGACTCCAACTATGCAAAATTATTTCACAATTGACAGCTGTCAAAATAAACCCAATATAAGGGAAAGCCCCCTGTAAAGCAATTACAGTAAAAAGTCAGACTATTAAGAGTCAAGACCTACTAAGTTTCAACACATGACGTCAAATGGACGTAAAATAAAACATTTTACAAGAAAAGTATAGCTTTTAACTTCCATATCCAACCTTTTGGAGCGTGATCTTGACCGCGTTGGAGAAGGGGACCTTGACCTATGCTCATGTATTCCCTTTGAGCGAGAACGAGACCTACGTCTGTGCCTGTCTTCTCGTTCTTTATCATAATCTCTCCGTCTATAAGTGAAATAATAAACCAATTTACTAGCTATACCACCATTGACAAACTTTAACCCAAAAAAAGGTCAAATAATACATATTTACACTACAAAAAAAAATGATAGCAGTTAAATGACCATGTATCCCTGAAGTGCAAAAGGTCAGAAGCAAGAATGCATTATGAACAACAAGCTAGGAAAGTTCATACACAATCCATTACCTGTCATAGTCTCTACCCCTGTAGTAATCATCATCATCTCTACCTCTGCCCCCTTCCCTCCTCTCACCTCGATCCCTGTGGCGGTCTCTATGATGGCGGTCACGATCCCTATCACGGTCTTTGTCGCGATCCCTATCTCTATCTCTATCCTTCTCCCGATCTCTTTCCCCATCCTTGCTTTTCTCTCTATCCCTATCTCGACCTCGGTCTCGATCCCTCTCCCTCTCCCTATCACGCCCCTTATCTCTTTCTTTTTCTCGACTTTTTGAAGACTCTCTTTCATAATCCCTAGAACCATGCTGTAAAAGAATAGTTTGTTAGTAAGGTTTTGGTTTCTTCGTAATCCTTTAATGTATAGGAAACTGCTTCTTCATTACATTAAATATAAATGATGGGCCCAAGCTAAGGAAGAAAAGAAAAGCAGAAACAAAACCAATTCCCAAAGATCACCCAATTGCCTAATCTCAACTAAACATTGTCTCCAAACGAACAAAAAGAACCACCAAGAATTAACTTGTGGTCTATTTTTATCTTGAAGATCTTGAGTAACTTAAAATACTAATGGATTTCAAACGAGTTCCAGCGTTTCTAATCCCAAAAAAGAGTAGGGTTTAAGATCCAAAAATAAAATCATGTTTTCAATTAAAAAGTTTTCGAGACAAGAATAGGTAGATTTCTTTGGATTTCATATATTTAAGTATAAATTGCTGGTCTAACCTTACTGTATTCGAATTTTCAATTTACAAATCATGATTGGAACGCCGTATTACTAAATTGTCATTCTCTAGTACTTTATAGCAAACATCCAAACAAAAAAAAATGTATCGTTCGAAATAAGATAAAGAATTAGTATTCAAAATAAAACCGAAAGGTTGGAGGTGATGTTTCATTCATTCAGAATACTCCACTCAAACTAGGACAGAACATCAAACCTCAACGGTCCCAGTAATGACTAAATCTAAAGAATACGGTAAGTAAACTCCAATTAGAACTCAAAAAACGAATATTTTCGGCTTAGAAGCAGCAGAACGATGAATTCTCCAAATCAAAGAAAAGAGGTAATATAAGAAAAGAATTGAGATGCATGATTAAAGCGTAAAATACCTGAGATTTGGAATCAGTGTGAGTATCGTGGCCACCGTGGCTGGCAGCACGGGCTTGAGGAGAAAAACCATCGCCGTAGTTGTCCGCATCTTCCCCATTACCTTCGTACCTGCTGTCGTAATCCGTCATGATTGAATTGGGAGTACGATCCACAGAATTTAGCTGTGGTTTGTGAATCTTTTGGTGGGAGAAAATTTTGGTGATGAAATTGGGGAGTAGAAAGCCAACGAGAATCCTAGGGTTCGGAAGAGAGTTCCCGCTGTTTATATATCAGTATCTAAGTAGTAACCCTCGTAGATAGAGATGGGCATTTTGGGTAATTCCATTTTATAACTATTTTGGGTACAATCATCCCAAGTATACCAATGTCATAAAATATTTTTTAAAAAAAATTAAACACATATGTTATGCCTATAATATTTTACCAATCTCTTCAATTCTCAATTATTTTTTATTAATAAGATTTAGCAAATTTTTAAGATAAATTAAAATTAAAATTCATACGAAAATTATTATATTTATTTATCACCATATTTATTATAAATATTAATACAAACATATTTGAACTATTAATTATTTAATCTACTTTTTAAATTTTATTATATTTATTTATCGTAAATATTTTAGACCATATTTATTATAGATATTTCTATTTGAACTATTAATCATTTAATCTATTTTTTAAAATGTATTATATTTATTTATCATAAATATTTTAGACCATATTTATTATAGATATTAAAACGAACATATTTGAACTATTAATTATTTGATCTATTTTTTATATTTAATTTGATTGATTGCATTTATGAATTATCCTTCTAATTATGTATATATGACCTACAATTCAAAAGTTATTAGTTGAATTTAATTAACATCACCATCCATTTCTTGCTTTTCATTTCAATTTTTTTATCTTCTTCATGTCTCTTTTGTCGTTCATCTCATTAATGTTTTTCGAACAATTCATATCTTTTCCATGTTCTATATTCTACTCAATTACAAAAAAATATATGTATTTCTTAAATGATTAGTAATGTGAATTTTTCGGTTTTCAAATAATTTTATCTAACATTAGTAGAGTTTTTTTTGTGGTCGATGTTGAGACAAATATATTTTCAATTTATAACGATTATATTATCTCATTATTAATGTTATTCATATATTTAAAGATCATTTCATAATTTTACACTGTAAATAAAGTTGGGATCTGTTTACATCTTTGTTCGTTATATAGTTGAGGATATTATTCATCAGTTTACGTGTTTTTTTGTTTGTTATATACCAGAGGATATTATTACCGTTGTTTATTAGATAATATAAGGTAGATATATGTGAAATAATTAAATATACATGTGTGTATATGAGAAAGTAAGTAAAATATATATCTTACAATTATCTAACTTACTAAAAATATGATATTGTTATAATTATATTTGATATAAACATTATATATATTTGAAATTAATAACTAAACCAAATAAGCGAGCGGATATAACAATTTTTTCAATATATAATCTTAGATACCAAATAATATATGAGATGTATATTTTCATTTTTCAATAAGTTTATCAACACAAAAAATAAATCATGGTATATTTTCAAAAAACTAAAGAATTTTGAGAATAATAATCTTTTTTTAAAAAAAAAGTACATGCATTTGTACATAACTCAAGTAACATAAAAACGTAGGAACGAAGAAAAAAGAAAAAAAAAACATGTAAAATGGTAAAGGTTAAGGCTGACATAGCCGACAAATTTGTTAGAGGCCATAAGATGAAGTTTCAGGGTTTTATTCGAGCTTTTAGGTTAATTATCCAAGTTGATGCACTACGTTTTGTGGTGGATATAAGTATGCATGAGAGGGTGGATCTACCAAAGACTATAGAGATGAGGTCAAGCTCATGTCAGAAGAGGAAGGTTCAGCAACAGCCTATAATCGTACCACAGAGGAATTTGAGGTCAGATGGTATGTTCTAGTGGCACCAACAACAAGTTGCTGAGGCAAGTAACTTATATTTATTGTAACTGTGGGAAGCTTCATTCAGGTCGTTGTCTGTTAAGGATAAATGTAAGCAAGCAAGGCACATAGCTAACTTTTGCCCTTAGAAATCGTTCGGGATTGTCTCCAACCAGACTTTCACGTCTCAATAGGAAAGAGTTTTTGCCACTAATCGATGGAAGGCCAAGAGAACTGGCACAATAGTGACAGGTACGCTCCGAATCTTGGAGCACTTTGCACCAGTATTGTTAAACTTTGGGTCCTCTCACTCTTTTATATTTTCAGTTTTTGTTCAGCATATGAGTTTAGAGGTAGAACCCTTAAATTACACGTTATCAATTTCTATTCCATCTAGAGAGATTATATTATCGAAAGAAAAGATAAAAGCATGACATGTAGAAATAGCAAGCCATGTTTTCTATGTAACTTTATTGGTATTAGACATGCGAGATTTTGGTGTAATTTTAGGCATGGATTGGCTATATGCTAACCATGCAAGCATAAATTGTTCTCGCAAGGAGGTAGTTTGATGAGTTGTGTATTGATGTAGCAAGGTAAGGTGATTGCTTATGCTTCTCGTCAGTTGAAGAGTCGTAAGCAAAACTACCCTACACATGATTTAGAGTTGGCAACAGTAGTTTTTGCACTTAAGATATGGAGGCATTATTTATACGGTGAGAAGATTCAGATCTTTACTAACCATAAGAGCTTGAAATACTTCTTCACTCACAAGGAGTTAAATATGAGGCACCGCAGATGGCTTGAGTTGGTAAAGGACTATGACTATGAGATTTTGTATCACCTAGGTAAGGCGAATGTGGTAGTTGATACTCTTAGTAGAAAGGTATCACATTCTGCAGCACTCGTTACTAATCAGGTTCCTTTACACAAAGTCCTTGAGAGAGCGGAGATTGCAGTTTTAGTGGGAGAAGTCACCTCAAAATTAGCTCAGTTGTCAGTGCAGCCTACCTTGAGACAACAAATTACTGTTGTTCAGCATAATGATCCTTATTTGGTTAAGAAGTCCCGCCTAGTAGAAGTAGGGCAAACTAAAGAGTTCTCTATGTCCTTTGATGATGAAATAGTTTTTTAGAGACAATTATGTGTGCCACAACCTTTCCCCCAAGCCAAGCTGCATTTTTTGTACTTTGGGCCATTTTTGGTAAGTTTTTTGTGAGTGTTTGATTGAGTTTTGGTCTACTCATTTGTAACGCTCGAAACTAGGAGAGAAACATGAATGAACCGATATCACATCTTAATTGGAGGGATCCTGAGGACATAAATATAATGTTAAGAAATAGTTAAAAAGAATTAAAAAGTTAATACCTATACCAATAAGGTGAACCTTCCTTTTCGGTGGCTTGATCATAGAAACTCCAAAGTTAATCGTGCTTAGTTTTGAGCAATTTTGGGGTGACCTCCTGAAAATATTCCTAGGATGCATGTGAGTGAGAACAAAACATGTTGAAAGGATTCATGTTGCTTTGTGGGGATCGGGTCTGGGCCTGGGGCGTTACACCATCAAATACCAATTCCTTAATTTCTAAAAGTTGGATTGTTTATTGGAGGGTTGGTTGGCTAAAATTTCTAAAGTAGTGATACGTGCAAACATCCTCAAAGGTTGAATTGGTTTCAACCTCTCTTATTGGTAAGTCAAATTGGAAAGTTGTGGATGCAAGCCAATTGAAAATTTTATTTGGTTATTAAGTTGTTTTCCCTGACTATTTAGGATTTGTTCCTTGAAAAACGTTGATTGTCAGCTAGAGACTATTTATTAGCTAATCTCATAAGTAAGAGATTCTACTATTAGACCTTTAACATTATGTTTTTCCTTGTTATTCATCAGCATAGCTATGATGCATGATGTGACTATTGGGGATGATTGATATTGATAGCTACATAGACAATCATTATGTATGACTGAGATATGTGATGACCATGATATGTTACGAATGAGATATATTATGATTGAGATACATTATGATTGATATATGATATTTATGTTATGCTATATGTATAGACTATAGTGTTCTGTTAGTTTTGTCTATTATAGTCGTACAATATGGGTGTCCCTCAGTATCACCACCTATTTACGTTGGTTTGGCTAACTTTTATGTGTGATTTGACGGAATCACTTACAACATGACCCTTTTTTAGGGTAATTCCTTCGGATTTACCGAGAGCCCATATGTATCCTTACAGGATCACTAGATAACATGCATTATGGAGCACAATAGTTATATAGTACTTTCTTACAAAACTTTAATAGAAAATTAACAGACACGTAGCGAGACTAGTAATGGGTCCCTTGTTGAGTATAAAGTTATACTCTCTTTTTACATCTAATTTTTTGTCTTTTAGACAAAGGTAGAGGTAAAAGTAAGCTGACGAATGACAATAAGTGACTGTAAACCGCCACAGAAGACAATTTATATTTTTTTCCGCATTTATATTTTCCATATTTGATTTATTGATTTCCGTATTTGATTTACAAAAATTTATCTCATAACTCACAAGTACTTTCAGATATTTTCTATCTATTTCAGTCTCTAACTAGTACTTTCAGATATTTTCTATCTATTTCAGTCTCTGACTAGTATTTTATTTATTATTGAACTAGTATTTTATTAATTATTATATGTATAATTTATTTTATTTATTATTATATGTATAATTTATTTTATTTATTATTATATGTATAAATTTTTATTTGAAGCGTTTTCTTTGAATTTTGGTTTTTTTTTAATTTTAAATAAAGTCTTTATTTTCTTTTACTTTAAATAAAGTCTTTATTTTCTTTTACTTTAAATAAAGTCTTTATTTTAAATAATAAAAAAACGTCAAGATGTTCTATGTATAATTGAATTGCATTAGACAATGTAAAATTCTATCTACATTTTTTTTTCTGTTTTCTTTTTCAGATTTTTTATGGCTATCAGAAATAGACAAGGTAAAAGTTGTATTTTTTTTTTTTTCATCTTCTGAGACTTTAATTTATTCGATAGACAAGCATATAATGAAAATAAGAAAATGATATATCATTGTAATGACTATCTATTCAGATAAATAAGATAGTGAAATTTGGATAATAACTCAGTTTTTTCTTTTTCATTTAAAGAAATGACATTCTTATAATTATATATAACTAGGCTTGTGCTTGTTGGGCTGCTAAAATGGTATGCAATTTAAATATTTTACTAAATTGTTATATTTAAATTATATAAAAAAAAACCTCATTATAAAGATTGTATTAGTTTGAGGGCTATTTAAATTTTAAAATGATTATAAATTAGCCAGAGTTTTAGATTTAAACTCATACTTATTTCTTATTGCTCACTGGGAAGAAAGAAGAAAAATTTACAGCTCCTCTTCTGCTTCACAACTCTGAGAAAGAAAAGAAAACTCCATTTTCCCAAGAAAATAAGAAAAAAAAAGAAATCAAAAATTAAAAATGGGAGTTCTAAAAACTGCGGAAGGAGAAAAGTCGAGAAGGCGCTTAGAACCAATCCAAGGCTTCACAATCACAACCGAATCAAAAACTTTCCTCTCCCCATTTTGAGTCCCCAAAATTCTCAAATAGTATTTCGTTCCCGACACCACTTGCCTCTCCGCCGCAACTACCGCCGTGAACTTCACCTCTCCCCCGCCTCCCATCCTACGATTGTACTCCTCCACGCTGAATCTTCCTAATCGCTGCACCTCCTCGTTCCTCCTCACGTCTTTAACCTCCATCCTTCCTCCTACTCTCCCCCCATATCCTTCCACCAAAGCCACCAAAGCCACCGCCAGCACTACCACCATGACACTCAATTTTGTTTTCGCCATTACTTAATTCCAGCGTTCTCTAATTTCTTATTCTCTTCGTAGAAATAGAGGAGAGGGAGGGTTTATATTAGTGAAAAAGATCGGGGTTGTTTGGACACGCGAATAAGGAAACCAGATGTGGAGATAGCGGCGTGCCGCGTTTTTTCTGGACAAATCTGAATGCAGACAAAATGTATTTTGGAATTATTTAATTTATTTCCAATATCGATGCACATTCATGAACCTTTGTTTTCCTTTTCCTTTTTCCTTTCTACGAGTGATTAGATTTTTAAATTAAAATATTATAATTCACCCGTTAATTCGATAAGAGATGGGGACGTAAGCGAGAGGGAATAGGAATGGGTATACTGTGGGTGTTTGTGATGCTTTCTTTTTAAATTCTCCTCTTTCTTCGCCAACACACACTTCGAATTCATCCTCTGCTTGCCACCTCCCCTCTATTTGCATGCCTCCAAATTTTCATTTCAATCTTTCTTTTTCTTTTCATAATATAAATTATTATTATTATTCTTCATTTTCTTACACTATCAAAACATTTTCATATTTATCCTATTCCAACTCTCTCCATTTTTATCCTCAAACACATCTACTCCCTTTAATTGCACTTTTTTTATTAGAGAGTATATAAATTCTACTTTGAATATGGGGAGTATACGTTACAATACTTACCCAAAACCCAAACACAACTTATAATAATTAAGTGTATAGTAAAAACAATTTAGTGTATAGTACACATATTTATTATTTTTAAAAACGTTATAAACAAAGCTCATACCACATATACAAGAGATAAAATTATATCAAATGCCTTCGGGCCTTGATACATTTGATGTACTAGATATCTCTTAGGTTTTGATACACATTGTTATGCTTGATGTCATTTGATACACCTAAAACACTTTGATACACACAAAATACTTCTTGTTACACTTGATGTCTCTTAGGCCTTGATACACTTGACTAGTTTGATACAATTAAATGTTTCACTGATAAGTTCGATACACTTGATGTACTGTTAATAAACTTGTAATGTTTTACAGGTACACTCAACAAATTTGATATGCTTATTGTACATGATATGTTTGATAAACCTGATGTGCTGCAAATACACATAGTATTTTTCATTGATACACTTGATATGTTTGAAGTCCTACTAATACACTTGGAAACTTGACTGATATACTTGATAATGATTCACTTTACTAATATATTGTTGATATATACTTGATAATGATACACTAAGTTATATCGTTCATATACTTAATAATACTACAATAAACTGCCCAAAATTTGAAAAAAAAATGAAAATCACATAGTAAATATATCAACCAACTAATACATATAATATAAGTACATCACAACATAAGATCGGTATACAAAATCAATACATAGTAAAACCAAAATAGAACCAATGTAAAAAAAATAAAACAAAATAATTTGAATTCAGATTCAACTCCAAAATACACCTTGAAGAAAATAGAGAACAATCACAAACGAAGTTAAATTACTCCGATCAACAACTATATATTATATATATTTCATATTGCAATTCATGTACCGTTGATATCATAAAATCAAGATTAATACAATATAAAATAGAAGAATTTGTAGATGCATAATAACGGTATACCCACTACAAAACCAGAGAAAAAAAGCAAGACAATAAATAAAACTTAAAAAATCTTCATATGAGTGATTCACGAAAGAATTAGAAGAAGAAGGAAAAGATGATGAAAACTTTCTTATCAATTTTGGACACCAATTGTAATCTACCGACGAGGAAGAATAAGGTAGAACAAATTGTTTTTCTGTATAAGAAATGATGATCGATGTCTTAAAAAGGGGAGAGGAGAAAAGAATGATTAAGACATTAAAAAGGAGAAAAAAACGAATAAATTATTGAAGTGTAATTTAAGAATAATAACAAATTTAAATTTAAGATGTTCACACTATTTTTAAAAATTGAGAATTTTGTCAGAAAATTCTAAAACAATTGCTTTATTTGTTATAACATAAATTCTCACACTCCAACCCACTACCATTTTTTCTAATTTAATTCCACCATTTTTCTTCTCCAATATAACATTGATTCGTGTATAATTAAGGTGAAAATTTAAACATATTAAAATTATGCATTAACAACGGTCTTGAAACAGAAGTCTCATCAAACTATAAAGTTTAAATTGATATATATTAATATTAGTTGCAAACAAACTCAAAATTTTATGAATGGCAAATTGATTTTTTTAATAATTAATAAATTACAAATAAATAAAGTAATTATTTACACAAAAGAATATAACAAAATGAAAAAAAATATATATTTACAAAATATATAGTAAATTTTAATCTTTATCACTAATAAATTTCTATTATCATATCTATTACTAGACTCTAAAATAGTCATGTTTTTGTAAATATATTGTTTAAGCTCTATCATTTACAATAATTATCCTTAAAGAGTAAATCTGGGCTATATATATATGTATACATGAAACATCAAACTTATATAAAAGTTTACTTGAGAATTATAATTTTCACAAATGATTCAACTCTTCCCTTGAAGCATCTCTATCGTATCCTTTTCTTTCTCTCTTCTTATTTCTTCTTTCATTTTCTCTAACTCCCAAACTATTCCTTCAATCTTCACTTCAATGGTATCATCACTTATCTCAAAAGCACTCTCCACCACCCTTACAAGCCTCCACAAACTCGCCACCATTATCACTCCGCCCCCTTTCCTCTCCGCCACCACCTCCAAAACCAACGCCACAATGGCCACCACGCCATCCACGACGCAACCTGGTCGTCTAAAAAACGAACGACCCAACCCCAGCATCAGAGCTGCCGTCTTTGCAGAGAGAAAGCTCAAGATGGAAATGCTCACCCAATGAAAGTACGAAGCTTTTTCTTCATCTTTCCCGTGTGAGCCACAAGATATTAACGAAGACGAAAGTTCGAGGACGGTGATGATAAGGTCCATTACGAGGAGAAAAATGGTGATGATATGAGCAGGTGTGGATTCAAGGAAAGTGATTAAATGGACTCTCCATGACGAAAATGCGTCAAAGTTATTTGGAATGGGGGAGAAGAAGAGAGCTCGCCATTTTCGACGCCTTTCATAGAGTTTCACGACGTCATGAATAGATGATTCTAAGGATTCTATGGTGGTGGCCGTGGTAACAGATTGCAGCGGAGATGAAGAGTTTAAGAAGTTGGAGAGAATGGCCATGGATGGGGATGAGCTTGAGTTGTGATACCAATGGAAGGGATTTAAAGTTCAAAAATTGAAATGGAAATGGAAATGAAAAATGTTAACATGGTGTGGAGGTTACGTTAGGAGATCGTGTGGCCGCCTTCAAAATCAAGTTGTGTGGGGAAAGGTAAATTAAATGCTTAAAGCATAATTTTTATACAACAAGCTTCCACTTCATTTTCCTAAAATCACTTCTACTAAATTACACGATACAATACCCAAATTAACATAAAATTTATCCTATCAATCTTTAGATATCTCAAATATAAATTATATAGTTCACACGTTCCAACATACGAACAATCTAATTCATAAGAGATACGAAATTTAAGAATGAATTCAAAATTGTAATAGTTGTTCTACTCTGCTATTTTTTAAATATATTAGTTTATTACAGGGTGCACACATATATAGTTAAAACTAATTCAAAATGACTATATCTACTAATTTATATAGTAATACATTCTTATGTTTAATATATACTCAAGTATAAAATATATTTTACAAAATACTTATAAGTGATAGATGATGAGAGTTTGTTTACCAAAAGAAATGCTGTCAGATATAAAAACTAAAAAAAGTTAATTGGAACAAAAAGTAAAAAAATTATTTTGAAAACATTATATTTAATTTGGTCACAATTGTACACAAAAATTATCAAATAGTATAGGTGAATAATAAAATCTTATTTGTGGATTTTCATTTTACTTATCAATTAACGCTTTAAGTTTTATTTATCAATTATCCTCTAAATTAAGGACTCTCAAAACTTGTAGTTGGATAGGTATGTACACAAAAATGGGAAGATCCCTATTTTAATTTCATCAAGAGGGGATAAGCCTATCTCGCCACACGTTGTTCGTTTCAGCTGCACGATTGGTGTGTTAACGCGAGACACATTTCAAATTCAGGCCTTCAAGTGGGTTGATGTACCTCTAGAGTACATTGAGGTCGTCAAGGGCGGCCTACGAGTAAGTTTATAAATTATTTAACATACATGTTGAACCTAAATATGTAGAAGACTAATCCTTATGTATTTTGGTTTTCTAGCAATGGTTTATGCTCGATTCCGAAGATTGAACACTTGGAAGAAATTTGAGGGAGAAAATCATTGATATTTCAAGCAGTACAACGACTCTGAAGAAGCACGTGCAAACTTATAATCGAGATTGGTGAATCACGTGCAAGATTGACACTTCCTTTGCGATCATTACATGATCACTTGAAAATTTCAGGTGATTTATATTGTCTACTGTAATTTGATTTAATAGTACTTCATTTTTGTTGTTTGGGATGTACGTTTTGATCATTGTTTGAGTGTAGGAGCAATCAAGGGTCAATAAGGCTGCTAGAGTGAAGAAACCTTACAACCAAAAGAGCGGGTGCAAGTCATTCCTTCAACGACAACATGAGCTCGCTAAAGAACGCGGTTGCCCAGTGACTGTTTCTAGTTGTTTCGAGAACCACACGTCAATAGGACTCACGAGTTTGTTTCATAGGCAGCAACATATGAGCATGTAAGTTTATAAAAACTTTTTATTGTACTTTCTATTTTAATTCTAATCATCTTACAACTTGAAACTTGTATTATGCATAATCAAATGGTGAAACTTCAGTCCTAGCGGGTTCTCAACCATTCTCTAGGCACGAGATATGCGAGATCGTATTGGGTAGACGATCAGGCTACTCAAAAGATCTTGGTTGGAGCTTCAAGCCCAAGTCCCGAAAAAGTACTGCTTCCAATTCTCCCTCCTCTTATGACCAAGAGATATACTTCAGAGAGGTTGGCAAATTAAAGGCTAACCTTGAGAACACTACCCCCTAATTGAAAAACAACGAATAAGGGAGGAGGAGCGTGGTCGACAAATTGTAGAGATGAGAAAGATGATCGAGGACATAAGTCGAAATAGAGAGAATCATAGCACGATTGGGTACATATTTTTCAACTTTTAATTTATTTAATTTCTCATCTATGATATATATATCTAACTATACTAATTTTATTTCATTTGTAGGTTTGAAAATCTTTCTTTTGGCTATTGCGAGGTGAGATTTTGGAAGATATGTTTAGATTTTTTCTTTTAATGTGAATAATTTGAACAACAATATTAATTAATTTTTATTAGACATTTGGATTTCATAATATTGTAATTTTATTATATAAATTGTAAATTTTTTATTTTAATAATTTGTTATAAATTTTAATTGTTCTCATTCAAAGTGGAAAAAAACAATAACTCACGATAACAAAAAATAAAAACAATTAATTAAATAATTAAAAATAATAATATACAAATTTATCCCGACACACATAACATACGTTGGCATAAAGGAATTTCCCCGACGTTCTTTCCATGGTGTTGGGGACAACTTTTCGTGATGTCGCGTTGGGACATCATTATCTCCGACGTGCGGAGGTGACATTGGGCATACCCATTGCCAACGTCATTTAGACGTTGGCATTGAGTGCGTTGGGGATAAGGCACGCCCGACATCGTCCATTAGCACGTCGACCAAAGTTCTTCTAACTTATTACTTCCAGCATTCTTGTCGACGGGATTTTCGAGGAATAGAATAACCCTTGTCGACGTGTTTTTCCATTTTGTCCGATGCACTACGACGTCGGCAATACCCACAATCATTGTTGTGTGTTTTTCTTCCGTTTTTGTTTGTATAAGATATCAGTCATCAAGTATAACTTTACTAATTGTTTAATATGCGAATCATTTATTTATTTTATTAAAATGATAATAACTAAATAAATTATAGATTAGATTGAAATCTATCATTTAATTGTGTTTGTAACTTTCTTTTTCTTCTGTATTCTCATAGTACGAAAGCATCAGCATATAATTATGCCAAGCATAAAAAACTGAAAAGTGTAAAACTATAACCAATAATTTTGTTAGTTTATTATTTTCTCAATCTTGGAAAATTATTAAAACATAATCATAATAATTAAAAGAAAAAAGAAACTCTTAATCATAATTCTTTTCCTTAAATTTTATGCCTCTCTTTCCAGCCAATTTGAAGATTACTAAGAAACATTGCTTGAAAATTAAAATAATTAGTGAGATATACCATACTATATAATTAAGAAATTAACATAAACATGAATAAAAAAATGAAGATTGGGACTCATCTATATTTTTAATGATAATAGTAACAATAATAACATACAAGGATCTTTGGAAAAAGACAAAATTAGGTTGATCCGTTTCTATATAATACTTTGCATGTTTGATTTGTTGAGGTCAATTAAATTGGATTGTGCTAAAATAGCATTATGTGATACATCTTTAATAGTTCATGTTTAACTGATCTAATATGAGCACATGAATAAAAATTGAATAAAAGTATCTCAGTGCACAATCCATAGTACTATCTACTAAACTTTGATTATATGATTAATATATTCTCAACTACATCAACCGTTATTATTAATTCAACTTAACTAACAAAATTCAAAATTTAATCGGTTTAAAATGTTCAATCGTACAAAACTTAGTTTCAAACTCATATTCAAGCACCTTTGTATTTTTCTTTGTTTCAAACTCATATTCCAGCGCCTTTGTATTTTTCCTTTTGTATTTTTGTAAAAAAGAAAACAAACAAGAGACCTTAGCTATAAACAAATTCATCAAATTCCACCATACATATGATACAAACACCATTTTTTTCTCCTTACCAGTGTTGTTTAATAAGGAGAAGAGGGCATTCTTAAAATCATGAAAGTATAAGCATTGAAGGGGAAGAAAAGAAAGCAAAATGAAAAAGAATTATAAAATCATGTTGTGTGTAGAAGAGCAGCCTGAGTTTGAGCAGCCATTGAAAGTTCAAATTGCCTAAAAGAAATGGAAGGAAAAGAATGAAGAAACTCAGAAGGAACAAAGTGATTGAGATTATTAATATCCCAATTATTAGGGTTAATATTAGGATTAGGGTTAGGGTTTGTAGTTGTAGAGCCATCCAATCCAATATGTGTCACATGCTTCACATCTGTTGGATATCCAATCTCCATTTCCACTTCCTCTACTTCTTCATCTTTTCTCAAAACTAGGGTTTGTTTTCCACAAAGAGAGATCAAAATTCAGTTTTCCATTTCTTTTCCCTTTAAGAATATATGTTTGTGGATAAAAGAAAGCATAAAGAAATTAACAAAGAAACACAAAGAGATATACACATCTACGAGCTGTGATTTCTAAACATATTTCTAATCGTAGAGAAAGAAAGAATCAAGTACATTATTTTTTTAATTCTCTTGGAAAATGATTAGGACAAAAATTGAAAAATCGCAACATATCACAGATATACTAAAATTGAGTTTTTTTTTTCTTTTCTTTTCAAAATACATAATTCTCCACCTTAAATTTTGAATTAAAATTCTGAATAAAAAATTTCTACAATTTAACATATTCCGATTTATTAAATTAAAAACCTACCTCTAATAAATTCCAAAATTCACACAAAATATTAACCTTTTCCAAAATCATTATTACATTTAATTTCAATGTACTCCAAATTCTTCTCTCAATTTATAATCAAAGATTTACCTTATTAAATTGATTTTTTTAAAAAAAGAATAATATTTACCCTAAAAATGATCAAACATTTTCCATTGACTAATTACATCACTTCACCTCAAAATTTAATTGAGGTGATTTTTGCTTTCTTCAAGATCCAGATTTTCATTTTCTAAAAAAAAAAATTGAGAAAATATCATATATTAAATTTTTTACCTCTTTTAAAATATTTAGGATTTAAATTTTCATTTCTAAGAAAAACAATTTCCAACAATGACATATATTAGTTTTTCACCTTTATCAAAATCTTTTCATTCAATTTTCACATCACTTTACCAATTCAAATTTTCATACATCCAATTATGTTAGAAATTTTACCATATTGACTTGGGAACAACATTGTGGTTATTACCAAGTAAATTGTAGCTAGTATACCTCCTAGATTATCTCTTTACTTTTGAGTCGTCTTGCCCTAGTCTTTATTAATGAAATATTCAATCCATAATCAAATTTTGGTCTTGATTATTATCTATAATTTTATTATCGATGATATTTGATTTCTAATTATTGATTTATATGCCTAAATCATAGTTTATCACTTCAATGAACTAGTTCTAAAATTTTACAATCATTTTATAAAAATTCCATGAAATCCATGAATTTTCTAAGAATATCTATTATATCCGTAAATTTGAATTATTGAAAATATGGATAACGACATTTCGATTCTTAGGTTTAACCTAAGCCACACCTAATAAGTTACATCTTTTCTTTTTACACAAAATAGTATATATAGAAAACATTTTCGTTTAAAAAATTGCCAGTTTTTTATTTTTTATTGGTTAACTGTTTTAGGAAGCGTCCAGATTTTTGTTGTGTTAGTGATGAGAGGGAAATAAAAAAGATTGGTGCATTTTATTACTCAAATGATATTGATTTGTTCATGTGATTATTTATGTAAAAGTGTTTATTTTTCTTATTTTGTAGTCATTTGAAGGGCTTTTTTTTTTTCTTCCAGAAAGTTAGGTAAAATTTGTTGGTGGGTACGTCTAAGTTATTTTTGTTTAATTACTTGGGATTTTATTCTCAAAATTGGGAAAGGTTATTTGATTTAAAACAGAAATGGCAGGCCACCTACTTTTTTTCTTTCTTTTCTTGAAGTACTGATCCAAACTCCTTTTCATCAAATAGCAAATAATATCATTTAGGGGAAGTTTACTTTTTATTTAATTCTTAGATTTTACAAGTCTTTCATTGATATTAAATCAACCATTGGGTAAAGAAATACTATTAGGAGGCAAGGTAAACTAGAAGAAATATTTATGTGTGTGTTTGAGATTGATTTTTAGACTGTGAAAATAATTTAGAAAATTTTAAAATTATTTTAAATTGATTTTGAAAAAATCTAAAATCATTTCAAATTGGTTTTGGAGAAATTAGTTGATTGATTGATTTTTGTTAAGGGATTGATGGTGGTTATCCTAATTAATTTGTGTAAAATAATGATGGTTAGTTATTCTTAAATTATTATCTTTTAATTCTAAACGTTGTGAAATTGTTAATAAAACGAACCATTATGTATGTTTTGAATTTTATTTAAATATCTATTAAAAACATTAGTTTTACTCCCAATATCAACTGTGCATATAAGAATTTAACAATAAAATAAGTAGAACTAATATTTAACTTAATTATTTAGTTCAATAATTATTTGTCAATTAAAATTAACTCTAAATAATTAATGGTCGAAACCAAACATAATAATTGAAAATTGTTTATAAATATATGAAAATCTTTTCAAGTGTTTGGTACCAAAATTAAAGTGTACCTAAATCTCTTTTTCTAAAATGGCTAATTCAACTAAAAATATCTATTATAACTTGTTGATCTAAAGAAGCCAATCCATGCTTGAATAACTATTTAGTATTGTTTCACTACATGAATAAAATTAAGTTTGTGAAAGAGACATTTTCAAAAATAATACAATAAAATATTTTCCATTTTCTTCTATTTTATGTAAATTCCTCTTTTTAGTTTTCAAAACAGAGTTTTTTCATAAAAAATTAGATTTTGGAAATGGTTAGAAAATTGACCATGATAACAAAACAAAATATTTCATTTACTTAATTATAAAAAAATAAAAATAAAAAGTAAATTAAAACCAAATATTTATCAAACCGATATGCACCTATTTTCAATTTTGAAAAAAAATGGGACAATATAAGTGCTTCAAAACTAATAGTACAAAAGATAAAATTTTAATCACCAAAAAACAAAAAGTGATTCTTTTGAGGAGAAAGCGATTTTAAATGTGAAAATCACTATCAAACATCACAATTCTAAAATGGTTGAGTGAAAAATAAAAGATTATTAGATTAATACAATGTTGAGTGGGTGGTTTATTATTATTATTATTATTATTATTATTATTATTATGAGTAGTAGTAGGTAGAGTTAGTTGAGTTTTAAAAATTAAGTTAGATAAAATAGGATAGATTTTTAACTTCCAAAAAGTTTAACATAATAAGAACATAATTTCTAAAATTTCAGGTCATCATCAGTGAACCAAAATTTTAAAAAGATCACTATTATTCAATTTTAATTATGTTTTTTTAGTGGATATGTATTATTAAAATATTGTAATGCAAATTTTTAAAATGGCCAAATATGATGAAGCTAAGTTTCTGTATATATCCTAATTTGGAAATATAATCACATATACCATTATAAATGGAGAATCACATGATATGTTTTGTTTAATTATTTGAAGACAGATTACTCCTACGATTATTCATAAGCAAGAGAGAGTTGAAGATATAATAAATGAAAGAAGAAGAAGATCAAACAAAAGAAATCAATTAATTAAAAAGTACTTACCAAATAATTGGGAGAAAGTTTTGAGGCTTCTAACCAACTTATGAACTCCATTTGATATGTTAGGCAAAAGAAATAAGAAACCAGAAGGGTTTTTCATTTTCACTTCTGAAGTTTTATTTTCACATTCTTCTCTTCCTAAAATAGAAGTAATTAAATAAATAAATAACCCAACACACTGGTTTTTTTTTCTTCCAATAAAACAGGAAAAATGGGAAGAAAAGAAAAAAGAAAAAACAAAAGATCTTACTTGCAACTGCTACACTTGTGTTTACTTCAGGACCAACACCTTCAAGCTCTCGGATTCGAGTTGTGGAAACAAAGGTGCTTGTGGCGACACTAGAGCGAGAAGCACAACCTGAGAAGAAAGGAAGAGATACAAATTTTTGAATGGCTCTCATGGTTTTGGAGAAGAGGAAAAGTAGAATGTGATTAAGTGAAGAATAATGTTGAGAAGGAAATGATGATTAAGAAGGTAATTGTGTTTTGTAATTAAGGGTATGGAAAGTAAGCAAAACATAAGAAAAAGGGTGAGAGAGTTTGTTATGTTAACAAAAGCTAAGGTGGCTTTAGAAGCAAGACAGAATGATTTTACATATGGAACAAAAACAAGACCTACTTCAAAAAGTTTGGTGCTTTGAAGACAGAGAAGCAAAGAGAATCTTCAATTATGGGAGTGGGTATTAGTTAGAGAGTTAGTTCAACAGTGCAACTCAACCTAATATTACACTTTTTTTCTTTCTTTCTATTAAAATTTGATTGGAGGTGTAATATTAATGTAGGGTTTAGGGTTGGGCCTATTTGGGCTAAGATATGTAAACATCAAAGTTGAGATCAGGTTTTAATTAAACTTTGAGTGACTCTTGAAGATGAAGGCAACCAATGGATTTCACTTGCTTCAATTCATATCTGATTGTGAAAGAAAGATATGGTTATTCCCTTAATCTTGACTCAATCATATACTAACAAACATTGAATCAATATCAGAGTGAAGAGAAAGGAATTTCTGTTTTAGTTCTTTGTTTCAAATATTAAGTGAGGTTTAAGTTTTCAATTGTGGGTCACTCTTTGGATTTACATTTGGTTTTTCCTTCTCTAAAAAAATATATATACAACACTCTTTTGTAAATTATAAACATTTATCTCTAATCCAAGTTATTTGCACTATTAGAAACAAAAATTAAAAGCATATCCATGAGAAAAAGATGTATCTTATCTATAATATCACATCACACTACATTTAGTTTATTATGTACTAGAGTAAATATTGTTTAAAAGAATTCAGATGTTCAAATCCACTCCATACTTTCATCAAATCTACAATCAATTGAGAAAATTTTCATAACTCATATTCATATGCGTACTTTTTTTAGAGTCACACATCTATAAATGATAGGACATTCTTGAACTAAAATGGACATTTTAATGTATCAAAATAAAAATAATAACAATAGTAAGGGAAAAACGTATTCATACCATATTCGATACCAACCCTAAGTATTCATACCATATTCGATATTAACCATAAAACTAAAAGTGTTGTCTTGTACACTAATTTCATGACAAGGAGGTTGATGATGTAGAGACCAATTCTAGCTCACCATAAAAACGAGGGGCATGCTTTGATCCACCTTTGCAATTAAATTTCCATATTCCTATGGCTCCTTTCTCTTACAGTGTTGTTGTTGCTACAAAAGTTGTGCAGAAAGAGAAGGTGGGAAGAGCCCTTATGTAACGTCCAAACAAAATTAAGGTAATTTTGGATTTTATTATCTTAACTTTTATTTAATTATATTGAATTTATTGGGCATTAGTTTTGAGTTAATTGAATGAGAATTATTTGGTTTTGTGGAAATTAGATTTAATTAAATATTTGTTAGATGAATGTTTGATTAATTAGAGGGTTTAGATTTTGGCATTTTATTGAGGATTAAATTAAGTTCTTAACAGGAAGTCTAACTTATAAACTCTGTCGCATTAGTTGAGCTATATTCATCACGTGGTCAGTATCGATCGCCAACTATCCAAGAGGGTAAGTAGCAAGGATATGGCTAATGCGCATAAGGAGGAGTTTGACAATAAACTTCACCTTAGTGAGATAGCTTCCAACATTTGTATCCCGAAAGGTGAACAAGTGCAGACAGTAGGCACCGAGAGGTTGTCGTCCTTAAACGAAAAGTCCTACAAGTATTATAAGTCAAGTCATCTAGGTATAGTTCACTTAATCAAACATAGTTAGTTGCATCTCAAAAGGTGAGCAACTGTGGTGTCTAAACACTTTGAGAGAGTCGCCTTAATCATGTGCTGATCATGTTGTTATATCACATCAAGACTCTCGCACTACTTAATCATCTAATAATGCGTATACTTTCTTTCATCTCGTTCTTGCATACAAGTTAACTCGTTCAATCTTCCACCTTGCCATAATTTATTCTCTGCATGAGTCTCAAACTGTAGGTAAATAGTGGTAGTTAGCGTTATATTCTTTCAACTTAATTTCCATAACACCTAAATGATAAGTGGACCTTAGAACTAAAGTCTATAAACAATTCCTTGTGTTTGACCTTGGGTCACCCAAATAAACCTATTGTTTTGCTTGCACTTGAGCAAGCAGTAGAAAAATTTTTACTCAACGAAGACTTATGTAGCACGCAATGAAGAGGCACATAGTGAGCACCTTACATGCTATAATCATGACTCATGACTCCTCGCATAGTACTAAAACATGTTATACAAAGAGTTATGGTAAGCACATTATGTGCAATGATCTGACTCAACGACGTATTGTAATCGTGCTACACACACACACAAAACTATTAAGTCCAACTCGAACCACAATCAGCTACTTGATGCTGCTTTCTTGCTACCCATCTATTTATAAAATAATAATAATAAAAAGCTAGGGTTAAGTTTCATAAAATAAGAATGATTATTCAATTAAATATAACGAAAATAGACTTAAACCTCTTTATATAGGAGATAGATTGCGATAGATTTGGTTTGTGGAACCAAAATATTGAGCAACGACCAAAATGCCGAATTTGTTTTTCCGAAGATTAATGAGAACGGAAGATAAAGAACAAGACGAAGAAGAATGTTGAAAGTTTTGCTGAAGAAGGTACAAGAAATAAATAATTGATAAAGAAGATATACAACGAAAAATGATGTGAAGAAGACAAAGGACAATAAAGAAGAGGGAAAGTCGTGCTCTGTCCTTTTTATAGCATGTTGATTTCGATAATATTTTTGTAATTATGAGTGATTGGGCTTGGCTTATCTAAACGATCGTTGAATGTACTCTACACAATCGTTTAAATTTAAAGGTTTTTTGTCATCGTTGAGTGTTTACATCTATGGTAGTCTACAAGATCATGTATGACTTGTATCTTTGACTACACAATCACATAGGATGATCATTTAGTAGAAAATTACTCATGCACGTGCAGCGAATTAATCACGCGTTGATAGAAACATTTGTTGTATCTCCCATTGCGACGTAAGCTTTTTCTCTTTTTTTTTGAAAATAGAGTGAATATTTTTCCACTATGCTGTATTTTTTAAAAGAACCCATAAAATCTATTGTACAAACAATAAATGTCAAGATAGGTCGGTGAACATGGATCACATTTATTTTCTTATTTAATTTAGGAAGCATTTTTTTTCGTGCAAATAAGATAATGGAACTTAAGATAGGTGATAATGCACATAGGTCATGTTAATGAAAAATTAAAATATAGCAATCTCCCACTTGAACCCAATTGACAATATTTACAGTAAACTTATATAAATATAATGTGTGGAGAAGATAAAATTAGAGGGTCGTAGAACATTGCATTAACAACCTTCTATTTAGTAGCAAAATGGTGGAAAAAAGAGATAAGAAAAGCTTTAGAAAATTTAATTTCAATTATTTTCAGATATTATCTGTACAGAAGATTAATGGTTAATAATCCCAACTAATGACAAATCTACAAAACCAATGGGGCAATGGACCCATCTCTCTGTTTCTAAGAATAAGCTTTTCCTATGATGCTGCTAATATTCTAACTTTGCAACTCTTAATTTCCATATCTCTCACAAGTTGGCCTCTTACAATTGGAAAATATGGGATTGAAACAAAAATTAATTGGTAATCTTTTTTTAAGATAAAGAATTGCCTGATTCAACATCTCTGACTTGTGAACACCAAATCTTCCATTGAGCGTCGTGACAATGACAAATTTGCCGCAAACATTACACGATAGTTCTGCCCAACAGAAACATAGAGAATCATCAGCAACCACGGTGACATTCAAACAAGATCATGTGAGAATGCTAAATTTTCTTTTCGCATTAGCCAAAGTTACTAACAATATTACAATATAGTCTAACTGCTTGTCAAGAGTTCACTAGAATAACTTCTAAAAACCTCTGATCTTTTTTCAGTTCTAAAATAGAATACTAAAGTTTTTTTTTCACTCAAAATGGTGTTTGGGGCAGGAATGGACCTGAATAATATTTATTTTAAAAAAATGTTCCCAACCCAGAAAAAAATTAATGCAAAGATCTTTCTATCCCCATATCCGACTCCATTTTAAGGAGAACTTTCATACCTTGAACTTCAAGGACTCTGTTCAGGGAGATTTCTACTATACTTACCTCCCAAACCAGTAGTAAAAATTCAGAACCTAAAATGATGTAGGCAGAAGAACGTCTTGAAACAATCATTACCCAAAGCTAAATGATTTAGTACCTGTTTCATATGACAGACCCTAGTCTAAGAAGCATGGACACTTTACTTTGGCTAATGTGTCCGTGTCCGACATGTGTCAAACACTTGGACACTCCGACACTTGGTGGACACCTATCGAACACTTGTTAGTGCAGTAAATGCATTGAACATACATAAAACACTCATAGTAGACTAAAAAGACACATGACAATAATAACTTTTAACAAAATAATATATCAAGCTAATTCTTTTAAGCATATAAATGAATTAATGCATTTACTATTATTTTCTTTTTAATATAAAGATGGTATATATTTTTTAAAAATAATTCTTTTAATAAACGTGTCTTTGCCGTGTCCTAGATTTTTAAAAAATGGTGTCACCATGTCCGTGTCGTGTCTTGTCCATGTCTCATATCCATGTCAACACTTCTTAGACCCTAGTTTTTAAGACAACAGAAAGTGAAAAGAATCCAAATTGGCTACTTACCTCTATATATACTTGATGATCAAGCAATTTAAACATTAAAAAGAAAGAAGACAATAAACAAAAAACAAAAAAATATTCCTGGTTTGTGACCTACCTCATTCCCCTCTCCAATCTACTAAATCTGTTCGAGACACATGTAGCTTCGAAACTCGTTCTTCTTCATCCGTATCATTAACGACACCCCGGCATCTAGGATACCCGCAATAACAAGCAAGTTGTTCATCAATGGAAAAAAACCTGAATGCAAATTGAAATGTCAGCATCTACAGACTGCATAAAATATGTCATCCAGAAGGAGCAGAACCTATAATCATATGTAAGTTCTTCCCATCGCTTGATATCCCTTTTTGCAAATATTATGATGTGCTCATCTCCATTGACACTTATAACTCTGGAGTAGCAATTTGGCTGCATAAAGGAAACATTATAGTGAATAATCAACGAGAATTTCTTATTTAGAAGAAGAAGAAAAGGATGAAAGTAGACCAACAGAAACAGAGAAACCAAATTCCATAAACAAATTATCGGAACATGAAAACTGCCACCAGAGAATTTCCTTGCCGAAAATGCAAGTTTTTACTCCTTCATTAGGTTGTACACGAGATTAGAAGATACTTTACAATTTTCTCAATTTCCACATCAAACTTGCAGTGTAGCTTTATGTTATGGTATGGAATAAATTCATTTTCATATTTTTGTAGACAGACCGTCAAAGATTTCACAGTCCAAAAAAAAAAGCAAAACAAAGCAAAAAAATTTTGATATCTAAATGAAATTCATCACAGGAAACAATTCTCATTTGCTATCATTTAGTTCTAAGAATTGGACTATATATAATGTCCCTGTAGTACAACAGCTACATCAACTATGGGGTGTTGTGTTTGTTGTTTGGTAAGAAACATGGTATTTCATTAAAGGGGGAAAGATTTGTAGTAAAGTTTTTATGGATAAAGCAGAAGCCTAAGCAAGCAATCACTATACAGAGCACCCAATCATCCATCCTTCAATGACATAAACTTGGTACGGCAACCTACCCCTTCTAATTTGAACTTTTATTTATCCTTAAACACTTCTGTGAGGAGCAACAGTTACTGTCTAAGAATAAGATAGCTTAGTTCATGAGAGAAAAACGGGAGTTAAATTTCTCTTCTAACTTCCAAGCATCTAAGGAAAAATTTAGCTAACTTGCATTCATCTCCATAAAGCACTATGATATAAGATAATTCTACTGACACCTAATTTAATGAGTCATCTCATAAGGATAAAGAACACTAACATAAAAGGGAAAAAGAAAAAATAAATCACTAGCTAAAGTAATACATACTTCACAAGAGTGGTTGATCAGATGAGCAATGCTCCCGGCCCTTGTAGCATCAATTACTCGTTCATCATCAATTCTAAACATGTAAGTGCCAGCACCCTGAAATAAGTGGAACACATTAACCTTTCTTGGTCCAATTCCATTACAGTGGAAGGGGAAAATCCAAAATTTACTAGAGGATACACAGAGGAATGTTCCTAAATTTACCAAATTCTGAAAACCCACAATTCACTTCCGTCCAGAAAACCATTTTATTTAAGCAACCAAACTTTTATTGAAAAAATAAAAGAACCAAGGGCAAACAAAACCAGATACTCATAAAAAGGAGTCAAACAATAATTACAGAAAACAATTTAATAAAAAAGAACAAACCATTATCACAATTACAAAAAGTCCTAGTGATCAATGCCCAAACAGAAGTATTAAACCTCTTGATGCAGTGGGTTGGAGTACTAGGCCAAATCCATTGCCAAACAAGAGAAATCTCATTCCTTAGAGATGATAAAAAGCTCTCCAAGAACAACGTTCTATATTGGAAAGATATTCAAGAGGTTCAAATACAACCCTAAATTGGGTATCTATAGCCATACAAGAAAATAAGCCAATTAACCAATTAACTAAAATATACTCACCTCTCTAACTTACTTTTTGCCCTATGTTCCTATGTTTTTTTTTTCTTTCTATTTTGCTCTTTTTCACTTCTTTGAACATTGTTTCTTTTTTCATTCTCTTAATGTAAAGTTCTGTCTCCTTTTTTTTTTTTCAAAAAAACTCTAACTCCCTAGCCTCCCCTCTAAATTTCTCCACATGATAGAAAAGAAGTTCACTTGCCACAACCCTGCCAGTTTGTCCCCTTCCTTCAATCTAAAAGAGAAGCTCAAAACCACCTCCTCCAACAAACAACAGCCATCTTTATTCCACCCCAAACTGAACTCTGCTGCCGATGCCACAGGTAATTTGCAAACTTCAACTCCCACAAAAAATGACTGGACTGCTATGATGCTTCCTCCAATAAATGTACCACTCATAAGCAAATCATGCAAGTCCACCATATTTATATCCTTGAGAAAAACTTGCCTGATTAGACGTTTAAACTCAAGAACACCTTAACACAGTCAGATTACAAGAAAGCTGAAACAAAACTGACGCTAGAAGTACTTGATATTTTTTTTTTTTTTGAAAAGGATACGAGTCTCACTATTATCAATAATGAAAATAGAGAGACAAAACTCAATGTATATGAGGGGCATACAAAGAGCAATGGGAGAGAGGGAGGATCAGCAGGCGCACCCAGACATCTCAAAGGCGCACCCAGGCTAGAAGTACTTGATATGTATGGCTGTTTTGTGAAAAACAATTTTATTGTACTTCAACTACATCAGAGAACAAGCAAGCTAGATGAATTAGATGGCACCCAACAAATCGTAATTGTCAAAGAATTTTACTCCTTTAAGCTTAAGCAAGAAAAAAAATTATTATTGAATAAATAAATAAAATTGATTTCATAAGATGAAATGTGATCTGAAATATATACGAGTGAAGTTTACAGATGATTACTCCACAAACACTAAAATAAATGGCCCTAATTAAACAAAAAAATAAAGTTGATTTCATGAGATGAGATGTGATTTGAAAAATACACAAGTGAAGTTGACAGATGATTCTCCGTAAACAAGAGTATTTTATCAAAATAACACCAAACACCATGGCATTCAAATAAAAAGACCTCCACCAACATAATTAAAGAAATGGTAATGAACGTGATCCAAGAAAAGACAACCCACTAAATATTAATCAATCAAGAAAACTCATTCTAAATCCAAACGGAAACTTATATTGCATGGGTGTGACGTATGATTGATACAACATAGAAACCTACAGACAGATTAATGATACTGATGAACTTACCACCAGTAAATTATATATGAACCGCTCCCTCCTGTCAGCAATGGGAGGTCTAACAATTTCTCCCGTGTATTCAATTACCTAAAGAAATCAAAATTTATATACTTACTGAAAACAGAACAATCAACGAGAATAGCATTGTTTTTACCATGTCCCCTGCTCTATGTGGATGCTTAGCAAAGATTCCAAATCCATGAATCCCCGACTTCCCTATAGAGCCAGAAGAGGTTCCAAATGAAAGAAAGCCAGTTAGATGGATAGATACTTTAAGATAAGTAGTTAGATGGTAGATATAAAAACTTGTTAAATCCATCCTCAAGTAAACCAATTCCATATAATCATACAAGTAATTGTGCCTTTACTGTAACAAAAGGCATAGAAGTTAACTTGAAAATCCATTCACAACGATCGATTCAAGAATTGAAATGAATTTTTATTTAATAGAAGTAAACTTACTAATGCATTTACAACAATAAATTCAAGAATTGAAATGAATTGTTTTTTTTTTTTGGTTAAGTGCTGATTATTGTTTTGTCTCAGTCAGAAAGAACACGTGAAACTAATTCAATAAGATAAATATGTTTTTTTTTTTATAAAAATGGTCACTGAATTATCAAAAATTTATTGCCAATGTTTCCTAATGGAAACCAACGCAATTTCCTATAGGTAGCTGAATTAAGTTAAAAGCGACAAAGACATAAAATGAGGGAAAAGAAGGGTTTTACAATTTAATCCTTACCAAATGCAAGTCTCTTCCTGAACGTCTCCCTCATAAATTTGTATTTTTCAGCCACAGAAAGTATGTTTCGAGGATCAAGCTGACATGTTTTCAAATGTTGAAGAGAAAATTTCATGCCTAGAACTCCACTGGAAGGCAACAAATTTCCTGATAACAAATGTTGGGAATAACCGCTCGCTATATAAGGCTGATTTTCAACAAACAATCGTTTCAAGGCTGCAGCAGCAACGGCTTCAGGTGCTTTGCGCCCTCTTCTCTCAAAGTAATTATAAGGCTCTGCAAAGAAGTGGACAATTTATTATATATTGAAGACATAATACTTCAACGTGAACCAACAAAACCTATAATGGGGAACAGCAAAAGCATCTAAATTCTAAACTTACTGTCAGGGTCAGCCCATGGATTATATACAAACCACTTCAAGGTTGGTGAGTATACAGTACGTACTTTTACTCATTTTGAAATTTATTTAAACAAGGACCCCATGCTAAACAATTGTCTTCCAGCTCGATCATGGGTACATTTTATTTGGGAAAAGTAGATAGTTCAATTGACCCTTTTTTCCTTTTGAATAATTTAAAGTACAGAAGAGAGCAAGGAATATCTCCAAAGTACCAAGGAGGTCACATAAGACTTGCCTTTGTTTATCAGCAGTTTTAAGACTTCTACAAAACACCCACCAACGAAGAACTTGACTAATTTAGGAACCTTAAGCTTCCAAACTATCAGAGGAGCTTTGGTCTTTAGCTTCGGACTTAGTAGTATGTAAGAAGATTTAGCTAAGAAAAGATCCCAACAGGTAAAGGACCAAGTCATCGATCTATTCAACGACGTTATTTTCTTTTAAGGAGAAAACTTGTGAGATTTTATTGACAAACAAAATGTACAACAGATGGGGAAGAACCCAGGCAACATAAGTGAATTTGGATTACATTAAAATTTTGAAATTATAAAAATAGTAATGATAACCCTCCAACAGTGTCTAAGGGAAGAGAAGTTACACCAATAAAAAGCATTACAAAACCCAATTTCTATAAACTTGTCAAAAGAAGAGGACTTGTTGAAGACAGTAGTTCCTTTCTCCCCTAGATTCCAAAGATATGTTATTTTAAGCCAACAAAATAAGTCCCTTTAACTCCTCCATAACTTGGAGCTGGAAAAAGTTAAATATTTTTTATGAATCTAGGGATTTCTCTGTCAAAAAGTTTTCTCCAAATCCCAAAATCCCAGCTCCGGGATTCAACCCACCAACAATATGCAACTGGAGCTCCTTTCTTAGATGAAAGGACAAGAAAATCTAGGAATGGCATTAGCTCAAGCACCCTCCCAAACATGGATATAAGAGTCATTACGCATTAGCCACTTTACAGCTTAAAATACTTAAAAAAATCATATCTACTCATTACTTTTGTCAACATCAACCCATCTGTTTGCCTCTTGTCAACCCTCTTCAGGAATTTTTTTTATTATTATTAAACAGTCTTTCATTGAGAAAAAATGAAAGAAAACAAGGGAAAGCCCACCAAAACACCCCTTCTTACGTAAACCTCCGAAAAGGTAATCAACGGGACTTCATTCCTTTGTTCATGAAAACTGATGTTAATTGATAAAAGTTTAATCCTGGAACTTCTGTAACAATTTGTGACGAGCTAATTGACAAGGTCTTCATCTAATCTATATTTAAAAATGATTTACCTATGTCCATTCAAACATTTGTGTGTACTTCAAGTAGTCTCAACGTGAAAGATGCTAATATTTTATTGAGTTTCTTATATATCATGTAGATCAACAAATCAAAGGGGCCAATTTTTTTAATAAACTACCAAGACTAAATTATTACATAATAAAAATTTACACTTAATTTTGATTAGATTCTTCACAAGAGGGACTAAATTATTAAAAAAATTAAAACTACACGAACAAAAATGTGACACTTGTTCCAAGACTAAATTGTTATTTATCTTGAAAACTAAAATTCAAGGACTAAATTCTTACTATATAAAATTCAAAAATATTTTTCACCAAAAGAGAATAGTTAACCTTTCATTAAAAGAACATCCCACTAAAAAAAGAAGCAAAACTAGTCGTCTGAGATATAGTAATAAAATTTTTATCTTAAAAACAGATTTCTAACGATGATGCAACTAATCACACATTTAATTTAACAATAAAACTGCCAAACCTGTACGTGCACAACCAGATGGATTGCACGGTGGAGTATAATTAGAGCACTGCTGTCCAGCTTGCCCTATACGATCCTCAGCCATTAAACGCTCGTTAGATGGTGGCCTGTGTTTCTTGCAAAAGGAAAGTAATCGAATACACTGATCTTCTTCATCTTCATCCGCAGCAAGTAGATGGAGCCTGTCATCTTCCTCAAGCTTTGAAATTACAAAAGGAAAAGGAAAAGAAAATCAAGTTACCACAAGAAATGTTTGCATAAATATTATAAATAAACCACCAAACAAGCTTTAGCAAATGGTTGGATAATATACCTCTACACAAAGGCCAGCAGCTCGTGCACAAAGAGGGTGATATGCTACATAACAAGTATTGTTTGAACACTGTTACAAAGTAGGACACAGTTAAAGTAAGAATATAAATGTAAGCCCATACTGGCATCTTCCATCAAAAAGTTATTTTATCTTTTATGTTTTTATATACTATTATTTGACATTAAAAAAAACTAGATACAATTAAGGAGACAAATAATGAAATTAAATTTACCTTTATCCATTAACTTAAACTTTTGAGTCAATCAGTAGTTTAACAAAGTATCAGATAAAAAATAAAAGTCATAAAATCTCATGCACATTTCGGCCAACTGAATCTTTGACTGTGTAGTAGCTCAAACTATAAAACAAACAACAAATAAAAAAGACAGCTATGATGGACATTGATGCTTAAATTCAACAAACTTACTTGAATGCAAGCTCCATAAGAGACCCCACAGATGCTGCATAACAGCTTCCAACGATCCTATTTTAGAAATTAGAGTAAAAGAAAATAAACAAGTATGATTTTTTATCATAAAATTAAAACTAAATAAGCATAGATTATGCTCAAATTCATACATTTACGGCAAAATAAGCACAAATTACAAAGAAAACAGATATTTATTCATCAACACAGGGTATTAAGGAAAACTGCATATATCCCACCCAGGTAGATAATGGGGTAGATCATGCTGCTTACATGCATTTCCTATTTTTCCATTATACGTAATGTCTTACTATTTTCTGCATTTCAAAAAGAACAAAGAGTGCATACAAACTCATACCAAAAAGGCTAATCCACATGCAGTTCAATGAAAGTTTAAGAAAAAAACCATGAGTTGAAAATATAATGGTTAAAGTATTGAGATATAATTAAATTTATCCTAACATATTGTTTTTATTATTTCATAAGAAACAACCATGTATAGTCCGATGGAAAATAAAAGAGAAGTTCAAGAGGTTGAGAAAGACCCCTCCTTAAAGGATCTGATGAAGATGCGTCTTCCAATTGTTAAAAGTCATCGAAAGACTAAAAATTACAAAAGAATTTGGTGTAGTTAATACACCACCAAGAGGCTGTATGTTGAACAAAAGCCCAAAAAGAATCAAAAGAAGCATACTTCTCTTAAAAAATACAACTATTTCTTTCTTTCCATAAGCACCACAAAAGAGACTATGTAGCACATCTCAAACCTATCCAACCCAAATAATTTTTTCCAGAGATCTTTGCCCTCCACTGAAAATCATGATGACGAAGACAAAACATCCAAAAAGCTAAAACTTTTAAGTGAACAGCATCAATTAGAAAATTTTGCTCCTTCTTGAATATGAGAGAACTAGTTCTGAATTTAAGTGTTCAAGAAACTTGAATCCCAATACTTCATTTGCAGCCTTCAAACCTTACAAAATACCCGATTATTGGACCAAAAGGTGGCTGAAATCAGATCTCAAACGAAAACCAATTTGCATTTTCCACTTTCAACTTTAAATGGGCTGGAATTTCGCAATGCTTAGGTTGAGAGGGGTTTCCATCATTCAAATCTTCTTCATTTCAAAACAAGTCTTTGAGATCAGTTTTTAAGGGGTCCTTCAAAGAAAGGTCCTTCAAGGTGTTTATAGAATACTCTGATATTTGAAAGGAACTCCAAGAGAAGGATTGTACTTCAAGAAATCTATGAAAAGGAACATTGAAATCTTCACGGATGCTGCTAATTGGGCAAGCTCAAAAATAGACATAAGGTCAACTACTGAATATTGTACCCTTGTTTCAGGAAACTTAGTCACGTGGAAAAGCAAGAAACAATCAGTTGTATCTAGGAGTAGTGTTGAAGCCGAGCTAAGGGCTCTAGCTCAAAGTATCTTATCAGAACTTAGAATCACATCAGGAAAACCAATGGAGGTACATTGTGACAATCAAGCCACTAAGTATCACCAAAGACCCCATTCATCATGATCTGCATAAATCATGTGGACATCGACCAGCACTTCATTAATGAAAAAACTTGAAAACAAAAGCATCTCCCTAAACTACATACCTACCAAGATGCTGATTGCTGACATACTTACAAAAGCCCTATTCAAGAACACTTTTGAAGTCTTAAAGGCCAAGCTGGATTTAATCAACATATACAATCCAGCTTGAGGGGGGAGTGTTGAATATGGAAAGTGCTCTCTTTTCCCATCTCTTTGGAAAGTCATTTCCAGCAATTATTTACCTTCTTTTTGTAATATTCTTGCCTTATTTATTAGTCATTTTTCCGTTGAGAGTTTTGCCATATTAGACATTTATCATTGTATATATACTACGGTGCACTCCTCTTGTAAATAATAAGAAGAATTTCATATTTCTATAATTGCAAAAGAGTTTAGGGATAGAAGACCAAGTGGAGGTAAAAAGATTATCTAATGCTTAGTTCTTGACCATGAAATATTCTCAAATTTCTTTCAAACCAGAGCATTTAGAAAAGGGAAAAGACCCCATTAGACCAAAGGAATTTCATCTTCAATAAAAAAAAATTCCATCCGTAGTAAACAAACACATCCAACAAGAGTTAAAGATCTAGTTATACATTAGAAAGCAAGAGAGAATACCTTATTGATTCTATTAAGACCGTCAATAGGCTCCATCTTCTTGATATCAGATAAACATGTTTCTGCAGAATGTTCAGTCAACATATATTCTATACTTTTCAATTATCGAAAACTCCAAAGAATAAAACAAACCAGGTATCCATATAGCACAAGCAAGATGAGCCCAGCGTCCATCAGTTGTAGGCTTCATTGCACCCCCTGGAGAATACAAATTTAATCAACCAGTGAAACATGATATACAAATATATGAATTCGCAATTCAATATAACTCAAAGTTGATAAACAAAAGTCCTATTAGGAAAAAATGATATAGAGCAATTATATTTCAATGGTATGAATTCAAATACCAATGACAGGACAGAGGCAGCATGGTGGAGGACAGTCAGGAGACCCAGGCCGACACAAGTTGCACAACCATATTACTCCGTCAACTGGTTCTAGTTCTCCATAGCATCTAGCGTGGACCTAAAGTATAACAGATTACAGTCAAAGAGAAATATAAAATAGCTTTTCAAAGGCAGGATAGACTATAAAAGAAATTACAATGGTAAAGAACAAAGGAAACAGACTAGCTCCAAAATCTAGTTGACTTATAAATACATGATACATGCAAGAAAATCATGTATACTTAAGTGATTTCATCCACATAAACCAGAAAAATTAAAGATGCGACATTCCAAACAAATGCTACAGTCAATATGTATGTATTTATAATTCACTATATTTTATGCATTCGTGGATCACTATCATTCACCCCAATGAAAACCAGTCTTCAATTCCTTCAGCCACAGCCTCATCCAATAACTATTTTTTTCTTTATATTCTATTTTTGAAAATTAAGCTTATAAACCTAATTCCACGTGTTATGTATTTGATTTGTTGACATTTATTAAGTTGTTTTCAAAATTAAGCCATATTTTGAAAACTAAATAAACAGTCTTTAGAAATTGGTTTTTGTTATTGAAATTTTGTTATTAAGAGATGTGAAAACCATACTAAAGAAATTATGAGAAAGAAAGCATAACATAGATAAAAAGAAAAAAGAAAAATCAAATCATGATCAAAAGGGCCTAAATTTAGGTCAACGTTAATTGTAATGTTTATGGGACTTAGTTTAGCTCTGTAATTCTCTTTCAAGGCTGTTGGGTTCAGAGTATCGTAACTTTCTAGTTGTTGGTTTGTAGGAATATGTTGAAACCCATACTCGTTAGAAAATTGAAAAATCCTATTTCAGGATAGTTGCAGGAGATATTGAATTGAAAGTATGAAAAGGAAAAGGAAAAGGAAACATACCATCATTCTGCATTTGTCACACTGCAAGAAGAGGTTATTTTCGTACTCCTGTTGAGAAGAAGTATAAGCTCAATTAGAAAAACACACATAACAGCATTAACGATGACCACCATAAGACAATTGAATAGTCAGAATTGAAAAATAAACTTGAAGGGTGTAAAAAGAGAAGCCCATTCATCAAATTCAGAAAGGGGCAAAGAGGATAGATTTAGACTTAGTAGCATGACCATTTTTATTTTTTTATAATAATAAGAATAAAAGTCTCAACATGGTCAAATACACAATAAAAACTGGATGAGGAGTGAGTTAGTAGTTATGATTAAGAAAATTTCACATACGAGTAGGCTATATCAAAATGAGGTGGCAGATTATGCTGTGAGCTAGAAGAGGGAACCCAGGAAAAATGCAGTCAGGATAACTGTCCTATTTTCAATTATTTTATTTTTAAAATAATAAACAAACATGCATATAAACAGGCAACAGCCAAACAAAAAGAACAACGAAGAGACCATTGAGACAAGTGGTCCCTGTGGCAAGAAGGAGAAGTTGCAGAAAAGGTCTCTCCAATCTAAAATGGTTACAAAAGTAACTCAAAGGGAATTGAAGATGACTCCATTTTGTTGAGGCCATGCACCTACACAGTCCCAAAAATTTACAGAATAATCGAACTTATTTGGGAATTTTCTTGATATCTGTTCCTGTATTCTAGTAATGAGTATCTAATTTCCTTCAATTTTATATGCAACAGCAATTGACTGATCTTTACCTTTTACTACAATAGGACTGAAAGGGCACCCATCTACCCAAAAAGTTGATTAAGGGGGAGAAAGAGACCCCATAAAACCATAACATGATGGTTAGCAATTTCATATTTCATTTACTATATAAATGGCAACCATGTTCTTTCTACAAGCATCATACACATACTTAATAAAGGAAAAAAATGGAAAAGGAAAACACATATCAGCAACAGATGAAGGCTCTCACATAGGTACTAGTAAACTGTAGTTAAAAAAATATATGTTTTTATAAAGAAAGTGATTGAAAGAGAAAGAACTTAAATGAATATAGCCTAGGAACTAATTCTCACCTCATCCATATGACATACACTGCACTTGTCAAGGTCTTTCCAGTCAACACGAACAGGTCTATAACCAATGGGAAAATCTTTGTATTTTTTGGAGGCTACTTTGCTCAAGGATCTAGAAGAAGACAGTCCAGATTTAGATATCCCCTGTTAAAAGAAAAAATAAATTACTTTAAAACATTAGATTTCTTTACAAGAAAAAATATGAAACCTACATTTTCCTCAAATAACATGAAGGATACAGCCCCCACCCTCACCCAAGATATAATGACCTTGAAAAGCTAGTTTTATTGTCGGAGTGAAACAGGGCACAATTAAACAAATATAGATTTGATAAAATATGATGAAGGCTGCCAATTAGTAGACTGAGGCTCCAAGAAAAATAAAATAAAAAATCATTATTTAGATATTAGTAATATTCAAGGTTTCTCCAAGTCAAAAGACTACCCTCTCCTATTTTCAGACGCTTTTTGTTAACAAGATATGAAACATTTCATTACAAAAATGAAAAGAGACTATTAATCAAGGATACAAACTCCAAAATGAGTGAAAAAGCAATAAAAACAGCACAAGTAAATAACTTATTTATAGAGGATGTTCACCAAGCAAAATCCAATTCCTTATTAAAGTTAAAAAAATAACAATAATAATAATAAGAAACAAAAAAGTTCATGGGAAACAGACAATTTTATTGATGAGATGAAATAACAAAAGGGGAAAAGACTTCTCCAATTGGTAATGAGATTAAATAAGCTATAATTACAAAAGGAAGAAACCAGTTTACACCAATTAAGAGATAAAAAAGTAATAGAAGTGAGAGAGGCATGGAGATATTGCTTCTTATCTGTGAATATGCAAAGTATTTCGTTCAAACCAGGTGCACCAAAGCATACAAATGAACTTCATCCAAAAAGTCCTTTTTCCTTTTTAAATGGATCCCCAAAAGACTCCTATTAGGAGCTCATAATAACATACCACATGCAACACATCCATGCGCACACATATCAAAACAAAAAAGAAACAGAAACAGAAAAAAACAATTGTTTAAGTAAAATCCTATGACGAACACAAAACTTCAACAAAAATACAAAATGAGTATAACAGCAGCAAGGAATGAATTAACAATTTCTTTCTTCATTGTAACTATCTCACTAGGTACCACTCTAAGAGGATGGAAGAAATCACAGAAATTTCAACCTGCTGGTGGCTCAAACAAAAAGCAAGAGTTTTGTGAACAAATGTAAGCAGAACTCTACGCTGGCTCCTTTGAAAAGAAAGAAAGCCACTCTTCTCAAATAAATTTGATTATTTTGTAAACATTTGCAATCATGAATCTACAACCTCAAATAGAGTGCTCTTCAAAAACCCTTTTGCAGTTTTAATTAATGTAGATTGGCGGCCAAGAGGCTCTTGTTCCTCCTTGGCATGGGTACTCCTTGAAGTTGTTTTTTGGTGGCTGGTTTAATACAGATTTCTATTTCCCTTTCACCCCACCCAAAAAAGAATCCTTCAAAGTATAACTGCCCAAATTCATGTATTTCTTTTCAAAAGAAGTCCTGGAATTGCAGATTCATTTAATTGTATCGGCCTTGAACTCCTACATTTTAGTGAAATCTGTGGAAATTTTAGGCTTGTTGTTTCTGCCCTGCTATGGTTCCAGCAAATACATGTACCTCTTTGTTCACCACTTCAATAAGAGGGAGATGTGCTAGAGTTGAATGCTACTAAAGATATCTTTTGCCAAGTGTGACAGAACAGGAAAGTTTAAAGCCTCTTGGATTTTAGCTGTTATTCCTTCACTCTAATTCCATTCATTCAAAGAAATTCTTTCCTCCTTAGAAAAATATAATTTTAAGCCAAAAGTACACATGGTATGGACCAAATTAATACAATGGCAACACCAAAAGTAGGGAAGAAATTCATATTGGAAAAGAGCTTTGACGTATACCTGGATCAGTTTCTTAACATCTGGATTGGAGAAACCAAACATATCAGAACCAGACTTGTATACAAATTCCCCTTTAGTTTCGGTAGAAGCATCAGAAGTATGTTGTATTTTCTTCATCCTTTTGTATATTTTATTCCAGCAAGCAGATGGCGAGGATCCTTTAAACTAAAGCAATAAACAGGAGTATCAGCAACAGAAAAACCCTTGCATTAATAACCCTTTACATCTTTTAGTAGGAAAGAAGGCAACTAAAAACCCGCAGTATCAAAAATCTAGTTTAGACAAACAAAATATTTAAGTTGCAATATTAATATAAGGCTAAGAAAAGAATATTGACAACCTTTGCAGTATGTGGTTCAAAAAATGTGGATTAATCAAAAAAGTAATGTACAGCTAAGATGCTAGACTAAAAGAGCAATGGAAGATAAGGTTCAATATGTCAAAATGCATAACAATAACGATTTCTTAAAATATTTACATTTCCCGGGTAAATGGTTTCCTTTTCACTTTTCATTGAGATGATGAAATGAAACTAATTCTCAAGATACAAAAAGATAGATATAAGAGGACACAACAAAGCAGAATATCTACGTAGAAAACTAAAACAATCCAAATAAAACAAGAAAAGACAAAACTATAAGTGATCTCAAACTGAAAAACCAAGAAACCAATTAGTCTTGAAAGGCTCAAAGAATTCTTCCAAAGCGAAACTCCTCAAGGTAATCTATCTTTGCAAGTGAACAAAATAGTTGAAAATTTTTTTTTTTTTTTTTATTGACATAAAAGTATTTCATTGAGAAAAGATGAAAATAAACACGAGCACACAAAAAACCAAGCCGTCAAAAAACAAGGGACCCCTACTACAGGAAGGGGACCCAACTATACAAAATCATGTCAAGTATTAGTTACAAAAAGTTTTCGAAATCAAAGCCCAAAGAGAAAATGATACCGCGTAACTGACCAAATCTCCCCACTCCCCCCTTCAAAACACCCTCCTATTCCTCTCATCCTATAAAACCCACAAGATGGCACAAACACAAGCACGCCAAAGAAACTGGCCCCTTTCCCCACAAGGCGGATTGAGGATGAACTCCTCGATTCATCCCTCTAACATCTCTATGACGATACGACAAGCAAAAAATTTGAAGAAAATCATCCAAAATGCGACTTGCCAACTCACAACGCTCAAGAAGGTGATCCAAGTCTTTCTCCACCTTCCGACACAGAATGCAATAGAAAGGACCAACTAATGAAGGCAAAATCCTAGACAGCCAATCCAACGTATTGAGGCAACCGTGAAGAACCTGCCAAGGAAAGCACCTGACCTTTCTAGGGACCTTGATTCTCTAAACCGAAGAAAAGACCGACTCTCCTGCAGGGGTAATGCTAATCAGACACTGAAGGAAAGATTTACACAAGAATCGCTCCAAAGGAGTCAAACCCTCCATCTCTTCTCCCAAAGCAGAAAGAATGATCTCAAGAAGGGAAATGAGAATCGCCATGTTCGATGCTTCCCTATCGAAAAGAGCACATCGGAACCCAAAGAAGAAAGAACAAGAATTCCTATTCCTAACCAAAAAGCAGCCACAAAATGATTTTTCAAAGAAGATAAGTGATACAAACGAGGGAATAACCTACAGAGCAGTCTTTCCTGCACCTAAAGGTCTTCTCACAAATACGCCTCCCTTCCTTCCCCCACCGCACACTGAACTCACGGAAGAATCAGGGAGCTCTTTTGAGACATCTTTCCACAAATCCAATAAATGCCTTTAACCCCCTTATCCAACCACCCAAAGGATTGAGTACCATGTTTACTTTCAATAATCCTACCTACCCCCACAAAGAATTGTGCTCAGTGAAAAAACACCAAAGACATTTGGCTAAAAGGGCTTTGTTACGGTTTCTCAGGTAACCAATTTCAAGACTCCCTAAAGACAAAAGTTTCTCAATCATCTCCCACCTAATGAGATGAGAATCTTTGCCTTTTCCTTCATCGACACCTTCCCAAAGGAAATAATTGAGAAAAACCTTCTAAAATGCCCAACTAGACCAAGAACCGACGACCTTAACCAAGCTATTAAACACCCACTGTAAGTGAAAAATGATGATCCAACACCAAAAAAATACTACACTCACTGAAAGGCTTCAACCAAATAACTTCTATTGACAAAAAACTGAATAATAGACTGTTCTTCCATGATGATTCTCTATTGGAAGGGCACTTTGATAAGTTTATTGGTGATTATAGTATCTGGCTTCCATCCAATTCACAGCAGTTGCTTTCTATATATATCATATTTGCAACTTTAAAGCACCAAAAAAGCCATCATAAACTGAAGTAAAAAGAGAACTAACATGCAAATTATTTCTCATCGAAAGAATAAAAGAACTGAAATAACATTCAAATGCAAGTATATCGATTCAATTTAACAAACTGACCTGCTCTCCATTATCCAAAGTTACTCTAAACAATGGTCGAAATTTTGATTCAAAATCCCTCAGAACTTCCATTCTATATAAAGTACAGACATTGGGATCTGGAAACAAGCAAAAGAGATGACAAGAATAGTGTTAGAAATTCATCATGTTGAAAAGGTGTAAAAATATCTGAAAAAATAAGAATAATTTCAAAAATAATAATTACAAAAGTTCAAATATCCACCAGTTAAAGAAGAAAATTTCCTCACAGCTGTGTACCCTTCGGGCCATACAGACCCATCATTCTGGAAATATTTAGAATCTTTGACGATCTTCCCTAAGAACAAAAAAATGTGCTTATAAACATTAATAAAAAGGTTGCTTAAGATTAATATACAATTAGTCAATTACCCTTATTTTTCCATACTTTGACAACTTGCCACATAGCCACCAGTACCATAGATATAAGTGAAATTACAAAATGAGAGGCCAGTTTAAAGAGTTACAAAAAAATATTCTCCAACGGGCAATCAGGGAGTTTAAGTGATAATTACACAAAGGAGAAACCCAATTACACCAATTAAGTGACACAAGAAGAAAAAATTCATAAAGATAGCAAGGCAGAACCTATCAGTCACTTTTCTTATATTTGGAAAGTGTGCTCGTAGAAAAGACTAATAATAGCTATGGACTCTATGGTGTGACACCCTTTTCAAGGATTCTTTATCCTCTTTCATAGATTTATGGATTTGGTTTTGTCTATGACTTTTTATTGGTGCAAGGATAAGCACCCTTTTAATCATTTTAGTTCATCTTATTTAGTCTCCAATTGAAAATGCTTCTTGTAATTGCCTTCTGTCTTTGGGGGTTTCCCCTATTTCATTAATCAATGAAATATTTCTTATCAAATGAGAGAAAAAAAAAAAGAACAATAGCAATATTACTTCATATCAAAAAGATTACTATACCTACAGTTAATCTTATTTAGTTTCCAATTGGAAATGCTTCATGTAACTGCCTTTTGGCTTTTGGGGTTTCCCCTATTTCATTAATCAAGTAAATATTTCTTATAAAAAAAACGACTAATAGCAATGTTATTTCATATCAAAAGATTACTATACCTACCTCAAAAGTATGTTATTTGTCAAAAGTAAAATGAAGATTTTGATCATTTTTCCCACGACGTTATCTAGTTCTTCTGAGAACTAACAAGTCAAATTAACCTATATAACATTTAAGAACAATACCAATTCAAATTTTATCATACCCTACAATTTCAAAATCAGCGCATGATAATCAACATTCCAAGATATCCTATAGTACATTAGGAAAAGTAGTAATTCAAAACTTACCAAGGCTTATTATTTCCAAATCCCCAACTTTAAATGGAGATCTATATCCATTGAGTGCACAACGGACCCCTCCTCCTTCATTTAGGCATTCTTCCCCTGAATCTGTTGTTCCTTCTTCTTCTCCACTTGCACTTGCAAAATCATCCACTTCAATTCCATTTTGCAACTGTAACATACTTGGTGGAAGTTTCTGCTCACTTAGATACCTGCTTCAACAGGCAAGTCAGTAAATTTCTTCTATAAATAAGAACCAACAAAGCTCTTCTTACATCATCATACTCAGTTTCGTTTTATGTTTTGGACTATTCATGATGCTAGTTTTCAATTGAAATGGAGATTGATAGAGATAGAACCATGCTCTCAAAGTAACTATATAAAAACTAAATTTCCGTACTTGGACGAAGGAACAACTATATCTCAATAAGAATCTGCCAATTCAAAGTAAAGATAGCTTCATTAGGTACTTAGCATGGTAACTATAAATTGACAGAGCTGACACTGCTAACAAAAATCAGCGGTCAGGCAGTCAAATGAGTTAATTTGGGATAAACAATTATAGGGACTTGGGAGAAATAAATGTCATAATCATTTCTTTTTTGATATAAGAAGCCAAATCAATCCAGCATTACATTTTTGCCTCTTCAAGGCTCCGCATGAAGTGTGGTTTCTTGCATTTCTGGTGGAAAAAAGAAAGAAGACCTTTGAGAAATGAGATGGCCTGTTTTACTTTAATCCTGGACCAAAGAAAAAACTGGTCAGTGTGCACATACCCAACAAATAATCGTCCAAAGTTCTGGTACATCAGACCAGACAAATATAGTTCATTTTAAACCAGAAAGTTCACAAACCTCGCAAAGTCATGTGTACCAAAAAATTGAACTGGTACTGTCCTTCCTCCTGAAATATTTCTTAACCCCTTCCGATCACCAATGAGTGATTCATCCACTATAATTGCTGGCCACATAGCATGACCTGCATTTAACTAACAAAAGAAGTAATAAAAATATATTTGATTAAATAAATCATCCCTAGCAAGAATTATCAATTTTTATAAGAAGCCAACTTTTATTTGCATTTCTATCACCATAACAATTCGATAAGGTTAACAAAAGGACTCCACTACCGAAGGTGTTTTTTCTTGCTCAATAAATCCTTTCATCTTGCTATTGAATCCTTGATATTGCCTCCCTCTTCAGTTCTAGCCAAACAATTCTATTTTTTCTTCAATTCTGGCTTATTCTTCCTAATCAATTTCAATATCAACTCTCAATTTTAATTAAGCAATTTCTTCACTTCCTTCCAACTTTAAACTTAAATTTTAGAGAAAACACAGCCAGACACAACAAATTCTCAGACGTTGAACAAAACCCATACATGAACTGCCCCACTCCTGATTTCATACTCTCCATAGACCATAGCAACAGTTAAGCTTGAAGCATTGCAGAAAGGTACAGCACATTCATGTTTTCCTATTTCCATTATTTAAATTTTGATTTTCGCCCTCTCACAATATGTTAAGAAACAGATAAATGATTTACTTCTACTTTTTGTGGTTACCATCTTACATCCCTTATTTTATTGCACATTGGAAAAGTACTATGAACTCCCATGGCACATTTGCCCTCTTGTAATTTCATTCTATCAATGAAATTAATATTGAATGCTTCTCATCAAAAAATAAATAAATGCATTCACTAAGAGAAGCACAATCTGTTTGCTCCAAAAGCCATTTGTTTTCACAACAGAGGACCTGAAGATGGTGCTTGTTTCCTTCATCTCTTTTTCCTTTTCAGGAATAGCCAGCACTCCCACTTTCTTGTTTACTATTTTTGAAGACATTTATTCTTTATTTTCATTACTGTTCTTCTTTTTTTCCATTTTAAAATGAGAAAGAGGAGGAAAAAACTAAGGGAAAAGGGAAGGGATAAAGCACAGACCAGTAAGTTTGGCCCAAACAATATCTCCAGGTTCAGGTTCCAGACAGTCATCCAAGGTTGCTGCTAACACTAGCATCTCATTGTAATCATAAGCATCGCTATCTACACTATCAACACCAAAATTCAAGTTCAAAGTCTGCATCTCTTCACCGGAAATATGGAATTTGACTTTCTCATTTGAAAGAACCAAATCTTCTCTATCCCCATCTTCATATTCAATCTACATTGAATTATATACGTAAGATCAATACAGGAGAAGACACATAATTTACAGTTCACAGTAAGTACTTATATCAAACACCACTGTGAGGTTAAATTGAGTGAGAGCATACATGATGACAACTGGTCTCTGAATTATAGCCCACAACACGACCACAATACCACTGAGCGTCCAATGGCCAATAAACCTGTGATGTTGTGAAGTACCATATCATTTCAAGCATATTCCAAGAAGATGATTCAAATCAGAGGTACAGACAGAATGACTTGCCTTGCATTGTAATCCAACATACACTTTCGGATCAACATCCTCAAAACTTAACCTGTGATTTGATAATTGATTATATTCCAGTAAATAGAACTGCCTAATTAAGAAACAACTACACAAAAATCAAGATAGAAAAACTTTATGGAAAATGCTTCAAACGACACATTTGAGTCCTTAAATTGTAACTCGAAAACCAGAAACCAATACCTGACCCATCTCTTAGCAGTAGGAGATTTGAACGTGGTCTTCTCAGAAATTTGTGAAGAATTGCGCTTCTTACTCTGTCCAGAATTATTATTGTTATTGCTGTGAGTGCGGCAGTCTCTCAACCTAGGACCATTCATGGTACGAATAACACTGGAATCAACCTCCAATTTAACAAGCTCATTACACCCAAACTTATCATTCTTCTTTTTCTTATTTTTGGGCGTTCTATCGACTTCAAATTCCTCTGCATGGCCGTCCACACCATTCACCATCTCATCAGTCTCACAAGCTTCAGATTCCATAACAGTTGTCGAGCCCAATTCAACCTGCTCAACCAAAGAGTCGTACATAGAGGAACTTGCAGAGGAGTGGCGGGGTTTCTTCCGGCGGCGAGAATAAACATGGAGCAAACGAGGGGGCTTGAAATTAAGATCGTCAAAGTGATTGACCATAAGCCTCCGAGCTTTCACCTTTTTAGACATAACATTGGAAGACCCACTTGTACTAACAAAAGGAGAAGTAGTGGAGTAGACATGATCAAGAGAAAGGTAGCGAATCGGAGTTCCGGCATTATAAACATCGATATTGATATCATCACCATCTTCCCCATCAACAATTGGTGGCTTGGGACGCTGATGAAGAGAGAATGCCGCCATTGAAAAAGCAAGTAAAAAAAAAACGGAAAAAGAGGGGGGGGGGGGGGAACCCTCCGACCAGCAACAAAACAGCGCCCAAAAAGGTGGGAAGGAAGCAAAAGAGATAGAATTGAAGGAAAAGGGGAAATGGGGTTGTGGGAATTAGGGTTTTAGAGGGAATTGGAGAGAGAAAGAGAGAGATGTCGATGGGGACGTTCGCTTTTTTTGGATTTTGGAGGGAGGTTTTCTTTTTTGCTTGTGTTTTTCCCGCCGTGGGCAGAGGCTTCAACACTGAAAAAAGGAGAGAAGGGGAGAAACGAAGAATTGAGATGAACGGTTTATATGTAATCAGAGTGAGAATGTAGTTTTGAGTTTGGGCTTTCCATTTGCAAATGGCGAAACTGAACTCAATTCGCTACCCCCTTCTCTCTCTCTTTCTCGTTGTGGGATTTCTTCCAAGATTCTGTTGTCTTTCAGATATAGTTAAGCTAAAACACCATCTTTCTTAACTATTTACTTTCTTTTTCTATTTTTTCTTTTTTTCTATTTTGTTTATTTTTCTTTTTTCTACAACTTCACATCTATAGTTTGGAAAAATTATAATTTTGTCCCTATCCTTCTGACATGTGTTTGATCTAACATATTGTAATTTAACGAGTTTTAGGTTCCGCTACTAAAAGACATCAATTTTATATTTTATGAGCTAACTATCTACAATTCATAATTCTTTATCCTCCAATGTTGCCTCTCTTACTTCAAACATCTCACTATAGTGTGTTTGGTCCAACAAGTGGGAAAGTCGGAGTTGTGAATTCCATGGCTCGTTTAGTCCAATAAGTTAGTAGGTTCACCACTAAATTTGATATACTTCTTATAATGCTAGAATTCAATTCCTACAATGTAATAAAACCTCATAATCAAATAGTCTTTTTGGTTTGATAAAATTCTTATAAATAGCCTCTTCCACGTGGATTATTTATAAAAACTCTATTGACACATAGAGACTAAATTCTAGTATACACACCATGGGAATTATATTTTAACCTTTTTCAAACCATAGGTACCAACTTTACGGTTTAAATTTCTTTTTTTTACTTGCTTTTTTTAGTAAGACTCTTTGCTTTAGAGGGACGATAATGATTTGTTGTCAACTAAATGAATTTTAGGTCCGCAAGAAAATGAACTAGGTTGAAAAATACACTTTGTCTTTTAACTTTGGTAGAAGTAATAGTTTAGTACATAAACTTCACTTCATATCAAATTTTTGAAATCCGTATGTTTAAATTTGTAGCAATTTAGTTATTAAACTCTATTTGGTGACAATTTAATCTTTATATTTTCAAATTTATAATGTAACAATTAAAGGTGTTGATTTGTATTATATAACTACCTAGTTTTCGTTGGAATAAACTTTTGGATCAACTATCTCACTCTTGTGTGAATCTAATAAAATATCATCAACTAGAAACAATAATAATAGTAATCAAGTATGCACACATGAAATTTTAACATGGAAAAATTTCCTCAATGTGAGGAGTAAAAAATCACGTACCGAAGTTCAAATATCCACTACAATCAATAATGAGCACAACAAAGTTCTCCTTAGTCACAACTAGAGGCATACACAATAGAAATATGGATAAGTTCTTTTAGATCGATTTTCATATTGACTTTCCACTTTTAGGAGTATGTTGATTTTGATCTTTGAGATCTGAAAATGGCATGTTACACTTACAAGAATTAATAAGTTGTTAGCACATTCTCGAGTATTACTAAGTTGTTAGCACATTCTCGGTCAAAGTACCGATAACTAAGTGCTATAAGAAATTAATAAAAAATTATTCTAGAATTAGCATCTCCAATCAAGATTTTCTTGGTTCAAATGAGGTTTAATCAATTATCCTTCAGTGGAGGTATTCTAAACCTTTGAAATATCATTGCAAAATACAAATAATATAGGGTATATTATTAATGACTGCTAAATTATGTTTTAACCGAGGAATGTCCTCAACACTTTGTCTCCAATGTTAACCAAACTAGTAGGAAAGCATATGATGATCGGTTAAGGCTAATGAAAAAGCTCGTGTTTATATTCTTGTTGGAATGATAGATATATTGATGAAAAAACATGAATCCTTAGCAACAACTAAAGCGATTGTGGATTTATTAAGAGAGATGTTTGGGCAATCGTCATACTCTCCCTAAGACATGAAGCAACAAAACACATTTATACTAACCGTTTAAAGGAAGGGACCTAGATTAGGGAACATGCCATGGACATGGTGATGCACTTCAACATTGCTGAGGTAAATGGTGGACCCATCGATGAGGCTAATCAGATTAGCTTTATCTTACAACCTCTTTCGAAGAATTCTGTATCGTTTCAGACAAACACAACATTGACTAAGTTACACTTACAAGAATTACTAAACAAACACGTCACTGAATAAGACTGTATCTTACGGGCTCTAATCTCACCACAAACCCACCTTGATGCATGAATTAAGTGTCAAATTGAGGTGCAAACCAAATTTGCATGGTTTTTGGCTATAAACTCATGAGGTTGATGAGATTAAACATTCTTGGAAGTTGAGAATTTTGATTGAATCTATCTCTTACTCAAGAACTCTCCTACACTTAAAAAAAACTCTCAAAATGATCACAAATTTAATCCCACGATCAAGTTCTAAGTCCTAAGAATAGTGGAGAAAATCTTGATAGTGGTCCTTGAAGAATTTGAGACCAACAACTACTTCAATTCGTGAAAAAGTTAATCAGCTACAAAGGTATGAACTTGGATTTTTTTAGTTTGCAAAGCATGTTTAGTCCTTAAAATTGATGCATTTAGAGTGATATTTGATCCAATTACTTCCGCTACATGATTACTTATTTTTTTTAACACCAAGAGGAGGTGGTCAATTTTAACTGATAGAACCAATCAATGACAATACCTACTTACAATATATTCGAGGTGAGTACAATGTAAGTTGTATTTTTATGTAAGGAATGAAGACCTAGATTCGAGGACAGATTCTTTTAAAGAAAGAAAGGATGATGTGAATCCAACAATTGATCCAGTAATTGTACGCAAAGGAGGATTTACAAGAAGTAAGGTAAAGAATATTCAAGAGGCTTTTGCACTATACCTTTAAAAGCTAGTAAACTTCCATCAAGTTACAAATAATTTTGAGCCAAAATTTATATACAATGTTAGTTCAATGAGTCAAATGAGAATGAAATGAATAATGACAAGGAAAAAGTCTAATAGTTTGGAAGATGGCATGGAGGACAAAAAAGAAAATTGCATTAGATGACAAAAAAATTTAGAAAAAAACAGCTCATACACTATTTTTTTTCATATTGAAAATTTGACAAATATGACGGCAATATGCTTTAAAATTTTATACTTTTTCAATTTTGAAAATGTAAGTGACATGAACTCTGTTATCATAATTGCTATTATTTTTGCAAACTCCCCAGCAAAAAAAACTATGCAGATTTTGTGAAGAAGATGTTGTCAATTGTGCATTATATGAAAAAACGCCCAAACCATGTCAAATGAGCACATCAAGATTGTCGGCTTCTAGAGAGATTTTTTTAAGACATTTTGACTTTTACATTTTTTGTTTTTCAATATTTGACTTATAATTTGTTGTGCAATCTCATTTTAAGTTATTAGGTCTTATTTTCTACCGGTGGCTTCTAAGTGTATTTGAATTACTTTTGATATTCCATCCATGCATCACCTTTTGGCCTATAAAATGACTTGTAATTCTCTTGAAAATGGATATCAATATTAAAAAGCTTGCCCTTGTTCAACCCTTTTATTACTTGTAATTTGATGTTAAAATCAATTTTTTGGATTAGTCTTGATCAAGCTAATTCAGGAGTAAGTTATATTTAAATCTTTGACGGACCATCATAGATTATAGGTTTGATCTAATTTAGCTCTCTTTTGTGATTGTGTGCAAGGATCCTTGAAGTACCTTTAGTTTTGCATCCAACAAACATAGAGTCAGCACTTAAGGGTGAGACATCATTGTTGAAATCCCAAAGTCAGAACTTCATTGAACAAGCTATTCACTTATCCTAAATGAGAGAAGAAGTAAATTACTTCTTATGATGCTATGTTTCCAATTTCACTTGGTATGGTCCACAAGATGGTAGACTCATCAAGTCGACAATTAGGGTCATTCGCCCGCCCCCCAAATCAAAATATAGATTCAAATTGAGTTCCACCATAATCATTTGAAATATTAAAATCTCTTCAACTAACAATATTATAACAAGAGACCATCTATTTCACGGTCGAGTCTAATACAATTTCATTGCATAGGATACCATTTGAAAATGTTTTCAAAGGAGCGTTGTAGGGTGCTACTCACATGTCTTCCATCAATAATTTGAATTAAATCGTTTGTAACAATTACAAAGTGAATTGTGTCCATGATGTTATCGGGATAAAACATCAAACCCTATCCATATACTAAAGATCCTTTTAGATTATTACTTAAAATGCGTAACCAATCAAACCTAAAAAATGATTGATGGCAACTCCAAATCATTCCCCTCAAAAAAGACCTTTAGGGAAGAACATTAGTCATTTGATATTACTGTCACATTGCAACATAGAACTTTGAGCTCAACCTTTTATGTAATAAGCAGTATAGCTTGAAGTTATAGCTACATAATGTTTCAGTTGAGTCAGCTGTATCCGAGAAGAAGAAATAGAGACATGTCAGAGAATATAATGGTATTGATAATTGATTTAAAGAAATTCAAAATCAGCATAGAGAACTTGAATCGTCTTACAGATGTATTTACACGCTTTTGTTTCCCAATAAATATTTCATTTTTCCTCTATTATTAATTTCCCAAAATAGGCTCAGTTACTTATAATGAACACAAATGATCTCACACACACTCCATATCACACCTCAAAAAGTTTAAACGTGAGTTTGGAGTAATTACAATGTTCATTTTCTTTCTCTAAACCTTACATTGAAGAGGAAGGGGAGGGGTTGGTACTTTTTTTTTCACTTGCACCAATGGCTATTGTGCAAATGCAGGGTAGATAAAGAAAAGCATTCACTATTTCTTTACAATAAAGAAAAGTGATCCAAGAATTCCAACCCAAATGATGAGAGAAGCATAATATAAAAAGTTCAAAGGATAAGTATTTTTTACTCATCTAGACATTCCATACACTACAAGCTACAAAGAAAAGATGCACGGTTCTATGGTTTCTTGTGATTTAAATTATAGGTAAAGCTCAAGAACATACAGACGCACACTACAAAACCCCAAAGGCATCCCAACAAATCAGGTCTGGAGTTTGGTAGGATTCCTTCTCTAACACAAGTACGATTAAAGATCCTCTCCTTCCAATCATTGGAACCTAAGAAAAAACACCACAATTGGCAACTTAAGATGTTTCACTCAAAAAGAATAAGCCTTACCAGACGAAGAAAAAACAAAAAGGTGAGTAAACACCCTCATAACTTATTCACATACCAATCAATCAAAAATACAAGGACGTTAAAACAAAATTAAGGAAGCATCAGGATATTACCTGAATTGATCTATATACCCTACTGTTTCCATATGAGCTTTTTGTATGATAAGACAAATTTGACTGCTACTACTATCTCAATTCCTACTCTCAATGCCTATTGCTGTTTTTTGGGGTCAGTTGAAACATCAAATCCGGGAGGAATGAAGACTATATCATCCCATGTTGAAATGGAATTATCCTGTCGATGAAACAAAAGTAAAACTTTGATCATGATTACAAGGTTAACAACAGTTTTCGTCCCTTGAAAGAAAGTTCTTTCTAAGGGGGAGAAGAGAATTTTGAGAAAATAAAATTGTGAACAACTCCTCACCTTCATTCCCTTTATAATTTCTTCAAAAACGGCAACCTACAAGGTTCAGACTAAACTTTAAAGTTCCAATCCACACAACTTTCTTCACTAGCTAGAAGCACAAAGAGCTATACCTGTATATCCCCCGGTCGTAGGGCAGGATTAATTTGATTTTGTTCACGACTTGCTCTTTGTAGAGAATTCTCCAAGTCCTCCTAAAATTGCAGAAATGAGAGTTATATCCATGAATCCGTGTGAAGATGATACTCCAAGTAAAAAAAACCACTATTCTTAACAAACCTTTCTGAAAAATGCAGGACGGTAGCTCTTGTTCTGGACCCTCAGTATCAAACTCTTCGACTATGAAAAGTGCATTAATTTGATTACATCAGTCCCAAATATTTTAAGATCCTCGAACAAATTAATACTAACCAGATGAAAATAAAAACCTACCCATGCGATTGCAACATAACAATAAATGAGGAGAATGGAACTTCATAAAATGCTTCAAAGTTTGAAATTAGGAAATATCGTCAAACCAATTAATTTTTTTCTTCTTTCTTCTTTTCTTTGGAAAAGGAAACAAGACTTTTCAATGATAAAACGGAAAGATATAATTAAAGCAATTATAGCCATTACAGCTAGATATAATTAATAATAGCATTCAAAAGAAATGTCAAAGCCCTTCGTATCAGCCAAGAAGAGAGACCAATTGAAACAAGGGTGAGAAAAAGCCCAAAAAATCATATTCAACGTCTCAAAATCTCATTGCTGAACAGAATATCCATAATCCAAAACTTCCGTTTTTGGCAGCCAAGAAACTGAAAAAACGCCAATTAATCTTATATTTTTTGGTCAGATTTCTTTCCTAGGTTATTATAACTCTCCATAAATTCCTCAACCTATTTTTCATTGATAAACTTGAAAGAGGTCAGCCCCTATTTTTCATTTCCTAAGAGTAAGATATAGAGAAGTGGTAGTAAGTAATCCTTTCAAGTACCAGGGCACTGGCACCTGAAAACTTGACAATGATACCATCTGAACTAAGAAATCTGTCGTTGAGGGTACGAGTAAAAGGAATAGAATGAGTCTTCAATCATTCCACAAAAGACCACTTGATTTCCTTTGAGCTTCACCAAGATTTATGACAATGTTTGATGTCAATCTGTTAAGATTCTTCAACATGAAACTTAGAAAGATCCCAACAACGGAAAAAACAGATGCAGCACTCCACTATAATAGCATATCAACCAAGAGTTCTACAAGTCACAATGCAAATAAAGGATGAACACAAATGGAAAGCTATCACAAAAAAAAGATGGAAATAAACCCAGCTTCCTCGAGAAGGCTGTAAATAAACCCAGCCTTAGGGCAGCTTTTACCAAAATAAAACCTACTTTTGCAATCCCCAAAACACTTTCCTGATTGTATCCCTTGGTTAATTTCCCTTCTTGCCCCTTCTCTTGTAAGTGTGAAGTATGGGGGGCCTAACAGAAAACTAAATCTCCCTTTTAGTCTCTTCTATTGCAACCAACTCTGGAGTTTTGTTTTTATGAAATTTCTTTAAAGCCACACGATTAGAATAAAACTAATTAATTTCTAACATTTGTACACAAAAAATTTGAAGGTACATATGCTTCCTCAAATTAGCAGCTCAGCAGGGTTCTGAATCCACGATGACTTGGCTGAACTGACTTAGACCTTTCAGCTTATTAACTTATCAATTGTATTTGAAATTACAAAAGGCATCCTGAGGCGACAAGCCTCTTGATTGCTTGGCAAGAAGCAATCCAGAGGCCGAAACAAGAAGGGAAACTAATAATGGTACAATAGAAATTCTTTAAAATAGACATAGAATCTCAGAGCCTTCAAGCTTTAAGAACAATGAAATATATGAAATTGAAAATAACAACTAAAAAAACAAAATAATCAAACAATATCCATAGTGCCTATGATTTTATTTTAAAAATACAGAATGAGCAACCAAATAAAGAAAATTAAAGTCCTATTTGATAATGATTTAGGCTCCATTTGGTAAACATTTGGTTTTTTTGTTTTTAGCTTTTGAAAATTAGACCTACAAACATAAATTTGTTTACAAAATCAAATACAGTAATAGAAGCATTAAAGGGTTTGTATGTTTCAACACTTAATTTTACTTCCCTGAAGAGAAAAGGTTTTGATTTTCTTATCCAAAAACAAAAAGTTCTATTTCTTGTTCTAAAAACGACAGTGGAAAAAAAAAAAAAAAAAAACAGTGCTCACAGCTAAACAGGAACAACCTAATTTTGATATTTGATAGAGAAAGTGGGACCAATAACACCTTTAGAGAAAAAGATAATTGGGAGAGTTAGTCAACGGCAATGAAAATATTGTGGAAGTGGGACCAATAACACCTTTAGAGAAAAAGATAATTGGGAGAGTTAGTCAACGGCAATGAAAATATTGTGGAAGAGGACATTTCTTTTATCGCTAAAGCTTAAACCCATATAGGGATGCATAAATTCATGGACCTCTTGCAAACTTAGGGTAAATCAAAGAAGATGAATTATTTTCCTTTTGTTCACTTTCATAGACATGGTGTCACAAGGTCTATACACGTAGAGATGGGAATAAGAAAGGGTGGGATGAGCAAAATGTTGTAATACGTGAAGAATGACAGTCATTTGTCCGTGTGAGTGATGTTGGGGGCCATAAAATTTCTGTTAGTTAGAGGAATAGAGTTTTTTCTTGAAAAGAGGTCTTTAAAAAGTTTGGAGAGAGAAGGTAGATCATCTTTTAAATTTTTCCAAATTAGTAGTTCTTTTAAGCATGTACTTGAACAACACACAAAAATTCTCTCTAATAAAATTACTCACCCTCTGCCCCGTGGATGTAGCTAACACACTGTTAGTCAACCAAAATATCTCTATGTCAATCTTCATACGTTTTTTATATTGCTCAATTGTTGATTCCATAACAGTGTCCTTGTCCGACACTTGGAAACTCTAACACTTGGACAGTCTGACACTTTGACACATATCGAATACTTGTTAGTTCAACAAATTATGTTAGACGACATGCATAAAACACTTGTTGAATAGACTAAACGACACATATACGATCATAATAATTATCGAAAATAGAGACGAAGAAAGAACACAAGGTCAACATGGAAACCATAGTACAGTGAGAAAAACCATGGTATAGATGTTTCTTATTATTTTCTGATGATAATAAAGGTACAAAGAAGAAATATTTATAGACAACATGCAGTGTTTTAAAAGGCGCACGCCTAGGCTCAAGTCGCGCAGATGGGGCTTATTTGTGAAGAAGCGAGGCATTTTCACTAAAGCCCAGCTTAGACGCGCGCCTTCCTTGAGGCGCGCCTAGGCTCAAGTCACATTAAGCGTGGGCTTTTTTACAACTAATGGGCTAGGATTTAATTAAAAGTATATATATTATATAGGTTTTCTAAACCTATTACATGAAAGTTTCTTGTCAAAAAAAAAAAAAAAAACTATTACATGAACGTTAAAAAATGACTTCTTCTCTTGCACGGCTTTTCTTCAATGTACGTCTTCATCTACCTCTTCCGCTCCCTTTCTACTTATGCTTCAAAGGATATTTTATACATTTCAAAGAGTAGTTTTCTCTTGTGTTTTGTTTTTTTTGGTAGAAAACTAATTTTATAATATTTTATACATTAGAGTTAAGTCTCAATTCCACCTTGATAATATACTTATATTTTATACATTGTTGCTCTACTCAACATATGTGTATGTGTATATACATTTTCTTTTTATATATAGTGCGCCTTCTGAAAAATAGCCCACGCCTTTTTGTGCACCTTGCGCCTAGGCTCCAGATGACCATTGCACCTTAGTACACCTTGAGCCTTTAAAAACACTGGCAACATGAGCCTAATTAAAACAGTAAAAAAAATTAGGGCAAAGAAAATCTCAACAACCCTTGGGCTTTCAACATGACCCAAGTCCACTATTCCTAAGGGGACTCTAAGGCAAGGTTGGCAATGAAGGCTTCGAACTGGGGTGAAAGGTTCTCTAATGAAACGTAATTAGAGATGAAGTACTTTGTACAGGACTTGGTACCTTTCCTCAGACAATAGGAAGTTAAGGGATGGATCATACTTACTGATGTTTCCTAGATGGTCTAGCTTAGTTTCGTTTTCAATAGATTCTATAATGACCTCATTTTCATCAGTCCTGTCATCTCTGTCTGTGATGACTTCATCAACACTGCCCTTTTCGACTATATTTTCAGGGACAGCTATCTCAAACCTGTCATTCTAACCCACCTTGCTGTCAGTATGTAAGCTAATGGACTCCTTCTCCGACCTGTCATTCTCACTGATCTTGTATTAATAAGTGAGTCGATAGAATCAGTCATACCTTGATCTCATAAAAGTTCAGAATCTTGGACCGAAACCGACCTAACTTCCTTTATGAGATTCCTCCTATAGTAGATTTTTCAAGGATCTTGATTTGTAGGTAGAACTGTATTGTGGGGATTTGGGTCATGCAAGATAACCCCAGTAAGACAGGTAGACTCCAAAGGAACCACATAGTTAGACTCTTCACTCACACTCTCTCCCTGAAGTAGGTTAACAAGAAAGAGAGGAAGATCCTCAAGATAGGTGACATCCATGGTAACAAAATACTTACGTAAAGATGGATGGAAACATTTGTAGCCCCGTTGATGCAGAGGGTACCCAACAAACATGCAAGCTTGTGCCCAAGAAGAGAATTCAGTTTGGTTAGGGCCATGATTATGAACATAGGTTGTGCACCCAAACACCCGAAGGGAAACATTAGAGATGAGACTGGTGGTGGGTTAGGATTCCTTGAGACAGTCTAAGGGTGTCTAGAGGTGTAGAACACGGGAATGCATTCGGTTGATGAGATGAGTTGCAGTGAGAACAACATTGCCCCATAGATAGGAAGGGAAGTAGAAAACATAAGAAAACATGCAACTTTCAAAAGGTGACGGTTCTTTTGCTTGACAACCCCACTTTGGTGAACAATTCCTTTAGATGAGAAACCCTAGTACAAGGAGAAAACCACGGTATAAATGTTTCTTATAATTTTTTTATGATAATAAGGGTACAAAGAAAAAATATTTATAGGCAACACAAGCCTAATTAAAATAATAAAAAATTAGGACAAAGTAAATCTCAACTACCCTTAGGCTTTCAACATGACCCAAGCCCACTATTTCTAACAGTAATAAATTTGAGTGTGAAATATGTCAAACCAAATTTTAATGCATCAATTCATTTACTTTTAATTTTCCTCTAATATAAAAAATGTATCATTAGCATGTTGTTCTAAACTTAAAATGACATGTCACCATGTTTGTGTTGTGTCATACTCATGTCTTGTATTTGTATTTGTGCTTCTTACGGTTTTGAAAGTCGTTCTTGTTTCTTTCCTTTCCTTTCCAATTTATTTTAAGATTGTCTTAAAATTTTAGACTAAATCTGGGGTATTTTATTTCTTGTTTTTTGAAATTTGACATCAATTTCAAAGCTACTTTTATGGATAGGATAGGAAAATTTCCGAAGTACTTTTGCAAAGTAAAACCCTACGAAAAAGAAAACGTGGTTGTCATAAACAAGAAATGGGAGAAGCAAACAAACTTGTTAATTAGGTTGTTGGAACTTGTATTGAACAACGCAACAAAACTTGAACAACAACAATGCATTGGAACTAGATAGCAGCAATGCGTTGGAAGCTGGAATTAAGCGTTAGGAATAGGACACCTAAAAAAAACAATTTTAGGCATCGTAAGACGTAAATTGGACGCCTAGACAGAATGCTTGATCTGGAAGTTAAACACCTTGAGTATGGAGCCATTGAGCTGACGCCTAGTGTAAAAATGAGAAAGGGGAAGCTCTTATATATGAGTGAGATTCATAACGCCTCAACAGTCATTACAACGTGTAACGCTTCAACGGTCATGTCAAAGTCTAATATAATAATATCTTATTTAGTAAAAAAATAAGATATTATTATTTTACTCCTCTCCTCACCATGCCTTGTCCATCCAACCGAAAGAAGGCGGCAGCACGTGGAGATACAAATCTACATTTGTCTTTCTCCTCACCCCCTCTAAAATATGAGCCCAAACCCACAGCATAAGGCAAGAGTATATAAAGAAGCTTCCACTTTGCATTCTTAGGAATGTGGGAATCTCAACTTGGAATGCAATATTAATATAATTTTTTCAAAACAAATTTTTCGTCAACATAGGTCTATATTTCCCAAGTTAAAAGTTCGCAGTTTCCTAGCAGTACTGCTTTCTCTACCATTGAATGAGACTTTCCTGGTGATCAACAAATGAAGTATGAATAACAATTTTAAGTAAGAAATGTTATAAATGAACCTGGAAAACAGGAACCCCAGAAAATCCATCAGCAGAAATGCCAGCCTTCTTTCTTTCCTACGCAGGCAAATGATTATTGTCAAAATACAAACAAGAACATGTGATAAGTAAAGATGATGACAAGTGCATAAATTGACTTTTGGGCCTCAGCCACAACCATAAAATGATAACGAAAAATAGCAACGGGTATTCAGTACTATCGTGATTTGACAAAGAAAGAACCTCAGAGAAACTAAATTCAAAAACCATTCCCGCTATCCATAAACACCACATACAGAGAGAGAGAGAGAGAGAGAGAGAGAGAACTTACAGTCAGAGCATTTTTCACCTGAGAGCATTCTGGAATTAACCTGAAGGCCACCCCATTGACATTAAGCTGAAAAACCTGCAAAAGAAGCCAGTCGCAGTCCCCAAAATAACAAGATTAGAAAAACAAGAGAAGTTTAGATTATACACACAGAATATAGGGAAAATTTAGAAAAACCCACTTTATTCAAAGCAACAGGCACCACTTTGGAGCCGTAGCGCGCTGAAGGATCCATGGTTCCAATATGTTGAAGAAGTGTTTCTGCATCGTCCTTCTTAAAGCAAAATAAGCCGAGAGATTTTTGAGCGGAAGCACCAGAAACCAAGACGAATTCCTCAGAAGCATTGCTAAGAGCATAAACAGGAATGCCAGCTAAGCGCTTTTCAATGGCTTCCGTTGACAAGGAGAGAGAAGAAGGGGCAGAAGGGAGGGTGAATTGGGTTTTGGCAGTTTCAGGAAGACGAGCCCAAAGGGGGCTTTTCTTAGGAACGGAATCAGAGGGTGAAATTGTGGAGTGAAGTGGAGGGTTGGGTTTAGGGTTTAGAAGGGTGGAGAAGGTAGATTGAAGTTGGGTTTTAAGCGGAAGTGGGTTGGAAAGGTTGTGGAGAAGGGCAGAGCAGTGGTTTTGAAAGCTGTTGAGTGCTTGAGGCAAGTTGAGGAAACAAGAAATTGGATCATTTCCTTGGGAACTCATTTTGTTGAGAGAGATAGAGAGAGAGAGACAAAGGTAAGAGTAGGATTTCAACAAACTCACTCAACGCCCCACCTGCGTTTTCTTTATAACGGAGACTCAACAAGAATCAAACTCACCCAACATCACGCAAAAGGCTCATAGGAAGGATTTTACAAATATTACTCATAATTATAATAATTATAATTACAATAACGGTGTATCTTTATATATTTAAAAAACAATCATTTAGATTTGACTATTTTTTATACATAATCCAATATTTCGACAATTTTTTCATGATCTTTTTATATTTGACACACAATCTTAAACAACTTATTTTTCTTTCAAGATCTTTTATATCTTGCACACAATCCTAAACAACCAAATAAAAGTACGATGGAAAGAAAAAAAATTGCACGAGGAAAAGAAAAACATGGCAGTAGATAATAGAAAAAAGGTGATGATATAGAAGAGCAAGCTTAATTTAAAAAAAAAAACGGTCAGTTTCATGAGTTGTTTTTTTGCTAAAGGGGTTGTAAATATGTTGTTTCTTTGTTATATTTATGAAAAAAAATTATAACAATTATTATTATAATATAGTTTAAATGGATCTTTTAAAAAATATAACAAAGCAGCAAAATATTTGTGATATGCAAAATCGGTAGCTAAAAACTTCATAAAACACGTGTAGAAAAACTCGAATCCATATCAAACAAGTATATAATTGACTGGGGATTAGACATTTCAAGTTTGGAAGTTGTGAGATTCAAAAACAGTGGCTAAAAACTCCATAAAGCACTTGTAGAATAACTCAAAATCACATAAAATAAGCATATAATTGATTGAGGATTAGACCTTACAAGTTTGGAAGTTGCGAGATGCAAAAACATTAGCCAAAAACTTCATAAAACATGTGTAGAAGGATTTGAAATCACATTAAACAAATATATAATTGATTGAGAATTGGACATTACAAGTTTAAAAGTTGTGAGATGTTGGGAGATTGAAACACAATAGTTAAAAACTGACTAAAACATGCATAAAAGCACCCTAAATCACATAAAACAAGTATATAATTGATTTGAGATTGAACATTTTAACTTTAAAAGCTGCAAGATACTTGCGATGCCACGCCCCCACTTGAAAGTGTCCATCCCTTGCATTCCAGGCACGGTCGACTTGGGTGGCTCCAACGTTTCTAATTGAAGCGCTAGAACGTCTCGTCTTAAACTTAAACTTAAAACAAAACGGCAGGACACCCAGTTCTTAAAACTAAAGCTTAGATGAGAACTTGCTTTGCGATATTCAAATGCAACACTATAAGCCTGAGAGAATTTTAACAACTTTATTCATTCTCAAACCAACTTAGTACAATTACAAGACAATGTTTAAAGAACTTAAAAGTTCAACGTCTTGCACAACTCTTATCGCCTAACTCAATGAAGTGGCTTGCTTTCTCAACACGGCTTCCTCGCTTCGCTTACATGCTGAAGGGGAATTTAAAACGTAAGCCTAAGCTTAGTGAATACAAACAATAAATACCTCATTAGCCTCTACTTATTCCTTTCTCTTGGACATTGAACCTTCCCCACAAATAGACTATTGTGATTATTCATTTCATCACTAGTATCTCTGGAAAATTCACATTCAATTCCAATTGCTCAGAAGGTCAACTTGAATGTGAATCTCTCAACGCATTTGGCCACCATCTCGTCACGAACCACTTAACGTATGGTTGCATTGATTCTTATGTGTACATAATAGCAAGTTCATGATGGAAATAAAGATAATGGTTTACTTGCATACAAATATTTCATTTAAGCAACATAAAATGAATACTTTAACTTGGAAAACAATCTTTCAACCGATCATGCTTTTGTTACAAATCATAAACAAGTTTATAACATGGATTATACTATACATAACATGACTTTGAAAGAAAAGCATAGAAATCTTTGTTCTTTTTTTTGTGGAAGGATCACTCACAAAAACTAAAACGTTATCTCTTAACCCCTTTCTTAATTCTATTATTCTTCTCCTTGCCTGATGCTCCATTGGCAGAGTTTCAACACATAGAATTTCCTTATCACTTCCTTTAAACTCATAAAGGTCTATTTATACTAATCTTAAACTGGATTAGTCGTCATTAAGCTCATCTTAGCTCGACAGCTTCTAACTTAAGTGCCTGATACATGTAGGTTTAATATTTTCTCTAATCATGTTTAACTTAACTTAACACATGTTTAGCTAACTAATCAAAATTAGTTAATCGTCACCCTTTCTCAAATTCTTTTCCTTGCATGGCTTTTACACGCTTAGCTCAAAACGCTTACTATACTTCCCTTTCTTGTGTTATCTTGTCTTAGCGCATCACCTAGCTTTATTACGTGTACTATACTTACTCGCGTCGCCAAGTCAGAACGCATGCTCCTTCCTCGAAATACGTCATTCTTATACTTAGTTAATTTATAACTACAATCACTTAAAAACGCATATTTAACATGCGAGATGGAAAAAAACTAAAAACTTACTAATGTATCAAACAACCCTAAACCACTTCGAACAATTATAAAATTAATTTAGATTTATACATTTAAGATTTAAACGTTTCACCAAAAGAGGATAACAAAAACGAAAAAAGAACCTAAAAGCATATAACGATAAAAAATTAAGAAAACAAATAACATAAAAACTTACCAGATAACATGAGAGCTTGATCTGGCTAAAAATTCTATGAAATGGCAAGAAAGCTTGAGAGAAAGAAAGTTGAAAAGAATTTAAAAAGAAGTTAAAGGAAGAAGAGAGAACATGTGGGAGTGGAAGAGTTTTACATTGGTTTAAGGGAAAAAAGAACAGAAATAAAATTTCATGTAAAGACAAATGGGACTACTTACATTGCAATTTGCCCTAAAACTCTACTTATTCGTAACCAAACCCAAAAACTTATAACCCTTGCAATATCGAACTATTTTTGGTAATTTCTCATGTTTGTCTTTTATATTGGTTAGGAAACTATTTTTATAAAAAGAAAATACGAACATAAATTGGTTGTAACTATCATTTACTTCTTTTCCTAGAATTTGAGAATCCTTGTATCCAATATTTGTTGTATTACAAAAGACGAGAATTAATTTTGTGACCACTTCAAACATTAAAGTGTTGACGAGGAATTGATTATCATCTCCGATAATTCCAACTTCGCTTTGAACTATTTATTTACAATTATTGAACTAAAGAAAAATGGTTCTAGTTGATGTTCCAACCGCACCAAACAAAGGTGTAGGTAATTGTGATTAGGTAATATTCTTCAAATAAAATCATATAACATGTGAGTTGTAATTATAGTCATTGGTTAAATTACAAGACATTAACTTCTAATTGTTCAATTTTAGTGTATGTACGGTTAATAAATCTCAACTTTAATGTATGTACGATTAACAAATCTCAAGTGTATCAATGATAGAAATTGTGTCTATTAATGTCAATGATAGAAGCATAACAAAGTCTATTATTGATATAATCTAAAATATTGTAAATCAAAACTAGAAAGACAATTCTTGTTTGGTACCTGTCACATGCTTGTCATTAAAGTCGAAGAGGTATGAACTCTGTTTAGGAAATTTTAAATGTTAATGAAATTTGCAATCATTATAATTTATACTTCAAGCTTATTTGAAAATGAAAGAATTTAAGTGGCTGTGAATTTAGAAAACAAGAAGACATCCCAAACCTCATATAGTAACTAACCATTGGAATTCCATTAGATGAAAATGTCAAAAGATATAATGGAACCAAAATTTTAGAGGCAGGTAGAAAGATGAACTTGCTTTCTAGAGCAGTGGAGATGAACGCGGACTCCCTTGTTTGCTAAGCATTTGGAAAAGAGAAATTCCTAAAAAAAATGTGAAATGGTATACACTTCTCTAGAACCTGAGGATATGGAAAATACAATTTGGGCATATGAAGAACCCATTGATCTAGTTATTGAAAAGCAAGAGCAACTGGACTTATCCAATACACTAACTTATAACTATATAAAAAAAAATTAAATTTTCAAGGGATTTGACTGTTCATTAACAACCGAAACAGCTTTTGCATGAAAACTTACATAGGGATATTTTATATGTTCAGAGTTACGAACATTGTTTTTTTGTGTCGTAAATTTGATGTATATTTAATGATGATTTATTACTCCACTTGAACCAACGAAGAGTAGTTGACAGTTTAGCTAGTATCCTTCTCTGCTAAAGCCGTAAAAAACATGTCTATTTCCTTCAATAATCTTTTATTCTTCTGAGAATATGATTGAATCAAGTGATTAAGATACTCACAAACTTCTCCCAGATCGTCATCCACGTTAGCAAACACATTCCCGATTTCTTTCTCTGTTTGAGTATCCCCATCTTTCTCATTGTAGATATGCTTCCTGCAAGTCTGAATAGAAGAGACCAGACTTATATTAAACTTTCTAAAAAGATAATTAAGGTAATAAATCAATTACCATATTAATAAGCCCAAGGCTAATAGTTGGAGAACTAGAAAGTATGTTTGAATAGGCAAGATACGAACCCTAGGTTTCTTTTTCTTCTCTCTTTTTCTTTTCCCCTCGTTTTTTCCAATAACAATTGGGGGTGGGAATTCAAACTTAGCCATTTAACTGAGGTAATAACGCATTGACCAGCATTCCAAAATGAAGTTTTGTTATCTTTCCTACGATTTAAAGATCAATATGCTAAATCTTGGAAGCCTTAATAATTACTGTAAGAATTTTGAAGTTTGAAGAATTGGACGAAATTCGGTCTATAGAAAACATCACCTGTAGAACCAAATTTAGGTTGGAAATGTGGTCAGCCAGCATGAATTCGGAGTTCAATAGCTCTCGAAAAAGAGTCACCATCTCCGGGCTCAAATTACTGATTGTGACATTTTTAATTATTCTGGAGATGCATGCTTCATCGAATATTGACCGCATCCAGCCAAAATCCTTTTGCAACTTCAACAGCGCCACTGTTACATAAATCGTAGGTCTTTTTTCAGTGAATGTATTTGAAATCAAACATGGACGAGAGATGGAAGCTACCAATTCTTCAACGATAATCCTACACCACTTGTTCTTTACAGTAACCCTCGTCTCCCGCATATCCATTTCTTTCCACTCTAAAACCATTGATAAACATAGGCTACAATTTGTAGCAACACAATGGTTATCGTATACAACCAGGCCTTCCAATGTAGCAATCACAGACCTCAGGTAATTTGTAGTACATCTGAGCTCCTCCTGTTTGCTAGTTCTCTGATCTGAAAGTTGAGTAAACAGCTCGAACAAGCAATATGAAGCCACGAGTTTAATCGAAGTAGATCCAAAATGCAAGAGCCTACACAAATCATGGCAGGAAATGCAAATGAAAGAGAGCCTAGTTCCATTGGATTGGCCATGGTTGTTTTGCCAATCGACAGCTCCAGGAAGAACAGCTTGAAGACTGAAAAAAGTGAGAGAAAAGAGGTCTCAATTGGATAGTTAATTTTAACAAAAAAAAAAAAAAACCAACAAACTTACATCTAAACAATGCTTGCAACTGGTAAAGACACTAACCTTCTCATCGAAAAGTAAACAAGGAAAAGGACAAGAATTATAGTTTTTCCCATGTTCGTCCCCTCGTGCTCATCAATTAAAGCAGGCCCTTTTGAGCAAGCTTCATGCAATATAGACTTGGTTGCAGATGCCGTGGGAGTGTGGAAAAGTACGGATTTTGAAGCTTCAATTAGTCTTCCATCCGTTGAGTGATGCAGAATCAAGGATAAAATAGCAACAACTAAAAGAATTTCAGGACTCCACCTATCCGTTACATCAGTTGGAGAAATCCAATCGAGCAGCTTTCAACGACAAAAGGAGAATTTTACCATGATTGCTTAAAACTATGACTAAGCAAAAACAATTGACATTATATCAACAAAATGAACACTGAAACCTGGTTACCTTAACGGTCACGGCAAGCCAAGCTTCATCGTTGGAAAGCATTCCAGAATGCCCTGATTTCAAAACGCTGAAAACCAACAGTAAGACGGCTTTAAATGTCTGTTTACAGTATGAATTTTTAGTATTGTAAAAGATAAGCTTTATTGCATTTCCTATGCCATGCACGTGTAATTGGTCTGCACAACTTGGAAACATATTCACGATATTTGACACAAAATTCACCACCAAAATGATATGATGTTCGACACCTTCCTCAACCAGCTGTTCTAGCAAGCAGATTAGAATGGTTGCTGCATAATTTTCTCCTTCGGCAATTAATTCAGCAATTTCTTCTGCACCAATAAACTGATTATGTACGGTGGTAGTACTAGCCCCATTTGAATCAAGGATTTGGCACATTTTCAAAACCTGATAACATAATGGATTTCTCATTTTCTCTTGTTTAAACAACCATACTAAAGTTGATCTGTGAATCCTTGAAGAATACATATCCCATTCACTTTCAGTCACCAACTTGAACAGTATACTCTCGATTTCTGAACTGTACAAAGTGTGGCGACTAGCATCAGCAACAGATCTACAAAACCCATATATATTCACCAGTTGTGTGATTGTAAATGGGTCATGGTATCCACATAGTAAGCCACTTTTGCTGACAAGAATATACTGTTCCAGAGATGCTAAAACCATCTTCTCATCAGCAAGTCTGGCAAAGAGGTATTCATGTGGTGAGTACATAGACAACAGATATATACCAAAAAGAGAATATATATATATAAGAAAGAAGAAACAGAAGTGTTATACCTATCATCGTGTAACGAGCTTGCATGTAGTAACAGCAAAACGACAGAATGACAAGCAGAAAGCTCCAAGTCATTGGAGGTTTTTTGTCCAAGTAAAAACAGTAAATCAACTGGATCAGATGGCAGAAATGATATAGCTTCTCTAATGCATTGTCCAGAATCATTGCCAAAGATCACATCCACCAGAGAACTGAGCATTAGATACACTCTCCATTTCATCTGTTCAGAAGGAAACGAGCCTAGACATTTGAAAGAGAAACTGAACCAACAAGAAGATAGAAGTGATTTTGCAAAATCTATGGTCCTGATGTCAGGATCTTCGAGCAAAATTGAATGAAAAGTTTCCAATACCCCCATGACAAGTTCCTCTTCAACTATACTGATAGTTGCTAAAAGCCAAGGTAGTAAATGTGTTGTGCATACATCAAGAACACAAATTTTCATATCTTTGGTGACGGAGTCATCCATGACAGCAATGACTTGACTGTATACATAGAACTCCTTGAGAAGGTATAAGGAATGTAAAAGTTGAGATGGTTGTGTTTCGAACGTTCTGAGACAAAATAAAACTACATGTTCTAATACTTCTTGAACTGATGTTGCTAGATGGGGCACCCTATGAGATGGAGACTTCATAATTGTGACCAAGATTTCACAAGTTGTTGCAAATGTGTCTGGATGTATGCCCATCTCTCCAGTCACATTCTTTCGGAGCATCCTTGTCAAAGTAAGAACTAGTTCCTCAATGTGAGATGCAGCCACTACTCCAGGACACTGAGAAATGCATCTCAAAATGAGACCAAGTGTTTGGCTGTGAACTGGATGAAAAGGAACTTCAGCAACATGGCGCAGCACTGGAATTAGTGTTGCAAATCCAACCGCAAGCCTTTGATTGAAGGGCAGTTCAGCTTTTGAAAGAAGATCAAGGGCCTGAAGACAAGCCCTTGCCAAGGGATCCTTACCTTCTGCAATCTTCAACACATTTCATTATCCTAGAATTTTAAGTTTCTGGCATATGTACTATTTTCAACAAAAGAATTTGTAGTTTTCATGTATTTAACAACACAAAAATAGCTAGATATCCTTGTCCCTGATAGATTATGCTTGTTCAATAATTTGAAGGACTATGATTGCTCACCTGAAAATCGTAATATCTCAAATACATAATCCACTATATTTTCTTCAACCAATAGTTGGATCGGCGTGATGGAAGTGCCTTCGGAGGACAAATAACGGATTATTAGCTCCAGAGTGCTTAATTGGAGCTCTGTGTCTGACGATAGTAGAGGACCTTTGATAGCCTCAGCGAACAAAATATTCAAAGGGAGTTCGTCTATTTCCTTCTCGTTGAACTTTGAATAGTATTCAGGTTCACTCCCCAAGAGCCCTCTTTGAACCAGTACAGTTAGAAGTGCTGCAAAAACAAATTAATACGCATGAGATAAGAGAAGATGAAGAATGAGAAACTAAGCTTCATCTGTACGCAAATGCAAACATTAAAAAATATCACCCAAACTCATTCACCAACAGCTTCAAACTATAAAGCAGGAAGAAGGTTTAACCTAAAAAAGCCAGCTCATAAGTCTTATTACATTGGTACACGACTTTGGATAATACCATCATGTTCGGTCTAGAATACACAAAAAAAAATGGATGTGAAGAATTTGACAAACCTACACAGTTCAATCTGACATCATCATTTTGAGTCTTCATGAGGGCCTCCAGAGACAAGTACAGAAGTTTTGGGCAAAATGCAGAGAGAACATCAGTTTCAGTGCTGTGGTTAGATGCATATTCAATTACGGACAATTTGTATAAGACAAAGAGGATCTCTCCCCGTATCTCCTCGCTGCATATGAAGATGAATTCAGAACTCGTCATAAAATGCATATGCCAAGTGTAAAAATAATTTGCTTCTTTCGAATAATTCAGTTTATCACCTTGGTAATTCAAGGCCTGCCACAAGATTTGATACAATGACATCGTTGTTCTTAATTTGGCCATGGAAATTTTTTGTCCGATAGTTTAACAGCATTCCATAACAATGAAGCTACAAAGAAGAAATAGAAAAACTCTCACACTTTTGACAACGAAATACGCAGGAATCTAGAACAGTAGATTACCATATACACCTGACGGCGGCTCCAAGCCAAGGAACCAGAAGAAATCCGATCAGAAAATCTTGCAATAAAGTCGTCGCAAAGAGATCCATAACCGTCAACTTCAGTGACATCACAGAGGCGGCGAACAAGATCAGTGAGTTGGCGAGCAATGGAGTGATCGTCGAAGGAGCAGAGTGCGGCGACGAACGGAGCGACAATGAAGTGAGAATGGAAAGTGAGGAAGGTGCGGAGGAATGTGGGCTGAGAAAGAGCTTGGGAGAACTGGGAGAGTGCGTAGGAGACGTGAACTGTGGAAGAGAGGGGATCGGAGATGAGATTGGAGAAGCAGAGGAGGCAAATGATTCCACCTTCCTGCGTGTGGAGGCAGAGCGAGGATGGGTGGCCATGGGAGCATGAACTTGGAGGAATGGATTGATCGTCTGGATGGCCGTCGTACGACATTTCCGATAATCTCTTTGGTGAAATGGGAGGGAGCAGAGTTTCAAAATTTTACTATTTAAATGTTTGGTTAAATTATAACTTAACAGATACTCAAACTTCCAAAAGTTTCTAAAACGTCCTAAGAGAAGGGGGGAATTGACAAGAATAGGCCAAAAATGGGGTAGAAATAGAGTTTTAGGATTGATTGTAAAAAAGTTGAGATTTAGGATAAATTGGAGGTGAAATGACGAAAATACCCTCTTTTATTTTCCTTCCTCTTTTCTTCTTTTTCCTTTTCTTCTTTTTCCTTTTCTTGCAAGCCCGAAGACAGAAGGCCGTTCAAAAGAAAAACGTAAACCAGAGCATTTGAACTCTTCCGCGTCTGCAGTTACCCCTTCAACTCTCTCCCGCCTCCGGTGAACGTTTTTCTCTTCCGTCCATTTCTTCTCCACTTCCATCCATTTCTTCTTCACGACTCTCCGCTATATTTTCCGATTTCAACTTGTTCACGGAACGTCTCCATTTCTTCTGCACGGGTCTCTGTTTTACTTTCGACTTCATCTCCGGCGGACGCTTCTCCACTTCCATCCATTTCGATTTCAGGTTTGTTTTCACCGGACCTCTCCATTTCTTATCCACTCCTCTACATTGGCAGTGCCGTATCCATCATCTTTGAAGTCAAGTGAGTAATAAAATCTCAGTTTTTTTTTTTAGAGTTAGTCTGTTGTAGCTTATTTATTATTACAGTATTCCATCTTGTTTGTTTAAGTTGTCTGTTAAGATGTGAGTTTTTTGTTTTTGGCACATTTTGGAGAAGAAATGCATGTCATATGCACACAGACATAGAGAACCGTGGGAGCCATTCTGTTTTTAGGAAGAAAAACCATTTCCTTTGCAATGTACTGTAATAATAGAAAAACCATACCTTGGAGTTTAGAACTTGAATTCGAACATATATTTGGTATCCCATATAAACTCTGCAAAGTTACCAGTACAATAGATATGTGCTAAACATGCATTCTAAATATTGTATTCTAAAGACATTATCATAAGCTGCATTGTTGAAAGACCATTTCCTTTGCCTTGAATTTTTCCATCATCTCTCACCTATCAGCACCTATCTCTCACCTTCCAAAATTTTGAGTAGAAGTCCCAATATAAGAGTGTTAACTTCCTAAACCGTTTAGAATGCATGTTTAGCTAGTCTACTAGGTGTTAAGGCTATAGGGTTAGCAATTGTATTAGACTTAGCAACTTTGCCTTGAAGTTTTCCATCATCTCTCACCTATCAGCACCTATCTCTCACCTTCCAAAATTTTGAGTAGAAGTCCCAATATAAGAGTGTAAACTTCCTAAACCGTTTAGAATGCATGTTTAGCTAGTCTACTAGGTGTTAAGGCTATAGGGTTAGCAATTGTATTAGACTTAGCAACTTTGCCTTGAAGTTTTCCATCATCTCTCACCTATCAGCACCTATCTCTCACCTTCCAAAATTTTGAGTAGAAGTCCCAATATAAGAGTGTAAACTTCCTAAACCGTTTAGAATGCATGTTTAGCTAGTCTACTAGGTGTTAAGGCTATAGGATTAGCAATTGTATTAGACTTAGCAACTTTGCCTTGAAGTTTTCCATCATCTCTCACCTATCAGCACCTATCTCTCACCTTCCAAAATTTTGAGTAGAAGTCCCAATATAAGAGTGTAAACTTCCTAAACGGTTTAGAATGCATGTTTAGCTAGTCTACTAGGTGTTAAGGCTATAGGGTTAGCAATTGTATTAGACTTAGCAACTTTGCCTTGAAGTTTTCCATCATCTCTCACCTATCAGCACCTATCTCTCACCTTCCAAAATTTTGAGTAGAAGTCCCAATATAAGAGTGTAAACTTCCTAAACCGTTTAGAATGCATGTTTAGCTAGTCTACTAGGTGTTAAGGCTATAGGGTTAGCAATTGTATTAGACTTAGCAACTTTGCCTTGAAGTTTTCCATCATCTCTCACCTATCAGCACCTATCTCTCACCTTCCAAAATTTTGAGTAGAAGTCCCAATATAAGAGTGTAAACTTCCTAAACCGTTTAGAATGCATGTTTAGCTAGTCTACTAGGTGTTAAGGCCTTAGGATTAGCAATTGTATTAGACTTAGCAACTTTGCCTTGAAGTTTTCCATCATCTCTCACCTATCAGCACCTATCTCTCACCTTCCAAAATTTTGAGTAGAAGTCCCAATATAAGAGTGTTAACTTCCTAAACCGTTTAGAATGCATGTTTAGCTAGTCTACTAGGTGTTAAGGCTATAGGGTTAGCAATTGTATTAGACTTAGCAACTTTGCCTTGAAGTTTTCCATCATCTCTCACCTATCAGCACCTATCTCTCACCTTCCAAAATTTTGAGTAGAAGTCCCAATATAAGAGTGTAAACTTCCTAAACCGTTTAGAATGCATGTTTAGCTAGTCTACTTGGTGTTAAGGCTTTAGGATTAGCAATTTTATTAGACTCACCTTCCAAAATTTTGAGTAGAAGTCCCAATATAAGAGTGTTAACTTCCTAAACCGTTTAGAATGCATGTTTAGCTACTCTACTAGGTGTTAAGGCTTTAGGGTTAGCAATTTTATTAGACTTAGCAACTTTGCCTTGTAGTTTTCCAGCATCTCGCACCTATCAGCACCTATCTCTCACCTTCCAAAATTTTGAGTAGAAGTCCCAAGATGCTAGTGCATCCATGTTTAGTAAGTCTCTTATGCAATTATATTTAATTAGTTTTTTTTTTATGCAGGTTTCAGTATGGCTTCGACATCAACTAACGGTCTCATGTATAATGCAGCTTAGTAAGCAGTTTATCACATTTAGTAAGCAGGTTGACTATGTTGTCGGATCAAAACAAGACTGTCAAGATCCTTGGGTGAATGTTGATTACATTTACTCTCCATTCAATATCCATGGCAATCATTGGATTCTATTATGCTTGGACTTGGTACGTTGTCAAGTTAAGGTATGGGATTCGCTTCCGTCGCTGACGAGTGCCGAAGATATGAGAAGCATATTAGAGCCAATTCAAGAGATGGTGCCAAATTTGCTCGATGCTACTGGATTCTTTGTTAGGAGAGGCGGATCATCAACACACAAGGAACCTTGGCCACTTGTCATTGTCGACTCCATTCCACTTCAACGCAACAATAGTGATTGTGGTGTATTTACAATTAAGTATTTCGAATATGAAGCTTCTGGTTTAGATGTAGCTACATTATGTCAAGAAAACATGTCATATTTTAGAAAACAATTGGCATTTCAATTATGGACCAACAATCCCATGTATTGACTTTTAGTTCCAACTTTTGAAGGAATTGTATATGTTCCAAACTATGTACATAAATAGTTTTATATAATGGAATGAATACCATTTTTGTTTTTTGGTATGCAATTTTTATTTCATTATCTTGGAAAATTGTAAAGTGTGCAGAACTTTTATATAATGTACAACAATGCAGGTGAGAGCAACATTCTCATGCTCTTAGAATTAGGAAGGCCAATTTATCCCACAATGTATGAAAATGGAGAGAGATGAGAGAAAAATGAAATATTCTTTTTGGAAGTGAGAAAATGGAGAAAATGGTTTTCAAAGGCCGGTGGAGACCATGGGAAGAGCTTGAGAAAGAAATTTCAAGAAAACGAATTAAAGAATGGAAAAGGAAGAAAAAGGAAATTTCGTGAAAATGAAACACTAGAGGGAGGGATGAGAGAAAAATGAAACATTTTTTAGAAAGTGAAAAAACGGAGGGAGAAGGAGAAGGAGAAGAGAGGATTCATAAATTGATTTTAGGATATTTTTTAACTTGAGGGTAATATAGACTTTTTCCAACTAATTTGTCCTAAAAGTCATCTTTTTTAAAATTCATCTCAAAACTCTTTAGATCCTTCCAAATTATCCTATTTCTGATAATTCCCCGAGAAGGGGAAGGAATCGAATAGGTGTTTTCTTCTCTTCTCATTTCTTTCTCTTTTTAGAATACCATAAACTAAACTTGATTCATTTATTTATTTTTACTGTTTTGTATGTTACAATATCACTTTTCATTTTTGAGATTTGAATTTTTGTTATTATCCAAACAATTTTCTAATTTTAGCTTTTCCTAACTGTTGATTTAATCAAATTATAAGATTTCAAATAAATTGATATCTAATTGTATTATTAATTATATATATATTTATATTTTTTTTTTCAGTATGATATATTTTAGTTGGCTAATTTATGATTTCACATTAATTTTATTTGGTATAGTTTAATTTAATGAATTTAGGGTCAAAATTTTAGTTATTTGAAAAATTTTAGTTCATAAAAATATGAAATTTTATTTGAGAAATTTACCCTATAAACTATTTGTGTGTTGTTGTATTAAATAGTTAGTTTGAAATAAATATAAATGAATGAAATGTAAATCATATCATTCAGTTAATTCAAATTGCTAAATATATAAATTTTTAATATGTTTATTTGTTTTTTCATGTTGGAAATTCAAACTATATTTGAGAATTTAAAAAGGAGTAATAATATTATTGTTTTATATAGAGTCCTGGAACGTGTGTCCTCACTATTCATCATCTTCTTCATCTTCTTCCTCCCTAAACGCTATTGCCCCACTTTCTCCGACATCTTCGTCTGTCACATCCTCCTTGCTGTAAGCGCCCACGCTTCAACGAAGCCTAGTCGAAACCCATCCGAAGCTTGTTGTGTGTGTTGCACGTAGGGGTGAAATCGGGTTGGGTAAGGAGACATTCTCGACCCAACCCATATTTTCGAGTTATTTGGGTTGACAACTCGAATAACACGAATTAAGTTTTTAACCCAATCCAACTCATAAAATATGGGTTAGGTTGGGTTGTCGGGTTGTATATATTAATATTTTTTTAAAAAAATTTCTCATTTTCTAGTTTCTAATGGTTATAAAAGTTTGAAATTGTTACATTTAAATTTCAAACATACATGATTCAAACTTTCATACAATAAATTCAAAATTTATATACCTCTAATTTGTTTTTATTAAAACAATATATACCTCTTATTTGTTTATTTATATATTATCTTAATTCGGGTTGGGTTGGGTTGAACCGAATTTTTCAACCCTCCAACTCGAGACCCAACCCAACCCGAAAAATTATAAAAAAAATTAACCCAACCCAACCCTTATAATATGGGTTGGGTAGTCCGGGTTATGCGGCTTCAGCCCATATTTGTACACCCTTAGTTGCACGTCTTCAATTCGAGCAAGCCCAGCCGCCCACTAGTTCTCCGTCCGAACTCTAGTGAGTACTTCATCTTCGTCGTGAAATTAATTCGCACGAAAGGAAAAGTCAAGCTTTCTTCTCCAATCACATCAGTCGCGCGTAGAACATTGTTAACCAAGTGTTTCAGTCACGTTCCTTCGTCCAAACCATCCTCTTTCGTTCGAGTCGATCCTAAGTTATGCACTTATGTTCTCTTTCGAGCCATTTGAATTGAGCACCCTTTCCTTTGCTTCGTCGAGCCAAGTTTCATATTGTTATGAGCCAAATTAAGCCATTTTGGTGTTTTTCTTGGTTTGCTTTCTATTGGGTTTGGTACGCCCACTTAAATATAAATTTTTGTGCTAATCTAAATTAATATTTAGATTTAAGTTGGATTATTGTTTCTCGAAGGTCATTGGCATTTTAGAAGGAGGTGTAGTTTGTGAAATTGTTTTCATTAAAGGTTGTTTTTGTTTCAACCTTATCCTTAGGCTAAGTTGGAAACCTAAGTTAAATAATGTTTGGATGACAAATTTATTAATTCAGTTGTGGCTGTTAGGAATAATTTTATTAAGCTAATCTCATATAAGATATTCTACTACCAGACATTCGAACTTAAAAATAAGAGCTTCCATGTATTTTTCATTATGCATTGATGTAGCTAAGATGCATAATGTGATTGATATGAATGACTAATTTATTATGACTCATATGTTATGATGCATGATATATTAATTACACGATAAAGACGTTATGAATGATATTCATGTCATGTTACGATATGCTACACTCTATGGATTGTGGTGATATGTTATCGTTGTCTATTAGGGTTGTACCCATTTTATTGTCCCTCGGATCACCACCTTGTTATGATTGTATGGTTCGACGAGATCACCAGTCTGTCATGCTATGTTTTACGAGTGACCTAACGGGGTCACTTACAGTCCGATTCTATCAACTGTTCCTTCTGGTTCACCGACATACCAAATGTGTTCCTACGAGATTACTAGATTGCATGTATTTTGGAGAACGGTAGTTTTTGGAGAATTTCCTTACGGAACCCTAGTGGAAAGTTAATAGGCACCTAGTAGTACTATTAATGGATCTCACTGAGTACATCACTCTTTCTATGTCATCTAGCAGTATTATTAATGGGTCTCACTAACTATATTTTTATACTCACTCTTTTTATGTTTAATTTTACAAGTAGAGGTAGAGATTTTAGTATTTTATTAAAATTTATCAAACTTATGAATTGTTTTTATGTTATTTTTCTTTAAAAACCAGACAGGCTCGAACTAAGATTTACCTTATACTTTTATTTCTATATATTTTATTTATGATTTATAAGTGATTACTTCAAGTTTTCATTGAAAATTTAGTGTCATCTCTTGTTTTTTTATAATAAAGTATTTATTTATTTTAGAAATAATGACCTCTAACTCAGTACAAAGAGTTAGAGTCGTTATAATTATTTAGATAGATATTAACAAAGATAGAGCAATGAAACAAAGATAAGACAAAGATAGCAGACTATATAGATATACATTGACATTGTATTTTGTTACCTTTGCTTATTTTTCATTCTTCATTTGTTTTTCTTTTGCCTTTCCTTAGATTTCATTGGTTTTTTTAGTTGATGTTGTTTGCTTTTTTACTCACCATACATTTCAAAAAAGAGGTTAAGTTACATAAAATAAGATTGATTATTACTAATTAAATTGCTAATTAATACTAAAATATTAAATTTTATATTTAAGTTAGTTTTATTTGGATTTACATATCTAACCGGTAGATTCAACCATAAACATTTAAAAAGTCCCTCAAAACTATGAAAGGATAGAAAAAGCGAAGAGAAGTGGGTCCCGCATATATATAGAACGACTTATGACGTCCTTTCATCCTCGGCGGGTAAAAGATCCAGAGGAAGAATAAAAGCTCTCCGTTGCACTCTTCCCTCTTCCCCTCCCCTTCCCTTTTATTCATCTATTTCCTCCATCTGAATCTGAGGGAATCCGGGGGCTCACATGGCTTTCTCTTCTTCTCCGGCGACACCTTCAATCATCCCTCTCTTATCACTTCTCTTTCTCATTTTTCTCTTCCGCATCTCCTCTGTTTTTGCCGACGATGTCTCTCTCGATGACGATTCCGCTCCCAAGTCCGGAAATTGCAACAATCCCTTCGAATTGGTATATATATATTTTTTTCATTCTAATTGCTATATTTCATATTCGCTTTTCTTCCGGTTTGATTGTTTTATTTCGATTTGGATTTACTCCGTTTGTGTTTTCCTTTATTTTGGGTCGATCCAATTTTGGGATGGACGATCATGTTGTCAGGACTTGCCCATGATTTCTCAAAGGATTTAACTTAAACCATGAACAGAGAAATAAGGCTATCTTATGTGATTGAGATTACTGTCTTGAGTTTCATTCGCGTTTATTTTCAGGACTACAAATGGATTCTAAGTAATTGCTTTCGCTTGTTTCTTTTTTGTTTGATTGTGACCTTCACTGTACTTTTCAATAGCGATTCGCGCAAAAGTGGTTTGGATCAATAAGTCTTGGAATCTCCTTTCTACTTGAAAGATATTGGGAGGGTGGTTTTTGGGTTTGAAAGGAATGAAACTCCATGTCCGGACGGTTTCAATATTGCCTTCTACTGGGAATGCATCGAGGATGATTTCTACAGGTCTTTTGTGAATTTTATGAGAGGGTTTCTCAACACGTGCTTAAATAAAATCTATGTTTCCTTATTCTTGGGGAGAAAAGGTGACAAAAGCCTGGCATTTCAAGTCCACTAGTCTGATTACGAGGGATATATAAAATCATTTGTAAGGTCTTGGTTCAAACTCTTATTGCTAACTAGTAAGGACTTTCTTTTGCACTGACGAGGAAGGGTCTTGGCCAATTTTTAATTCTTAGGACCTTCCTTGAGAAAATAACCCATGCCGATTGAACTTACCAAAATGGGTCATGGGTGTACCCCCATGTATCTCTAAAATGGCTGAATGGATGTGAGCTTTTTGGTACCCAAAAATTGTTGTGAGAAGGTTCGGAAGTATACTGTAATGGGTTTGTGATGTAACTCAAATGAGAGAATTTTACTAATGTTTAAAAGTTGTGAATACAAGGAGACAAGTACTCTATTTATAGCAAACTAATCCCAATCCTAATTAATAAAAGAAACTAATACTTAATCCTAATAAATAAAAGAAACTAATCCTAATCCTAATAAATAAAAGAAACTAATCCTAATCCTAATAGATTTAGGATTTGAGCATAATATCCTATTCCTACTACTTCATTCTATCTCTAAAAAAAAGACCATCCTTAAGTTTTAGAATGAAAATGAAAGTAAAAATAAAAAAGTAAGCCAGTCGAATGGAGGCATCTTGGAATATCCAACATCAATAATATCCCAATTATGTGATTCTCGCCAATTGATCCTTAGAACTGATGTAGTAAAAAAGAACTCTGTTGTCAAAGAATATGAGACTAATTGGGGTGGATTTTTATTTCTTTAGTAGGTTTAGATATGGGTCAGATGACAGATTGTATTAATATTGGATGGAGTTCAAAACCGAGCTCAACTGAGCTAGGTCGGGAGATGATTTTGGGTTAAAATATGTGGGTTTAGGATTTTTATCTCTTCTTTATTTGCTCGAGGGGTGTGACTTTAGGGAGGGTAGTCGGGATATTTGTGTTTGGACTCCTAATCCTAGTAGGGGTTTCACGTGTAAACCATTATTTAGCCTTTTGATTGATCCCTGTCCTTCCCCCATACGGAGTCTTTTCTTGATGTGGTCTGGAGGACCAAGGTTCCTAAGAAAGTTGGGTTCTTTATCCGACAAGTCTTGCTTGGTCGTGTAAAAACTATTGATATGCTTGTTAGGAAGTGGACTTCACTTGTAGGGTCTTTTTGTTGCATTCTTTGAAGGAAGGCGGAGGAAGATCTTGTTCATCTTTTCCAAGACTGTTATTATGTGATTTCTGTTTGGAGCTCTTTTTGCAGGAGTTCAGTGTTAGTTTTGTTGGCACCAGGAGTGTCAAAGCAATGGTCGAGGAGTTCCTCCTCCATCCACCTTTCAAACATAAATGGGGTTTTTTATGGAAGGCTGGGGCGTGTGCTATTGTTTGCATTTGGGGTGAGAGGAACGAGCGGGTTTAGGAGATTTGCATGACAGGGTTTTATTTGTTTCTCTTAATGGATGTATTCCCTTATTTAAAAAAACTATGCTATAAGACAAGATTGACAAGAGTGCCACATTTCTGTGATGTTTTTCTAAGGCCCAAGTATTTGAACTTCTAAAGGCGAAGCATCATTGTGATATTGATTTTCCCTTGAGCATATAAGAACCTAATATTGTCTATTTGTTGCGCATTCTTCAGGTCAAAGTTAAGAGCTGGGTTAATGATGCTGAGGATGAAATCCTTGTGGGTTTAAGTGCAAGATTTGGGACTTTATTGCCTTCTCAGGCTGAAGATGATCTCAAATTGCCAGCTGTTTATATGAATCCTATAAATGGCTGTTCTAGTTCTTCTTCAAAGGTAATGATTAACTATTCCTTCTAATTTGACCGTTAGCTTTAAGTGATTCATATTTGACGCATGTTATTATACTTGCCATCAGTTTAGATGAATTAAAATCATATTAGCTCGCACTGCATACAATTTCCATTAGTCTTGTTTCATAACCATAAAGTATTTGAATTAAATTGAACATTTAAATTCTAGATTTGAAGGGGTTTAGAGAGTGTGATAGAGAGAAAATGAGGGTTTTAGATAAGATGACTATTAATTGTCTTATGAGATTAGTCGAGGTGTGCGTAAGCTGAGGCCTATAGACTCACGGATATTAAAAGAAAAAAGAGATAAGATCTTTAATTGGATAAAGATTGATTTGATTAATGATAAAAAGAGCATTAAAATGTTTTGTGAATGCAATATGGTAGGCACCACAGGTGTTGATCTTTTCTTTTGATAAAAGCATCAACTTTCATTGAGAAAAAAAAATGAAAGAATGCATGGGCATACGAAAAAAACCAAGCCCACAGAAAGAGAACCCTACCCTACTACATGAAGGGACTCGAAGGGAATGTTGAATTGTGCTGTTAAATTTTGATTATGTCACTATTTGGAGTTCAAAATTCTATTATCTTGTTTTATTATTTGATTTTATTTTAAAGTTAGACAAATGAATTCTTTGTTTATGCCTTTTGGTTCTTTTCTTCGCATGTTAGTAATTCTTATGCATTTATCATGTGTCTTCTGGTGTCAATTTTTTAAAAATATTTCTATGTAATTTTAAAGTATTTTAATGCAATTGTAATTAAAAATGTGTATCCTGGATTTGAAGGAGTTTAGAAAATGGGGGTTTCATCTTTAATTGGAAATAAAATTTAAATTTAAATTTTATCATCAAATTATCATAAACACTTTGAGCAATGTGCATACGGTTCTCTTTTTGTGTGTGCTACCATTTGTACGATCTTGTGGTTTTTATGGGGTGAATGGAACAATATGATTTTTAGAGGTGTGGAGAGGGACTCTAAGGACCTTTGGTCTCTCGTTTTTATCACGTTTCCCTTTGGACTTTGTTATCAAAAACGTTTTGTAATTTTTTTTTTGGTCTTTTAACCTTAGCTGGGATTGTTTTCTGTAATGTGACTTTCTAGGCCTTGACTATTGCTGCCCTTGTAAATTTTTCATTCTCTCTTAATGAAAGTGTCTTTTCTCTTTGAAAGGAAACAAGTCTCTTTATTCATATATGTAGAATGAAAGAGACTAATCCTCTAAGTACACGAGGGTTATACGAAGAGCATAAAACATAACTAGGATCAGCAGGTCCACCTAAACATCTCAACTAGGTTCCTTAGCTTCCTCATCATATCTGTAAAACATAACGTCAAAAATCGATCACGGCTTATAAATTCAACAATTAGAGATAGGACAAAAAAACTGTTGATCACTAGCTGACTAAGGATTCAAAAAAAAGAAAAGCATACAGAAGGCCTAAGCCAAAAGTGCAATAAGAGGTTTAATCTCAAGACAAAAATTAAGATGGGAAGATAAAAACTCTCCAATTTGAGTAGATTTCTTGAATGATGTAGAAAGTCAGAATCAGCCCCTCAATCTCTCTGTACGACTTAGTTGGAGTCCCTTGGTCATTAACCAGCTCAGTAATTAGATTTCTCCATTTTTTTCTAGCAAGGAGTTGATGAAAGAAACTCGTGTTTTCATCTCCCAAACGGATCCAGTTTAGTTTACTTTTCTGGATTAAATTGATTTCCTCCTATCTGTACAGTACCATTAAATCAGGCTTCAATGAGAATCTATCATCTTCTTGAACATCCGAAAAATGAGCTGATTCTGCCAATGCAACCCTTCTTTCAATATCTCTAATCAGATCATCCTCCTTCCTACTTTGGTTCTTCTGAAATACAGCAAACCACTCTTTCACAGCATTCAACCCTTTTCAATTTAACGCTGTGATAGACTTCCTATCGTATATAAATATAATAGAAGAGGGAAAAAGGAAGTAACACGTGTGAATAAATACACGTGGGAGTGATGTGGAGTGTTGGGTAACGAAAAAATAGAATATATAGAGAGGAGTATAGGTGGGAGGGTTAATAAGGATTTCATGTGGGTAGATTCATTCTCTGTTATTCGTTGAGAGAGAGGAAAGCAGTGGGTTTCCTATTTCCATTTGATATTTCCAGGAATAATCGTTTACGAATTATCAATAAAGTTAAAGTTTCACCAAATTGGTATTAGAGCCATGAGATCTCCGGCCACGAAGGTAATCAAATATGGTACAAACTCGGATGGAAGAGAAGATGGAGATGTTCGATCAAGAAATTTAGGGTATTAATAAGGAAATCGGCAAATTGCCTGCGATTGAGAAAACCTTGAATGATCTGTTGAAGAATATAGAGATACAAAATCAAATGATGTTGAGGATTATGGAAGCGGCAGCTCAAGATCGGTTGACGATGAACGAAAAATTAAGTGAGTTATCAATGCGGAATTTTCCGGCGAAAGGAGTAGAAGACGGCGAAGGATCCTCAAGTCGAGGGAACCATAGTAAGAATGGAGAGAAGAAGACGATTGACAAGAGTAGCAACGATCGAAACAAGTTTAAGAAAGTGGAGATGCCGATTATCAATGGAGACGATCTCGACTCCTGGTTATTTCGCGCCGAAAGGTACTTTCAAATCCATAAACTTACTGAATCTGAGAAGATGACGGTTTCCACCATTAGTTTCGAAGGACCGACACTTAATTGGTATCGCTCTCAAGAGGAACGGGAGAAATTTGTTGATTGGGCTAATATGAAAGAAAGGGTGTTGATCCGATTTCGATCGGTGAGAGAAGGATCATTGTATGGAAGGTTTTTGTGAATTCAACAGACAACCACGGTAGAGGAATACCGAAATCTGTTCGACAAATGGGTAGCACCGTTATCAGATTTATTGGAGAAAGTGGTGGAAGAAACATTTATGTCTGGACTTAAGCCGTGGATTCAAGCATCATTGGAAGTCATCTTGATACTTTAAACCCATTTAGAAACGTTGAACATTCATTTCCATTGTTTCAAGGTTTCAATTGCATTTTAAACTGGTTTATGGACTTATCTAGTTGTGAACCATAACTACTCATGTGTCCTGGTGATGGAACATATTCTTTATTTCTGTTTTTCAATTTAAAGCTGAACTTTTTACTGTGGTTGGATATATTTTCAGGAGTTCATATGTTGTTTGAGGTTAGTTAATTGATTTAATCTGACCTTTATGGCTTTCAGTTTTTTGAGATTAACTGTTTTATTGCACTAACTTAGTTGATATCAGATCAGTTTTTTGCCTTCTTGAGCTGCTAATGATTATAATTCACCATTTTTCTCTCTGCAGCTATCTGGGTCAATTGCCTTGTCTACACGTGGTGAATGCGACTTCACAATTAAGGCAGAAATTGCACAGGCTGGTGGTGCTGCAGCCCTGTTGGTGATAAATGACAAAGAAGGTTGACCTATTACTACCATAATTATACAATTTTATCTTTGGTGCATATTAAACATTTTAGTCTCTAGATATAGCTAAGGGTAGATTGGGTCTTGGATCTAGAAGATGTTGGAAAAATTTCCATCGAATAGCAAGATATTAGAAAATGCAAGAGTTTGTGCATGTATGCTTTCGATTAAGTTTATTTTTTGATATATGTGAGTGTTTGGGCTAGCATACGCGCACCTCGACTAATCTCACGGGACAACCCACCTGACCCTATAACATTTGGGTGTCAAAGAAACTCGTAGGAAATTAATTCTTAGGTAGATGGTCACTATGGATTGAATCCACGACTTCTTAGTTAGATATTGAGATTCTCCCTTTCTACCACTAAGCCAACCCATGATCCCTCTTAGCTTTATTGCTCTTTGTAGTTTGTAGTTTGTAATTTGTAATTTGTAGCTTTATTAGGGAAATTAATTTGTAGTTTAGCAAAACGTTGTTTTTTTATTCCTCTTAGCTTTATTGCTCTTTGTAGATCCCTCATGTACGTAGAGCTTTGTCTCTATTATTTTCTATTTGATAAAGAGATCCGTATCCTTTAAAAGAAAAAGATAATGTTCTTTCCCATCGCTCTATGACACATCTAAGTTCATGGCTTGTTATGGATAAGACCAATTCATTTTGATTGTTTCTATTTATTATCGAATATTTTCCTTCTGGTATTTCAGTTGTTTAACCCCCTCTGGTTCAGTATTTCGTAATTCTCTTGTATAATTTTTTTAAAAATAATGATTTTTCCATGTCCACAAAAAAGAGCTCAAAGTTTTCAGAAAAGAAAAAAACTCACCGAGTTTAGAGAGATTCCAAATCCTCCATTTTCATAAATGTCTCCTCGAGGAAGAGTTTTAGCTTGCTTCTTGTGCCCTGAGGCTTGGAGACCCTTTCTTCTTTCCTGCTTCTACATTGTTAGTGGGGTTTTTTTGTTTAGTTAAGAAACATCTCATTGATAAAATGAAATAAGCACCTATAGGTGATTACTAAAAGAATTTGCAATTGTTAACTAAGAAAAACTGAAGTGTTTAAAAATGTGCCTATTTTCGGACCAATAAAAAGCTGCATACAAAACCAAGTCTATAAAACTAACAAAAACTGAAAAAGAGTCCCTAAAATGATGTTTATCGCATCATGACATTAGTTGCTTGTTTGGACCGAACTTTCTGAACTGCAGTGTAAAATTTGAAGACACTTTTACATCTATGCAGTATATTCAAATTATGAAAATTTATTTTTAATCTTGGTGAGAGGCGAGGTTAGGTGATTAAGGGTGCACCTAAGGTGAGAGGTGAGGTGACCTTGGGTCACTGCGCCTCGATGGCAGCCAGGGCGAGCTCCTTCAACTAGGTGCTCGCATGGCATCGCCTTTTATTGCCCCATTGTGCCTTCATGGTCTCTGCAGGCAAGAGCCTCCCTCTTTTTTTTTTTGATATCTGTGTGTCCGGACGAGCTTATGTGCACCTCGATTAATCTCACGGGACAACCCGCCTGACCCTACAACATTTGGGTGTCAAGGAAACCCATAGGAAATTAATTCCTAGGTAGGTGGCCACCATTGATCGAACCCATGACCTCTTAGTTAGTTATTGACCATTTTACCACTAGGCCAACCCATGATGGTTGAAAGCCTCCCTCTTTTTGTTCATGTTCTGTTTTCTTATTTTTTTTATAACAACTAAAAAATGGAGGGGCTGGGAGAAGAAAATGATGATATGAAGAAAAAGAAGATTAGGAAGATAATGAAAAGGGTGAAGAATCCGAAAGAGATACAGAAGAGAAGTAGAAGAAAAGGAGGAAATAAAGTGAAAAATAGTAGAATGAAGAAAAGAAGAGTCGGGAAAGATTAAGAGGAAGAAGTAGAAGATGAGAACTCTGAATGAAAATAAGAGGAGGAAGAAGTTAAAAAGTCTAAGGTTATGAAAAGAAGAGGAAAGAGAAGATGACAAGTTTAAACTGAAAATGCACCTTCATCCATTAATGTCTGAACTACGACACTAAAGAGAGGGGTTGCATGCTCCATGCAGTATCTCTCCTCCATGATTGACAGATGACCTTTATTTCTCTTTTTCTGATTAATGTCTTGGTAACATTACTTTTTTAATTAAAGTTTTATCTGGTGGTGTAAGAATAAAAGTCTACTGACCTGTTTAAGTCTAATTTTACTTAAATATTAAGTATCCTAGATGATATTGTCATATTTTTAGAATTAATATTTTTCCCTTTACCTATAATAGGTTTATATAATATTAATTTATTATTTTATTCAATGTGCCTTTCTTCACTCTGGCGATGTCTTTTTGTCTTCTCTCCCCTTGAGGTGATAAGGAGACTTGTCGCCTTAAAGTGCACCTTACGCTTTGAAAACACTTATTAAGTGGTTGAATAATCCAAAAATGTAGTTCGAATCCATAAAATAGTTTACAGCCTACATGCTTTGATGGATTTATCAACTTAATTTTTGATAATGAATTTGGAAACTCTTTTTCTGTTGATTTAGATCTTTACAAGATGGTCTGCTCTGAAAAAGACACTGCTCTCAATATTTCAATTCCTGTAGTAATGCTTCCCAAGTCCAGCGGAGATGCTCTTAGCAAATTAATAACCGACGGAAAGAGTGGTGAGTCTTTATATTTATGCAGTTTCAAGGTTCACTGAAAAAAAAAAGATCTGTGTATGTGCTTATTATTTATTTATTTATAGAAGATAAGAACAACAAGAAACAAACTATTAATGAAAAGAGACCATTGCTCACAAAATACAAACACCGAAAAACAGTGAAGAAAACTTAAAAGAAACATAAAAACTTCAAAAACAAGAATTAAGCATGAGAAATAAAGGCATTAAGGCCAATGTCGTGAATAGAAAACCCTCAAATGGTTTGGAACACCATGTAGTTTTTAAATGATCTAATTCAAAACATTGAAATCCAGGTAGATGTTTTCATGGAAGATACATGAGATTCCTTTCCAACCAAAGTTATAATAGAATTGTTTTATGTGGTTTTGGAAGAGAAAATATTATTGTTCTCTATTTCTTAAAATGACCCATATACAAGATATTATACAATGAAAAAAATATAGAATAGAAAATAACTCATAACTCAAAAAGGAGAATGAAATACTTCAGATGTAAAAACATAAAACTACAATCCAAAATAACGTGGCTTTGTGTTGTAGCAACCTTCCGTTGTACGCTGAAACATTATTTCTGAGAGTTAAAGAAACCGAACTCAAGTATCATCATTAGGTCCAAGAAAAATCTGTGTATGTGCTCTTTCTTTCTTGTTAGTATGGATATATATCAATATACCAACGTGATTACTTGAATCCTGCTTAATAAGAAGGTACCAAGCTCAAAGTCCTTGGAATGTCTGAATTTTCTCTAAGGAATTTGAGTGAGGTGACCTATAGGTGACACCATTATGCATGGAAGAACGGAAGAAGGGGTCTGGCCGTATAACACCTTAAAATTGTCATATGAATGGATATATGAAGAATGATTGGAGGCAGGGTTTAATTGAACTCTGTTCAGGTATCTGTTACTTGTAATGTCTAGGATTTCTATCAGTTAGGATCCTTTCTTGTAATGGGTTTTTTTCCAGGGTTGGTTCAGGCCGCTCATGTTCTTGTATTTTCTTCTTTTTTCACTGTTCTCAATCAAGTGTTACTCTCTCTAAAAAAAACAATATTGTACTGTCTAGGATAGGTAGTGGTTGTTTAGTAGCGTCAATTGGTTTTCTAACCATTTCTATTGACTAATGTTTGGTTATTGAGTTGAGGAAGATATACAAATTGTTAAAAGCGATAAAGTAAAGAGACACCAAGTTACATGGAAACCAGAGTAGTGAGAGGAAAACCACGATTTACTTTTCTTGTTAATTTCTCATAATAACAAATCATACAAAAGGGAATAAATAGAATAAAGTGTAGGATAAAAAAGAAAAGAATACTAGGTCAAATCTTTTCTTGGGCCAAACCCACTAAATCTAATACTCCCCCTCAAGTTGGGATATAGATATCAATGAGACCCAACTTGCTAACACAAAGTCAAAATTCTGTCTGATAAGCCCCTTGGTGAGGACATTTGCAACCTGTTGGCTCAAAGGAGTGTATGGAATGCATATGCTACTATTGTCCAACCTTTCTTTGATGAAGACCTGAAGTGACGATCAATCTTACAAAATAACATCTATAAAAACAAGGCCCTCCTTGCTAAATGGGTTTGGAGGTTTTTGAAAGAAGACTCCGTGTTGTGGTGTCAAGTAATTAAAAGTATACATGGATGCAAAAAATTTGATTGGCAGACTCTAAACAAATCAGGAAACAGTCTTAGAAGCCCATGGATCAGCATCTCTAGAGAATGGGAAAATGTGATTGAGTTGAAAACTTTTAAAACAGGGAACGGAAGGAGAGTAGCTTTCTGGACAGATTCGTGGATAGGTGATCTACCTTTTAAATCTCAGTTTCCACATCTTTTCAGATTAGCTCAGCAGCCAAATGATTCAGTTGCTGCTCACTGGGATTTTGTTATTAGATCTTGGTCATTAGTATTTCGAAGATTGCTTAAAGATGAAGAAATTCAAGAATTCCAATGTCTTTTAACACTCATATCTCATAAAGGTCAAATGGACTTGGATGACAGGAGAGTTTGGTCATCTTCAGGCCATTTTTCAGTTAAGTCCCTTACGAAGCACCTTTCTCCCTCTTCACCTTTGGAAAAAGTTTACTTTAAAGCACTTTGGAAAACCAGCAGTCCAAGGAGAATAAATGTCCTGATTTGGATTATGGCAGTGGGTTCTTTAAACTGTTCCGAGACTATGCAAAGGAAGCTTCCCAATACATGTTTGCTGCCTTCAGTGTGCCCCCTTTGCTTGGAAAACAGTGAGCTATTAATTCACCTATTCATTTTCTGTCCCTTCTCATCAAATTGTTGGTTTAACATATTTTCTATGCTCAAATCAGTTTGGGTCTTTGATGGTTCGTTTAGCGCCAATGTGCGCCAATTACTGAGGGGGCCTTATTTATAAAAAAAAACATTTTCTAATTTGGGTTAATTTGATAAGAGCGATTCTAGCTGAGATTTGGTTTGAACGTAACCAACGCATCTTCCATGATAAAAAAAGGAATTGGGCTGACATCGTAGAGATTTCTAAAAGAAATGCAGCAACTTGGTGTTCTTCAAATTCAGAATTCAAAGATTACTCCATTCAAGACATCTGCCTCAATTGGACCGCCTTCATCGGATGAGTTACAAAGCAGTTTCCCTCGATTTCCAGTTCAAAAATAGTGCTTTTGTAGTTTGGACGGGTTTTATATGTATTTCTGCCGTTTTTTTTCCGTTCAGCCTTGCTTTGGTCTACCATAGGTAGCTTTCGTAGTTATTTTGGTGGCTACTTTGGTCTTTTCATGACCTTAGTATTGTTCTTGTATTTTGGTATTTTCTTTGTATTTTGGATATGATGAGGGTGCTATGGGGTGTCAACCTAGTTGAGATGTCCGGGTGTACCTACTGATCCTTTCTCTCTTTCTCTCCCTCTTTTCTTGACTTCCATCTTGTACATTGAGTTTATTAATAATAAAGAAGTTTGTCTCTTTAAAAAAAAACATCTATAGTGACAAAGTATTTTCAGGAAGGAGGATGGAAGCATTTATAGCCTCGTTAATGAAGAGAAAACCCAACAAACAACATACATGCCTAAAGATACCACAGGAAGATTAAAGAAAGTAATGCCAAGTATCATTGCTCCTACACAAAGCGGTTTTCTGGAAGGGTGCCAAATCTTGGATTCTATTCTAATTGCAAACAAAGTTGTGGAGGAATACAAAATCAGAAAAAAGAAAGGCTAGATCATTAAATTAGATCTTGAAAAGGCCTTTAACAAAGTGGATCGGGAAATTTTTAGAAAAAGTAATGAGAAAGAACTTCGACGCAAGATGAATCTTGTGGATAATGGGCTGTATCAAGAGTCCTAAATATTTGGTCTAAATCAATGGTAGGCCAAGAGGAATAATTTCAGCTTCAAGGGGTCTTAGACAAGGAAATCCTATTTCTTTTGGTTAGTGAAGTATTGAGCCATCTCTTCTCCAACCTTTATAAGAAAGAAATGTTTGAAGGCTTTGTAGTTGGAAAAGACAAGATTCACATACCCATCCTTCAATTTGTGGATGATACTCTACTGTTTTGTAAATTTGATGAGGAAATGATGGAAAACCTCCGGAAAACATTATGAGTCTCTGAATGGTGTTCTGGTCAAAAGATTAATGGGGAGAAATCATCCATTTGTGGTATCAATATTTTGAGGACAGCAAATTCTTTCAACAGCAAACAATTTAAACTGCAAGGTGGAAAGCCTCCCCTTCACTTATCTTGGCCTTCCTTTGGGAGGTTATCCAGAAAGCGCTCTGTTTTGGCAGCCTATTCTTGATAAAGTCCATGGAAAGATGGATAAATGGAGAAGATGCAACCTCTGTAGGGGTGGGAGGATTACATTATGCAAATCAGTTTTGTCCAGTCTCCCCACATATTATATGTCTGTTTTCCTCATGCCAGAATCTGCCCTAAAGCTCTTTGGAAAGAATCACAGGAAGTTCTTTGGGAAAGGAAACAAGGGAGGAATGCTAAACCACCTAGTAAAATGGGATGCTGTCATTAAATCATATAAAGATGGAAAACTCAGTTTAGGTAAGTTGAAGAATAAGAATCTGGCCTTACTGTCTAAGTGGGGATCACGTTTCTCAATTGAACAAAATTCTCTTTGGTGTCAAGTGATAAGAAGCATTCATGGCAGCAGCACCTTCAATTGGCATTCAAGTGGAAAAGAAACTGTGAGCCTAAGAAGTCCTTGGATTAGCATATCAAGGCAATGGCGTAAAATTGATTCATTGAACCTCTTCAAGTTAGGTGATGGCAGCAGAATACTATTTTGGAAGCACCTTTCGATGGACAGAATTACCTTGGAGTGTAAATTTCTGATCGTTGGGACTCTTCTACCAGCTCTTGGTCCATTTATTTCAAAAGATTGCTCAACAATGAGGAAATATTAGACTTTCAGCCTTTGTTAAATCATATTTCTTCCTCACAGCCAGCCTTCTTTCCGTATCGAAGGTTTTAGTCCCTTGAAATCTTAGGTTCCTTCTCGGTAAAATATTTGGTTAAATATCCTTCTACATCTTCTCCCATGGATATTTCTCTGAACAAAAGGCTTTGGCAATCTAATAGTCCAAGAACGGTAAACATCTCCATATGGATTATGCTGTTCGGAAACTTTAATTGTGCATCAGTACTTCAAAGAAAGCTCCCGTCCCATTCTCTCACCTCATATCTGCCCCCTTGTGTTCATAATCTGGAAAATATCCAGCACCTTTTAATTGACTGTCTTTGCATCTAAATGTTGTTTCCGATTTCTCCAAACCTTTAATATTTGTTGGGTTTTTGATCAAGATTTTAAGAACAATTTGACTCAAATCCTTGCCAGTCCACCCTTGTAGAAGAAGACAACTTATTTGTTGTGGGTAAATCCAATAAAAGTTCTCTTAGTTGAAGTTTGCTTGTTTGAATGCATCTTCATGGTGTTCATTCGCCAAATCTTTTCAGGATTACTCTTTGCAGGAAATTTTGTTAAATTGGCCCGCCTTTATAGCCTCTCCACTCTGAAGTCCTCGAACATTATGTCTTCCGGATTAGCCCTCTGCTTCAACTAGTTTTCTGCCTAATCAAGGATTAATCTTCATTTGTTCTCGGCCTGTTGCCTTTGTTTTATGTTTTTTATGGACTGGTTATTATTATTATTTTTGTTTGGCCTTGTATTTGTGGCTTTTTGCTGATCTTGTATTGAAAATGGGAGCCTAGTATAAGGGTTTTTATTTTCGTTTCTAGGATATGATGAGGGCGCTGAGGGAGTGCCAACCTAGTTGAGATGTTCGAGTGTGCCTGCTGATCCTCCCTCCATTGCTCCTTGTATAACCCTTTTGTTCATTGAGCTTTTGTCTCTCTATTTTTCAATATTAATAATAGTGAGACTTATTTCCTTTTAAAAAAAAACTAGGTTGATATGCTCTTAGTACCTTCATCATACTCAAAACAAACTAAGATATAAAGATAATGTCCACAATCTAGTCCAATCATATGAGTTAAAATTACAAAAAGAGATACACAGAAAACTAGCCATCTGATCGAAGGAAAGTTGTCCAATTTAGGCGTATATCTTGTACTGAATAATGCTTGAACTCCTTAGAGAAAGAGCCTCAGTAGAAGCTGGAATTTTTGCTGAGTTTCTCTATTGAAATGCTTTGCTCTGAAAAATTCTTTGATTTCGTTCCAGCCACAGTTCCAAGAGTATTGCTTTTATCGCATTGATCCAAATATATTTAGAAGAAGATTTTAAGGAAGGACCCATGAGAAGTTGCAGTACATTTTCTGTAATAGAATTTCCAAAAGCCTAACTGTTGTTAAACTCTGCAAATAAACTGTGCCAGCATGAAGATGAGTAAGGACAGTCAAAGTTTGCTGTGAAGACTCGCTTGCTGCCAGACATAAGGAGCAGATTGAGAGGGACAGATACTGATTAGGCAGCTTCCTTTGAAGCGTTTCTGAATTATTTAGGCTTCCAAAAGCCATTAACCATATCAGGATAATGCTGTCTTCTCCAAAGAACCTGGGAGTAGTTGAAAATCTGATATTTCAATCTCCTTCAACAATCTTCTGAAATTAAGCTTCTATTGATCGTTTGAGAATTAGAGAAGTCTTGTTAGATGAAGATTTTGATCTTTCCTCCTTTCCATCAGTAGTAAATGTTCCAAAATCAGTAGTAAATGTTCAAAAATCAGTTTTTGCAGCTCTCTCTAGGACGTAGAAATCCTTTTGAAATTCTGAAGCTTTTTCCGGCCATCCCACCGGCGCCAGAGAAGGCCAACAATCAGGTTGATAGTGAATTAATTGCGCGAGCATTTGAACAGTCCCCCTTATTGAATGGTGCCGAACCCAAGATAAACAGCTGTTGCAAAATGACAACGGGACCTGCATCTATTGATTCTATTTTTAAAACTCTGGTAGACGATTGTTTATCAAGTGAGAGGAATAAAGAAAAAAAGGCCCACTTAATTACTATTAATAGTAATTTAATTCGTCTGCTGAAGATTTATTGAGAGAAAAAAAGATAAAGCTTCTTTAATTACTATCATGAATAATTATGATATAGCCTCCAAAGTAATTAAAGAAAACTTTTCCACTCCCACCCAGTGACTGTCTCCAATTCCGGCCAACACATCTCCTCCACTCCCTTCAGTTTCTGGATTTTGCAAAAGGCCTAAATTAGCAAAAGGTAACAAATTTTTTCAAGCCCCGAAAATCCTCAAGCATTATATTCGAAAGCAAACATCCTTCAACAACTTATGGACAACCTTATTAAAGTCTGAGTTTAATGATGGATGTGCTCTTAAAGTTCCACTTTCAGCCCTTTCTCGAATTCACCGTTCTGAGCCATCTATTTCAAAATGTAATCCGAACCTTTTGGAGGTATGCAGCTCCAAAATTCAGACCTCTAATTGCCTCATCAGGTCAATAAACTCAACTCAGTTTCTCCTACTAAGCAATTCAATTATTCAAATCTTCCCAGCTCTAACTCTAAAGTAAATTTGATGTAAGGGGCTCCTTCACTTGCTGCGAATTCCTCTAAAAGGCTTCCCACCGAGGCCTTGGATTCACCTTTTAGCGTCAGCAGTGAGTAATCTTTGGGTTTCCTTAACAGTTTTGATCACAAAGTGTAACGTAGAAATTGAAGGGGCAGACCTCACTGCCTTGTTTGATGAAGCCGTCACCCATCCTCTTAAAGTACCCTTGGAATTGCCTAAGGATCTGCTGTCCTTGGTCAATGATAGTGGCATCATCTTGGTTTAATAGACAGCTGACCAGAGGGTTCTTGACTGATAAACATGCTGCGTGTGGTGGATATTTAAATTAAGCAAATGGGCACCGTTTTCATATTTTGATGTTGGTCTAAACTTTGGTTCGAGTGCATCTCATACTTTTGTGTATGATCGGCAGAAAAAAGGCTTGTGGAAGAGATAATTGATGGAAAGATTGTTTTGTTGACAAGGGCCATCTTATGGATAAAGGGGTGATGGAACTCTTACATAGCATTTCTGAAAAGCATGGAAAGCCAATGGACTCAGTGGAATTTGCAAAAGATATTCCAGGTTTCATTATATCTTTCAAGGATCAAATCGATATGGTTGAGGTGAAGCCCCCTTTGGTTATTTCAAGAAATTTAATGATTTTTTTATAAGGGAGTTAAAGCCTGGTGTTAGACCAATTGCACATGTGGAATGTGGAATGTGGTGATGTTGCAATATGTCTGCTGTTTGCTGACTAATGGCATTTAAGTCATTTGATGACAGCCTAAGGGGTGCAAGTTTTCAGTTCAAGGTCCTTTTAGGGCAAAATATAAGTGTGAGTGCTTTCAAGGATGGGTCGTTAGTGATATTTCAATTGGCACCACAAGATTTTCATCGCTTTCATTTTCCAGTCTCTGGTTTCATTGAACAAATTGTAGACATACTTGGATGCCTGTATACTGTTAATCCAATTGCTGTCAATAGCAAGTATTGCGTCTTCACAGAGAACAAGCATTCAGTAGCTATAATTTCAACGTCCGATTTTGGCAAGGTTGCTTTTGTTGCAATTGGAAATACCTTGGTTGGCAGCTTAACCTTAAAAGAAAAGGGTAGTGAGATAATGTAAAGAAAGGAAGAAGAGTTTTGGGTATTTTTCTTTTGGTGGAAATTTCATAATTTGTGTCTTTGAAAACAATGCAACACAGCAGGTTGGTGATATCTAAACAATGAGTTTGTGAATTACTCCACTCAAGAACTTTGTCTCAACTGGGCAGTCTTTATCTCTTAACCAGCTCCCTAGGCCCTGTTCTGTTTTGGTGACTTGGTTTGCACTTTGACAGCTTCGTTTTCCCTTCTCTGGCCAGCCTTCTTTGTAGCATAGCTTATATGTTCTTTTGGTCTAGTTTACACAGTAGCAGCTTTTGCTTTTGTCTATAGGCTCAGCCTTTGTACTGCTGTGTTTGCCCCATTTCCCTTTCTTTATTTTCTTCATCTGTCTGTCTTAGCTCTCTGTATTAGGTTGGACTATGTTCCATTGTATTTTGACATATTTTATTTTCTAGCTTTATTTGAGATATGTTGTTTTGGTGCTAAAGGGGTGTCAACCTAGTTGAGGTGTCCAAGTGCACCTTTTGATCCCCCTCACTTATCGCTCTCTAGGCTTCTTTATCATGATCATTGTGTAACTCTCTTATACTTTTGAGTTATTATTTTTGAAAAGGAGACAGCCTCTTTATTAATATTAATATAATAATAATGAGACAAAATAAAGTATTTGTCTCCATTTCAAAAGGAAAAGAGACCAAGAGTAAGTGAAGGTGTCCCAATGATCTGAAATCGAGCCTTTTGGATTAAGGGCAATTCTATACAATCTTGGAAAGCTGGTTTTCAAAGCAATTCTATCCATCCATGGATCCAACCAAAACATAATTCTGTCACCCTTTCCAACTTTAAAAACTGCCAATGATTCTACTTTATGCCACTGTCTAGAAATATTTATCCATGGGCTTCTTAAACTTGAATTTTCTTTGCCACTTGTGTGCAATTGAAAGAGGCTACTTCCATGGGTACTTGGTGATAAGAGCCACGTTTCTAATTTTCAGGTTATCCAACCCGAGAGCCCCATCTGCTTGGGTTTTGGTAACCAATTCCCATTTCACTAGGTGATTCAACTTGCTTCCATTGTTCCTTTCCCAAAAGAAGTTCCTCATGGATCTTTCAATGTAATTGTACAATTAGATGTCAATGGAATCATATCTGCATTTCCTGACATTCAAATAATAATTTTGTTTTCGAATAACTTGTTAAACTCTAATTGCCTTTTTCCTCACAGTGAAACTATTACCTTTGTTCTTACAGTGAAACTATTACCTTTGCTCTTACAGTGAAACTTCTATTATATGCTCCAAAACGTCCGGTTGTGGACTTCTCTGTTGTGTTTTTGTGGATGATGTCTGTTGGAACAGTTGCATGTGCTACACTTTGGTCAGAGATCACTGCCGAGCAGACTGAGGAGCGCTATAATGAATTATCGCCGAAGGTACTCACTACTTAGAATACTTTGTTATGGGAGAACAAAACAATGCATTTAGGTGCAAAGCCATATTTGAAAATTTGCTTACTGTTTTATCCACAATTAGGGCTCCAATTGACATCAAGATCATGCTTCTGAACAATTACTCAGTTTTTCTTTTCATAGTTTTTTGCAGTTCCTGCTTAGCTGCTATAGGCTGCTTTTATGGGGAATAGATGTTTCTTTTCACGTCACTCTAGATTGAAGAACCTACAGTCTGTATTTGTAGATTGCACAGCACCATGACATTTGTAATTATGTGTGGACGTGAAGAATAATAATTGTTTTTCCATAATATTCAATTTACCTTTCGCTTGGATAGATCCTTTTCCTATTGAATTTATACTTTGTTATGATCTTGTGAATTTATTTATTATTATTTTTTAAATTCTTGTGTTTTCCTTTCACCAGGAATCTTCCAATCCTGGAGCAGCCAAAGATGACTCTGAGAATGAAACCCTTGATATTAATGTTAAGAGTGCCATTGTATTTGTCATTACGGCATCTAGTTTCTTGGTGCTGCTCTATTTCTTTATGTCTTCTTGGTTCGTTTGGCTGTTGATTGTAATGTTCTGCATCGGTGGTGTTGAGGTAACGACATTACTCTTACATGTACATTTTGAGATTTGTACTAAACTAGGATAGTAATCTTTTGTTCCAAGGAAAATGAACATAATTTTGGAGATATTGTTTATTTTCTTACTTGATCCTCAGCCTTAGTTGCTAACTTCACATTTTCTCCAGCAGGGATTATAATTTAACGTTTTTATTTATTATCAAACCTAACCAAGTAGATAAAGATGAAGAGAGAGAGAGAGAGAGAGAGAGAGCTCCCTTGCCACCGTCCTTCGTGTTGATGGCCTCCGACTATTCCTTCCCCTGCAACCTCCCGTCCTCACGGCTCTACCTACTTCCTCCACTTATCTCTCCATCCCCTACTGGTCCTACCCTCTCCGATCATCTCTCCACTGAAACGACTATGGGGACATCAAAACGGACTTCGACAAAAATCGAAAACAAATTCTTCTCTTGTGAGTTTGATTCGAACAGCAGAGGAAGGGTGATTCGCCTAACCGAAGCTCATTTGAACAAGTTTACCCTTCTAGGAGAGGAAACTCTTTTTGTTTGGCTGGTTGACTCCTTGGAGGAAGTTCTACAGACCCCGAAGTCCCAAAAATTTTTTAGAAAGACATTCTGTAATGGAGGGTTCACCTGGATTCAAAAAACGACAAACAAGAGAGGAAGCTTTTTTGGAGATTTCGAAGGTGCTGAAGTCGGGGAAAAAAGGAAACATAGTGGTCCCAACTGGTGTTGATTTAAAAGGCCGGGAAAGTTTTAGGCGCTTATTGCTGGACTTCTTGAATGCTGAAGTCGACTCTAGGGCCCTTCATTCTGAGAAGAAATTAATCCATAAGCCTTCTTTTGGAATCAGACCGAAAACTCATTCTCAGCTTCGTCATCCTTTGCGAATCTCTAACCATGGAAAGCATCCAAGTGTAATTCTTAGTCAAGAGGAAGGCAGAAGCAAAGGAGAAAAAAGAGTTCGAAAGATTTGCTGGGAGGATACACTAGTGGTCACTAAGCGCGATTTCCACGATGATTGACAGAGGATTTTGGATGTTCTTCAGACTCAAACACAAAAAACATTTATTATCAATCTGTTCCACGCTGACAAAGCCTTGCTCAAATGCCCTGATCAGACGATAGCTAGACTTCTCACGATGAACAGGGGTTGGGCTACCTATGGTCCTTTAACCTTGAAAATGGAAAGGTGGGATCCAAAAAAACATGGGAGAATGTCGCTTGTTCCATCTTATGGAGGATGGATTAAACTAAGAAATTTTCCCCTGCATCTATGGAACGAGGAGGTGTTTAAGAGGGTTGGTGACAAGCTTGGAGGCTTCATTGAGTTTGCGGAAGAAAATTCGAGCCTCATTAACGGCTTGGAAGTGAATATCAAAGTTAGAGGGAATTATTGCGGCATCATTCCGGCGGATTTTGAGCTGATAGAAGGATCCGATTCTTATCTTGTGCAGGTGGCTTCCTTCCAAGATCCCAATGTTCTCATTGATAAAGTTGTCGGAATCCATGGATCCTTCTCGTCGGAACAAGCTGAGAATTTTTTCAAAGGTCTGGGCGGCCCGGATCCAAACCCGATTGATATTTGGCGTGTGGAGAGGCCGAACTCAAGGTTGGCAGTTTACGCTTTTTAGAACTCTGGGACAGTGAGTACGGCGACAGAAGAAGCTGAGAATATCTGTCCTTCTCTGGAAACTGACGGAGACATTAGAGGAACTAATTCAAATTTACCGCCCAAGCAAACCCTAATGGATTTGACTAATAAATTGGGCTTGACTAATAAATTGGTCTTGACCAATGAAACGGGCCTCACTACGGATGTGGGCTTCCCTGATTTAAAAGGGAAAGGTATAGCAGTGGATGAAGTATTTACTCAAAAGCCCATCAATATTAAAAAGCAAACTGGGCTTTTTATTAGAGAAAATTCCCAAGCTACCCGTGCCAACCAACCCCTTTTACTAAAATTACCCAAGCCCACCAAAATTATGTTCGCAGAAAAGGAAGAAATTCGACATTTCTTTAAAAACAGTGTGATTTGCTCCACAAACCAACCTGGAGGCTCTTCAACTTCAACGTCCATATCAGAACGCATTCATGGAGAAATACATCCAACCTCAGACGTTTCTATTTCTAGCCCTGGCAGCATCATCTCTGAAAACAAATTTGCTCCTCTTGAAGCCGAAGACGTGCAACACATCCCTGATTTCTCTTCTGACGTCCAAAGACTCTTCCACGAGGTAAGCATCATTGAAAGAGTTAGGGAAGAGGGTCTCCAGTTAATAGCTGTTGAGGATACCAACGAGTTTCCTCTATCCAATGAAGAGTTATTTGAAATTGAAAGCGTAATCGAGTTAGAACCAGCAGCCTCTATACAAAATCCTTTTCCATTGAGTAAGGGGGTGGTAGCGGCTCTTCTTGAATATGACTTATGCATTCGGGCTGTAACTAGAAAAGGAAAACAACATAGGAAGGGTGGGGCCTCCTCGAACAACAACAAAAAGCTTACCAGAGAAGTTAAAGCACTGCTAGGTAGTTGGGAAAGGGAAGCCCAAGCGGCAAAAGATAATAATCAACCGGGCTTCGAGGGTGATCCATGTTAATTATCTCTTGGAATGTAAGGGGTATTAATGCTCGCCCCAAAAGAGCGGTTGTGAAAGAGCTGCTTGCGAAATTCAATCCATATGTGGTAATTCTCCAAGAAATTAAAGTAAGCATTGTCGATCGACAGTTGGTGAAGTTCGTTTGGAGTAGTCGGCTTGTTGGCTGGGCTTCCTTAGAGGCTTATGGTTCGTCGGGTGGTATTCTTATTTTGTGGAAAGAGGACTCAGTCATGGTGGATGACTCAATTCAAGGGGAGTTCTCTGTTTCTATTCATTGTAAACTTAATGTTGGTTTCTGTGGATGGATAACAGGTGTTTACGGCCCCTCTTCTTATAGACTTAGAGACCAATTCTGGATGGAGCTTTCTAGCTTATATGGCTTGTGCAACGATAACTGGTGTGTAGGGGGTGACTTCAATGTAGTCAGATGGTTAAATGAGAAAAGCTCTGGCACTCGTCCGACTAGAAGTATGCTTCGCTTTAACAGCCTGGTTGAGGACTTGGATCTGGTGGATATTCCCTTCCGAAATGGTAGGTTTTCTTGGTCCCGATCAGGGATTAGGCCTGCTGCTTAAAAGCTCGACAGATTCCTTCTATCCAAGCCTTGGGTGGAGTTCTTTAGAGAAGTAAGTGTGGAAAGACTTCCTCGTACCACATCGGATCACTTTCCGATTCTTTTAAAAATGGGGGCTCATTCTTGGGGACCCACACCCTTTAGATTTGAAAACGCTTGGCTGGATCATCATCTTTTCTTAAAAAATGTTGAGAATTGGTGGGGCAGTTTGGATGTTGACGGCTGACCTATATTCTCTTTCATGGAAAAGCTAAAAGGACTGAAAGCCATCCGAAAGAGTTGGAATAAGGAGACTTTTGGCAACATTTTCTCCCAATAACAGGTGCTGATTGATAAGATTAACTCTCTTGACTCACTTGAAGAGTCAAGCTGCCTCAACGAGGAAAATGTGAAGGAAAGAGAAAATTGTAGAGGGGCTCTGCTTGATTTGATTGTGAAAGAGCAGAAGTTGTGGATTCAGAAGTCGAAGCTTCACTGGCTTAGAGAGGTCAAGCTTCTTCCACAGATGGGTTTCGGCTCGTAAAAGTAAAAGTATTATTTCTTCCTTGGTTAGTATCGAAGGGAAGACTCTTGTCACAAAGAAGGAAATTGTGGATGAGATCCTCAGCTTCTTTTCAATTTTATATGGCACAAGGATCTCCTCGCCGTTTATTTGTGACGGTCTTAATTGGAGAGGCCTTAGCTTACAGGACTCGAATTTACTTGAGGCTCCCTTTACCGAAAAAGAAATTAGAGAAGCTGTTTTTGAGTTGGGTTGTCTCAAGTCCCCTGGCCCTGATGGCATGACTGGAGAGTTTTATAAAAAGTCATGGAACATTCTGAAGTCGGGTGTTCCAAGATTTTTTTTAAAACGGAGTTATTAATAGAAGATGTAATGAGACTTATATTTGCCTCATCCCCAAAAAGAAAGAGGCGGCCCGTGTCAGTGACTTCAGACCAATTAGCTTGATTACCTCCTTGTATAAAGTTATCTCCAAGGTGCTTGCATCAAGGCTTAAAAAAGTTCTTCCTTCGATTATTAATGATTCTCAAATGACTTTTGTGGAGGGAAGGCAAATCCTTGATGCTATTCTAACTGCTTCCGAGGCTGTTGACGAATGGTCTTTAAGAGGCAGAAAAGGCGTGCTTTTGAAGCTTGATTTGGAGAAAGCTTATGATAAGGTGGATTGGTCTTTTCTTGATATGGCTATGAAACTTAAAGGCTTTGGTAAGAGATGGAGGAAGTGGATTTGGGGATGCTTGTCGACAACTAATTTTTCCATCATTGTCAACGGTAGGCCTAGAGGAAAGATTATTGCTAAAAGGGGCATTCATCAAGGCGATCCTCTTGCCCCTTTTCTTTTTACGATAGTGGGAGATGCTCTAAGCTGCCTTATTCACTACTGTAACGAGAAAAGGAGTTTAAAAGGCTTTCATTTTGAGAACCTGTCAGAGGATTTAACCCATCTTCAGTATGCAGACGACACGCTTCTTTTTTCTTCCTGGGAGGATGGAAATCTGGAGAACTGGTGGAAGGTGATTAATATCTTCCTTATGGGAGCCGGTCTTTCCCTTAATAGAGCTAAAACCTCTCTGATCGGTATTAACCTTAGCAATGATGACTTAGCTCCTTTCAATGAATCTACGGGATGCTCGGTTGATAGTCTTCCCTTTAAATATTTGGGCTTTTCTATTGGAGGGGGTCATAATAGAAAAGAGATGTGGAACACTCTTGAAGAGCGTTTTAGATATAAATTTGATAGGTGGAGGAATGTATCCCTCTCCAAAGGGGGTAGACTAACTCTAGTGCAATCAGTTCTCAATAGCGTCCCTTGCTCAAGCTCCAGTTGGTGTTATTAATAGATTGGAACAGATGATCAGGAAGTTTGTTTGGACAGGAGGGTCTACGAATCCAATTGCTCACCTCGTCAAATGGGACTGCACTTCCACCCCAACTTGTTATGGTGGTCTCGGGATTGGCTCTTTTAGGCAAAAGAATATTGCTCTTCTCACTAAATGGTTTTGGAGGTTTAGTAAGGAAGAAACCTCATTATGGAGTTGATTAATTGTGGCCATCTATGGTCTGGAGGAGAATGGGTGGTCTACCAAAGATCCAAGCAGGGGAAAATCTTACAGATTATGGGCTGGTATTTTAAAGCACAAGGAGATCTTCTTTAATTTTTCTGCTTTTGTTTTGGGAGAAGGAACGAAAATCAGATTTTGGAAGGATAAATGGTGTGTCACAGAAACACTTGCAGAAAAATTCCCTAACTTATTCTCTTTGGCGCTGAATAAGGACGTTTATGTGGCTGATTGCTGGTGTACTGCTACTCATTCTTGGAATTTGGGCCTTAGAAGAAATATGCTTGATAACGAGATTGCCAATGCGGCCTCAGCTTTAGAAATTCTTCATTCTTGGGCCCCCACTGAAAGGATGGATAGTCTTAAATGGATTCCTAACATGAATGGCAACTTCACTACGAAGTCTACTTTTCTTAACTTAACTAAGAGATCCCCCTCCTTTGCTGTTCCTTTGATTCGTCATATTTGGAAGAATAAAATTCCGAAGAAGGTGAAGTTTTTCTTATGGTCGCTTGCTTACAGAAGCCTCAACACCCATGAGAAGCTACAAAAAAAAGTTCAGAACACATTGCTTAGCCCCTCGATGTGTTGTCTTTGCTCTTAAGATGAGGAAACCTTGGATCACCTATTTCTACATTGTCTCTTTACAAAAAAAGCTTGGAACACTCTGTTTGGTATTTTTGACTTGGAGCTTTGTCTTCCTATTAAGATTGATAGCTGGATGATTGAAGGTCTCAACATTAGAGGTTATAGCCCAAAAGGAAACATCTTATGGAAATGTGCGACTCGCTCCCTTTTGTGGTGCATTTGGAAAGAAAGGAATAGCAGAATTTTTGAAGATAGATATAATTCTTTTGATTCTTTTTGGACTGTGGTTCAACACACAGCTTCTTGGTGGAGTACAAATTACACCAAACAATTTTGTAATTATAGCCTTTCTATGATTTTCAACAATTGGAAGGCTATCATTTCTTAGTTCCCTAGCTTCTTCCGGGGAGGGCCCTCTTGTCCATCGCCCTTAGGCTGTTCTGTTTTGTAATATGAATATACTTGTCTCTTATCAAAAAAAAATTTATTATCTGAGCCGGTAGAATAGTGCCTGAGAATCTACATGCTGTTATTTTTGTTACATTTACTTCAAAGTTTCTATCATGTTGTGCATTTTCTGTCTTGTGCCTTACTCTAATAAATGGGTATATGTTTGTTCAGAAGGAATTTTAGTTGTGAATATATTGTTTCGTAAATAAATTATATTTCTAATGTAGTAGAAAAAAGTTCCAGGTCATCGTGTAAAATCAGCATGGGATTTTATGGATAAAAACAAACCATTGTTTTATAAATAGTTTCAAATTTAATAGTTTTGTTAAGAACTTCAATAGGTTCAGTGAGGGATTGCAATAATTTTGATCCTCTAGTTAATGGTTAACATGAGGTTTACTCCGACCAATTGTAAAGCGAAAACTAAGACAGATAGGTTTTTTGCTGTTGGAGGGGTGGGAGCTTCCTTCGGTGATATTAGATAATTTCCAGGCCCAAACTTGCTACCTGCAAATCATTTGGCCTTAACTCAGGGTCCACCAGATGGAGCGCTTGTCCCTTGATGTTCGAAAACATTTGGTTGGAGCACTCGTTGATCAAGAATTCCTTCTCTAGCTAGTGGCAAGTTGAGGTGCTAGGTATCGAGAGGGGTATGGGAGGTTTTTGGAGACCAAGAGATTCTGAGTAAGCTTAAATTGCTAAATGACCTAGAGGAGGACTGTGGAGGGGAATTGGGGGATTGGGAAATTAGAAAAATAGAAATTGCGGAAGAAGATTGTGAAGGTCCTATGCAGATTTAAATCTAAGGCTGTCTCTGAAGGCTAATCTTCTTGAAATTCTCAGAACAAAGGGACAGAATCTGTTACATAAAAGCAAACTCATGTGGCTAATGCTGGGGGATGAAAACACAAGTTTTCTTCGTCGTTTTTTAGCAGCCAAAAAAGCAGCCAAAAAGAGCCCTTAGAATGTTGGACAGAGCCAAAGGTAGATCAGGAGGTTTCTTTTCCATGTGGTTTGAAGAGAGGACCTTTGTGTTAGACGTGATGAAAGAGTTTTGAACCTCAGGTTATTTGTAAGGCATTCTGCAGTAGTCTGTTTGAAAGAAGCTTCAATTTCTGGCATTAGTCTCGTTTCATTTTATTAATAAAGAGGCTTGTGTCCATTTTTGGGAGAGGGAGTTAACTGATATTCTTAAGAAGGAAGAATGTCTTCTGGTTGAAGGGGAGTATGTGAAAGAGGTGGTGAGATGGAGAAAATGAACCAAAGTTCGGTGGGATAAGGAGGTTGATGCGTACTTTCATTGACTGTCTAGAGTCACTGTAGTTAGAACATTATTTTGACCCTGTGGAGAATGGTTGTGGAGTGTGCTGATACGAGGATGAAGTTTTTTTTTTAAATTTTTTTTAACTAAGAAACAAGCCTCTTCATTAGGATAATGAAAAGAGACTAATGCTCAAAGTACATAGGAAACAAAATGAAAGTAACCACGGATCAGAAGGTGTACACGGACATTCTAACTAGGTTGACACCTTTTAAAAACCACGATCATCTCCAAAAGAACTTAAAGAGCTTATCGTAGAGCACAAGCCGGACCTTTAAGAACTTTCAACCAAAAACTAAGCAAACAAAGTACAAGCTAAAGAGATGTCAAACAGCCAGCTGGTGTGATATTAAAAGGGATATGCTTGCTTTGTGTTCTTTCTCTTCTCGGTCTATGGAGTCCATACTCTTTTTGGAAGGTGTGCACCGGAATCCTATGCCTACTCAAGATTTCAGCTTCAGAGCACAATTTTTCCTGGAAGCACAATAATCACAATACCCAAAATTTATGAAAAGAAAACCAACCTATAATCTAGAATGTTTCCTCAATCAGAGAAATATTGATTAGGAAAGGAAAGTTTGACCACTAACTGAAAGTTAAAAATTAGGCTAAATTCTATCAAAGATAATCCTATTTAGTTAAGCAAAGTCTTCATTGCAAATGTTCGATTACTGGACTTATCTGATACTTACACTTTCACATTTGTTTTTGCATGATTTATGCTATTCACTTGAATTTTGACACTTTACAGGGCTTTTCTGTGGATTAGTTAGGTCTTTTTTATCAGACTAGTGTCCATTCCATGTAAATATTCAGTGGTCTTTTTTGTGCGGCTTACCATTAAACATTGTAATTTTACAGCAATCTGGTCTCTTGAATGTTATTTGATAACCTGTCAATGTTTTTCTTTCAGGGTATGCATTCTTGTATATTAGGACTGATATTAAGGTATGCTTGCTTGCATACTTTTTACTGCTAAACTTATGATGGTTCGTTTATATATATGATTTCTTTCTACAATTATTCTTGTTCTTATAATTTATTAAGCAGAAAAGGCCAAAGTTGCGGGAAGAAGACTCTGGATTTACCTGTATTAGGGGAGGTCTCTATTCTTTCACTTGTTGTGCTGCTTTGTTGTATAACTTTTGCGGTCGTCTGGGCTCTAAATCGACATGCATCATATTCTTGGATTGGGCAAAATATTCTTGTAAGCATCCTTTCTACTTTCCTTTTTTCTTTTGTTTCTTTTGGATTCATTTCTTCTAATTTATCAATGATGGAGAAGTGAGAATTCTGTCATGGGTCTTGCTGGAAACAAAAAGGTTATGTATATCTTACCTTTCTCCTTCGAGATCAGAAATAGTTTGAATTCAAATTGGTTGGTTCATGATGAAGGTTGATAAAATTTAATTTATTATAACTGATCAACTTAAGCTTTTAGATTAAGTAGCCAAGAGGTTTGTTTTTTAAATTTTAGAAAATGAGCCTCTTTATTAATGCAAAGAAATGAGACTAATGGTCAAAGTACAAGAAAATTATACAAAGAGCAACAGAAACCAAAGGATTAGCGGGCACACTTGGGTATCTCAACTAGGTCGACACCTCTTTAGCACTCTCGTCATATCATCCGGTACAAGATACTGTCAAAGAAAATCCAAACAAAAGAGACTAAAAGAAAGCAAGCGATACAAAGCAAACAACCAAAACAAAAAGAAAAACAAAATTCATTACAAAGTCTTGGACAAGGAAAACAAGAAAGTAGAGAAACTCAAGTAATGACTAAGAATGAGTAGATAGAAGGGGTTTCTTCTATCCTTATGGTAAGATAAAAGCTTGCCGATTCAAGCAAATCTCCTGGATTGAATAAAATTTGATATCCTTGCTCAAATTGCACCAGGAAGCAGTATTACTTGCCGGTTTCGAAATGGTCAAACCAGCTTGACTTTTTGTCATGAAATTTTTTTTGATTCCGTTCAAACCACAATTTTGCAAGCAAGGCCTTAGTCATGTTTGCCCAGATTAATCTAGACCCCTTCTTTAATAAAGGACTGAATAAAACCTGCTGAATATTCAAGCTGAAAGAGTCACCAAATGGCCAAGTAGCATTGACAAGGGAGAAGAATTTTCCCCAACAATTGGTTTTTTCTTTTTTTTTTTTGAAAAGGACAGTCTCATTTCTCGATAACCAATAAGACAAAAGCTCATATTACAAGAGGATTATACAATGAGCAAAAGTGTAAAACTGAACAAGGATCAGGTGCATCCAGGCATCTCAACTAGATTGACACTCTCTTAGAACCCTCATCATATCCAACGAAATAAAGAACCAAACAAAAAATAAATAGTCCAATTCAGGGCTAAACATAGCCAATGCAAACCAATAAGAAACATAGAAACAAATCTAATTTGACTAGGAATAATAGACTGTAAAAAAAGGAGCTGCAAATGGAAGAAGCATTAAAGGTCGTTGCCCAAAGCTGGTTCATCAGTCAAGTAAGAAAGATGAAGGCCTGCTTGAGTAAGTACATGTAAAAAACAGATGCTGCGACCTTCCCCTTCCTTCTTACACAGAGGACAAATAGATGGTTAAAGGCAACTATTAGGGAGCTTTATTTGCATTATTGATGAACAATTTAGAAGCCCAAAGATCATAACCCATGTACGTATAGCCCAACACACCAAAAGGTGATTACATGAAAGAACGCCAATGAGCGACAAGAAAAGAAAGATGTAAAAGCTTAAAAGGGTGCTTATATTTGCACCAGAACGAAGCAGTAGAAATAACATCCATGAAAAGCTCAAAACTGGAGCTTTTTTCCTGAAAAAGGTGCTTATGTCCAAAGAATCAAACTAAAAGCCCGAGTGATAGCCAACCATAAAGTTTTCTTATGTCCATGGAAAGGATGACCAACCAACAGAGAAGTCAGGTTATCAAACATGTCATTAGAGAAAACAGTAGACCAGCATTGACCTGAAGGATAAAGTGTCAAGAAAGGGCAGCAAAATTGCAATGGAGAAACAGATGGACAGCAGATTCCGATTGGGAATGACACATATGACACCAAGAGGGAGTGAGGGCCATGTAGGGCACACGACGTTGAAGGCAATCAGCAGTATTAATGGCACTAAGGATGAGTTCATACATGAAAGTTCTAATTTTCTTAGGAAATCTATCCAACCAAATAGCAGAGTAAACATCCGTAGTCTTCTTGTTATCAAAGCCCATCAAACCTTCTCACATATAAGGTTAGTCAAGTCACACTTGCGATTATAAAATGAAGTGAGTTTACCTTTGGTTTGTTTGTTGCCATTAATTGACACAGTGCTGTCTAGGATCTTGAAGAAAAGAATATGGGTAATAACAAAAATGAAATAAAGAAAGATAATGGTCACATATATGATGGGATACTTGCTTTTAGTGAAGAATAGGACAATGGTATATATGTGCCTAATATTAGATAATGACGGAATTTGTGCCTTGCATCCCCCAAAGCCAAGGACTAACGGAAGAGACCCATTTTTCTTGATTTTATCATTTATGATGCCATTACGTTCTAGAAATGTTGGATGAATTAGCTCAGCATCTAGCTGTCCAATTGTGATATCAGTGGCAGAGCCACATTTACCAGGGGCACTCCCTCATATTACTTGTTCACTCTGCAATTGTTTTCTTAACTGTGCTGCTCCACACTTTATGTGCTTAAGTATATAGATTTTAATTTGTCAAATTCTTCTTAATAGGGTATTTGCCTGATGATCACAGTCTTGCAGATGACCCGATTACCTAATATTAAGGTACTCCAAGAAGTTCATCCATTTGGTTCATATACTGCTTCAACTTCCTTACAATCTTAATTGTCTCAGGTAGCAACAGTACTTCTTTGCTGTGCATTTATCTATGACATCTTCTGGGTGTTCATATCACCTGTAATATTCCATGAGAGTGTAATGATTGCGGTAAGCTTTATTATTTTTTCTGTACATTTACTTATAATTAATTTGAAACAAAGTTCAAGCAATGTAATGATATATATTCGTTAGAAACTACAAAATGAACTGGTTTTGAGTAGGATATTCTGGATGTCACCTGTATTTTAAGCCAAGTTTTGCATTCTCTTGTTGTATTGGAAGTACTTTCTTTTTTGGTTTTTCCACTTTCTTTCTGGCCCTATATTTGGGAACTTGTTGGCTATATCTTCCTAAGATGTCTATCTGGATAGAAGATAAGCATGACCAAAATTGTATGGGATAGCTTCCTTAATTGAATACGAAATATATTTTTCTTCCTCACATTAGGCTTCTGAGAGAGTCTTTTTTCCTTGCCATCTATGCATCTCAGAAGGTGATGCGACCAAAAGTGTTGATTCCATTCCCTGCGAATGACATTTCAGCCTTTGAGTTTATGATACAAAATAAAAAATTTAATGACTAATTACCTAATTAGAAAACAGAGAAGCCTATTAAATTGGTTAAAACTTAGGGAAAACATGTATTATCTTTGCAGAAAAACATGGAAGGAAAAAAAAGAAGAGAAAATGACAACGAAAAATGAATGAGAACAAAAAACAAAAAGAAAAAAAAAACAAAAAACGGGGAAAATAGAAGAAAAAAGGAAAACTTTGAAGCTTGCTTCCTTATAGGACATGGGGTAGAGGTTTAGCAAATATCCCTTTAAGGATGGAGATTGGATTTCAAGCTACAAAGTTTGAACCAAACGGGACTAAGAAAGGGGTGTGGAGATCTATTCACGAGGCTGCTGCATAGCTGAAAATTGGCACGCAATTAGGCGATAAGATTTGGTTCTAGGAGGATTTGTGGATTGGTGTCTTGAAACTTAATTTAGCCTTCCCAAGAATTTATAAAGTGGCTTCTATGAAAAATGGTTTCACTAATCAACATGGTCGACCTCATCCAACGACTAGGTTATATAATAATAATAATAATAAAGTATGGTGTGCACACATGCAAAACATTATGTAAGGAGATGTCTGCATAGGGAGATATCTTCCCCTTTTCAGCAATGGAGGCCAAGGAGCCATCTGCAATTCTAATTGTTTCGTTACTAGCACAAAGAATATATGACACAAAATGTTCAAAGGATCTAGTCAAATGATTTGTGGCACCATAATCTAGAATCCAGAATCAAGTGGTTCTTCCCATTAACACTAATAAGATCGAAGAACTGAGGTATACCTGATTGGACAATGACACCTAAAGTAGCGGGACTGGGATCGGTCTGGTTCCCGTTTGTGGATCAGGTAGTTGGGAAGGTCCAACAGACTCACTCACATACGTCCACCCTGTGTTCTATTTGTCGTTTGGAGGGCGTTTCTTACTGCCTGGGGGACGACCATGTAACATCCAACACTGTTCTTTGGTATGCCATTGTTTTTTGCAATGCTCACAAACAGGAACTGGTTTTCCATTATGCTTGTCACTGCCACTGGTAAAGGACCTCGCACTAAAAGCAGCGAAGTAAATAGTATTACGAGTTGCAGAAATATTCATAGCACTTGTGCGATATTCCTTGAGGCGGATTTTAGAACAGACTTCCATCAAGGAGGGAATTGGTCTCTGGCATGGTATACACCCTCGAACTACATCAAACTTAGGATTAAGACCAGCATGAAGGTCATAAATCCTGTCAATCTCTTCAATTCTAGAGACCATCACTGGGACAATTCCATATTCGTTCTCTGCATAGGTCCATTTCCTACCATATAAGAGAAAGTTTATTAAAAAAGGATGTGACATTCATGGTTCCTTGCTTGCATTCATGAACCTGCTTTTTCAGCGTGCATAGGCAAGTGACATTCTAATGTTTGGAGTAAAGTGTTTGAGTTGTGTCCCAAATGGCTGTTGCAGCAAACAATAAAGGCTTGCCAATTTGGAGCTCCATACTGTTGATCAATATGGATCGAAGAATAAAGTCCTCTGCCTTCCAGTATCATTCCTTGGATCGCCCGGTGGAGGACGAGGTATTTTTCCAATTAGAAAGCCAAATTTATGCTGTCCTTCAATTCATCTTCACTGACTGAGACCATGAGAATAGTTATTTCCATTCAACTTTTCCCTTGAAAGGTGATGCCAGAAAAAGGATATTGAACCACGAATTTAATGAGAATGGAGCAAATGATTCTACAGAATTCCAAGTTCTAGAAATATTAATCCATGGGCTTCAAAGACTTGAATGATGTTTTTCTATTGTATGACAATAAAAAACATCTGGTTCTTGAATTCTAGACACCACCAATTTCCACTGAGGAAGTTCCATAAGTAGCATCTGTTGATTTTATGGAATAAATCTATATTTCATTCATTATTTAGTAGAGATACAAGCCTATATATAACCATAGAGAAATACACTTAAGAAAATAATATCAAATAATATCTCCTAAGAATAATCTAATTATATTAATACCCTCCCTCAAACTCAAGGTTGAAATCACAAACTTGAGTTTGCTAAGAACTAAGAAAAAAAAAAAAATATCTAGAATAGAATAAAAAACCCAAAGAACAAACACACAAAGAACTTCTAGGTTAGAACAAACCCACGAAAAACTTCTGGGATAGAAACATAGATCCTCGTATAGAGATCTATAACAGAACCTAGGAAGAACGAAACAAGAATTTCGAGGGGCAAAATGAAAGAGCAAAACTGAAGCAAAGTAGAATCAAAGCTGGACGAGAACAGGGTCGGAATTGGACATAAGTGTTTTGTCGGATCAGAATGGAACCGAACGAACTAAACTAGAGCAAGTCAGAATTAGATTAAACGGGAAATCTAGGGCGAACAGAACGGAAACTGAACTGAATGGAGCATAGAGGCTTAGCGGATCTGAACAAAAACAGAATGGAGGTGTCATTGGATCTGGGCTTCGATCTAAACTTCAAAGGCAGACATGAAGAATGGGTCTGAACGGAATCAGACAGGTCTGGAACAGATTGGAGGCGGACGCGAGGATTTGAGGAAATGGGGTTTCATGGGTTTTGTCGGGACAACATAAGAAGATGGAGCAACGGCAACGAAACGCAGCGGCGAGCGGAGCTTCTTGGACGACGAACAAAACCGAAACTCTTCGGCTGGGCGTTCGGCTTCAACTGACAGAGGTTCAATCAGCTGCTTGGCTAACGGAAAAACAAGAGGTCGGACGAAGAACTATGAAGGAGATGACCGCCGCGGACGCTAGTGAAAAACGAATGGGGTTTCTGGGGTTTGGATGGTGGCAGATTTGAACAGCAATGAGTAGCAAAGGGAAGGTGCAACGACAACGGCGGATTTGTAGATCTAAGGGGCGGCTTCGGCTAATGGGAGATGATTCTGCCTCCGTTGATGGCTAATGGGAGATGATTCTGCCTCTGTTGATGAATGATCAACGGAGGCAGAGATCAAACGGGATGTGGAGGCTAGAATTCAATAAGGCGAAAACCCTAGAGCTCTGATACCATGTTGATTTTATGGAATAAATTTATATTTCATTCATTATTTAGTAGAGATACAAGCCTATATATAACCATAGAGAAATACACTTAAGGAAATAATATCAAATAATATCTCCAGAATAATATCTCCTAAGAATAATCTAATTATATTAATAGCATCAACCGTATTTTAAAGCAAAGCTGAGTTTTGAATGGATAAACCACCAGTACTCAATGCTTCATTCAGCTGTGAAGTGATAACTGACTTCCCGTACACAAGATGAGAAATCTTACCTCTATTGTTCCCTTCCTGAAAGAAATGTAAGATGGATTCCATTTCCAAGCTTGCGGCGGATGGTGGGGGTGCTCCTTCTGAGGTTGGCAGTGTAGACAAATGGCCACTCGAACTTGATGGCCCAAACTTAAACCCTAACCCTAACCTTGTGAGAATGTAGCTGTCAAATGGATAAACAAAGAAACAAATATTCCAAACCCTAGATGGGCTCTGATACCATGTAATTTGTACTTGGAGAATAATCTCTTATAATTTAATTAGGCTAAAGATACGATACATATAGGCAAGTAAAAAATCCTAATCTAGGGAATATAAAATTACAATAAATGAAAACTATATATAATAATATATCAACACATTATAACACAGATCACTAACAAATATGCCCTGATTGTTACAATTGGAGCCAACTTTACTGGTACGCAGTGCACCAGACTTATGTAATGGAAAGGATTTATGTATTGGTCAATGTCTTTTTTTTAAAAAAAAAAAAAAATTTTGCTTAGTTGCTTGTAACAGCTCCTGTTCTATCTCTTTGTTACTTGTAGCAGCTCCTGTTCTATCTCCTTGCTCTAAAAAATAAGATGGAGCATTTCATTGTGTAATTTATTCTGGTTTCACCATGAATATTGTTCAAAGGATATTAGATGGACAAGATTAATGGGTTTAGTGTGTATTGTCATGCAATTTCTTTCTAATTCAATTTTTTTTTTGTAATTCTAGTCATTTCTCTCGGGCATGTTCAGCTGATGCACTTTATAATCTCAAGATGCATGGAATGAAAATACATTCCACTTTATTTCTTTCCTTCTTTCTCAATGAAAGTTTCTAAAAAAAAAATGTATGGAATGAAAATTTTCATTTTGGATTTGTTTGCAACTTTTTTAGGTTGCCCGAGGAGACAATAGTGGTGGAGAATCCATTCCAATGCTCTTAAGAGTTCCTCGCACTTTTGATCCTTGGGGTGGATTTGACATGATTGGATTTGGGGATATACTCTTCCCTGGTCTGCTTGTTTCGTTTACTCGCAGGTACTGATGCCACGAACAGTAGAATGTCTCTGGTGTAACAAAGGACTTCTTGTTATCTTGTATTGCTTAAAAAACACCAAATCATGTGATTCATTTCTCTCACAGGTTTTACAATTATTTCGAGTACAATTGATATCGACTAAACTGAAACATTCAAATTACTTGGGTATTGGGGAGTTGCCAGTCTTTTTCCAACGATTTGGCCACATCTCTTGCACTCAGTCTGTTGTGGCCACTCAATGAAAGAGAAAAATGAACCCCCCAAAAAAGAAAAACTAAATCCATTTATTTGATGCTCTTAAACAAGCTAGCTCCTTACATATTAAGTAAAATAGAACGATGTTTGCCAGCTACACTACCGTCATCCTTTTCTTTTGTTTGTAGCTCATGTCTTCCACAAAAAACCCATTCTCCTCGTACCAAAAATAGGTAGTTTGTAAGCAATAAGCTTGAACTGCCAACATAATTGGAAAAAATCATATTTAAACCGCACAGAAATTGAAAATAGAGGATGAAAACCCACAAAAATGGCATTAGTCAGTGAGCCCGGTAGAGGCAGCAGGAACAGTGGAAAAAGACTGGTGAAGAGAGAAATCTGGCGAAATAAGATGGGAATGGTCTAGTGGGTAATCAATGAGAGAGAAAAACAGTGGAGGGGGTCTAGGGTTTAAGGCACAAATGACTAGAAATAAAAGAGATACTTGCCCTGACGATAATGATTGACATCAGCCAAAGGTGTCGGTGGTCGGTGGTCGGAGATGTCTGCTGGAGGACAGCTCGAAATTTGAATGATATTGATGCACTCAAATTTGTGTTTTTATTCATTGAAATGGAAATAAGCCTTAAATATTATTAAAAAGGGGCTGTATTTTTGCATGGAAGGGAGATTTGGTAACCAATTATTAGCCCAACTAGTCAGTCTAACAAATAAGTCTCTGGCCAACAAACAGCCATAACGAACTAATATAATGGCCCAAAAAAACTGCAAGAAGAGAATAAAACAAGGATTACCATAAAAAGATAAGCGGACTAAGATACTGAATACTCCTACCAGATGTGCAGGATTTGCATGTTGAAATGAAATCATGAAATCTTAACCATGTTCAGCACATTTTTGAACTGCTAACAGTAATATTTTGTATTTACGTCTTCTTTTGTGGTGCAATTCTGTTTGCTCAATTCTTTTATGTTGGTTTGTTGTCCCAGATTTGACAAAGCGCAAAAGAAAAGCAAGTGTAATGCATATTTTCCATGGTTGCTTGTTGGTTACGGCACTGGTGAGTACCTTTTGAAAATGTTTTTTATTTATTATCTTTTTAACGTCATAGAAAATATCTTCTTGGCCTGTCTAACTTTTTACATATTTGTTGGACCATGAGTGCATGTTCACTTTTGTTCATTATATCTTTCTTTACTTTAAACATTAGTCTCATTCATTATTTCATTGAAGAGACTTGTCTTCATTAAAAACAAATATTTGTTATTGGACTGCACACCTTTAATGTGATTAAGGCGGCTATTCTGTGAATGTCTCCATCAATTACTGAGTTTGTTGTCTTGCTGTCATGACGTTAACTAAAAGGCAATCGCTGTTTCTAAAAAGTTGCTATGTCTCATTGCAATGTGGGATACATCTGCAGGTTTTTACTTGGATCTTTGTGACTAGAAGGGTAGGGACTAAGACTGTTTCCATATTTCTCTGTCATCTTATATGACACCTAGGGCTGAAGAGGGTAGGGAGTGGTCGTATGTGCACCAAGTATGGACAGGTAATGACTCTTGGTAAAATAACATGGTAAAAAAAATGCTTAATAGAACGGTTAGCTCCCACATATACAGACAAGCAATACTTTTCCTTTTGTTGGCTCCTTAACTAGGAACTTCATGACTCAACGTGTTTGGAGGCTCATTCACTAGGAAGTCAATTAATGTCTTAGAGTGGGAAGGTCTATAAGTTCAAGTCCTTGTCCTTGTATGGGTTAAAAAAAAATAATTACTGACCTTTTGAGTAAAGGAGGTTTGGACCACTCAGTCATTTATTAATGGTTTGGCTTTACTCTTTGTTTGGGAGTTAGGAAATTGATACTTTTGACATTTCTACCCTTCAAAAAATTTCTTCGTAACCAAAGAAATTATGTTGTTAGAAGGAGAATACAAACAAGAACGTTAGGCATAAAAAATGCTTTGTTTGATTATGCTTGTTCTACAGCTCAGGGAAGAGGGGGAATTGCTTAAGTAAGAGATAGAGGAGGTAAGTTGGAAGACTAAATGATCTTGTACTGATTCGATCAAACGTTATTCATTCAATGGGTATCAGGAGTGATGAGCGAGTTCACATTTTCAGTTCTAGTTTGATCATTAGGCTGCCCTACAGTGGGACAAATCTAGTGTTAATTGAAAGTTAGTGTCAAATTATGATTTGACAATGAAGCAAGAAATTTTAGTTCACTGGATACTTAATCTCTCTTTGTAACAAGTTGATTAACCTGTAGATACTTCTTATTTATTTATTTATTTATTTATCATTATTATTTTTCAGGTCTCTTCTTAACATATTTGGGCTTATATTTTATGAATGGACATGGTCAACCTGCACTCCTTTATCTTGTCCCATGCACCTTAGGTAACACAGTTTTGTTTATTTAGTCAGGTTTCATAACTCCCAACTGTGGACCAAGTCTTATTTTGTATCAATTTTTCATTTGATCATATTCCAATTCTTAAATTTACCTCTCCATTGTTTTTTATTTACTTGCAGGTGTTACTGTTGTTTTGGGTTTTATCCGAGGCGAGCTTAAGCAACTTTGGAATTATGGGACAGAAAATCCCGTGCATAGGGAACCTTCTGGAGAAGCTTAAAGTTGTAGGCCATTTCAGAATGTAACTGTAAAATAAATTTTTTTCCTTATTATTTTTTTCCCATTATGTGGGGAGAAGGGCATTTGTTATAATGGTAAGGGCGTCTTCTTACACTAGTAGCATCTTTTGGCTGTATCCTCAACAATTTCATGTATTTAAGAGTTAATTTATTTATGAGGCATCATCTGATCAAAACACGTGTATTGAGAAAATATAATAAAATAATCTAATATAATGTATAAATATATATATAATAAGAAATTTAAGAAAATCATTAAAGTAATTAAGCAATTAAAAATATCAAAAGTTCTCATTTTCTTCACATTATTTAAAATTCTTTCCGATTTGGGTGCATCCACTTGATACCACTATTTATAGACAATTTGACAAGCATGAGGTGAGTTATATTGCCATTAAGAGTTTAACGTTTAGTGAACACATGGATCGATCAAGGAAGTGGTCTTATTTAGACACCAAATGTCTACGTTAACAAGACAAACTTGTTAGATAATCTATATATTTATCTAATATTTATAACTCTCTCTTTTATGTCCCTTACATATATAGAATATGCCTCATTAAAATCTTACTAGGAAAAAATCTAATGGAGAAAAAAATTTTGATAAAAGAAAAAGTACATATTTCATATAATTTATATACTTACAAAATTACAGTTTACTTTCTCTCATGTAAATATCACCACTCCAGACCTTTGAGTTAACATATTTTAATGATGCACACTAATTTTTTAAAGGTTGTAGGAAGATAAGTTTGTCAGGTTATCTTTTAAACACATTTAGTCTACTGTGATGCAGTCTTTTTTTTTCAAGATCATGAATATAAAAAAGTTTGGTGAGGTGTAGTTTGTTTCACCACCTTTAATATAACCTCATTTTATTTGAGCTGTATATGTTGTTGTTTTCATATAAGGTTGTTGGAAAAAGTTTATTAGAGATAAATCACATGATTTATGAATGTGTTGAGTATCAATCTTAACCATATACATTCCCAACTAGCCTCATGAATTGCAAGAGTTGTGTCATGATTTGAAGAGGTGACTGTTATGGTTTGTTTTATTAATTGCTAGGATATAGCAGTTCTTCCATATGTAAATAGATAACCTGTTGGAGATCTAACTTTGTGTGTATCAAATAAATATCTAGAATCTACAAAACCAATTGGGTTAAAATTTGTTTTGTTTGAATAAAATAATTCCATATCAATTGTTCATAAAAAATAACGAAGTATATGTTTAATTTCATTTCAATGCATTTTTGTTGGAGATGAACTATATCTAGCTAATAAATTTACTGAAAATGCAATATTTAGTCTTGTATTATTAACAAGATACATAAGTACACCAATTGCACTATGACATGATACTTCTGAACCAAGAAGCTCTTTATTATCATCTAGCGGTCGAAATATATATTTCTTCACATCTAGTGAACGAAATTACATTGAAATGTTCACTAAGTGTGCTTTGTCCATATAAAATATTTTCAAAATTTTTCATGTATAAGTTGATTGATAAACAAATATTTCGTTGTTAGATGCTCAATTTGTAAATCAATGCATAATTTTGTTTTTTCAATGTTTTTTCTCTTGAATTATTTCTTAAGATATTCCATTACCTTTGAAAACTTTTAGGACGTGTTTGAGGTGAGGATTTAGGGAGAAAATGATAAAGAAAATTGGGTCAAACTGTGTTTGCCCAAGGGTTATGATAAATGGGGATTGAGGTTATCCTAATCCCCATTTAATCCTACTTCCTCTACGTTTTTCCCTCCATTTTTCTTTGTACAACCCTAAAATCACACTACCCCATTTTCTTTAATTTATGTACGACTTTCTTCCCTTTTCCTCTGATTATCTTCCTTATTTTTTGTTGTCTTCTTCCTTTTCTCTTCCTAAAACGAAATGAAATTGGAAATCTATTTCCTTCCCTCCCATTTTTGATGATATTCAAATTCTCTTCGTCTTCGATTTTTGTCCTACTCTCTCCAATTTTATGTCCCTGCTGTTGAAACTCATTTTCGTTTTGCGATGGTTGCATTTCGATGCTACCTCTAAAACGGTTCTCATCCTCTCTCTGATGCGCTTCGTTGACCGGTTGCGACAAATGTGCGTTACCTCCGAAACATTTCTCATCCTCTTTCCATCTTTCCATATGTTTGGTTTGCCAATGAACCCTTGTGGCTTTCCAACCCTTAACGGTCCCAGAACAATTTTACTAACTTTTGTTTTGATCGAACGACCTGATGCGACACTAATATGTTGAACAGAAGCCGAGTAGGGGCACTGCGAAGCATGACAGGGGTCGTCGGTCAACACTGAAGGTATGTGCAGCCAATGATGAGTAAATTGGTGGTTCTATCCTAATGCTTTTTTCATGGTTCTTTCCTAATACATAAGTACTTTTTTTTTAGTCTACTATACATTTATTTTTCCATTGCCAGTGATGAGTTTAATGTTGGGCAGTATCTGATGTTCAATTTTTTTTTTTATAATGGTTCATCTATCAATTTGTTTTGGTGTTCTAGACTCTGTGTTACTCACATGTATGATTATAATTAGTCTTCGTATGTGATCCATTCTGTCCTGCACCTCCATTCCATGTCATGTTTACTGCATCAAAATGCATTTGTGATTCATTCCATTTGTTCATTGGCATATTATTATTTAAAAAAACTTGTTTCATTTGTCCTCACACATATGGATGTGTTTCACTTGATTTTGTTTTCATGGTTGCATTAAATTGTGTTTTACAAGCTTCTGGTTTATGATAACATTGTCTATTCCTTTAGCAATCTATTTTTTATGTCAACAATGTCATGCCTACTATGTATTTATGTTGAAAATTATGGTTTTTGCTTTACATATGATGTCATCGAGTCCACCGCTCGAAATTCTACTGCATATGCGTTCTTCTTGAATTCCTTTGCGGGAATTTCTTAACTCTGAGGCTACGTTCTTTCCCTTTCATTATGTACTAACGCTTCTGCTATTTATTGTACGGTTCTCTTTCCAGTTAAAGTATATTTAGTATGCACTTTATAATGAACGTTTCTTTTACATTACGTAATGTATACTGGCACACATACGTAATGACTTGCAATTTTTTTGTTTTAATTTTCAGCTCGCAGTTAAACCATTCGTAAATGAGGTACTACGCCTATAAACCTTGTGCATTTATAAAGTCGGATGTATTTGTGGTGTAGTTTATTGAATTTTGTAATAAATTCATTTGTTTTGTTCATGCCAACTTTGTTTTTAAAATGTCGCAATATATGTATGCTAATATTTTAAATTTAATTACTCTATTTACAACTATTTCTAAAATAAAAGGAAGATTTTAAAATATATGTTTCAATCGGAAAAAAAAGATATATAAATTAAACTTCATATTTTAAAACATAGAACATCCAATACTCTAAAAACTTAGGGTTGTTCGTTTGGTTGAATGTTTCAAAATGTTTAATTTTTAATTTTTTTTAAAAAAAGTTGAAGGGTCTATAAACTATTTAAAATTATTTAAAAAAAGATCAACCTAAATGATAAAATTGTGACAAATATTTACAAAATCTAGTAAAATTTCAAATATCAATTATAGAATATGAAATTTTATTATAATTAATAAATAATTTGGCTACTGATATATTTGAAAATGTAAAATTTTATTTAAAACAATTTGTATCATTCTTGTAAAACACCATTTTCTTTGAGTTCTATTCCAAACAAATTAAACCCTTATTCTATAACATATTTCTACCATTTTCGAAAGAAAAATAAAAGTTATCTAAACAATGTTTTTATCATAAGAGAGGATCATGATGATCAAGCTATAATGAAAATAAACCATGTTTGCTTTGAGAAAGATAGAGAGACCAAGTTGCCACAACTAATTTATATCATTCTTCAAGATTGAAATGGATTTTATTATATGCAATGTTCAAAATCTCTTAAGATAAGCAAGAAAAAGCATACCACATGAGAAAAAGAAAATCTTATAATCTCATAATTAAACAAGCTTGCCACAACTCATTTTTATCTAATTTTTCAATATTAAAAGAGAAATCCATCACAAAATTTTTAAAAATGCAATCATAAAAACAGAAACTATAAGAAATTCATATACATAAAACTCACAGTTTTTCCTTCTTCTGCAGAGATTTCCAAAGCTGTACACATACAATATCAAGAGGGACAAAAATATAGAAGAATAAAGGAAAAAGGTATAAAAAAAGTATGGTTATATACACACAAACGAATACATTTTTAAAATAAAAAACAAAGAAGCAAATAAGAGTATGAAAACAATGGATTTATGCAAGAAGTACCACCCCAATGCATGCACAAATATTATATATATTTATATTGTTCTAAAATCTCTATATAAGTTTCTTCTTATATGCATGGAAAAAAAAAATTAAAGGCTACAAACCGATATTTAATCATATGAATTAAATCTCTCTCTTTTCTACTTTTGCTGTATGTTGTGTATAATTTAATTAAGCTGTGTTTGGATGTATATATATATATATATATATATTATCATGATCTGTGTTAATAATGAGGAATTTCTTAAGAAGATTTGGATCAATTGACCTTTGACAAGTGATGATTAGATATGGCTTTCATCACCTTAACCTGCGTGGACAAGCAATGGATGTAATTCGCAGTTTCCTCCAACAACGTGCACACGTCCATGGTCTCACCACCGGGGAGCAGGCGTCGGAGCTTACCCACCATGTCATCAGAGCTAGTCGAGGGTCTTCTTTTTCTCCTCATTAGAGTCTTGTGTCTGGGTCGCGTATGGAGCCTGAAGAGAAGGGCTCTAGCCCAAGCTCGCCTTCGCCCTGCAACCCGAGCCATGGAAGAGTATGCAGCCATTTTTATCCGTCGACTCTGGCGTTTTAGCTGATCTGGAGGAGCGGAGGCAAAGGTGGCGGATCTTTGGGATTTGATTCGGGAGAACAATCTGTTAGAAATTAATAAGCTAGATACATTATGGATAACACATTAATAGATACATTTCTAGTTTCAAGATACATATGCATTTCTAGATACATGTAATTATTCAAGTACATGAATGGTATGTATTCATGTACTTCATTTATTTTGTGTCTTTTAGGAAGTGTCTCTTGAATACTATATATAGAGATCATTTCCTTCATTTGTATACATAGATAAAAAAGAATCAAATCAATAGAAGCAAATTGAGTTTTAGAAAGTAAGTGAGTTTCAAGAGAACAACATTCTTCTCTTGTGTGTTATTGAGTTTTCTAAGAGAACAAATTTCTTCTCTTAAAAGTTTGTGAGATTTAGAGTAAATTTAGAGTGGGCTCGTCAACGCCTCCAACACAATCGAAGGAACGTTCGAGCGAAACAGAGTCGGGATGAAGTGGAATTCAATAGGGTTATAGCTGATTTAGAATTAGCCATGGATAAAATGAAGAGGGAAAGATTTATAATAATATTTAGAGAGAGAGAAGGATCTTGAATTCCTTGTACAGCTAACTCTGACACAACATATCTTTTGAAAGAGAGAGAGAGACAAAGGGAAGAATGAAGGTTTGGATCAAGTTGAGATTTTCTGATTTGGGACTGACATAGAGGGGCCTCTTAGCTTGAAATTATGGACAAAATTAAGGCAACATCTTGAGTTGAAGCACAAAGTATAATAACTTGATTGATTTACACAAACACCATCAAAGCTTAAGAAAACACAGAATTTCTCTCTCTAAAGTGGAAACAACTCAGGAAGAAGCATATAGGGGAAGGAATCAAGCAATAGGGAGGGAGGGAGGGAGGAATAAGGGATTGAAATTGGATGGCTATGGGGAATTGTGGCCTTTTGGAATCAAATGGGTTCTTTTTCATTACATTATTATTATTAATCATACACAATTTAGAGTTAAAATCTCTTTTTCATCCCTAAACTTTGCTTCTTCTCTTATTTTGGTCCGTAAACTTTTAAATGTCTGTTTTGGTCGGTGAACCTTTGAAAAAAATTTAGTTTAGTCCCTAACATTAGAACTTCGTTTTCGTTAACTATTTAATGGAACAATGATGACATGACTTTCTATATTTGGATGATTAGCTTCTAGATTTCTCGTATTAATTAAATTGATAAATTACTCCGAAATCTTGTTAATTTATTTTACATAGAAATATAATTTGGAATCAAAATAGAACTAAATAATAAAGTATTGAGAAAGAGAGAGTTACTCGACATGTGTGTGCGCTCTCAAAATAGAGCTTGGGGATCACGCCATAGCTAAAACCTAAAGACATGATTGGATGATGCCAACAAAAAACACACACAAATAAAGTAATAACAATTATCATTCTCTCTCAATTTGTTTTTCCTTTTCATTGTGGGAAAATGATAATTATTCACAAAAAAGTTATTGTATAAGACTAGATTAGAACTAGCCCAATAAATGATATATACTTATGAGACAGAAATGATTAAATTTACCTGTACATCTAACAGTTATTAAAAACAACCATATATATATATATATGTAATAAAGATATGTTAAGATAAATACTGTGAAGTTTTTGTGTGTTATGATCAGATAGACGTTTGGGATGAGAGAGTTCTTCTTTCAAGTGATTTTCTTTACCACAGGGAAAAAGAAGTAAATTTTGGAGAAAGAGATGAAGGTAGGAGAAGTGGAATATGGGGCCTAGATAGGGCCAACCACCACATGAGAGCACATGGGATGAGTTACCCACTTGTTCCATGGAGAGAACTTTTTTTTTATTATTACTAACACTTTCCAATAGGTTTAATTCCTAATGGGTTTTCCTTTTCACTAAACTCTTCCTTTTGCTTTTGGACTCCAACCATTTTCTCTCTTCCTCCAATAATGAAATCATTTGATGTGGTTGATTGATTGAAGGTTAAAACATATAAGATGGAGGCTAATAATGAAGTTAAACATGCAACGGTCTTTGTTCATAAGTTTAACATTTTTTAAAAACATAATCACAAATTGGTTCAATTATAAATTTAGTTTCTTAAAAGTTTAATATTTTATTAATTTTTAATTGTATTTTACATTATCATACTAACATCTAATTTAAACTTAAATGTAGAGATGAGTCTTGAAGAAGCGATAGGATACATTCCTCCGACGAACTTATTGAGGTAGTTTATGCTTTATTCATTCAAATTGTCTTTCCCATCTTCATTTTCTTTGAAAATTCTTGTCTATGTACTTAACTCGTAATTTTCTGATGCAAAATCTATAACACTTATTTTGTTATTTTTTAATGTAACGTAACATTTCAGATCAGATAATTTAGAATTGTCAAAATGTTAAATTGTCAAAAGATTGATTTAGAATTCTTTTATATGAAAATATATTGTTGGGATTCAAATAATTGATTTGCTTATTGACGTGATTGACTGCAGCTTATTGAGATAGCTTTTGATTTATCAACCAGTTTTGTTGAAGGTATGATGATTATCTTCTAATATATCAACTTACATTGAAGATAGTCGTATGTATATAATAAATGTGAAGACCATATGATTGAGGAGTCAATTTACTAATTTAGAGGGAGCCTAAACTTGTCTCACAATTACCTTCCTCAAAGGGAGTCCGAGTTTATTTTTTAAGACGTGATGATAACTTATTAAAGTTACAAACATTTGAATCTCAATAATATTTCTTATTTGAGTAAAAGAGCCCTCTACACGTATGTATTTGTCAAACTGAATTATCAAAGTTTTATCTATTACTTGTCTTTATCCTTTGGCTATTAAAATTATTTTGACTATCTTACGTTTTCATACTGTACACAGAAAATAATTGTAGTCTGAGAATGTTGATATTTTAGTATTCTATAAAATATGCACGTGCAAAAGAAAAAAATCCATTAACCAATGAATTTTCAAGGCACCAAGTTAAATTTCTTTAGAAACTTCCTCTTTCGTGAAATTTTCTTAGAGAGTTCCTCTCTCATAAATATGTCAGAAAAGTCTTTTTTTCGGCCTTGGAGCAGTAGGTTTATTCAATCAATGAAGCCTACCTCACACACATATGACTAATTCAATGGTTGATATTTCACAATTCTGAAAACTTCATTTATATATACCCATTATCTTTTCTTCAATTTACCTTATGTGCTTTTAAATCTCTCTTCAACCTCCTCCTCCTTCTTCTTCAACTTTAACAAAAATACAGAAGATTTTGATCCAAAATAATCCAATGGATACGAAGCACAAAGAAATGCAGTTCCTTGGAGCCTTCCAAATCTTCAAAGAAACCTACAAAATTATCAGCAAAAACAAGAAAATATTTGCCATGGCAGCACTTTGCTTCATCCACCCTCTAAACTTCATTCTTTCAGGCCTCTTGTTGACCTTGAATGACATCCTAAGAAACCTCCATGATTATGGGAATACATCACATCTCTTCTCAAGCAATTATATGTCCACCGTTTGGCCCTTCCACATCATATCCATCATTTTCCTCTTTTGGTTTTTCTATCTCATCCACCGCCGGTGTGTCTCAAACCGTTGCCGCCTTATACACCGGCCAAAAACCGTCCATTAAGGACACAATGAGCGTGGTAGTCAAGGTTTGGAAGCGTCTTCTCCGTCACGAATCTTTGTGTTATTCTGGTTTTCTTGATATATCATATGATCGTTGGACTTGCTTTGTTCATCATTATTTTGCCATTAGGAACAGTTGATAGAACAACTTTGGGTGTGGCTTTTGTTTTTTATTTTGTTGGGTTGTTGTATTTGGTAGTGGTGTTACAATTGGCTGGTGTTGTTTCTGCGTTGGAAGAGTCTCGTGGGTTTAAAGCCATGGCGAAGAGTAGGTTGCTCTTGAAGGAAAATATGGTATCTGCGACAGTCATCGTGTTGGCGATTTCTTCTGGCTTTGGGATTTTACTATGGCTAAAGTCTCTTACTAGAATGATGCTTTTTTCGCCGCCGTCGGTCGCTATCTGGATGCATTTGTTGGCCAGCTTGTCATTAGACTTGTTGGTTTTGGTTTTCCTATTATGGAGTCTTGTATCAGAGACGATGTTCTATTTTGTGTGTAAATCGTATAACCATGAGAGTATCGACATGTCGACTGTCTCAGATCATGATCCAATTCTTTTAGAAAATCCGAGAGTATTAATATTGTCGATTTGTATGTGACATAAATATATGTATACGATAGTTCACCATATGTGCTTGATGAACTTTATAGGTTTTACTCCAATTTCTATGAGGAAATAATAAGAATGGTTTGTATTTTATTTTACGAGGAAGTATTGAATTATTTGGATTTCATTTAATCATAATGTCAAAAAGGATTGGCCAATCTTCTCCTGGTTCGTACATTGAAGTATTTGACATGGGATGGCTAACTGGAGGTGATTGGAGAATCATGCTTGAAGTGGCCTTTACATTGAGTGAAAATCACAAAATTTTCACTAAAATGAAGAAATTGGGAATGTATAGGAAGTAAAGATTGAAACAAAGCAATTATTATAAAACTCATAGTGAAAGTTTGAAACGTACGAGATAAGCAAGATAAAAAACAAGGGCCTAACAAACTTTCACTATTAGTTTTATCCCGCATCTATCTTGCAGCATCTCACACCTATCTCGCACATTTCAAACTTTCGCTATTAGTTTCAAAATCAAATTGTTACCCCTCCTAAGCTATTTAAAGTGATTCTATGCAAGTTTAGTAAGTTTATTAGGTCCTCATGTTTTATCTCGCACGCATCTCACATCTATCTCGTAGCATCTCACACACATTTCAAACTTTCACTATGAGTTTTAAAATCAAATTGTTATCCTTCCCAAGGAATTTAGAGTGATTCTATGTACATGTTTCGTAAGTGTCTTAGACCCTTATGTTTTATCTCGCACGTATCTCACACGGATCTCACACATTTCAACTTTCACTATGAATTGGATTCAACATCCACGGTTCTTGGTGATCAAATCTTGAGAATATAATACTCTTCCACTAAAGAAAACTTTCTAATTCAACGTGATTGACAAAAGAATTAAAAAGAAAAAAGAAAAACACTTTTAACTTAAAGTACTAAAGCTCTTGCAATTATAGATTTATATAACATTACAATTGACAATTCCATTTTAGAACATGTAAGTAACTAAGGGAATAAGTACATAAGAGTAGCATAGCTTATATAGTCATTAAAATTGACTTAACATCTCAAAGATAATAATAGTTGGATATGAAATTTTAATGTTATAATTACCTAGAGGACAAAAGTCATCATACAAAAACACCTACTGGAAATAGTGTTATACTCTTCCTAATTATGTATCTAAATGCCAAGAATATCACTAGCAAAGACCATTCGTTATTTTAATTCTTGTGACTATTTTATACACAAACTGGAGGCATCAAATATAAGAAAGGTCAGATTTCAAAGTTTCTGCTTAATACAAAATAATGTTCATATTTGCTTCTCCTTCAATGGACAATTGAAAACATATATAAATTTGTTGGAGCTGGAACAAATAAAATACAACTCCGATGGGTTGTATGCAACAACCATGATTGAGATAAGACTTGATAAAAACTATAGAAACAGTTTGTGATAACTTGCTCCCATTGAAGTTTGCAAGTTTTAAAACCTTCTAATTATTGTAGTTGTATTAAAAAATACACAAGTTTGGTAACAACTATCTAATTTTGTGGATGATCTCTACCATGAAAAGACAAAGAAACCTTACAACTTTTACAACTTACCTTTGATAAGTATGATGTGTCCAATGTTAAGAGGCAATCAATTCATAAGGAAAATTCCATAAAATTTATAAAATAGTATTGGGTCAACTACCAATTTTAAAGTGGTCTTTTGAAAAAGAGCAAATTGTTTTGTTTTTTCAAAAATGGCAAAACGAAAAATAAAAGTACAATCAACAAGAACTTGCAAAATCCCAAAATACCCATCCCTATGTCTAAGGTACTTTCTTAAGTTAAAATAAAATAAGTACATTGAAACATAATTATAACTACATACTACCCATTATCTTCCATTTTACGATTCTCCATCTTCCTTCATCTCCATTTTTTATTTTTCTTTTTCGATCTCATATTCTTCAAGCGGGCAAACCCTAGTATTTCCACTTTGAAGTGGGCAAACTCATATCTCCACCCTTCCTTTTGCAAGTTACTGTTCCATTTGAAGTTTTAATTACATCTTCAATTTCATCATGCATTTTCAAGAAGAAAAATATAAACATTTGAAGCAAGCAAACACTATCTTCATTTTCCATCTTCTATCGATTCATAAAGCAAGAAGAAGTGTACAACTGCAATCTCAAACGCTTGGGATGAAAGAACAAAAACCTTCACTCACACAAACAAAAGTATAAAAGTTGCATATTCTTTGTCTCTTAGGGGAAATTTTAGATGATGTTTTTAATTATTTATTTAATAAAATGTAGATGAAATTTTAAAGATTTTAACTAAAAACACAATATTTTAGTCTATTGTATTGAAGAAAAAAAATTAATTTTTAAAAATAAATTAAGATACTAATTCTAATTTCTAAATTAAAAATTCAATTTCAAAGAATAAATTAAGATCTACTACGAAAACTAATTTTAATTTTCAAATTATTAAAGGTTGAAACATTCACCCAATTAAGGTTAGTTTGAAATAAAAAGGGTTGAGATTTAATTTCATTATTTTGAGATTTAACAATTAATGTTATTTGTTGAGATTCTCCTATTTTGAAAAGTAATAATTTTGTTATTTTGAAATTTTCAATTAAGATAATCGGTAAACAAATCAATGGTTAAGATTCTCCCAAATTCACAATAATAATTTAGTTAATTTGATATTCGATCCATTAAAGTTATTTTGAAATAAATATGTTGGTGAGATTCTCCAAAATGAAAACTAATTATTTGGTTATTTCGAAATTAGTAAAATGGAATAAATTTGTTAAAATGTTCAAACAATGAGTGAAAGAAGTTATGATATGGGTTGCTATATATTTGCCACGTCCAAAATAATTAAAGGCTCGTAAATAGTGAGTTTTTGTCAAAAGATTGATTTAGAATTCTTTTATATGAAAATATATTGTTGGGATTCAAATAATTGATTTGCTTATTGACGTGATTGACTGCAGCTTATTGAGATAGCTTTTGATTTATCAACCAGTTTGGTTGAAGGTATGATGATTATCTTCTAATATATCAATTTACATTGAAGATAGTCGTATATAATAAACGTGAAGACCATATGATTGAGGAGTCAATTTACTAATTTAGAGGGAGCCTAAACTTGTCTTCGAAGAGATTCACAATTACCTTCTTCAAAGGGAGTCCGAGTTTATTTTTTAAGACGTGATGATAACTTATTAAAGTTACAAACATTTGAATCTCAATAATATTTCTTATTTGAGTAAAAGAGCCCTCTACACGTATGTCGTATTTGTCAAACTGAATTATCAAAGTTTTATCTATTACTTGTCTTTATCCTTTGGCTATTAAAATTATTTTGACTATCTTATGTTTTCATACTGTACACAGAAAAGAATTGTAGTTTGAGAATGTTGATATTTTAGTATTTTATAAAATATGGACGTGCAAAAGAAAAAAATCCATTAACCAATGAATTTTCAAGGCACCAAGTTAAATTTCTTTAGAAACTTCCTCTCTCGTGAAATTTTCTTAGAGAGTTCCTCTCTCATAAATATGTCAGAAAAGTCTTTTTTTCGGCCTTGGAGCAGTAGGTTTATTCAATCAATGAAGCCTACCTCACCACATATGACTAATTCAATGGTTGATATTTCACAATTCTGAAAACTTCATTTATATATACCCATTATCTTTTCTTCAATTTACCTTATGTGCTTTTAAATCTCTCTTCAACCTCCTCCTCCTTCTTCTTCAACTTTAACAAAAATACAGAAGATTTTGATCCAAAATAATCCAATGGATACGAAGCACAAAGAAATGCAGTTCCTTGGAGCCTTCCAAATCTTCAAAGAAACCTACAAAATTATCAGCAAAAACAAGAAAATATTTGCCATGGCAGCACTTTGCTTCATCCACCCTCTAAACTTCATTCTTTCAGGCCTCTTGTTGACCTTGAATGACATCCTAAGAAACCTCCATGATTATGGGAATACATCACATCTCTTCTCAAGCAATTATATGTCCACCGTTTGGCCCTTCCACATCATATCCATCATTTTCCTCTTTGGTTTTTCTATCTCATCCACCGCCGGTGTGTCTCAAACCGTTGCCGCCTTATACACCGGCCAAAAACCGTCCATTAAGGACACAATGAGCGTGGTAGTCAAGGTTTGGAAGCGTCTTCTCGTCACGAATCTTTGTGTTATTCTGGTTTTCTTGATATATCATATGATCGTTGGACTTGCTTTGTTCATCATTATTTTGCCATTAGGAACAGTTGATAGAACAACTTTGGGTGTGGCTTTTGTTTTTTATTTTGTTGGGTTGTTGTATTTGGTAGTGGTGTTACAATTGGCTGGTGTTGTTTCTGTGTTGGAAGAGTCTCGTGGGTTTAAAGCCATGGCGAAGAGTAGGTTGCTCTTGAAGGAAAATATGGTATCTGCGACAGTCATCGTGTTGGCGATTTCTTCTGGCTTTGGGATTTTACTATGGCTAAAGTCTCTTACTAGAATGATGCTTTTTTCGCCGTCGGTCGCTATCTGGATGCATGTGTTGGCCACCTTGTCATTAGACTTGTGGGTTTTGGTTTTCCTATTATGGAGTCTTGTATCAGAGACGATGTTCTATTTTGTGTGTAAATCGTATAACCATGAGAGTATCGACATGTCGACTGTCTCAGATCATGATCCAATTCTTTTAGAAATCCGAGAGTATTAATATTGTCGATTTGTATGTGACATAAATATATGTATACGATAGTTCACCGTATGTGCTTGATGAACTTTATAGGTTTTACTCCAATTTCTATGAGAAAATAATAAGAATGGTTTGTATTTTATTTTACGAGAAAGTATTGAATTATTTGGATTTCATTTAATCATAATGTCAAAAAGGATTGGCCAATCTTCTCATGGTTCGTACATTGAAGTATTTGACATGGGATGGCTAACTGGAGGTGATTGGAGAATCATGCTTGAAGTGGCCTTTACTTTGAGTGAAAATCACAAAATTTTCACTAAAATGAAGAAATTGGGAATGTATAAGAAATAAAGATTGAAACCTAGATTTAAGTTCTTTAACTAAATAATGTATTATCTACTGCATTCATCAAGATTAAGGAGGAAGGTAGTTTTATTAATAGGGAGAGATATGTAGAGTGTTGAGATTGTCATAGTGCGGTGGAGGGTTGTCGAGGTCTCGAAAGAAAAAGGCAATCCATGTGCGTTTATCAGATGTGCTTGCCATGGCATGATACTTGGCCTCTGCTCTTAATCTTGCAAAGGTTGTTTGTTTCTTGGAGGAAGTTTGATCCAAAATAGACCTAAAAGCTTGTGCTGCTGTGCCTTGTTTGGTGCATATGGTTCAATCTCTTCAATCTCTGCATCACAAAATACATAAAGATTAGAAATACTATTTCTCAAAATGGGGAGACCGTCATTTATGGTTTCTTGTATGTATCTACAAAATTATTTGTTTGACAACTTGTATATCTTTCTTAGGAGTTTAAAGTTGTTGACAAACATAATATTCACAGATTGTGAGAGGTCAGGGCATGTAAATGTCAAATATTACCGTGAGTCCAACTAAGCTATGGTAAGTTTGAGCATCAGTATGACTACTATTGGAAGAATGAGTAAGGGTGGTAACAGTCATTGGGTACTAACTTTGGAGTCCTTCAACATATAACTTTTAATGAGTATTTCTTTGGCATATTTGTTTTGACATAGAAAAAGACCTTGTGAGTTCTAACTACTTCTATTACATGGAAGTAATGGAGAGAGGACCAAGGTCTTTTAAAGCCAATTATTTGCCTAGGCTAGTGATGAGTTTTTAGATTTCAACCCGGTTCATAGTGAATGATAATTGTTAGAAGAGAAATGAAACGTGGATCTAACTTAAATATACATTCGTACACGTTTAGAAAACGTAACACTAGAATTTCAATGGTTAACAAACTATATAAATATTACTTAATCTTCGTAACTTCTAAAAACTCTGCAAAAAATCTCAATGGACACAATTGGTTATAAAAACCAAAGTTACAAATCAATTTAATTGTAAAACCTTCAAATTTTCATTAATAATATGAAACCTTTCATATTTTCAACAACCCTTAAACTTGATTTTTTACATTAAGTAAACTTCTTATTTTGATATAACTTTTCAATTTGAGGGGCTTATTTCACCAATAAAAAATACCCGTAGTGTTCTTTCGATCATCCAAGTCACTACTTCAATCACTATCACAATAACCAACGATATCAAAATGGCTAGAAGAGACATAGTAAAGACAATACCCAATTGTCCTTTTGATGTGATGAGCTTATAAGTATCTTCTTTGCCATTTTGCAATGTGTTATTGACGATGTCTCCATAAATTGACTAATAATTCAAACTAGATAAAGAATATCTGATCTTGTGCATGTTAAGTATCTCAAACGTCCAACCAAGCGTTTGAAATATTTTGATATTTACCATTTCAGACTAATTCAAACTTTTGTCTATCTCTTGCTAATGAACAACTTCTCGTTTCAGAGATTGTTCTCTTTTACTATTTCTTTCTTGTTGATTTTCAAAATCTGGGCTTTCAATTTCTTCATTGAGTTAGCAATTGACTCCACCTCAATTTGAGTAGCATCATATCCGAAAAACATACATCTCCCTCCCTCGGACTTTAACTTTCCTTGATTTTTGATGCACATATGGCCTAGATACCCAAACACTCTAAGATGTTCTAATTTTGGAGGGTTGCCAAACCATTTTTCTTCTCGATTTAGAAAACTTAATTGAAGTATGAGGACATCAGTCAAGAGTATAACAAGTATATACCACAGCCTCTACCTAAAATTTCTCAGTTAATAAAGCATCGGATAATTGACATCTTACTCTTTCCATGATAGTACTGTTTAGCCTCTGAGCTAAAACATTTTGTTGTGGAGTGTAACAAACTGTGTGCTATGCCTCTTAATCCTCTCATCTTTGTAAAATTGATTGAACTCATGGATCTATCTATATCTATATGTAAAATTGAAACATTAAAGACGTATATTAGCTAAAACATTTTGATTTATATGATGAGGGTGCTACAAATGTACTGGTGTAACGAATTGCGTTGGTGATGACTGAAGGAGAACAGTCACTGGCTTCTAACAAAGAAGAAGATTAACCAAAAGATAATTCCCAAGGAAACACTTCACGAAGAGATGAAAAGAAATTGATTATTAAAACAAAGCAATTGAGAATAATGTTGTAAGGTAATAAGAGAGAGAGAGAGAAGTACAGCACAAGATTTTAGTGGTTCAACTGATAAGTCTACATCCACCATGAAGGAGAGGGCTCAAGAATTTAATACAGAATGAATAAAAGACACTCAAGCATTTAACTACAGCGTAACATTATAAGCAAGTAGCTAACTAGAGTTGAGAAAGGGATTTGTTGGCTTCAATATTTGGAGAAATCTCAATACATCTAGTACCGATCGCACTTTTTCTTATTATCTATAATTCAACCTAAAACTTAATGATAAAATACATTATACGAACTTCCCATAAATGTATAATATGAATCAATGTTTGAATTTTGAAGATAATAATGACACTTTTGATATAAAAAAAAATGCACAAACAGTTTGCAAAGACACACCAATTAATTCTAACGATATTCAATACAATCGTTTGAATATTAAAAAATGAAAAACAGAAACAAGGATCAGGCAAACAATGACCACCAAACAGTGTCAATATAACCTATTTTTATTTGCCCACATGTCATACGGAGGGGAAATAGATTACATATTGACCAAAAATTCCATAAGATGGGACAACCATTAGAGTATAAGCATTATTTTTTGTCTTATAAAACCAAACCCTATTTGCTTTATATGTAAAGTTGAGGAAAAACATCATAGGACAAAGAATGATTTGGAATTGAGTTTCAACTTCTTCTTCAAAACCTTCGATTTTACAGTGTGGACCCTAAACATCAACAAACAGCCACACTATATTAGTCAATAAAATCATGATCTTGGGTTTCACATGAACATGTAACTCTTTTCAAGGTTTCAAATTCTTTTGATTGCTAAAATTTTGACTATTTTGATTTAGTTCTTAAACAATATACTTCAAAGATCATAAGGTGATTCAGGACGATCTAATAAAAAGTAAAAATTATACCCGGTTGTATACCTATTTTGTTTATTGTTTTTTAGTTTTTTAAATCTAAGCTTATAAACATTCATTCAATTTACTTTCAACTTCATGCTTTGTAATGATATAATTGTTACCAATATTTTCTTTAAAAATCAATATAAAGAAAACCTTGACGTTTGGCTATATTGTAAGTTGTTTATAAAGATCTAAAATTATGTTAAAACAGTTTAGGTCAAGAAGCATCAAGTTAGTATTTTGGAAAAAAGATTAAAAACATATTGATCTTGCACTAATTCATTATATTTGAAAAACACTTAAACATTGTGATGTTAGAAAATGAACAATACCTCAGCAAGAACAATCTCCTTAGATGCAATTGAGAATTTGACTCGAGAATTTGTTACATCAACACAAACGACTGACACATAAACAAGTTGTTAAAAAAATTATAGCGCAAGTCGGTGCCTCCAACGGGCCCTTTCTGTACTATATTCTCCAAACTCTGTTATACAATTAATTAAATAGATATATCAAAGGAAGAAGAAGAAGAAGAAGATTATCAATTACTTGAATCATTTTGGAAGATAGGTAACTCTTTAATAATTCGTCTTAATGCCTTAGATTTAACTATGAAATATTTTCCTTCGTCAAGTTCATGTTGGCCAATTTGATTGTCTTCTGCTTGGGGAGGTGACAATGCCAATTCATGATGCAAAGGTTGGATTTCGCCTAAAAAACAAACCATATATTTCGAATTAATTAGATTAAACCATAAACTATAAAGAAAATAAAAGATTAAGAGAAAAATCTGCCACAAAACAATCAAGATAATTATTATGTGACAACATTGTTCTCACAATATATACATAAAAAAAATAATAGTAGTCTAAAATGTTGATCAAGAAATGACAAGAATTGATCATGCAATTTTAGAAGCAAATTAAAAGATTGAAAGAAAAATATACTTACTTGAAGGAGTATCAAATCTAAGGATTATTTGGTTTGTTTTGTCCAAAAGATGGATTGTCATTGAAGCAAAACTTCCACCATCCAATATAGCATCATGGAAGGATTCAAGGGAAACCTTAGAACTATGATCATGATCAACGGAAAAACTAGTGAACCATTGTGGCGACAATTGTAGCGTTGCGATGAAGCGAGGGGAACGGTGAGAGGAAATTATGAAGAATTTCGAAGGCGTGAATTTCACATCAGCATCGTCGAAGGAAATTTGAGCAAAAAAGGAGGTTGCGTCAAGAAGAGGATCAAAGTTTGTAAGCTTGACCAAGAACATGGTGGTGTAGTAAATGTGAAAATGAAGGGGAATGGCTTTGCCTTTTCTTTTATAAACACCTCTTAATACATTGTGATGCATTCAATATATACTAAGTTTTAATGTCAAGAATTAATTACTATATATTTACTATGAAAAAGATTAAAAACAAAGGTAGTTATAAATGTAATCTTTATAATTATTTCATATATCCAACGATTATGAATACAACGACTAGCTACTGAATCTTATATTTAGGCCAATAATATCAAATCATGAGAATGAGAGTTAGAGTTGGTGTGTGAGTTTTCTTATAGGGGCGAATAAAAATTAGAAGGGAACGACTTAGAAAGGGGAAGCAATCTTTTACAAGCTTATTTTAAAAAAACTAAAAGGTTAATTTTTAAAAATGGTTTAGTTTAGTATTTGTTGTGATTTAAAATTTAGTATATTTTCGTTCAACTAACAAATGAACCTAACTCAACTAACAAATGACAATTATATTTACCACAGAATCTTTAGTTTGAATCTTTTTACTTTCTATTATATATACCAAAAGAAAAATTTATAGTAATAGCAATATGGTTGAATTTCTAGCTAATTTTTAGTTTTTAAAGTTTAGGTTAGTTTTTGAAAAAATTGAGGACAAGCAAAATAAAAAAATAATAATAAAAAGAAGGGTTTATATGTTTAGTTTACAAAATCCAAAAATTAAAAAAAAAAAGATTACTAAACAATGGAGCCTAGGCCTTATTTGATGATCATATTCGAATTTTTTGACTTTTGGCTTTTTCAGTTTTCAATTTTTGGTTTTCTATTTTTAAAAAACAAAAATCACATAGGTTTAATATATAATTTTTTAAAATAAAATAAAAAGGAATCTTTTCTTTTTTGCAAAAATAGCAAAAGAAAAATAAGAATTATGATAATAGAGCTCATGTCACAACATTTTCTAAATTTACAAAAATAGCAAATTTAAAAGTGATGATCCCCGAAAACTCTATGATTACTGTTTGATAGTCGTTTGATATCACTAATTTTGACATGTTCGCAATATGCAAAAAATTAGTGCCATTAGATCTTTTTAAAAAATTGAATATGAGAATATGGCAAAATTAATTGCATGAGCTGGTAATTTAATTGCAAATATGCGAATATGCAAAAAAAATTGTCTAATTCAACTCATGTGAATATGCAAATATAGCTCATGTAAAAAGTTAGAGCTGTTTTTTTCATAAATGTTTTTGTCATTTGATACAATTTTTCAAATAACAAACCAAACTTATTTAATAACTATTTTTTGGGTTTTCAATTTTTCGAATATGCACTCGTATGAATCAAAGGACAATCCCTAGTGAACATGAGTTCATAATAGATTTAGGATTAAGACAAAGTTACCTATGTTATTCTAATAAAATAAAAACCTAACTAGTTAATAGAATTATATCTAATGGTTACTATTCTGTGGTCCGATCTTGTACAAACTCATTGCACAAGATACGTTTATTCACATTTCACCTAAACGAACTTGTTGGATCATTACATTTGTATCAAATACAAAGTGAGTAGTATCCATAGTGTTATTGGGATAAGGTACCCAACCTTATCTCTATACCATAGATCCTTTAACATGTATTTCGAACATTGATCCATGTATGTCTCTACATACATTTATTGGATTTATGGTTAGGGTTTTAGCTTATTGGATTTAGGTTATTAAGACAAAATGCATAATATAGTTAATAACGTTTATTGAAATTATAATAATAAGACTTTCTTAATAACGGTGAATGTATTACATTTATTATTTATGAGTTTTAGGACATAAAACTCAAGATCTATGACATTAAATAAGTGAACGATGAGACACTATACGAGTATTGAAAGCGCTCCAAACTCTTCTGTTCAAGTTTTTGTATGATCAGATCTCTCGGTTACACTTTGATATAGTATTTCTACGATGGGCTTGTCTCCAGTGACATAAGTACAATCGATGTAGTTGTGGAAGGGACCTTGATGAATAAAATCCGTACAAAGGCTATATAGTTTTGATTTTCACCAAGGCTCCTAATGGATAGTAATTCGGGACTAGAGATCATGTCTTCCTGTCCTACGCATCATCACGGGTAGTAAGTGAGTTTAGATATGAACTTGTTGAACTAACAACTCTTGTGATGAACTATGTTGGAAATCCGCAAGCTGGGAGACCTTTCAATTACAATCGTTTGGTAGGCCAAGGAAAAGAAAGTGGTCAGGGGTGTGGTAGTTCTAGTATGTCTCTAGAGGATATAATGAAGCGTTTAGCTTATACTACTTTGCAATTGAAACAGAACCAAGATACTACATATGCAGAGCTCGGCCACCCAGGTGGCTAAGTTGGCCAATACTGTCAGCATACTTGATATCCAATATGAAAAACTTCATTTCCAACTAGTATTGAATGTGAGGAAATGTTAGTGTCATCTTCAACTTATACTCTATTGAGAGTCCTACATCGTTAACCTCTTAGCATGTTGAGGAGTATGATATTCAAGAGACTACTTTATCAACTCATCTAGGAGATGAGGAGTAAGATTTAATCCTCCCTTTGGTTTAGATCCTCCTACTCCTGTTGCTCTTTTCCCTAACAGGTTAGCTATCGTTAAGTAAGTTATGTAAAATGAGGAAGTGAAGTTTGTCCAGTCCTCTAGTAAGAATTCATGGGTTTAAGGTTCCTTCTGATGAGATCAAACAAGGGGTCATTATTCGAGGTAACGTTCGTATGAAGCATGATGATCCAAGTACGTTTTCTATTCCCTATTCTAAATAGGGTAATTTACAAAATTTTAGCATGCTACACAAGAAGATATAATCACAAAAGGGGTCGAAAAAGCATAGTAGTCAAAGATCATTCGATATTTTATGCTAGACAGAACAAGCATTAACTTCAATATTTATGCTTTATATTAACCTGATACAAGGGGCTCATACAATCAATTCAAGTTGGATGAGATGCGAAATAGAACTAGCTGAAATTTTGGGTGTAGCGTCCGCTTGTGAAGGTGATAATCAAATTGTTTTTGGATATTGATGATCAACAATTTGAACATTTTTTTTTTTTTTTGAAGATGTTGAGATATACAAGCTGCTCATTTTTTGGATATAGAAGTAAAATGTTGATATAGGGGTATAGAATGCTCCTTTGGTAAATTTTGGAGTGATGTGTTTTTTGGTTTAGAGATATATTTGTCCGTATTGGATATCGAGATAGAATATTGTTCATATAGTAAATTTTAGATGTGTTATTAATTTGGGCTACATATGCATATATTGTTTATATATATATATATAGGACATGGACTTTGTTATAAATTTTATAGGTTGTTGTAAGTACATGACCAACTATATGTCCAAGGAATTATATATTTAATTTGTTAGTGTACAATTAGATGGAAAGTTGAATTAGTTGATGAAGCTTAAATACTCCAACTAATACATGTGTTATTTATAAGATAAATGATGGAAAGCTTAAATTCTTATTTATTTGTTGTATGGGTTGATTATATAGGTATTTCAAATTCTACAATTATTTTTCAAAAAGTGTTTCACGTGCAAAATTGTATTAAGTATAAATTAAATGACAACTTTTTCAGTGTCAAGAAGACTTTCGATTTAATAGGTATAATATATGTCAAGGTTTAAATATTCTTGATCACTAATAAATATAAAAAATCTAAATACTTAATTGATACATAAAACAAGTCAATTGATCTTATATACTTGACATTTATAACGTATCAAATACATTTCAACTTGACGATGCTTAATTATACTCACTCACAAATATTTCTCTGGTTTATGAGATGAAAATACTTGATGTATTAAAAAACGTCAAAAAGACATATCCTTGCAATTGCAAAAAAAATGTCAAGCAATCAAACTTTTGACACACTGATATGATAAGAATATAAGGATGTATGTATATTCACTAAAGGTCCAAAGATTATTACATTTTACATTGTAATATTTTTGACTCAAAGTAGGATTGAAATGATTGAATGGAAGACAATCAAGAATTTTCATATTACTTCTAAAATTTGCTATCAATCTTGTACTCTTAGCAATAATAAACAGGAATTTGGCATTTCAATCCTATATTATCGGAGAAAAATATTTCAATGACTACTCTTCTATTTGATTCTATTATTCTTATTTTTAGTACCTAAAAGGTTTGTTTTAAAAAAAAATAGATGTTTTAAATTTTTATAAAGACAACAAGATTATACTTTTTATAAACCCCATTATCAGAAATCTGCAAACAAAACTCACACCATGTTCTTAGTTAGGCTTAAAAACTTTGAACCTTTTTTTCATGCAACTTCTCGTCTTGCTCTAATTGCTAGAGAAGCCGATGTCAAATTCACACCATTGTTCTTTTCAATAACTGTTTCCAATCAATTCCCTCGTTTTGTTGCATATCTTGTAATGACTTACAATTGCTTCATCAATTATAAAGTCGATAATGATCATACCTCAAGAATATCCCTTGAATCTTTCCATGACGCTCTCTTGGACGGCGGAGGTTCTCCTTCAATGACTATTCATCTTCTTGCAAACATTAACCAAATGATCCTTAGATTTGAATCTTCAAGTTAGTATAATAGTATGAAACAATCTTGGATATCCAAGATTAATATCTTGTTAATTAGTTAACTTTATTCTCTCTCTTTTTATTTTCAAGAAAACACTTGATTTGTTATTTTTTAGGCCATGCCCCGCAAGTGCGTCATGAATTGTCATTGAAACCGTCGCAAGAAGAAGATCTAGGAGAAATTGATTATGCAAAATTTTTCTCAATTGATTCGAAGGCTTTAAGACGTGTTATAAGAAATTTACCCATCTTCCATGGGGACTCAAGTAAAAATTGGGTTCTTCCTTTCGTTTTACACATATATACCATTCTAAACTTTTTTTTTTTCTTTTAATAATTTTCATTTTGTTTGTTTGTCATAGTATGTGTTACTGCAACGAGGTCACAAGTCAAATTCTCTATTGCTTCTAAAGAGATTGTTCTTACCAAAGAGGTATGGTTCTAACAATACCATATTGATCTTAACTATTCTTTCTATATGCATGTTCAAATATAAATTTGCTCTTATATGAATCTTTAATTTCAAATTTGTGTTCTTTATTTTAAAGATTTGAAAGTTTTATAATATTCTTATTTATGAATAAAAAGTTGATATAAAGTTAGATGTGTTGTGCAGAATGAAGAATGTATAATTGTAGGTTACGAGGGAGAAGAAGAAACTAAAATGGGAATAAATCTAAATCCAATGTTGTTTTTTCTTAATTTCACACATGATACACTTAGGGTATGGTTCTATAAGACAACCACTTATCATGGTGCCATGGTTGTCCCATCTTTTGGATTTTATTCTCAATATGTAATCCTTTTTCCCAACTATAATTAGTTCCAATAATAATAGTATACTTTCTTGTCATTTCATTTTTCACCTTCCAAATTAACAATGAGGTTAGCAACATCAATTTATAGCTATAGATTTATTTTATTTGTAAATGTTCATGTATATATCATATTCATAGTGATTCGATTTTTCATATATTCTTTCACCGTTGGATTTTCTTGAAATAATATGGTTAAGACCGAATTTTCAACTTGGTGAAATGTTTCTCAAAAGTTTATTTTCATGCAAACACTTCCCATAAAAAATCTCTAAAACACACATATTTAATTTGTTTGTTATATATTAAAAATGTTTTTATTAATTTTAAATTATTATAAAAAGTTATTCATGGTGGTAGGACTTGGTCATTTTTTAAAAAATTATATTAGGTGATCATGGAATACATGATTTTTTTCAAAATAACGTACGTTATAATTAATCAATGAAAAGGGTATACTTAAGGAACGAAATTGTAATTAATCAACCTAATAAAATAATTTATTTCACCATTGAACATAATTTACATTTATTTGACCATTGAACGAAATTGTACATTTCTTTGACAATTATTTTATTGAATATTTGTATTTTCTCATTCATATTTTCCAGAAATATAAGATAATTATACACAAATGAATAGCTATAAAAGGAAAGAATAATATTGCATAAAGAATAAATACAAGAATAATATTGCATACAGAATAAATACAAGAATAATATTTGCTCTAATTACTGCAATATCCTCTCTCAAACTCTGCTGCCAGGTGAAATGAATTCGTCAGTTCTATTGCGTGCGTTTCTCGAAATAACTCGACACAATACACCTAGCGACCGCGTTCTTCAGTGAGCTAGGCCCGTCTTTGAAGGAATGACTTGGATCCGCTCCTGTAGTTGTAAGGCTACTTCACTCTAGCAACTTTACAAGTACTTGATTGCTCCTATATTGAAACAATGATCAAAACGTTATATCCAAACAACAAATTAAATGAAGTACTATTAATTGATTTTAAGGTAGACGACATAAATCACTTGAAACTGTCGAGTCATGTAATGATCACAAAGAAAGTGTCAATCAACTAAAAACCGATTGACCAATCTCTGACGGTGGGTTTGAATGTGCTTCTTCAGGGTCAATGTACTTCTTGAAGTGTCGATGGTTGTCTCCCCTGGATTCCTTCCACACGCTAAGCATTTGATGCTCAACAAATTGATTAAGTGCTAGATCTTGGAAATCGAGCACGAATCATTCTACAAAAGAAATAGATTTGAGAATTAGTCTTCTACATATGTATATGTTAAAAAAATTTACAAACTTACCTCTAGGCCGTCCTTGACGACCTCGATGCACTATCACAGTACATCAACACACTTCCCATTAAGTCACATATTCCACCCTAAGTCCCATGAAACACAATCTCCACAAGCACATACACAAACGTGTTTGACCATTGTGTGTTTGTATCAAATATACAATGAGTCATATCCATATATGTTACCAGAATAAGGTACCTAACCTTTATCCCTACATTATAAACCCTTTAAGTTGTATCTCTCGAACATTGTTTCCTATATGTCTCACATACAGTTAAAGACTCATCAGACAACTTCAAATATTGGTTTATTGGATTTAAGCTATTAAAACAAAACTAATAATCACTAACACTTCATTGAAATTATAAAAATAACACTTTATTAATAACGATCAACGAATTACATTTATTATCTGTGAATTTTAATACAAAAAAACCTAACAATAATAATAATAATAAAAAATAATAAAACCCACTTAGATCAATTAATCCTTCTGTGTAGTTAACGGGCTTTTTGTCTTGCTAATTCAACAACCTGACAACTTTCAATATAAAAAAGATCATCAACTTTTGTTTATTCCTACTTCAAACTTATCGATTGTTCCACTTTAATTTATTACTAATTCAACGCTTAAAAGTTATTTCATTTTGACAAGTTCTTTCTTTTCTTTCCTTTCTTTTAATTATTTATTTTCTAGGTAGACCTTGACAAGTTCATTACTGATCTCAATCCTCTATTATAAACCTTTGGGTACTCTTTCTTCTTCTCTATCTTCTCCTCTATCCTTGGGGGGAAAAAAAAAACCATGGTGTTGCTCGAAATCGTAGATATCTTTCAAGAAACCTATGAAATCATCCTCACATGGAGAAAAATTTTCAGCCAAATTGCTCTTTCATTAATTCTGCCTCTTACCTTCATTTTCTTGGCTCATATGGAGATTTCAAATCTTCTTTTTGGCAACTTCTTCTACCAAGTATCTTTTCTACACAAAAACAACCAAGATCATGATGCTCGCAAATACAATGAACTATCTGATCTCATCACCCCTAAATTGACCTTCTTTTGGCTCTTCAACATCTCTTACATAGTCTTCCTCTTCGTTTTCTCTCTCCTTTCGACCTCCGCAGTTGTTTATACGGTCGCTTGCATACACACAGGTAAGAACGAAGAAGCAACTCCACTCTCTAATTTAACTTTGTGATGAAGTTTTCAAGATTAATAATGTATTTGTTCTATTCTTTTCGAAGATGTTTTAATTTTGATCATGTGTTTTAACCCTTTTCAACTGTACCATTTTCGTTTGTGAAAACATTTTAATGAAATGATGTTTCATCATAGGTAATATCGATAATATCGAGATTTAGATTTTATAGAAATATCGATAGAAATTTTGAAAAACTTTATGAAAATGAATAATGAAAATTTGTATAATTAATTATTTATTGGAACTCTAATTGTGACATAATAATTTTTAATATAATCATCTTTTCTAGATAGTGAGACACCAATTAGATGGATATTGTAAACATGTGTAAATTTCGATCTGAGTTTAGAAATCTAGAAATAAAAGAAATGAACAAATAATTGCAAATGATGTCAAATATTAAACCATTACAACTTTAGAGAGAGATGATATAATTGCCTAATTGTAAGTTGTTTATTAGAGAGAGAGAGATCATCTTCCTCCTTCGGATGGATAACTTAGTGAAAAGTAATATTTTGGTTTGAATGAAGTAAAAGAAAAACATCTGACTACTTAAAAATGGAAATTTTGGATGGTAAAAGAAACGAAAACTCATATCTCAATTCAATCTTAGGTGAAACTATACAAAGAATGCCATAATATAACAGTAACATGCATACTTCCTAAACTGAAATTTACCACTAGATATGGTTTCAAATCATCACGCAATATTTGGTGACTTGAAATCAAAACAAAATAACAATTAGATAAAGAAAAACGGTGGAAAGTTTCGCCGTAATAACATGAGATTTGTGAAAGTTGAATGAGTTACCAAAAGTTTAGAGGAAAAATTCGGTCAACGAAAAAAAGGAAAGTTTTCTACTAATCTTCTGATTTTATATATCATTGTTTGTAGAAATCTTGAGTTGTTCTCTTTACGTTGACTTTGGTAATTACTATTTTTTTCTTCTGAAAGAAATACACAAACACTTCATTGATTGTAGTTCCTAGACTAATCTTTTGTTATCTTACAAAAATGTTATTAGTATACCAAATTGTTTTAATTTGTTCAAAGTGTTTTCGAACTTCTTATCATGAAATTGACTCCTACTCCTTTAGCATATTTTGTTGAGTTGTGTGAACTGTTTTTGTGCTGTGTTCGTTTCTTTGTCTTCGTTTCTTTCATCTTTTCTGCTCGTATGTTGATTATGTGTTGACCCGACGCTGTAAAAAATTAAATACCGTTTTGAACATTTTCTAAAATAATTATTATATGAAAAAAAGGCGTTGATAACAATTTTCATTCAAACTTCTTAACATATTCTATTGAGCATACGCAACATGTTACAATGTAAGTCGACCTTTTTGCTTCTCTATGAATTTTCTGATTCCACTTATGAACGCAGGTCGAGAGATATCTTTCAAGCAAATCATTAGCATTGTGCCCAAAGTTTGGAAACGACTTGTAGTCACGTTTTTCTGCGTTTTCGCCTCATTCTTTGTCTATAATCTGCTTGCAGTATTCGCTTTCATTTTACTTCTTTTCATTCTCCTAGTACAATATGGGCCATTCGGCGATGTCAATGGTTCAATCTTCGTCGTCTTCTTCATTCTCTACTTCATTGGCTTATTATATTTAAGTGTCATAGTTCAACTTTCGAGCGTTGTAACGGTTTTAGAAGAATCATATGGATTTAAAGCAATGGTGAAGAGTAAGGCGCTCTTGAAGGGAAACATGTTAGTAGCCACACTCATGTTGTTGCTTATCAATATCTCTTTAGTGATCATTCAACAGGCTTTTGTGAAGCTTGTGGTTCATGGAGTTTGGTTTGGAATACTTGGGAGGGGTATTTTGGGAATAGTCTGCTTGTTCTTGCTTTTGAATTTCTTCTTATGGCAGCTTGTTTTGGAGACAGTATTGTATTTTGTCTGCAAAGAACAGCACCAAGAGAATATCGACAAGTCGGCGCTATCAAATCATCTTCAAGTTTATTTGTTGAATGGATATATCCCTTTGACGCCCAAAAGTGTTGAGCTTGAAAATCGTGAAGAAGTTTGATTTGTTCAAAAGTTTGCCTGGTGGGTTTTGTTTTTTAGGTTTGATTTCCATGTTTGTTTTGTTAATTACTCATATTTGGTACATGGAATTAAGGAAAGAAGTCTTTAGAGGGTGAGAATTGGTGAACTTTAATGTTAATGCTTTCCCGTTTTAGAAGAATTATAATTGAATCACATCTTGAATCCTCCACCCGACTCCAAGGAGTTGTCAATGGAAATTTAGTAAAATAAGTACTTTTGATTATAACAGTAGTTTCCAATTGGGTTATTTTATAGCTTAGTGGATTTGGGGTTTTCAATTTCAACTTGGAGAACATATAGAATAGTTTGAAAAGGAATCCAATTTGCAATCTCCACAAACTTGTTTCCGAAAACTACATTGGTAGAAAAAAAATCACATGATCCATATTTATGTCATACATATACAAACCTATTTCAAAGACCAACAATAATTAATTAACACTGAACTTGTTAAAGGAATTTGAGCTTGATTATATGAGATAGTCTGATGTGTAGATACTCTCAGATGATGATACGATTTGTAGACGAAATAGAACATCGTCTCCAACACGAGCCTCCATAATAGGTAAACCAAAATCAACAGTAGTAATGACAAACTGCTCGATACATTCATCCACATTGCCGACGAAAAAAGCATTATCTTTGTAACAAAACCCTCTAACCATAGAAAAATCCCCAAACCCGAATAAATTGCCAACGCATTACTGTCGCCGATACCATCCTTTCCTTCAAGAGCAAACTACTCTTCGCCCATGGCTTTAAACCCACAAAACTCTTCCAAAATAGAAACAACACCAGCCAATTGTAACACCACTACCAAACACAACAACCCAACAAAGTAAAAAACGAAAGCCACACCCATTGATGTTCCATCAACTTTCCCAAATGGCAAGACAATCAAGAACAATGCAAACACAGCAATAGTATGAGAAACCAACAAAACAAAAATACCACAAAGAACTGTGACGAGAACTCGTTTACAAACATTGGCTACGACGCTCATGGTGTCCATAAATGACGGTTTGGCTGGTGTATAACGCGGCAACCGTTTGAGACACACCGGCGGTTGAGAAGATAGAGTAACCAAAAATTAATATGAGGGATAAGATGTTGGAGGGCGAAAGACGAAATGGTTGCGGGAGAAGAGATGTGATGTATTCCCATAATCATGCAGGTTTCTTAGGATGTAATTTAAGTTCTCCACGGAGGTTGAAAGAGTATAGTTCAAAGGTTGGATGAAGATAAGAGCTGCCATGGCAAAGATCCGTTTGTTTTTGTTGATGATGTTGTAAGTTTGAAAATCTCAAAGGCTCCCAAGAACATTTTTTTGTGCTTCATATCGTTTGGACTTTTTTTTGTTAGACATATTTAAATAGGAGTAGTTGCAAATTTAGCAGTTAGATTCAAAATAATTAAGAATATAGCAACATTATAAAATTTTTTGTAAATATAGCAAAATTTGTCAAATTTTATCATTGATAGAAGTCTATTAGCGATAGACCATGTTGTAAATATCGGTCTATCACCGATAGACCATACGAGTCTATCAACGATACAAGTCTATCAGCAATAGTTTTGCTATATTTACATTTTTTTTAAAATGTTGTTATATCTTTAATTATTATTCCTTAAATGGTCATCAATTACAATTACCCTTTAAAAATAATACATTTAATTAAAGTGTGGGCTATGTATGTGAATTAATAATTTATCATATTGAGTTATTTTATTAAAGTAGACCTATTATTCGATCTATTTAATTAAGGCCCAAGATTTCTAATTGAGTATGGATTAAATTGGGTATAAAATTATTCTTAGATTGATTAGGATTTAATGAGATCCTAATTGAATTAGTATATAAAGAGACTTAGGGTCATGGTCGTCAATAAACCAAAACAATAAACACTCTTAAGGAGAAATATCTCATTAAAGGCATTTAGGGTTTTGGTTGAGGAAGAGAATAGTCATTTTATAGCTATTAGACAAGAGCCATTTTACAACCATCATCAATGGAATTTGGTGTATAACTTATTCTTGACAATTTGGCATGAATGATCTTGGATTAATTTATTATATAGATTTAAAATATTTATGCCAACAAGTGGTATCAGAGCATGAATTTCACGTTAAATTGTTGGAATATATATATATATATATATATATGTTTGTTTTGTATTGATTTCTTGATTCAAGATTTGATTAATCATATTGGGGTTTCAAAATTTAATGTTTGTTTAGTTCAAGATTTGGTCAATTATATTATGGTTTTAAGTTTAATTGTTCTTGATTGAATATTTGGTTAATCATATTATGATTTTAAGTCTAATTGTTTTAGATTCAAGATTTGATTAATCATATTGTGGTTTTAAAGTTTAATGTTTCTTGATTCATTCAAGATTTGATTAATCTTGTTGTGAATTCATGTTTAATTTGATCGTGTTGATCATCTTGTGAATTAGGTTCGAATGATATAATTTTGAGATATTCACATGTTTATGTTAAAATAATTGTATTTTAATGTAATCAGTTATCAGATGAATTTTGGTAAAGATTATTTGGTGTTCTTCCTCCATTATTTTTTTACATAATAAAATTATTATTGTTGTGTCTTATATTTTAGATTGAATTGGTCAAAATAACACGTTGTCAAAGTAGATTCTATTATCAAGATTAGTTTAATTCTAAAATATAGGATGTGCTTATTCATTAATTTATACGAATAATTATCGGTCCAAAGTAAGAAAACTATTTAGCCAAATTAAGAGTACGTGTGTGGTCATGAGTAGGTGACAGTTACAAGGATTGCTCATGCGAAAAATAGTCGGTCCAAAGAAAGGCTAATTTTTTTTACAGAGTTAACTGTCAGTACTTTGATTACTACATTGAGAGTACCGTTTACGGTTGATGTCTCTACCCAATGGTTGGACATCAATGTTATGTTAGGTATCTTGTAAAAGGACTGATCCATCATATGTGTGAAACTATTTTGTCATATTTTATTTTATGACACACATTAATTGTGAGTATATCATTTATTTGCTTGTTTTTTATTTAGTTGGTCTTGCTCAAATATCTGAAAATCTAAATTCAATCCCTAAGTTGAACAGATTGAATTTCAAGATTTGGAATGAAAGCCTAGAGATACTTCTCAAGTGTATGGATCTAAACCTTGCATTAAGAACCAATAAATCTGCTTCTAATAAGGAACAATCGAATATGGCTAATATTGAGAAGTGGGAACGGTCACATCGCATGAGTTTGATGATTATTAGGCACTCCATTCGAGAGCCATTTCGGTGTTCTATCACTAAAAGTGAAAATGCCAAAAAGTTTCTTGCCAAAATTGAAAAATATTTTGCTAAAAAAGAAAAAGGGGAAGCAAGTAGTTTTTTTACTACTTTTAACTTCCATGAGGTATAAGAACAATGAAAACATAAGGGAGTACATTATGAAAATGTTTAATCTCGTTGGTAAATTAAAGCATTTGATATTGAGATAAATAAAAATTTACTCGTACATCTAGTACCTTATCTCTCTTCCTGCTTATTTGTCATATATTTCAAAGAACCCTATTTTTTGCCATTCTTTAAAAAAACATTATTTTTAAAATTTGTTTTAGTTTTTTCTATATCTAAATTTTTTAATTTATGACGGTTTTACCATCTGACATAAGCTAAGTTGAACTATAAATCTATGGGATCTGATTTCATATTAGATGAATGTTAATTTTCATTTCAAATCAATTGATACACTAAGAAAAGTAGTTCAATGTACATTGGAAAGATGGTATAGGACTTGCACGACATCTCACTGTGAGGTTAGCACGCGACGCACGGTGTCATGGGCATACTTGTCAAGAGCATTGTTGTCTATGGTCGTATGTCTAAATATCTCAAACCATCTTGTCTTTATGTCTTGTACTTAGTTTAGTCTATTGTTTTCATTTGTATGTCGTCGAGTTAGGGTGTGACGTTTCGACATTTTCATATGCAAGTCTGTTAAAGCTAAAACTGTTAAAAATGTACTATAGGAGAGGCACAGTAGTTGAATTCCTGACCAAGCCTTGTCGAACTCTTTGCAATTGACGGTCTTCAATGTTTTCTATTATGATGTTTTCAATGAATTTCTCTGTCACGTTTTATAAAACAATTTTCTCAATAATGTGAAGGGAGACTTCATCATATCGGAAGTTTGTTTGCAACTTTCGGATTTTGATCGATTGCCTTGTTGACTGAGTAGAACAAGTGCCGCATAGTCACTCGTTTCGTGTTTGAAAGGTTATGATTGTGATAATTGGTATCAGAGTCAGGTTCGACTTATTAACGGTTAAGACATAAGCATGTCAATAGCAAAACAATCTGGCAACGTCCATGTTGACCGACTGGTAAAGCTTGAAAAACATATGCTCTCTACTTAGTGAAAGTTCCTGACTCCATTCGTTTCTTGGAATCTCAACTTAAAGAAATTTCTGAGACAGTCGATGCCATCAATGCAGTGATCGGTCGTCTCAACAGATTACTCCCATACAAGTGTTGTTGACAAGTATGAACACTCTAAAGACAAAAGTTATAAGAACGGGTTGCCATGAGCATGGAGACAGTTCGATAAACTCTATTGTCCATATAGAAGAATATGTTATTAAGCTAGATGAAACTAACTCCCCAAATATTGTAAACCCAATGTTTAATATGTTGAAGAGAGATTGGTGGAAGAAGAAAAATACAAAAAACCAAACATACCTTGTGAACAACTCTTTTCATTATATATATGAAAATTAACGATAAATTTATGTAAATATCATTTTTTTTTTTTTTTTTTTTGCAAATTTTCATAATATCTATGATTTTTTTTTAAATATCTGTCGTATAACTGTAAATTTGAGTTGTCAATATATACATCGATAATGATCATCCTTATGTATATTGAAAACTTTCAACTAATTGTACAATTGCATTTGACACAATTATCATAGCCCTCGGTTATCGGAACACACATCATTGACATAGTAAACCTGCTTTATTCGTGCAATAGTTATCTCAAATTCACATCATAGCTAGCCTAGCCTAATATAACCAAAATGCACACATATAACACAAGTAGTTTCTTAAAAACACATCACAGCACATATATAATCACTTCAAAATAGTCATTCAATTTAAAGGTTATTTATAAAACATATAAAAAGAGAGAGAGAGAACATCCAAATGCATGTATACAACAGAACTAGTAAATTATGTGAAGTGGGATTTTAAGGACCATTATTATGATGATCATTTAAAGGACGAAGCGAGGAGGATCAATACGGTCGCATTTGAGTGAGTTGGTTTGGCCACCTCCTCCATTACTTCTGCATGGTTTTATGTGCGAATCCCTTTTCCTTCTATCCTTCCTCTGCAAAACAGCACACATATTCGATCAGTGAGATGAATACACGTTTTTCTATATATATTATATAAAAAACATAAGATTGTGGGGGACTTGAACGCTCCAATCAATTCATTTGAATTCCCTACAAAGTTAGAAGAAAAAAACACAAACAGAAAACATATATGATAAAATTAAAAAAAATTGATCGGTAGAAGAGAAAGTACTATTGACGATGTATAGATGTGAGAAGATCTAGCTACTAGTGTTGCTTCTTTAACGTTCCATTGGACGATGTGAGAGAACCACCTCTACCATTTTATTTCATATATCCAATTATATGACCTTAACTTTCAAATTTAGCTTAATTAATTAATTTAATACACGGTAAAACCAAAATAAAACCAATTCAAATTTTTGTGTTGAAAAAGAAATACATCGATGTCATGTGTACAAATTTTATTGGGCAGCTATCTAAGTGTACACAAGCTGCAAATAACTTTTTGTTTTCTTTCATTTTAAAATAACTTAGACTTATGTTTAAATTATGATACTTTGCACATAATATCCAAATTAAGTCAATGATATAATTAACGTACTACAAAGTATAAGAGTTCATCGATTGATTAATATATATATATATATCAAATATAGAGTATATCAGTTGGTTAACCAATACACCAAACATAAAAGTATATGGGATATATAATTAATATAAAGCTAATACACTAAGTAGAGTGAATTTAGCGTAATAAAAACAAAAATCAAACTTTAAATTGCTATATTTGAAATTTTCAAAAAATATTGCTAAATTAGAAAGTCTTATAATATTTCTTGTCATTCCTATGATTACCTTTAAAATTTAAACAAAAGAGAGTGTTTTGTTAACTTTTGAATTGTGGATTGAATATATATGCGTTGGAATTTGAGAGTTTATATTAGAAGTTTAGCAGTGTAAGATGAAGTATCTTGAAAATTAAAAAAGAAAAAGGAAGTTAGAATTTGAAAATGAGTAATTTCAATATTTACATATGAATTGGTGGAGAAAACATTGAAATGTTTTCTTTAGGTCCAAATTGTAAGAGTGTGATTATTGTACTTAAGATAAATAAAAATCAGAAGAGATGATCAGTGGAAGAGATACTTACTAAAGTGATACCCCTTGAAGTTTGAGGAGTAGCTTGGATATTGGCCGCCATGAGAATTTTGGGGTCCGGTGCGACGGTGGAAGCGGAGGAAGAATCATGTGGTTGCTGTCTAAAAAGTTGAAACCTCAAAAATCTTGAGATGCTCATCGGAATTTGAAGGAGAGACTTGAAGATGATAGGCAAATAGGAAGCAACCCTCTTGGGAATCATCTCTGGTTTCCTGTTCTTTTCAGTTGAATCCTCCATGTAATATTTAACTTTTTATTTTCCTTTTTCGGGTTCAGGATCTTGGATCTATTATTCTTGGCTCTACCAATAAAGGAATCTTCTTGGCTGTTAATATGTTTTAATTCATACAAAACTTCTTATAAATTACTACAAAAGTATTATAAGAAGATGAGTCGCAGTCAAGTATTAGAATGATTATAATTTGAATTGAAGTTTTGTGGCCATATTCATCAAGTCTTCCCAAAGTTGGCTGCTTTTCTAGTGTTCTGTCTCCACTCGATGTACAGTCAAGTTCCACTATGGCATTGGCCTCATCTCTCCCTTGTCTTTTCAATTACTTTTTGTTTATTTATTTTGGCAAATATAACAAATATGCAAAATATTTACGGTCGGTGTAAAGAAATGAAAAAATCCATCAAATTGACCAATTTTTAAAAACGTTTTTGGGTTTGCCTTTCATTTTTATCGTTTTTCTTCTCTTTATCTTTGCGATTCTTTTCTCTTTTCATCATATTCTTCTCTTCTTTTTCTACCGTTTTTAAAAATATTCTTGTTTTCACTTCCTCCCCATTTTCTTTCTGATGCAATTTTTCTTTTCCTTTCCGTCGTTTCTTCTCTTCTTCTACAATTTTTTTAAAAATTTTTTTAAACTATTATTTGGTTCAAGATCGTATATAAAATATCTATAATTTTTTTAAAAAAATCAAACTGTTATTTGATTGTTTAAGATCTTGGGTCAAATATAAAAGATAAAAAACATATAGTTGGATATAAAAGATAAAAAAACATATAGTTGAATATTCCGTAGCCAAATCTAAACAATATGTGTACAAAATAGCCAAATCTAAACGGCTCTACCAAAAATAGTCAAATCTTAATCTTTTAAAAAATCGTTTAGATTTGGAAAGCTAAATGTAAATGATAAAATCTAAACGATCGAGTAACTCATATAAACAATCTATACTAAATCTAAACGTGTACTAAAAAAATCTTGAAAATAATCGTTGAGATTTGGCTACCTAAATTTAAATGATCGTGTACCAAAAAATCTTTAAAAAATAATTGAAATTTGGCTACCCAAATTTAAACAATTAAGTATAAATGATCGTATACCAAAGAATAGTTAAATCTAAAAGATCATTTACCAAATACATTATGTGTGTTAGGTGTCAATTAATCATGAAACATTTTTTGTATTTCTCATTGTGGGCGTGTCGGCTTTTTTCATTTTTTAAATTGTTCTATACAGTGTAAATATTTAGCCGCTTTGTTATATTTTTTAAAATACCACTACATATAATCTATTGTCATAAGTATCTTATTCCACATTTATTATTTATATTAACACTCACGTACTTAGTCTATTAACTATTTAATATATGTGTTTTTATTTAATCTTAAAGATGGTCATTTATGAGATATCTTACATAAATATGATATATAATTAATTCAATTATATTAAAATTTTAATAAAAAGAATTCTCGAATTATTTTTGTTTCGATGTTTTAGTCAAATTTTCTTTCAATATACTCTCTCTCTCATGAAATATTATGATTATAAATAAGAAATGAGTAACTTATGTGGTATATATGAAAAACAATGCAAAATGGAAAAAAAGTACTCGATATATATACTTCATTCACTATAAATTTTCTTAATAGAAAATCTTCACCCAAAAAATTTATTGACACGTTATAATTCACAATTTCATCAACAAAATAAATAATATGAAACAAATATGAACTCTTTCAAAAACTTGAAAAAAATGAACATAATAAAAAATAATGGGCGTGGAGAGAGAAATTAGAAATGTGAGGAAGAAATCAGAAAACATGAGAGAGACGAATGAAGAGATAGTATATTAGAAGAAATTTTGACTAAAATTATGGAAAGAAAAATAATTTGAAGAAATTTTTATTAAAATCTTACTATAACTGAATTAATTATATATCATATTCACGTACATATTTAATAAATGGCCATCTTAAAATTAAATATAAATAAATTAAATAAATAATTAATAGACTAAATATATAAGTTTTAATATAAATAATAAATACGATTCTTGTCTCGTCTTAGTGATGTAGGAAATACGAGTTGGAATATTGCTCCATGGTGGAGCAATTAGCTATGGATGAGTAGGAATTTATGCATTTTTCCATGGCGGGTGGTGGTTGGAGGAACCTTAACTCTTAACAGGGTCATTTAATCTGATACCATATTAGGGCTTTCAAGAGTAATTTTCTACTCAAGTATTATTTATGAATAACTTGAATAAAGTTACATGGATTCGTACGCATTTCATGCGGTTATAACGACTATTCTACATAAAGCTAACTAACTAGCAAATGATTAACTAACGCACAACTAAATCTTGATAAGATATGTGAATGTTCAACCTGTTAATCGGTCAACATATTTCTTAACAAATTCAGTGCACAAGTTTAATAATTTATAGAAGATTAGCAAAAACAAAAAAGAAAAAAGGACAAAAATATATTTTGTTAGGGAAAGATATGAAAGTAGAAGAAGGTATAAGAATGTATAAATTAAAATAGAATAAACATGAAATTTTAAACAACTACATATCAGATCTCTCTATTTTTTTAGTGCTTAGCTCTAAGAAAAATAACTTCATTAAGTTAATACATTTATTCATATGATAAAAATATTTGTACATTAATTCATGATCATTGTAAGTGGCTGTCGACCGGACGTCCATATTAGACCACAAAACACCGCCACCTGGTGATCAGTTCGTTCGACCGCCACCGCCATTGCTAGGCGGCGGTGGCGGCGGCGGATTCCGTCTAGCAAACTCACGTTCTTCCTCCCCCTGTAAAGCCAACAAATCCAAGAAACATCCCCCACGTAGTAACTTAGTGTCTCATTTTTATTATGCAATATTTGTTCATTTCTTTCGTAAGTTATAACAGGTCGAGAAATTTTTAACAAAGGATTATTTGTAGATTTTTTTTATTGATACTTATTAGAGTTTATATAGTTTAAAAATGCAGTTATGTACCTAAAGACACTACTGAACATAAAACCCAAACTTTATGTACCAAAAATATAATTTACCCTTTCAAGTAAAAGAGAGAAAGCATACCGAATTTTCAATCGGTGGGTCATCCGTTTTCGGAGGCGGATGTGGGTCAACGGGGTAAGAATCTTCCGATGATGGCAGAGTCGAACTGGGAACACAGAAACCTAGAAACCTATAAAATGCCATGGTAATTTGGAAGACCAATTTGAAGATGGACAAAAAGAAAGGACAGTGATCATGAACATCATCATCATCATTCATCTTCTTGGTGTTTTCATTTGAATTCTCTATTTTTTCTATATTTTTCGAAAGCATTGAACCTCTCTTCATCTCTAATAAGAAGAAGTTTTGAAATAATATGTGTGTCGATATAGCTGTAGCATTTCTTTGATGGTCCTCTTTATATAAGTTTAGAAATTAATTAATTAATGAAACTCTGAGGTTTTGAATGAAACAATTACAAGTCTTACCCAATACATCATTTTCATATATACAAAAAACCAACTTGTTTATTACAAAGGGGAAAAATATCTGTTTGACTTAGACTTACACATGCTTTTGAATCATTCTCTTCAACCCTACCACAGTCAATATACGTCGCTCACTATTTATAATGAATTTTTAAGAGTTCATTTTTATTTTTTGTCCTCTTTCTCTTTGTTTTTTTTTTCATTCTTACACGCTCTAGAAAAAAAAAAAAAAAAAGAGTTTGGGTAATTACATAGTTGTATTAAAAGTTTATTATAATATTTTATGCTATATAGTTTTTTTTAACATGGGGCGGGAGATTTCACCTAACCACGAACCTCTCCGTCTTTAGTTGAGTTAAAAGTTACTTTTTTCTTTTGAAAATTTTTGTTATAGTTTCAATATGGTCAAATTTATTCTCTAAAAACTTATAAAAAGTTGAAGTAATTATGTTTTGAATTTACTTTTTATGATTAAGACCAGCAATGTAGTTAATCATCTAAGATATAATTGATGAAAGAAATATAGGTTTGTTCAATTAAGAGTACTATCTAAAGGTGCTTTCAAAGTTGAGGCTAGATAGGGAGTAGAATTTGGTTCACAATTTAGTCTGTGTTTGAAAAGTAACCATATGTAAGCACAAATAGGTAGCGCATTTATATCTAAAGGTAGATATGTACTCAAATCTTCACATTACTTTGTCTTTTTATCCTCATAACAAGTAACATCTGAAAGTATTCCAATATGTCAGTTCAATACATAGACTAATGTGACAAAAAAACAGTTTTAAAATTTTTTTGAGAAATGTAACAAGTTGTAACCCTTATGTTGAGGAGTTTCTTGTTGAAATAAATAAAAATGCAAGCATATAAGAATGCTAAGATGTGCATGGTATGTGGAGATTCAAAATTCTACTTCCTATTTAGTGATTACTATTTAAACCATTTATAGGTTTAAGATGTTTGTGGCACACTAGCTAGCTTTATATATTTCTATGGCATATTATTGTTGATATGGAGTTTCGGCCCTGAAATGCATGTCTCATTGGCTTTAGTTGAAGTGTGAAATTGTTGAGATTATATTTATGCTATAAAGTCGTGTAAGACATTATCTAACACTACAAGAATTTTCGTTTCTGTCGACGCAGAAAAATGGACAGATCTTAGAAAAAACGTGGACAGAGCTTTTGTCGACATTTTTTTTATGTGAGCACACTGTGTGGTCAAACCACTGTCGTCTTTACCTTTAGTTTACCCACGTTTTTTACGTTGCATCGGCAGAAATGCTCACGCAAATTAAAATTGTTGGTAGAAAAGATATTTTTAACCACGAACAAAACATTGACGAAAAGGTATTTTTACCCATGTTCACATCACGTAGGCAAAAATAAACTTTCTAGCCACATTTGTTTTGTGATCAGAAACTGTTTTTGTCGACGAAAATATTTTTTATCGGCAAAAACAAAATTTCTCCCCACGTTGAATTTGTCGGTAAATAATATTTGTTTCTTTTTTGTCCACACACCAAATGTGACAAAGACGATTCTAATTTTTTTCATATTTATTAATAATATCGTATACTTCGAAATTAAATTTCAAATATAAATTTCATGCCTAAAACAAAATATATTGAACACTGCAACCAAAAATTAAAAAATGAAAATATTTCCAACCAATAATATTTTGTCAAAAAATGACTATCCATAAATCCATACACTCCTAAACATGCCTGAGATGCGTTGGTACACCCTTAATCGTGCGAGCAATCTCAAGGAACACTCGTAGTCATGTGAGTGACCTTGCATACACAGTAAAACTATCCCCTGATCGTGCATGTGATTTGTAGGTACACTCGTAAATCATACGAGCGATCCTGAAGCTAAGGAACACCCCTAGTCGTTTCGAGTGATCGATCCCATAAATAAGATCACAATATATATGGGGTAGAATCTCAACAACACACCATAGTCCAAAGCATGTTGTAACATCATAAATATCATAACATGACATGAATATCAATCATAACGTCTTTATCATGTGATTAATATATCATGCATCATAACATATCTGTAATCAACATCAGTCATCTACATTAGTCATCAACATCATCACGTTATACATCTTAGCTACATCAATGCATAATGAAAAATACATACAAGCTTTTAATTTTATGTTTAAAGGTCGAATAGTAGAATCTTTTATTTAAAAGATTAGGTAATAAAATATTTCTTTGCTGACAGGAAAATTTCTCCAATTAATTTAATCCTAATCATAAAAGGAAATTTAAGTAGCTTAATCAATAAAATTAGCAATTAGCTTTCATCCTAGAGTTCTTCCAAATTAACTTACCCAAAGTTGAGGTTGAAACCAATTTAAACTTGATGGAAAAAATTCGTTATTTAAATCTTTAAAATTTGTCAAAGGAACTTTGCAAGTGCATGCACGGTTATCTTAGCGAGAAGATGAATGACCTTTTCTTTTTTCCTCTCTGTTCAATTTAAGCTTTCTAATGCTATTTATAGACCCAAATAATAATATTTAACATCATTTTTTTTCTTTTTAGGATATATACATACAATATCAATATGTATACATATGTTTTTATTCTCATTTTTATACATCTAATTTTATTCTCATTTTCATTTTCAGTAAATTCATTTAATGAACAAACTCTTACACATTTATAGCCATCAATAATAATAATAATATTCATTTATTATTATTATTCTCTCATCAAAATATATAATAAACATATATATTTATTAAAATCATTACTCTCTTAATTAAATATATAATCTTTCCTTGTCCAATCAAATCAATCATCTCACTTCACAATTATCTTTTTTAAAAAAAACAATTATAATTATATTTCATCATATAATTAAGTTCACTTTTTCAACTAAATAAAATTTACATTCTCTTTCCTAAATTAAATCTTCCCTTAAATCAACTTTATTATTTTACCAAAATAATTATACTTTTTTTTCTTCTAAACAAATATTCTCTCTCCAAATAATTATGCTCCAATAAATAATTTATTTTTGTCTTCTCTACCAAATACAATATCTTTCTTTTTAAATAATTATATTTTAACAAATATAATAATCTTTCATTTTTCATAATAATTATATATATATATATAATTATAATTACGAAAGCTTCAATAAAATTTTCACTCTTCAACTTAATTAAATAACATTCAAATTATTTAATAAATTTCAATTTTCATGGAACCAAATAATTTCCATAGCTTTACTTAAACCTCATCACACACAATTAAATCGAATTCTCAACAAACACTACAAATTCAAATCCTCTAAATAATTAAATATTCATCCAACAAATATCTAATTAATTCTAATATCCACGAAATGAAATTATCTTTAAAAAAAATCCAATAAATTTAAACATAATTAAACAAAATTAAGACAATTAACTTAGAAAATTATCTTAATTTTTGGAGTGTTCACATACAATTTGTACAAGTGTCAACCATTACTTTTTCTTTATAAATCTATTAATAGAGAAGATTAATACTGTTTCATATAGAATGATGGTCATATGCTTTCGCTTGTGTTAAGCCAGCTTATCCTTTGTTAATTTGCAATGGTCATAGTAATTTCGTTAATCACTGAAAAACTCAAGAGATTGACCACATAATCATGGAGTTGAGAACACAATCTGATAAGATAATATTTTCTTCTTATCATAGAGAGTAAGTAGATGTCAATCTCCCAATTCAGCTTTTTAGGTAGGTTTCATGAAATTCTTATTCCTTGACCTCTTCCCTTATTTTTGGCTAATTAGAGTGCTCTTTTTTACCGTTGAAGATCATTCCAACTTGATCTTTATAACTAAAACTCTTCACTTTTATTTTGTCATAAATCTCCCTCATTTATTTCTCTTTCTTTACTTTTATGCTTCCCTCTGCTGTGTGTATATGAATCCCTTGGTTCTCAGCTTGTAAAAAATCGACCAAAAATTGTGATTATATCTTTCTTTTTAAAGTGGAAAACCATTTAGCCTTATTAGAGATTTAGTGTTGGTGGTATTATTTGTTGAAGAGTATTATGCGTTTTCCATGTTTTAGATTGTTGGTCAAGATGTCTTTGAATATATTGTGGCATTGTTTAATGTTCCTCGACTTAAGGAATGATTTTAAGATTAAGAAGATCATTCATCAAGTGAAGCAATCTTCGTTTGTACATTAGTAGGAAAGATAAAAATCAAGATGAGACGGAGTTTAGACTTAAAAGGAGCGGAAGTCCATTGATTATTCACTAATGCCTAAGTGTTTTTGCAAGATCTATTTGTGTGTCATTGTACTATTTGTTTTGTGTTTACAAATAAGTATAACATGGTAGTTTCTTAACATTCTATTAGTAAAATCATCTTTTCTCTACCCATAGTGTCCATCAGCCGTAGATGGTATTCTATATATGTTTATTTCTAATGTTATTGGAGAATGTTGTAACACCGTACTGAACAAAGTACGTTGTGTGTTAGATAAACCTTCAAATTTTAGGTTTAAGAATTACTTTATTTGGGGTTTGAGATCAATTCAAATCTTCCATATTAACTAATCTTGATTTGACGATTATGATTTGATTATAAACAAATTAGTCACAAGCACGATTAGGTGGTGGTTAAGCTACAACATCTAACTAAAGAAGTAAAATATTTAGGATAGTGAGTATCTGGGGATGGATGGACTTATATGCAGTGGTTATATTAATAAATTCAACCTTTGAATCAACCTATGTATAGTGGTTATATTAATAAATGCAACTTTTCAATAAGAGCATATAAACAATGAGAGATAATAATAATTTGTGATTGGTCAAAATGAGGTTGACCATCACATTGGGTTGGTCTGAAAACTGTTTCATTTAGGGGCTGTGACCAAACATTTGAAAATGATCAAATTTGATTATTCTCTTAAACTATTCAAAGAAAAAAATCAAACCTCTTAAACCCTTTTAATCTTTTTTATTGTTTGGGTTAAAATACATATTATATATGGTTATGTAGATATAGTCCTTGCTTCATGCAACTTGTGGATCAATTGTTAAAACAAATAGATACAAATTTATTGTCAAAACATTAACCAATATTCTTAAATAAAATTAAAATATAGTCGTTATGTAACATTATGTTAAGGTATATGTGTTTTCAATCAAAATTTTCAATTCTTCCATACAAAAGCTAAATTATATTATATAATAATTTTTTAGAAGATTGCATAAACGGGCAAATTTATTAAGAGGTCAGAGACACGTGCTTCTCTCACATTCTTAATTTTTATATTTTAATATTAGTTTTGAAGTGTCAGATTACACTGTATATTAAATAATGCTCTATTATTTCTAAATTTTGCTTCTGATATAGTAGTTGTGTCCCCTTCAGTACTCCAAGGTCTTGGATACAAATCTCGTCTACTATGTATATTTTCTTTTGTTATATAGTGTTCCTACGTATGGTTTTTGGATCCACCTGATTGCATGCTTCCTCGACGTTGTTGCAAATATATCTTTGTTTTTAGAATATTTAAAAAATCTAATCCTAATAAAAAGAAATAAACTTTTACTTGCATATCACGAATTTTATGGGTCCCATTTAATATTTTTTTTTTTATTCTTATCCTTGTGTTTATGTTTTCTCATTGTCTTTGAAACAAGTTGGTTAACTAAATATATTAATCAGTTCGATTTGTTGTCTCCAAAGTTTGAAAAACATTATTAAAATTGTAAGTTTGAGAAACTACTCAACTATTAAAAGTAGGTATTATAGAATATTGAGTAGTTAAGAGGTTGCAAGTTTGAGAAACTACTCAACTATTAAAAGTAGGTATTGTTGAATATTGAGTATTTAAGACGATATGAACGTTTTCACCTAATTTATATGTTGATGATGTTAGCAATAACATTATTATAAATTTGGCCTTTTTTGATATGCAAAACACTTTAAAAAAATGTCTACCTTGATGGTATTTGTCCATCTTATATATATATTTTATAAAAATCTACAAATTTTTAATGGTCTAAAGATATATACAGATGTCAGTTGAGCTAAGCTCATATTATACAACTTCTACAAATTTTAAAAACTCTAAATTTTCAATTTTCAATTCAACTTATTAAAGTTGAATACAATAACTAATTTAATTTTGATAGAGTTTTTATTTCAATCTAATTATAATTATAACCGTTAACTTTTTAAAAGTAATATTGTATTATTGATGTATAGACAATAATAATTGAAAAAAAATAGTAAAACTTTAGGAATATTATTGATGAATATCGTGTTTTCTAAGTCCGTTAACGAAGATTTGAATTTCGTGCTTCATAGAAAATAGCTTTTTCTTGATGGACAATGTCTATTAAGATATCATTTTTTAAATGGGTCTTGTCCACGATCTTATCCGAAACCCGTAATTATAATTTTTTTTTCTTGATGGACCTTGTCCATTATCTTTTTTTTTTTTTTTTTTTTTTTTTTTTTTTTTTTTTTTTTGTCTTTGTCCAGGAAGAAACCCTAGATCCATAAAAAAATTTAAACCCATCAAAAAATTCAAAACAAATATATTATTTTTTTCAATGATGGTCATTGCAAATCAAGAAAATTCATTTTTTGACAGGCCTCGTCCATCAAGAAAACCTATTTAACTTGATGGGTGTTGCCCGTCAACTAATATATTATTTTTTGTATGTTTATTGCTCATTGGAAAATAGTTTCCTTGACGTTAGTAGACCATCAACAAAACTAAAGAGACTTTGCCCATCAATGAAATAAAAAATTCACAATTTTTTTAACGTTTTTTCGTATTTCTTCAACAAAATAAGGAGAGTTTTGTTGACGTACATGATCGTCAAGATAAACATTAATTGTATCAAGAAAAATGGCCATTTGCCATGAACCATCAAGAAATCAAAATTTGTGTGCGTTAGGAAAGACCAAATTTGTAGTAGTAAAAGTACCTATCCAGTTTTTTCAAGTAAATTTTGTCGTACTACCCTGTTGAACTTTGACATTCATTGGTCTACAGTGGTTTGAATGTACAAGCTTTGAAGGTATTTTGGCTCTGAAATCTTTTCCGGTAAAATTTTTTTTGGTCATTATTTCTTTTGAGATATGACTCACATGAAGGTAAGAAGTTGTCTTCTAATGAATTTAGAAGTCTACTCTTAACCAATCTCTTAATCGTATTGAGATTTATGTGATCAAATCTTAAGTACCTATATAGGTATTAGAAGAAATATTTTCGTCTTTGATGCTAAGCATTTCAATATTAAAGAAAAAATATGCACCAATTAATTTTAACTTATATAAGTTGTTAATAAGTATAGTACTAACCAATCTGAATACATTTTCTAGAAAAAAGGAAGTGAGCGCCTGATTGACTTCAAAATATTATGTACATTTTTTTCTTCTGAAATACAATAAGTAAATATTAAATTCCTCAACTTTCAAGAACCATACAAAACATTTTTAAGTATGACGTATCTATTTAAACAACTTCAGATCTCCCACTCAACGTTGTCGACACGGATTGAAGACGCATTCGACGTAGACAACGACAACAAGGCAATGATGTCGCAGAGAAAGATTAAAATAATGCTTAGTTTATAAATCAAAATTTTAGTTCATATAAATTTTAATTTTAAATGTAGAATCATACGAAAATGCATTTTTATTTGCATGAAAACTATGGTCATTTTACAAACTTAAGATAAAAAATCCTTGAAAGCTTAAATAAAAGTTACCTAAAATTATACAACTTTTTCTTAACTTAAAAAGTTTATACCAAATTTCATAGCACCCTTCTAATTCATTGCTTCCAAGTTCCAAGATACATTGTTTAATTATGCATTAAGTTGTCATTATAATTCCAAATTTTAGACTAGAAATCCTTCTAATTAATTACTTTAAAGTGTCATTGCTTCCTAGTTCTACGAAACATCCTTTAGTTATGCATTAAGTTGTCATTATGGTTTCAAATTTTAGACTAAAATTTCTTCTAATTAATTATTTTAAAGTCTCATTATAGTTTCAAAAGTAAGTAGTGCAAGTGAATTAGGGGGAGAAAGAATTATAAATGTTTGTGTTAAAAAGAAAAACGTGTGAAGGAATTTTTAATGCAAGTGAACATATATAGCGATATTGAAGTTCGCTGTAAATGAACATAATAATCCTAATAATTTTGACTGAATTAGGACCAAAACAAGGACATGATTAATTAAGTTTTTCAAAAATTAAATCACCTTTTGCCCGTCGTTTAAAGAAGTTGTATATCATCTGGCCACGTGCCATGTGGTCAAACGGGTCAAACGGTCAAAATGGACTTTTACCCCAATTATGAAATTTCTTTACATACTACCTTACTTTTCTTATTATTTTTGAGAAAAAAACCTTATTTATGAAAGTACTTCCTATTTTAATTAAAAACTAATTGTAATGATACTCTTAAAACTCGAAAAGTTTAAAGATGTGTGTTCCTATAATCTAACCTCGTTATATTAAACACACGTTTGAAGTAAAATAGTTATCATAGTCCTATGTTAATATAATTGGACTCTTTTGATTATTAAACTAGAGATGAGGTAGTTAATGTGTAGAAAATAAGGTAGGAAATGGAAAGGTAGGAGGGGGTTGGATTGTATTTTCACAGAGACCTCGAAAAACATGAATTATTTAATGACGTTAAGGCAGTATACCTCTTTGTAATTTGCACTCTGAATTCCTATATTGTCTGTCAGTGTTTTGTGTATTCATATTTAAAGCCTATTTAAGAGACGATGCACAGAGATAGAGACGTACTCTTGTCGGCAAAAAGAAAAAGAAACGAAAATTCAAGGCAAGATTTCAAAACTTACCCAAGAAAAATGAAAGGTTCAACTGAAAAGAGCAAGAAGCAGGATGATAATGAATCTGATCTTCACCCTATTCCTCACTGTTCTATCATTTTAACAATCTTTGATTCAATCCTTCAACCTTTCATCTCCATTTTGAGGTTCTTTGGTTTTAAACGCGATGCCCCACCTTACCGTCCAGCGTCCTCCTCACTGGAAGATTGCTACACCGCCGGCTCAAATCCGCCTTCCACGGCGGTCGACCCACCTCATGACGATTCTGTAAGCCTATCTCTCTCGACTCTCTCCCTCTTTTTATGTTATTTTATTTTAATTTAACTCTTCCAAATACTGAACATTAAGTTTTAAGTGTATAACTTATAGAACCCTGCGGATGAAATTGAAATGATATACAAATTAAATTTTCAAGAGCAACGTGCTGACAATATAAAACAGAAACAGGGTTTACATTAATTGGACCATTTTTGACGAACTTTTCTGTACAATAACTTCAATTTTAAAGATTGTGTTGCGTTTTTCTGTAGGAGGAAGAAAGTGAGTACTATAGGCCACATGTTCCTCCGCGGCCGCCGTGGAGCACTGGCGGCGGTGGTCAGATAGACTAATATGTATATTGTAATAATCAGGTGTGGCTGGTTTGTATGATCTAAAGTAATCTAAAGCTTGAGATCTTTGTAGCTATGGTTACATGAATTAGAGTGTATGAAGTAGCAGAAAGAAAAGAAATTCCAAGCTTCCTAGTTATTTAATTTAGTGATTGTATTATAAATTTATTCTTTGATTTTTTTATTATTTTTCTTAGCATTATTTGAATTAATTATAGGTCAGAGTAAATATCACAGTTTTTAAATAAATTGTTTTAAAAAAAATATTTCCAAATATTACAAAAAAAAATAGATTATCATTTGTGGTCTATCCCAACCTAAATAAATAGTGACATTTTGGGTTGTAAATATTTTAATTCATTTTTTAATATTTGGAAAATAGTTAAATATTTCGAAATTGACTGTGTATTATAAAAAATATTTTGAAATTGACTGTGTATTATAAAAAATAGTAAATTTGACAAAATATTTATAACATATAATAAAATTTTTAATTTTTATCAATAATAGACTTGCTTATCAGTGATATTGATAGCTACTGATAAAAGCTTATTAGTTTGTATTTTTGATAGAATATAAAATTTTAGTTTGTATCTTTGATAGAATATAAAATTTTGCGTTTGTAAATATTTTAATTTATTTTGTTATTTTAAGAAATGTTCCTTTTGTATATAAGCAAATTGATATTCTAACTAGTATATCAATACTCACTAATTTTCAAATTGATCGTCTAACGTCATACCTTTGCTGATAATTTTATGTGCTATCGTTTGAATTTCATGTGATTGAGCCTCCACAGATCCAATCATCAGTTATTTGATATAGCATGTATCGGGTTACCATGTACTTCTTGGATCCTGCTTCCTCAGCATCTTACTTCTTTTGTAACGCGTCTCATATTTTTTTTTTTGTTTTTTTTGTAGATATGGTATTGTAATAATCATATAACATCAGTGAAACCATTAAGAATTAAAATTCTTACAGATGGAATTAGTCTTGTCCATGCGTTAAGATCCTTAATTTGCTCCTCTGTTAGATTGGTTTCTAGATTTTTTGGGTTTTTAGTGGAACATGCAGACAATCTTCGTCAACAAGAGGAAAAACATCTTTTGCTTCCATCTTTTGAAATGTGCTCATTCAAAGCGAAAAGGGCGCTCGAGGTCAGAGGACATCAAATCGCCTTGGAATGGTCCAGTCATCACAGTAGAACTAGACGTCTTAAAATTGTTGTTGCAAATCTTCTAAGAGTGATGCATTATGTAGTTTTAACGTCTAGACAAAATGTGTGTTTCCTTGCCTTGTATCTCGCGTAAAGTGTAAGTATCTCGTCTGGTCAAAACGCCTTCTATGGTCAACTCGTGTAATGTTTATATCACCAATTGATCAAATTGCCTACTAAACAATTCGCCTATTGGTCAGAACGCCAATTTGTCAATTTGTTTGGTCAATTCGCCTAGTCAAAACGAGTATTGGAAAACAGAAATTGGTTAAGAAGTGGCTCACTGCAAATCTCGCTCTCTTTAAGCCGTTTCACGGCTCAACTCCTTTGTGCAAAGCAATTTCAATAAACTCATCATCCTCAGGATAAACAGCGTTGTTCTTCGATTAGTTTTGCACTAAAAATAATCGAAATTCACAACACTTAGATAAACACTCAAATGGTTGAAATACTAAGAACGAAATATTTGGGAGAGAAATCGTTTTTATATTCTATCTTGTGAGAAACATACAAGACTGATATATATGGTGAGCGTGGAGACTCCAACGGTCACATTATTAAAGAGAAAAGAAAGAACCGATTAAAATAAATACTATTTATTTTGAAACAGTTTCGGGTTTTGAAAGTATTTAGCAAAAATATATATTATTATTCTTCCCCTCCCCTTTGTGTCACGTCCAACCGACGAACAAACAGCGACACGTGTGGAGATACGGACATATCTACATTTGCCTATCTCCTCACCCTTTCCAAAACTTAGGCGTGGAGAATAAACACTCAAATGCTCGGAATACTATAAAGAAAATATTTGGGAGAGAAATCGTTTCTATATTCTATCTCGTGAAAAGCATATGAGATTGATACATTTAGCGAGCGTGAAGACTCCAACGGTTACATTAGTAAAGCGAAAAGAAAAAACTAATTAAAATAAATACTATTTATTTTGAAACTGTTTCAATTTTGGAAAGTGTTTAGCAAAACTATATATTATTATTCCTCCACTTCCCTCAGTGCAAAGTTCAACCGACGGACAAACAACTACGCATGTGGAGGCATAGACATACTTACATTTGTCTATCTCCTCACCCTTTCCAAAACTTGGGTACCCATAGAGCCAAAACCCACGTGTGAATGTATGGATTTACGAAGAAGATTAGTAATGTGAAAATATAAATTTGAATAAAATAATAATAAATATTTTCTTTCTCAAAATTTTCATTTAACACACCGTCCAACTCTAGTCAAATTACTCATCTTGATATTATCTCTAGATCTAGGATGTGGTCGTTGCCGAGGTTGGCCATGTTGAAGCTGGATATTGATATATGGCGTGTCATTATGATATTCGGTATTAATTTTTAGAATTGAAAAGAAAAGGCGAGATTTTGTCAATGCAGAATGAATACAAGGCTAGTTTGTTAGAGGCTGAAGGAGGTGAAGCAACGACCCTTCTTGCTGGTTTAAGATTTGTGATCGACTTGGGGTTCTCTAGTTTTTAGGTGGAGGTTGATGTTGAATCTTTGGTGAAGAAATTCACTCTTTAAGTTTTATTCCTTCTCCTTTTGAAATTTATAATTCAATGATTTATCCTGGTCCGATGGAATTCTCTTTTCCTCCTCGATCTTGTAACAAAGATTGTTTGTAATTTACTGTCCATGCTCTCTTTCTTCTCTTCAGAATTTTGGACTGATTGTTTCACCCCTTCATTGTCCATGATAGTCAGAATGTTTGATTTTAATTATCGAAATTGTTTCTTCTTTAAAAAAAAACTTGTGTTTCTTTAAATCCATTATTTATAAAATTTATGGACGTTTGCAAAAAAGAGTAAAAAAAAAAATGATAATCAGACCCATGTCACTATATTTTCTAAATTGCAACAGTAGCAAATTTAAAAACGGATAGTCCTTTGATAGTTCTATGATAGTCGTTTTATTATCTAATTATTTATCATATTTGTCATATTTGCAATATAAAGAAAAGAGATGCTATGAATAACTTTTTTTCTATTTTCTTATAACTTGATGTAATTTTTCTAAAAATTATGTACATGCATGAATCTTGCAATCAAGAAGTTTGATAAGCGATTTGCTTCTTGATTAGCAATTTGGAAAGATATATATAGAAATTAATGGTATGTTTAGTTTCTAATTTTTAATTTTGAAGTCATGTTCTTTTTCTTTAAATGATTTTAAAACCTTAAAATGTCGAGTTAGATTTAAAAGTTTCAATTATACATGCCTTAAATGTTTTATATTTAATATAGTTTACCACGAGGGGTCCTTGCAGTTAAGTCCTCAGGTTTTATAAACAATTGATACGTTTTTCTTTAAAAAAAACGAATAATTCATTTAACTTGTTAGACTTAAATTTAAAATGGTAAGAGATTTGTTAGGAGGAAAATCTAAGATCAAATATATTTTAGGGCATGTATAAGCTTATCAATAGGAGTTAAAAGGACTACAATTGTTGATTCTACAATTTGCTTGAACTCAAGAACTTGGAGGGCTGCATATTAAATCTATGGAGTGAATATATGTTTCTTTGTTTGAAGTTTGAACCCAATAAGTAGATGGACAAATGGAAAATGACAAAGGAATAAGTTCTGACATCCACTAAAGAGGAGTTGTTAGCATAGCTTTCTTATGTTAGGACTCACTTATGATAGACATGCAATTTTTTCTTTTCCATATTTGCCCTTTCAAAACCTTCTTCCTTTTTTCTCACATAATTTGACACGACTACCCCTCAAAGGAAAAATAATAATAAAAAAAAAAAATCCAAAGGATATTCATGTAAGTAATCTGTCTTCTACATTGGATTTGAAAGAAAAGGATATGTTTGCTAGCAATGAACTACTATCAAAGTTAATTTAATTTCTACATTGCTATAAAGAACGGTTTTGAGTTTAAGACTGTGAGATCTAATTTTCTAAATAATTTGAGTTTAAGTGCTCCCAGGATAATTATCCACGGTAAGTTTGTGAATCTCATTAGAAGGATGAGGAATTATGGTGACTAAGGAAGTATATTTCTAATCAAGATTGCTCCATAAATGCCATTCAAACTACTAATAGAGAAGCATGTTTAGTTTTTATTAGTAATTGTATGATAAAAAAATTTAGTTCTTTGAAATGATATTAAAATTCACATGCATACTAAGCTTGGGGTAAACGTTAGCTACTATAAAGCGTGGAGGAAAAAGGAACTTGTTATAAATTCTTTGAATGGTGAAGTAAAAAAATTTATGCCTTGAACCCAAATGTTTTTACGAAGATGAAAGAAATGAATCCTGGCGTGTTTTTATTTTTATAATTTAATTAGAGAAATTGCAATCGATAACCATTTCAATCATAATAATTAAGGATATAACAAAATTTTAACAAAAAATTGCAAATATAGCAAAACTATCACTGATAGGCTTGTATCGCTTATAGACTTCGTATGGTCTGTCAGTAATAAATCAATATTTGCAACATGGTCTATCGGTGATAAACTTATATCATTGATAATATTTGATAAATTTTGCTATATTTGTAATTTTTTAAAATATTTTTATATACTTAATTATTTTGAATCTAATTGCTAAATCTGCAACTATCTCATTTAATTATATATCATCATTCAAGATTTTAATAATATGGTCTATCACTAATATGATCTATCAGTGATATACCCTATAGTAAATGAGAATATAATTACGCTGATGATATGTGGTTTACTATAGGGTCTATCACTGATAGAACGTGTCAGTGATAAACCAAATCAGTTACACAATTCTAGTGATGTGCTAATTACCATAAGGTATATCACTAATAGACCATATTAGCGATAAACTTATAGGAAAAGAAAATATTATTTGTCTTTGATATATATATATTTTTATTGCAGGTTCATATGAGAGGAACATTTATGTACTGTTTTATGGCTATTGGAGCATGCATTGAAGAATGAAAATATTGTAGGCCTAACATATCAAATGACGATACATTTTTCTAAATCTAAATATGGTGGAAGTGTTTTGACAACCTCAACAATTGATGGTAATAATCAAATTTTTTCTTTGGCCTTTTGCTTTGTAGATTTTTGAAAATGATGCATCATAGAGATGGTGTTTTAAGAATATAAAGAAAAGTTTAGGGGATCATAAAGAATTAGTTATAATATCTGGTCGACATTTAAGTATTCCAAAAATTATTCATAACGCTTTTCCAAATGTTGAATATTGTGCTTGTTTGCAACACCTTCTACAAACTTTAAAGCTAACGTATAAGGACCCTATAATCGATAACACTACAAGAAACCTAGGAATGGCCGACACACCAAAGAATTGGCGAAGGATGCACAATGTGTCGACAAAACGATTGCCGATGCAAGTCAAAACGTCGATAACAACGTCAAGAAAAACCGTTAGTGAAACATTGACCGATGTGGTGATGGCCCACGTCAGCGAAACCTTATCTCCGAGGCAAAAAAATTCAACACATAGAGGATGTCGGTTACTAGCTAAACTCGATGTGACTACAATACGTCCAAATACCAAAGTCAAACATTGTGTCGACACAAGGTTTCTTTGACGCATAGACAAGACGACGGGGACAGTTCCCTATCCCAACGTCGACCGTGCACTGACAATTTTTTTTTAATAGTTTCAACTATTTATTTATTTTTTTTTTTTATTGTTATTGTTCAATATTGTTCTCGATTTCCCCCAGCTAGCAAAAAACAAAAATGTGCTATAAATGCCAACATGAGCTTAGCTCAACTGGCATCTGTATGTTCCTGTGGACAAGAGGTCACAGGTTCAAATCCCCACCTCAGCATTTAATACATTTGCAAAAAAATGTGCTATAAATTATAAAAATTTCATACAAATAATATGTTCAAAATATTTAAAATTGGTATAAATAGAGCTCAAGAGGATTTAAAAGTTTGTTGTTTGTGAGAAATTCTAAGTGTTGAAATTGAAATGTATTTTTGTTAATGAGTTAACTATTATGGAGTTAACTATTATGTGCAAATAAGGGTTTGGACAGACATGTAGAAAAGGACTGCATGGTGGAGTGAAGCAAGCCAATTCATAAAAGGTGGGTAGTGCGTTAGGCGGCTTAAGCAATGAAGAGTGAGCCAAATGATTCCTAGATGTTGTTGATGAAAAGCCCATCATAGTCTAAACACAAAGTGATGAGTCTTGATGTTGAGAATGATTCATACACTCGGCGAGAAGGATGAGTGACTAATGTGTGTTATGCGATGATGTATTGTAAAACAAGGCAATGATCATGTTTTGTTATGAAAACGTGTTTCCAAAAGGTTTTGTTAAAACTTCCTCACTAAGTCTTATGACTTACATATGTTTTAAGTTTTTCCCTCTCCAGGTGGCAAAGCGTTAAGACCAGGTAAGAAGGGATTGAAGCAACTGTTAGACGAGGAAGCTTGACAGAGCGTTTAAGTTTTTAAGTCATTATACTTTATTTTGTATCAAGGAATAATGTTGTAATTCAAGTTGTATGTTGAATGGTTAAAGTGAATGAAAGAAGTTGCTTGCTATTTTCTTGTTGCGTTAAGATTCCTTATCGTCTAAATGACTAAGTTATTGTGATAAGATCTTAAGTGTGTTAGGCGGTAAGACCTAAGTTTAAGAGATTCTTACTAAACCACGTCTCCTACCACATTGCATTCCTTGTTTCGGGGGATGTATGCAGGATGGGATGTGACAACATCACTGTTCCTAGGCATACCCTAGACTTTCCCAATTGCCCGCCACACACTGTCCTCGCGCGCAGTGACCTTTCATCGTATAATTCTTATGCGAAGCTCATTCTACTATCAACAATCTCTTCGCACAGTATTCTTTTTCCAGGGCCCTTATAGTTTTGGTGGTACGCTATCAAGGCCTCATAGAGGATGCTGACTTTGGTGGAGATAAGCTCTCTAAGGTGATTTCTTTTTCCTAAATTATGCATATATTTGTATCTAAACAATTGTCATCTCGGATTTGGTATGCTATCAAACTAGCTATTTCGATCATTCAAATAACATAGGGAGCATCTAATTTGTTGAGACCTGAGTTAATTGGTCTGTTTGGATTGTGATTAATATAATTCATTTATTTTGCACATTTATTGGTATATAGATTGACACACAAAGATCATACTCAACGATCGAGTTGGACGAGGTACAAGTTGAGTTAGCTAACTTTTTAGGTTCATACACATGATTGTTGATTTTTTGTCATTTAAAAGTAGAATTTTTTTTTGTTATACTTTTGAGATTAGATTTATGATAACTAGCTAGTTTTGGGATAAGTTAGTAAGAATATTGAGTTGAATTCATAGCCAACTGATGGAATTATATATATTGTTTTTGTAAATGATCATACGGGGTTGTCCATATTAACTTACAAAAAAAATTCATAGATGTAAGGTTGTGTATATGACAATAATGTGAAATGTTTATATATGTAAAGTTTTGAAAATGATTATATATATATATATAGTGAAAGGTTCATTTATGTTCTAGTTTTGAGACTATATTTGACGAATATAGTCGTTCATATTTATGGAGCTGTTGTTGGACCACTATACAGAGACTATGAGGGCACAATATAGAAACAAAAATATAATTGAATTGCAATTTAAAATAATATTTCAAAACAAGCTTGACGTTTTTAAATGTTATAAACAAATTGATACATTTTAAAAAATTAATATGATCAAAATAACGTTTAGTTAAATCTAAAGTTATTGGCTACAAAACTAGCTAAAAGTAAACGATCACCAAATAACGCAAAAGACTTCGGTAACCTAGTATGACAAATACGACCTACATTTGGAGAGCTTATTTGCTCAGATAAGAAATATTATTGAGATTCATAAGTTTTTATAACTCAAATATCAAAAGCTACAGTTATTAAGTAATCTCCCCAACTTAAAGATATCAATTCAGGCTCCCTCTGACAGTATCGGTGAATCTCTTCAAAGACAAGTTCAAGCTCCCCCTGAATCAATGGATTGACTTCTCAATCATGTAGACAATATCATACCTTCAATAAAAATAGATGTGATGAAGCAGAAAATTCTTCTTTACACACGTAAAAATTCCGAAAAACTCATATATATAATCCTCTAGATATATATATATGTGTGAGAAAATCTTCCAAATATTTTTTGATTGAAAAGATATATCCATATTCCTTGAATATAGGTAAAATAATCCAAACCAACAAATTCTGTTTGACAAAATATTTCAACAACATTTTTTACGGTTTTTCAATGTCATTAACAAGTACATTCTTGACACTTGAAAAATGTCATAAACAAGTATATTCTTGACATTTTTTAGATTTCACAACCAAGTACATTCTGGATGGTGTTTAAATGTTATGAACACTCATGCACTTGACAAATGTTTAAATGTTATGAACACTCATACATTTGACAATTTTTAACTATTATAAACATTTGTATACTTAGCGTTTATAAAATGTCAATTTTCACTATTTTAGACGTTTTTATTAAATACCAAAAACTTTGACTTTCTTGATGTTGACTTCAATGACTGTTTTAAAATACTAATGAATAATAATTCTTAACTGTTAGAAAATGGCAAAAGAATTTATTTTTATTGTGGTGTTAAATACAACTTTTAAAATATTAATTATACAAATATATATAATATTAATTATTATTTCTTTCCAAATTTCCTTCAATTGAATATATATACTTTACATGCATATATTTAATTTCTTAATCAAATTCCACTGAAATCATTAACCCCTAAACTTCCAAATCCAAATTAATTAAATTAACACACCCATACTAATTTAATCTTAAATAATACAAGATAATTAAATAAAAAATTACCTTTAAAGTAGAGTGTTACATATTCTAACAAATGTTATCATGACATGACATTTAATATTTTATACAATATTTAGAGTTTCATTGTATAATCATAAAGAATACTTTCATGACACTCAAGTCATACCAAGTTCTAAGAATTATTGTGAAAAATAAAGTGAAATAGTTTATGGTAACTTTTAATTTTAAATTAGAAAAAAAAAATTGTTATTGTATTTGGTAATTAAGTTACATCCACAAAAGTGGTGAAGGATTATTAATTATTTCAATTATTTTAATAGTAATATATCACTTAGAAAAAGTTAAGTCTTTTGTGTTTCAATCCATTTTTTAATCTAAATTATCTAATAAAAATCAAAATTGAATCAATTACAATTTCATGGGAGAACAGATATGAAAGAGAATATTAATATGGAAGGCTAAATTTGAGATTTGAGAATTGTTAGGAAAGGTTACAAATTCTTAGGAAGGTTAAATCTCAAAGTCTGTATCTATCAAGTTTTTTTTGCATATTAGAATAAACTAATTTCAAAGTAATTCTACTTGGAGAGAATTTATTTTACCAAATAGTTCAAAAAAATGTTTTAATTTATTTTGAATGATTTTCAAATAAAAACTTATTTTGAAGTGCTTCTAAACACTCTAATTTTTTTTTGTCGTAGGTAATCCAAACAGTTCAGGAGACTATTAAAAAGGTTCGAAAATTGACGGGACGTAAATACAATTTTCACAATGAAGCATATTTATTGATCAACACATGTAAATAAATTTGACACAATAGCTAACTCAATTAAACACCACTAGAGACATGTACTCATTGGAAAGAAAAAAACAAAATTAAAATGAGAGCAAGATTGAATAAAGACTAAAAGAGAGCGAGGATTGGTTAAAGTCAGTTGGGATCACCACCTGCAAGATCAATTAGATCGTCAATGAACAACTTGATGTTATGGTGAGAAGAACCACCTTCTTCAACAGCTCTATTAGCCTTTTTACCAAGCTCTTTACATCTCTCTCTAATCTCTTCACCTTCCTTTGTTCCACTCATCACCCTTTCAATAGCTTTCATCACATCCTCTTTTTTCACAGCTACTTCAATCTCCTCTTCCTCTCCCCATTGCAAAGATGCTTCCACACCCACACTCACCCCGTTTTTCAGCATCTTCACAATCAGCACCTCGTTGTTGAATTGGTCTGAAAATAGTGGCCATGTAATCATAGGAACCCCTGCCGATATTCCTTCAAGCGTTGAGTTCCAACCGCAATGCGTCAAGAAGCTTCCGATTGCAGTGTGGGATAGTATCATAACTTGTGGCGCCCAACCACGAATCACCAGCCCTCTCCCCTTTGTTTTCTCTTTGAAATTGTACGCCTCCATCCATTTCTGCAACTCCTTTGTTTCATTCCCTTTCCGGATCACCCAAATGAATGGCCTCTTCGATGCCTCTAGACCCAGTCCAAGCTCTATCAGTTGTCTCGTCGTTAGATTACATATGCTTCCCAATGAAACGTACACCACAGAACTCGGTGGCTGCCAATCCATCCATTTCAGGCATTCGTGTTGGTCGATGGCAGATTTGTTGCCTCTTTCAGCTTTATCGAGTTTGTCGTGGTTGCACAGTGAAACAGGGCCAATGCACCACACTTTTTCAGGAAGGTCTCTCAATTTTCTATACTCAGCTAAGTTTTTAGGCTCCAACTCCTCGAAGGTGTTAATAATAATGCTGTAGGACTTGAGATCAGCCTCCTCCATCTCCCGGTTAAACGCTGCAAAGTACTGGTCTGTGTGTTTAGGTAACATAGACCTTCGAAACTGGAAATCATAACCAGGCAAATCAGGGACAGTTACGAGAGCCTGATCAGGCAATGACCGAAGAAGGGATTCCTTGTTTACTAAAGTGGGCTGACACAGGAGAGAGAAACAACAAAGGCTGTAAAAAACAATCCTAGGGATGTGAAATTTGTGAGCAAGTTTAATGGTCCAAGGGAGGCAGGGATCGGAGATAATGCATGTAGGACGGGGAGTGAGTTTTTGGAACAATTCTGCAGATGGGTCGAGAAGGAAAAAAGTGGCTCTCAAGAATTTGGAGGCAAGATCCAAGGAAGGAAGTAAGTCCAAATTCTCACAGCCTTCCGGCAGGCCGCCTTGTAAGCAGGGAAATGGAAGTTGAACGACATTGATTTGTAAACCGGAATGGATGGCACGAGAAAGAATAGAGTGGTTGCGAGCAGCGTTGTGAGGGGTGGTGACAATGGTGATTATGACTCCACGGCGAGCAAGGAGCTTGGCAAGGTCAATCATGGGTGGCATATGGCCTTGAGCCATGAAAGGGAACAAAAGAAAGTGAGGGGAAGCCATTGAAACTTGAAATTCAGGATGAGCGAAGAGGAAGAACAACTCATCAGGCTTTTATAGGAAAAACAAAGACTGTACGTATGAATCACATGCATCATACATATGAACTTTGCAACAGAAAATTACATTTTTAAAAAACTTGTGAATCATGCTCATTTATTTTTTGAAAAAAATATTAAAGGATTCCATTATTCTTGGAATTATTATTATTATTTTATATCAAATCAAAAAAAGAATAGAAAAAACTCAGTAAACCTATACAGACCCACCATTTGAACAACATAGGAGAAAAGGAAGGAGAAAGCAGAATCTTAAACAAAAAGAAAAAAAAGAGTATATTTTCGAGATACGAATCCAGCTTGGTGCAGGAGATGTATGAAATAGTACTTTTCATCTGATTTCAGTTTGCATGGCGACGTAGGATTTATTAGATCAAAGTTGTAAGAGTGATTAAAAAATTAGTTAAAACAAGAATTTTCTAATTATGTATGAAAAGCAAGTTGTATATTTTGTATTATTGGAATCCACCCTTTTGTATTGTTTATATATATATATATAAATCACGTCTTATTAGGGTTTTGTATTCTTTAATATGATTTCAATGTGCACGTTTTTTTTAATTGCTTTTATACTAATTTTTCTTTAGTAAAACAATTTTTTTAAATGCTGTCATGTTACGTTTAAAAAAATTTAAAAATACATTAATAAACTTATTGAAAATAATAAAAAAGTTAAAGAACAATAATTTTTTTTTAAAAAAACTTTAATAAATTTCATATTCTATTAGTGATATAATTTATATTAGAGTTTATAAGTAATAGATCTAACATATTACTAATATTTTTTTGTTTATTTTGTTACGTATTTAAAAATGTTTCTTTTACTTTAAGGGTTATCAAGCGTATTCTTAAAAAAATTCATCAACACTCTTTTTCATTTTAAATTTTATCTTTAAACAAACTTTATTCAGAAATTTCAAGTTAAAATGTTGTTTTCTTAACCAAAAAAACTCATTAACAATTCTTAAACATTTAAAACAAATTATTATTTTAAATGAGTTTTTAGAATACAAATAACAATTTCAAGTTTTTTCTTTTTTTGTCTTATTTACAAATATACTTGATAATATAAAATATATATTACATATCTTGTTTAGTATATAATTCTTGTTATTTATCAAATATATCCTATTTATTTTTAAAAAAATTCAAATACATATAATAGGGCATATATCAAATATACCTTCAAAATTTATGGTAAATTTATCACTTTCATTCACGAGGGCAACAATTTCCATACTTTTTAAGAAAATTTCTTCTGCAAGTTGTTGAAGAAAAAAACTACTTTTGAAAATGGATGAGACCATTAGAAAACTTACATGCTTCTTTTGGTATTATTATTATTGTTATTATTATTTCTTGTAGTTTTACTATCCCACTTTGTTATAAATATATTGTTTCGTGGTTTGATTTCTGTTAACTCCAGAAAAAAAATAAAAATCAATAGCAGGATACTTATGTTACTCAAAGTCTCAAATGTTAAAGAACAAATAGGGAAGATAAATAGAGACTTACGTTCAATCATTGGTGGAGTGTGTTGCTTTTATTAATATTAGTAGTGAATGACAATTGGCATGCATCATAGCATATGAATTTTGTAAAGAAAAATAAACAATTTTAAAAATTAAAGGATTCTATTCACTGAACTATATTGTAATAATTGTAATTATAATAGTTATATAATAATAATAATAATAATAATATTAATATTAATATAATAGTTATAATAACAATTATTATTATTATTATTATTATTATAATAGTTTTAATAATTATTATTATAATTATAGATAAAAAAAATAAAAACTCTAAGTAATGTACCTACACATCCACCACCTCTAACACGTAACAAATGAAAAACATGAAGATAGATAACAAATAACAACGTTATTCTAGATATTTTTAAAGTCAAAAGATTTTTTAAGGACTTGATGTAGATCAACTAAGTGTTTTGATGTATGACAAACACGTGACCATATCACATTTGTAGCATCTTTTTTAATCACTTTTTGAATTCTTATTTTGTGGAGCTTTCACTTTATGATCATGTGTGCTTTTAAAAAAAAAAAAATGGATTATTAGGACGACCACTACAAAAATAATTATTATTTCTTTCTCTACCTCAACCACAATCATGACCATGACCATGACCCCTTCCAAGATTAAAATTCATAACATTCGCTCCAGTGAATGGTTTTGTTCCCGTCGGTTAGGATTCTTGATTTTTCATCAACAACTTGTTACTTTTGTTCAACAATAAGAAGACACGAGATAGTTCATAATATTTTATAAAATCACTTTCAATATTGTTACTGCAGGAGCATATTCGAGATATGAAAAGTAGAAAATGTATTTTTCAACATGCTAGTATCATTAATTTTTCTCCACGTAACAACAATTTTGAACTAATTCTAAATAATTTTGAATTGTAATCACTTACTGATTTAAAATCTTGTAGCCTCAAATATATATAATCATAAAGAGCTTTGAGAAGATGAACTAATTTTAAATGATCATATTTTCCTCTCATTTTACTCCACAATATATGAGGATCTTTTATTGTTAAATATTCTGACTTCAAATTTTCATGAATGTGATGACAAAGGAAAATTCATGACGTTTGCTTTTTCTTGATTGATCATTGCATTTTCTTCTTTAGTTGTATTTTTTAGATTCATGACATCGAGATACATTTCAGTATCAAGAACTCATGACAAGTAATTGCTATTGTTAATGTGAAGAGTCGTAAATTCTACTTTTGCAAGATTTTTAATAGTAATACAATTATAAAATATTATAATTATGTTAGGAATTTAATTTATATTATATGCAAAATATTTAATATAATAATTATAGCGGGAAAGAAGATGACGTACCTTTAAAACCTACCTTTTGTGTGGAAATGATCGGAGCTCATGTTGATAGCGTGTTGTAAAATTGAGGAACAAAATAGTCACCATGGGTATATATTATGAAAATATTATAACAAATAATAATACTATGAAATTAAAAAATAAAGAAAATAAGAAAAAGATTACAGAAAAGAAAAGGGAAGAAATAAAAAGGAAGTGGAGAATTAATTGTATCCTTAAACCCACCAAAGGTCACTATTTATAGGCAATTTGACAAGTAGGATGTGAATTTACTTGGACACTAAGAGCCTAAGTGTTGCACCCCCTCCCGGATCACTTGCTCTAAATTTGAGAGATGGCATGATGTGTTAGCTATAGTTATTCACCTCTAAAACAACTTCATCTGACCCTTGCTTGAAAACGCAAAACATTTGACAACGAAAGACTTTAAACTTTGAAATAATTGAAAAGACGTAGTGTAACCCATTTGTAATGTCTTTTATAAATACCAAGTAAAATATATAAAATATGGAAATATAAACTTTTAATAAAGCACGGTAATACTTTTAACAAATATGTTCCTTTCATGATTGAAAAATATTGGCTTGTAGCAGTAAGTTCAGAATACGAAGATTAACAATCTGTACTTGAAAAGTGGAAAAACATTTTAAAAGAGTAAGTCGAAAAATTTAGTGAACAACAATTTTATAAAACAAGTTTTTGTAAATAGCTTAACATAAAACTGAAGCTTGAATATCATTTATCAAGAAACAGTCATTTCATAACATGGAACTTGAAACATTGAACTTTGCATAACTCTTGGAAGACAATGATCCATAGCCACATGCAGTATTAAACATCTTCGTACGATCATGAAACAGTCGATAGGAAACAACTTTCATTGTAATTCTCCTTCTTTAAGGCATAAATATATACCCTTCCTAATGGCCTATGAGCTATAGACTTGTCAACCCTACCATCAGTTTGGAGTTAACCACATATATACAATAGGTCTCATAGAATATTCGAGCTAGGAGAAAATGTATTGAAAACATTGAAATATTTTCTTTGCATTCATCAATAAATCATTCAAACATAGTATCGCTTGAATCATCAGTTCAATAAGCATTTATCATAAACCATATCTTTAAACAATAACTTGGAAATCATTTCACAAGTTATTGCTTGTGTAGGTTGAAACCATGTTTAATTAGTAGCTTGCAAATCAATGTGTTACTCACAGTACATGAACGAATCCTTGGTCGAAAAATTCCTTTACAACCTCCTTGATCTGAAAAATCCACATTTAATCCTTAATTAATCCTCTAGTCATGAAAATATTCAAAAGTTCCCTTAAAATTTTCAAAAATATCAAAACAGTCCAAAACATCCAAAAAAAAAAAAAAATATGGCCCTTCGGTGCTCATTGACATGGATGGATGGGGCTTGAAGTGCGCGCATGGCCTGGGGCCTTGCCGCATTCTAACCTCGCTGAGTTGGACCGCTAACCTTAATTGAGGGTGATAACATGTACAAATGCTTGTTGTTATAGCCTCTTTTATCCAAATAATGAGGCCAAAATGCAAAAGAAGTAGATCCAAACGCGTAACTTATATTGTAAATTCATGAATATTTAAAAATACATCTTATATAAACATTATGCATGTTTTACGAGATTTCCATGTATGTTTGCAAGATGATTAGAAAGGGAGAAACTAATGAATCGCAAGGGACATCTCGGGCAAAGGCTGTGTGATGGAAACTTGTTTGGCAACTAACACCTCTAGGCGAGAATCACACATTACAAGAAATCGGGGGATTTCTGACGTCGGAAACCAAACGTCAGCACAAATGACTATTGCCGATGCAGGTAATGTGCTTTGCTTTAGATGAGCAAGTCAGACGCCTTAATTCAAAATGTTAGACTTGATCCGTCATTTTTGTTTTTTTAATTTATCAACGTTTCCCCTACGCACAGGAAAGAAACGTTAGGAAACCTAAACCCTAAATTTTATTGTTAACCTTTCCCAGATGTCGAGAACAAAAATGTTAAGGAATAGTTAAATAATTATTTTACTCATTAACTTTTCCCGATGCTATTAGTAAAACATCGGCCTTGGTTTGGACAAAAGTCGATGTGTCACTTACGGTATCGAAAAAAGTTTGATTGGTCGATATTGTTGAAATGCGCTGACATTTCTCCACCCTATTTTTTATGTATTCACTTAACAGAGTCGAAGAGAAACAAAACACAGACGAAGTTAAACAAAAGAGAGAAGAGGCAAAGCTTACGGGGGAAAAGGTAATGTCTAAATCTCTTTCTTTTTTTAAATTTTCTTCATCACACTTCACATCGTAATTTTTTTTTTTTTTTTTTTTTTTTTTTTGCTTCTACATTTTTCCAATAGTGTAATTTTTTTGACGTTTTTTTGTTGTTGTGAAGTTGTTAAAGTTGGAGAATTAGATCAGAAGCTTGAATTCTTCAACATTGCTTCAACATTAGTAACTTCAACTCAAAGAAAACAGAAAGTCAAGAATCAAAATCATTTCGAAAAATCATTGCCAGAAAATTCTCAATATGACCACATCCAAACAACACGTTAAGAAAAAAACCTTATAGAAATGCCCGAAATCAACCCAATTCAAGCCCCAACTCCAAATTTCATAATAATTAAATAACTAACAAATTAATTAAAAAATATTTATCCCAATGTCGTCCATTTTGCGTCAGGGATAGGTATATGCCGACGTCATCCATTTTGCACGTTGGTCAAAGTTTTTCTAACTCCTTTTCTCCGACGTTCATGCCGACGTAGGACATGACATCAACATTATTTTGGCTGACGCACTTTGGAGTTTTGTCAACGTTTTGATGCGTGGGGAATACCTTGGTTTCTTATAGTGACATCATCACATGAGAATGATTCACTAGATGACAAGAATGGTAGTTAAAGATGGATGTGACGTGACAAGATTGCTATTAGGGCTGGCAAGATTAGAATAATATAAATTTTCTGCAAAAAAGATGCCTATAAAAGGACTTCATCTCTACCAAAAGAAAGGAGGCATGGGCCAAAAGAGAGGTCTGAACGGACCAGAAAGCCTACAAGGGCCCAAAACCTTGCTCATGTACTAAATGTATGTTGTTGAATAAAAGTTTAAGTTGACTTTTGTTGCGTTATGTTTATCTTTATCGTTTGGTAGTTTAAAGAAGTTAAGTTTGTGTTAGGCCATAAGACCAGTTTCAAGGTTTTAAGCTAAATTGCGTTTTATTTGCACTACTTTCTGCGTTCTGGTTGTTTTGTGGATCGGGGTGTGACAATTAGTTGTCATGCGATATGGAGAGACATAGCGAGCAACCCGCATGCAGTGAACATGATTAGTGATATGTCGCCTAGACTGAATATAATTTTCATACACCATTTACTAACACTAAGTCTCGGTTGTTCAAGAAAAATAACACCTCAACAACTAGAGCGACCAGAGGGTTGTCGCGCGCGTTCTAGCTTCCTACCCAATGCGCCCATCGTGTGCCTTGTGCGCGTTTTGTTGTGCGCACAGCCTGCACGCTAACCACTTCTAGGAAAGTCACGCGTGTAGCCTGAGGGCATGCCACCCTACTTGGTTGTGCTATGGCCTTGTCGTAAACCTCAAAATAAGCCCAAAACAACCTCTATGAAATAAAACTATGCCCATCTTGTCTAAACATGCATGAAACTAACTCACTATTCAGAATTCCTTTTTTGTCTAGAAAACATAACCCAATTTTGAAAAATCATAACTTTAAATACATAACTATTTTGATAAAACTTCCTTCTACAAAGTTTCTCTAAAATGTCTTAACCTTCTTACCACAAAATCTCGAAATCAAATTTCAAAAGAAGTGCTCTGAAGTGTTCTGGAAATGAACCTTGCTCAATTTCTCTTTCAGAATAACCTCCTCGCCTACTCTTGATCAAAATGTCAACTTTCTTTCCTTTCCATTTTCAGTAGCCCTCCCCAATAAACTAGACACAATTTTGAAACTTTTGGAAGTAATTTGAGAAAAGTGGCACGAGTGAATTGTGAAAATTCATTAAATGAAGTTGCCTATTTATAGTGAAACCTCGCATAAAAATGAATTGACACACTCACTTTGCTTAATCCACCTAATGAATTGACACACATTGTCAAACCTCTTATCCTTCATGTTTTGGTCACCTAGCATCTACACTAAAACGCTTACTTTTGGAGGCTCCCGATCTTCCTTTGTTGCTCAATGGGTGTCATTTAAAGGTTATAAATTGTCCCTTGGCTTCTTACCCTAACCTCTAAACACCTAATGTTTCTTTCTATGACACCTAGCCAAAATTTTCAAATTTTTTCTATCTTGACTTAAACATAGAACATTAATATCATTCCAAGAATTTTACCTTCTTTTCCTATAAATCTCATTTACTCTTGTCCTTGCTAAATCTTAGCAAGTTCCAATGATCTTAGAAGTTTTCGGGTTTCACACTAAGGGTATATAATTATTTGACACATGGATGTAAGAGGTGACCTTAACTATTTTGACAATAAGTGTCGGTAAGAATAAGATACATGACATATATATGTGTGTGTGGGCATCTACATTATTATTACTTATCTATAATAAAATGAAGTTATTAAGAGATACACTAAAAAATATAGTTAATAATATTAAAGTTTGGGCTCAACATCGCCACAACAAATATTGACTCAAATCGATATATATGATGAGCTTGTGTCATGAGAGTTTTATATATATATATATATATATTTTGTTAAAATTAATGGATAAGTTTTAAAACAGTGACAACAATTACCTGGCCTAATAAGACTTAAATTTAAGGAAAATTGTTGTAAATGAAAATGGAAAATATTTATAAATATGACATATCACATCTACTTGTATGTAACAACATCTTGATATTTTGTTATATTTTAAAATAATTTAGTTTATTTTACTAGAAAAAAAAACTCTAAATTTAAAATAACAGTTTTAATTTGAAAATTAATTAGGTTTGCAAAATTTAGTTGAAAATGTAAATAATTTTTCTCCTTTAGAAGTTTAATTTTCCCAATCATATCCATCCACTGAATTTGTTTGAATGTTGAATGGAGTGTAATATGTGATTTGGTCAACATTAGTGCATTTTGGACTCATACTCAACTACTGAAAAGGTAGACCAGAATTATTCAAAAACTTATATTCAAACGATAAGCTAAGTCAATCACACAGACTTCTTTACTCAACAAATTAGTTGAAAAAATCAAAGGGCATACCAGTAGTTTCACACAAACCTCATTTAATATAAAAGTAGAAGCTATTGAAAGAAAGTGATTCATCAGCCATACACTCATTTTAGAGGATCAAGAGAGATAAATCACAGAAAGGAAAAAAAATGGAGTCTTCAAGTTCAAGTCTTCGAAAGAACAACAATGATAACGCCAAAGCTCCTCGTCTACGGCTCAGTATGAATGCTGGTGATGGCACTCAGATTAACCGTCGTCATTCTCGACCACTTCAAAGAAACCGCAACAGTAAAACCAACCGTGCTCCTCCGCCAAAGAAGAGCACCGGCGGCGGTGGTCAGACAAACTAAGATCAAAGTTGGGATTTTTCCCTTTTTGGTTTTTTGTTCCATTGTCTTTAACTTTTATGTAAATGGCGACACCATCACTCATCTGCAAACAGATAACACTTACTGGTAGTGGGAACAAGATTAAATTTGTTGGTTGCATTATTTAATTGTGTGTTTCGTTCACTATTATAATTTATACTGTAAGAAAATTTTGGCTCAAAGAAAAGATTAAATTGGAATGAACTCTGCACTGGAACAACTTTTAATTATTTATTCTGATATAGTTTATAATTTTACGTAAAGTTTTCAATCGTGTGGTGCAGCCTGCAGGCTTGATCATTTGTTGAATTTGATGATCCTAACGTTGTGTTCAGACGGCTAGAAAGAAAGACAAATTAGACATTTTCTTATTCTCTCATTTACTTTGTATTTATAGACATGAGAATTTTTTAATTAGTCCAAAATTGAATGAAAATGATTTTTGTTATGGTTACATGACAAAAATTTTCTTGGTGTCATAGTTTCTCTCCTTCAACAAATATTTTTGTGACAGTAACTTTAACTTAAAAACAATTGGGTGTCATAGTTTCTCTCTTTTCCTCGTTTTGAGTTTTCATACATTTTGTGAAAATAATCACAGTAACGTTATTAACTAACTTGTTTTTCAATTATTAAAAAATAAAAGATACTAACTTAATAAAAAATAATTAAAATGAGTAAACGCTCTAACAAATATAATATAATTTTACTATTTATTAGTGATAGATAGTATAACAATATATACTTCATTCAAAAATGAAACAAATTGGAGTTTATAGTCTAGGGTTTCGAGTAAAAAGTTAGTTACGGTGTTTGGTATATAAACCCTACTAAAAGAATGAATTTTTGTTCATTAATTTATGAGAATTTGTAGCCAGCAACTTTTCGAGAATAATATATATCAAATCATATGACATATGGTTTTAAAATTTTGTAAATATGACAACATTATTTTTATTTATTAAAATATTTTTCAACTTATATTTGTTATTATTGTCAAACAATCAATAATGTATTTCCTCCCTCTCCCTCTCCCACTTTTTAAAGAAAAATTGTATAGGTTAGTTTTTTTAGAGTAGTATATAGTAAATACAAAGCAGTTTTACAAATTTGCAAATATGACAATTCTCATTTTCGAAAATATTTTCTATTTTATATCTATTATTGTTCTCAAACTATCCAAGGTATTTTTTTCTCCCACTTTTTTTAAACTTTAGTCATCATTTCTTTTACTTTCTTCCTCGTCGAAAGATTTCAATTGGTTTTCGAAATCGGTAAGGGTGTCTTTATTTGTTAATTGTTTGTCAAGTCGTTCGAAACTCATATGAAGATGAATTTATGATTTTGATTTCGTTCTTCATTTTTATTGATTTCAATTTCGTCCTTGTGGTTTAAGGAGTTCGATTTTTTTTGTATTTTTCAACGATTTAAACTATTATTTAAGTTTTATTTTTGGTTTTGCTTCTTTTTTTTTTTTTTTTTGTCTGGTTTTGAAATGGATGTACTGCTATTAGGCATATCAACAAATTTTTCTCTTTTCTATTGTATTAATCTTGATTTTACGATATCAATGGTACATTAGTTGTAATCTTATATACAATGGTTGTTGATTTGAGAATTTAACTTCTATCTTTGATTGTTTTATGCTTTATCTTTGATGTGAATTTGGAGTTGAATCTAGTTCTAAATTTTTATTTTTTATTTTTTACATTGGTTTTGTTTTGGTTTTACTTTGTATATCAATTTTATAAATATCACTAATAAATGTTTTCAAAACTATCCCTCACTAAGTCTTTGATTATGTTTATAGTTTTTCCTACCTAGGTGATCAGACGTTTAAGCCAAATAAGGAAGGATAAGATGAGTTGCTACACGTGGAAGTTAAGCAAACTATCTAAGTTATTTTACTTTGTATTTCTTGTGAATAGAAAATTTATTTTGTTAAATAGAAGCCTCGTACAAAAAGAGTTCTATCTCAATTTGTGAGAGTTAGGCAAGACATTCAATTTTAAGATCTATTCTTGTACTTAGGAAGTAAGAAAAATGTAATTGTATAACGCTTAGCTTGGTTCAAGAAATAAGAAATGTTTTGTTTAACAGTTAAATTTGAAGTTTATTAATTTTTTTCGTTGCATGTTAAAAAGTTCAAGTATAAGTGTAGGACATATAAGTGAGCATTCTGGCAATTCACTTGAGGTTAAAAAGATCTAATCTTGTACTTAGGGGACATGAGGGCTTTCAGGCAATTAAGCAACGATGGAGTTGAAAAATGGGAGACAAACATTTTCATGAAGAACAATCGTCGAAGCTTGAGGTGGTGGATATGGGTCGTCAGAGATTGGGCATGGTGGATGGGTCATCGGATGTTGGGTGTGGTGGACGATCGTGGTTTTCGTGGATGGAAATTTTGGGGGAGAAAGTTTGAAGTTAGGGGAAGAATTCATGGATGGAGAAAGGATGAGTAAAAATTTGGGGAAAAAATAATTAAGGTTTTTTAGAAATTGGGGAAAAAATGAAATTTTGGGGAAAAATCGAGGGAAACGTTTTTTTTTTTTTTACAAAATTTGAGAAAATTAGAAATTTTATAAAACGTCTTTTTTTTACGTGACAAGTTTTATTAAAACTGTCAAAGTAACAAGTATTGTTAGTTTTATAGTAGTGATTTTTGGTGCTACCATAGTACACCACTAAGAGCACCAGTAACGATCCTTAGGCCATTTTTCTATGTCATAGAGTACACAAAAGATAGGATGTCACGCTTATCATCCAACAATCATTGAGCTAAAGTTGTGCAAGATGAAAAGAAAAAAAAGAACTAAACCCTTCGAAGACAAGTTTTGGGACAAAAATAAAAAATGAGCCTATGACATCACTATTCAGTTTTTGTGGGAAAAAAACTTTAATATTACTCAAAATGAGTTCACCTAATAGTTAGATGTGAATTTTCGAAACTTTTTAACATTGTTCTAAATTGGGTCATTTCTTTGAAGTCTATAGCATTGGCCATTTTTCGAACATTTTGAGTGTTACCATAGTACACCACTAAGGAACGCCAATTCGAACCCTTGGGCTATTTTTTGTGTCAGAGAGTATGCAAAAGATAGGATGCCACACTTACCTGCCTATGATCACAGAGCTAAAGAGGTGCAAGATGAAAACAAAAAAAATTAAACATTTCGACGACAAGTTTTAGGACAAAAATAACAAATAAGTCTGAGCATCACTAATAAGTTTTTATAATATCACTCAAAATGAGACCATCTAGAAGTTAGATGTGAATTTTTTAAACTTTTTAAAATTGTTTAAATTGGGTCGTTTCTTTGTAGGCTACATTGACAATTTTTCGAATGTTTTTGGTGCTACCATATTACACCACTAACGAGCACCAATCTTGACCCTTAGGCTATTTTTGTCTACATATATATTGTACATGAAATATAATAAACATTTTTCCTCAATTGGTTTTGTTAAATTATATTTTACGAATCATGTGTACATGTACTTAGGAACTTGATACATTTTTTTGTAATGACTTTGGACGGGGGAGGGGAGGGGATAAAGGTAATTTTATGCTTAATTTTCAACTCGGTGCAAACTAGAATATTGTTGACTCTGTAAAGATTGAATAGAAACTTACATTTATAATACTTATAATTATGCTTATGATTATGCTTGTGTAGTCCGTGTTTTTATTTATATTTTGTGTCCCTTATGGATCTTTTATTAAAAACTTTGGTTGTATGAACCTTAGCTTATTTTGAAAAGTTCATTTGTCGGCGTTATTAAAAAGGTGAAATCTCTTTGGCATGTACTTGATGTTTATGCTTAATTAAGCTTATGCATTTTCAGTAATGAATGTTGGCTAAGGTTCATTTTTTTCAAATTTACCGGTAGTTGAAGAATTTGTGAATCATGATATTGATCGTGTCCATTTATGTATCAGTTCGATAGATTAAGTCACATATACATATAATTTTACAGTTAGTTTATTTTTTTAGATTAATGTAAAACCTTTACTGACAATGTAATTTATAGTTTTTATTATCAATATAAAAATCTTTCTAATTATATGTGGGTAATGTTGAATCATGTATTCAATTTTTTTTTTTTACAGGATAAATATATGATAGAAAAATATATGTTACAAATTGAAAAATAACGATGCCAAACAAATGTCGACATGCTTATTTAAATAGAAACAGTGTCGTCAAATTACAATTTTTTGACAAGAATTATGTGTAACGAAACATTGAAACATGACAATATATTGGTGTCGAGTACTTATAGATAAAAGTGACACATTTAAAGCATCAATACAAGGAAATTAATGATACTATATTCGTGTCGAGTGATAGATAATGGTGACATGTTTAAAGCGTCAATGTAAGAGTATTAATGACAATATATTGGTGTTGAGGTGTATATAACAGTGATAAATTTAAAGCGTCAATATAAGGGTACTAATGACAATATATTCGTGTCAAATGATAGATAAATAGTGACACATTATTTAAAGTGTCAATGTAATGGAATTAATGACAATATACTGGTGTCAAGGTATAAATAATGGTGACACATATAAAGCGTTAATGTAAGGGTATTGATGACAATATACTGGTGTCAAGTTATAGAAAACAGTGACATATTAATTGCATCAAGGTAAATATATTAATGACACAATTTTGATGTCATCTAAGCATATTTAACGACATGTTTCTCGAAGTGTCATTGAATAACCTTTCTTGATAGGGGTTTCAATAACGTAAAAATTATGTCATTAAAACTCTTTATGACGCAAATATTATGTCATTAAAACCCAAATTTCTACTAGTGTTTGGTTCAACGTTTGACTCAGAATTTTCTTCAAGTCATAAACAATTACCTATCACTTTATCTTCCACCATCTCCAAAGCTCCATTCTCTTGTTTTCAATCCATATCCACGGCAAAACAATCAGCAGAGATATTATCACTAACACGCTCGTCCCTGCTCGCTTCCATCCGTTACAGGTAAAAAATCAAGTTGGTCTCTACACTATCACCTTCAGCTGGAGGAGAAGTTAATTTTAATGTAATTTGTTATTATATTTTGTTAGGTTGTTAATTTTTTATAATTTGTCATTGTGTTAGGTTGCTAAGTTCTGTTAGGATGTCTAGTCATTGTTGTGTATAAATACCTCCTTTACTTTACTCAACTAATAAACAAATAAACAACAAATTAATTCGTCAAGTGGTGTAAGGCTAAAAGAAATTAAAAAGTTTTAAAAATAGAGTTAATTTGACTAGAACTTGATTTGAAAAATTATCTTGAACAATTTTACAAATTCAAAGTCTCAAACCCAATTGGTTAAAGGAGTTTAGGTAGCTATATGAAATAGTTGAATGCAAGACTAAAACTTCAAACGGTGACAAGCTAATATAAAAACAGCAAATCCACGTCTAACGTGGAGCTAATTGGATGGAGTTTATGTGTGAAACAGAGTAGCCGATATGGGTGAGAAGTTCGTTGAACCAAATCAAATAAAACATTAACTAATTGAATCACTTTCAAATTAAATAACCATTACTTTGAACGAATCAAATTCCAAACCCAATCAATACCATTGTTTTGGACACATCCAATGGTCAAATGGTTCATAAACCAAACCACAACATCCTTTCACCTTAATTAAATACTCATAATTGTTCATAGGCAGCTACGTGTAGGCAAAACAAAAGAACAGATGCCAAAACCACGTGCTTTTTCTAACGTCCAAGTCAAAAGATAAGACTTTGTTTCAGTCTTCAAAGAGTTTTCTTTTCTTTTCTAACCATATTACCAGTGAGTTGATACACGAAAATTTTCCTAGAACTATTTCCTTTGATTTTTGCCACAATACAAATAATATAAAAATAAAAATATGTTTTATTTTTGAAGTTAGGCTTCCTCTAAACCTGTTGAAACTTGGTTCACCGTCATATCTCTGTATTTAGGCTCTCCTCAAATGAGAATCCTCAAAATATATTTGAAGTTAGGCTCGATATATGTTCACCTCAGTAACAATGTGTTCCACACACGTTACAGAGAATTGTTTTTGCTGTATATATAACCAAGCACAAACAGTTTTCTCTTCTTGAACAATAGCTTAGGTTTGCAACCAAAAGACAAATGTTATATTTCCATATCAATATCTAAGGAGGAGCCAAAAGACAGCCATAACTATTTTAGCTCTACAAGTAAAGCTTCCAAATAGGCAGAAGACTAAAAAACGAAGGTTCCTCGATTGCCAAAAAAAAAAAAAAACTACGTAAGTGTTAATAAAAAGACAAGAACAAAAGAAATTTTCTAGCCAAAATAACAGTTACCACAAATATATTTTTTGATACTAACAAATCGTGGACTGTTTTTTAAAAGTATATTCAGCAGACAGACAACAAATAGAGTTTGCATGGAACTATAAATTTTCTTCTCTCTTCAACAGCCAATTAGTCGGAAATGGTAAGAAATGAAAAGGGTAGGACCGTAATTTCAATACAAACCTTAACTCATATTCATTATTATTACCTCATGCTACTCATTTATTATTATTATTATTATTAGTATTACTTTCTTTTAGTTATGAGGATTCATAGTCAACTTTTCTTCCCCTATATATATACAACTTCTGTTGATTCAATCAAGTCCCACACAGAAACCCTTGAAACACAAAGGGGATCAAGAGAGAGATTCTAAGTTGTTGCTGAAAAGGGTTAAAAATGGAGGATTCGACTCAGCAGCTGATAACAAAGTTGGATGGCCAAAGTGATGGTTTAGGTGAGGATTCTTTCAATATACCCATCTCTCAATCAGTAAGGGACTACTGGATATCTACCAAGCTTAAGTTACTCCAAATACAATTTCCATATTCATTTGTCACTGCGTTAGCTAGACGTGTTCCTGGACCGCCTAAGAGCAACGGCGGTGGCGGTCAAACTAACTAAGATATGTACCTGTTGAATATAATTTAGTTGATGTGTTGGAATGATTTTCTATTTGTTAAAGCCATGTCCATGCCTCTTTTTCTTTTTACTTTTAAATGTAAATTTTAATATATATGTACTTTGGAAGGATTGAACTTAATATATTTTTGTGTAATTTTAAGTAATTCCAACCTTACAATTTAGAATAATCACTGTCCCAAACATATATTTTTTTGACATGGAATTTATACTATGAAGTGCTGGCAGAGATACCTAAACAACAAAGATTCAGAATTGCTTAGAACATTAATTTTTTTAGTTTTTAAATCCATGAAAATTATTAAATTATTGTAATAATATAAACATTGCAAATTTCACAAGAAATTAACTTAATATAAACCATATGAATTACAATCGTAAATTTTCATTTGATATTAGTATAAACCGAATCAACTACAAAATTAAATTTTCACCTAAATGAATAATAAACATTTCACAAATTAAAAAACGGATTACAAAGAAGAAATAAATTGAAAATATGTATATAAACGACTCACCAATTAATTTAATTTGGAAATTAAAAAAAAAAGAATTCAGAAAGACAACACTCATCGTTAATTAAAAAAGAAAATAGTGTGTTTTTATATTTTTTTTAAATAATTTTCAAACAACAATATATGGTTAAGGGGCTCTTGCAAATATGTCAATTTTATTATAAAAAATTAGACCCATATATAACTCGAAATCATCTATTGACGAAAAAGCTTTTCAATTAAAGAATCTTTAAATGACAATTTGACTCTATTCAAAAGATGTTCTACACGAACACAATATTGTATCGATGGAAACACATCTAAAACACCTTTCAGAATATTTATACGTCTATCGTAATTAATAACCAATCCCCTCTCGATCTTCAAAAGAAAGTTTAATTGTTCAAAAAAATATTTCCAATAAGCATCATTCTCTAAATCTACCATACTAAATGCAAGAGGGATAATCCCCACCCCAACATTTATTACAATACATTTGCAAAAAAAAAAAAAAAAAAGATTGCAAGAGGAAAAATTTTACTATTGTCATCCATAGTTGCCGCCGTTAACAATGTTCCACCATACTTACATTTTAAAAATGTCTCATCAACTGCTATATTTGGTCTACAATATCTCCAACCTTCAATTGATGATGCAATAGTCATGAAACAATATTTGAAATGGTCATTTGCATCTATTTCATATGCGGTAAATGAACCTAAAGGAACAAAATAGAACAATCAATTTAATATATGCACTAAATAGTAAATGCTTACACCATACAGTAAGTATACTTCATAATAGGTATATCAATAAATTGTATACAACAACTAACTAGTATACCAATTATACAAGAGTAAAATAGTGAATGAAAATATATAATCAGTATTACGTACATCATACAATAAGTATTTATTACAATACCTTTGCAAAAAAAACAAAATGGTGATGTACATTAGATAAAATGAGAAATGTAAAAAAGTGATACAAAGTGTTTTAAGGGTGAGTAAAAGAGTAAAAGAGATGATTAGTTAGTTTTAAAGGCGATTTTTAATGTAGGGGGGTGGTAGGTTGGAATCTTCATATTTTTGGATTTAAAAAATAGGGTTTTGGAAAAAGGAAAGTAAAAAAAAAGTAATAATAATGAGGAGGAAATGTCTTGGTTGGAGCTTGTCACGTCACTTTCCACGATGTAGCGCGAAGGCGTTTTTGACTGCGTTTGGTCAGCTCGGTCAGCATCATCGGGCAGCTCCCTACCCTCACAAAAATTAAAATACGTCTGGACTTTGGCCTACTAATCTCTCCTTCTCTCTCCATTTTCAAGTTTCAATCTCTTTTTCTTTCTGCATCCACTCCTCAAAAGGAGAGAGAGAGAGAGAGAGAACCAAAAAAATAACACTAATCCCACTCCAAAACACTTTCATACACACGCAGGAGAGAAGAGAGAGACAGCGGAAAAGGGAAAGTAAGTTTGGAAGAAGAAAGCTATGCCCGTGAAACAGCAAAAGAATTACTGAAATATTCTGATTTTTCTCTTCTCGGGGGTTCGCCTTTTTGAGCTCGCCAGATCGCCTTTGCGTGCTCTTCATTTTTCACGATTCTCTCTTTCACCTCAAATGTTGGAGTTTTTCTTGCATTTTTGAACTGGGGTTTTCAGTTTCCAGTGTTCCGACCCTTTTCTTTTGGCTAAAGCTTTTGTTCCTAACTGGGGCTTTGGAGCTTGGTTCTGTGATGATTGTGTTTGTTGCTCAGTTTTACCATTTGGATCTGATGTTGATGATCACTTAATGGAGATGGAGCAGTACAAGGTTTTGGCTCTGGGTTTCGTCTCTTTGATCTTGTTGGTTCGTCCACTATGGCTCGTTTCTGCCAACATGGAAGGTGTGTTACGTGTGTGTTTTTCCACCAATTGCTCTACTTCTTCACTTCCTCCTTCATCAGGCGCCTGTGAATTTTATCTTTTCCTTCAAAATTACTTTATTCTTCTGAATGTGGAAATGCCTTCATTCTTCTCTACCCCTTATTGTTTCTTGTGTATTTGGATACTCGGAATTTGCTTAAATTTGTTCTTTTGCCTTTCTTTCTTCCTTGGGTTGTTTTTGTAAGATTGGGATCATATTGGAGTTACCAGTAACTGATTGTAAATAGGAAAAGGAAAAAGGGTTCGTGGTTGCTTTGTCTTGATTCTTACACATGAGTTTAGGGGAAACCATGTACGAGAAGATTTTGTTGGATTTTGGTGTGCATCAAACTGAACTACGTTATCTGATCAAACCCTTTATTTTCTGCATGATAATATGTGTTTTGGAAAAAAGAGCAGGGGTCACTTCAGTTGTATCCTGATATCAGTTGTGAAGTGGAAAGGCATTTTAATGGGTTCTCCAATGAGCAGAGAGTTTTCTTTCCTTAACCCAGTGTAGGGAATTCAAAGTTGAATTGCTTCAGCTAAGATGGTGCCAAAGGGTCTCGTGGTCCTTTTCTACTCTTCCTTGTTGCTGACCAGTGGTTGCTGGGTTGAAGCACAGAATTCGTTTTCTTTCATTTTCATTTCTAATGTATATGTCAAGTAAATCAGTGAACATCCAATGACTCATTTATAAAATTGAATTATGGACTTGATGGCCCTTTTGACAGCTGAGACGTTCTTGGTGTTCTCAGAAAACTTCACTTTCTTTTGGAACTTCTATTCTTTGTGCTGTCATGTTATTCTTATACGTTTATTAACTAGTTTACTTTTATTTTTGAACAGGTGATGCTTTGCATAGCCTAAGAACCAGCTTGCAAGATCCTAACAATGTCTTGCAGAGTTGGGATCCCACTCTTGTCAATCCCTGTACATGGTTTCATGTTACATGCAATAACGATAACAGTGTCATAAGAGTGTAAGCTATTCACTCATACATGGTCTTTCCACCGAATGATTCTGATAAGTACAGGTCTGGAAATAATGTAGATTTTGTTATACGTTGTTTTCAGTGATCTTGGAAATGCAGCTTTGTCGGGCACACTTGTTCCACAGCTTGGCTTGCTAAAAAATTTGCAGTATCTGTAAGTTATTTGTACCTTAAATTTGTTTGTTGTTTATTTCGTCCATATCAAGTACCTTCCTGTATCTTTCATTCTTTCATGGTCTTGTGATATATCCTTTTCACAGTGGCAGCAACCATAGTGAAATTGGTAGAGGGAAAATCTATATGAACTGGTTATGCAATGGGATGATATGATTTATTCTAAGATTATGAACTTAGGCATGAGATCTTGAATATAATCTTTTGTTTCTTTTTCCTTTATACAATTTCTTCATAAAAGTTTCTGTTATATTCAATGAATGAAACTTGATAATTCAAATAGTCACACTCTTCAACTTGAAAATTTGTACCATCTAGGTGATGGAGAGCCAAAATAGTATCCTAAGATATTGAAGGAGTAAGATTGGGAGGAAATATCAACCTCAGTCTATTTAGGCTAAATTGTTCAAAAGACCTTCAGTGTACTTGTTTGGTTTCAGTTTTTTCCATAATGTCTCAAAAGTTCAATTATGTCCACAATTTTTTAGTTTGTTTTAAATGAACCCTTATTATAATATCTAACAAAAATTAAAAGATTGAAAGTAAATTAAAAATATTTAGGAACCAAGGTAGTATGAGATGTGATGCTATTGTCCCACATTGGCTAGAGTGGGATAACCAATGTGGTGATTAAGTGGCTTGGTTCTCCCACCCAAATAGCTGGTTTTTGTGGTGTGGTTCTCCAAGGTGCTTAAGTACCTAAGAGTAGTATCGAGGGGGGAGGGGGGGTTGACGTTTTGGATGAGATGAGTATTGTTAGGAACCAGGGTAGTATAGATTCCTTTGTCCTACATTGGTTAGAATGGGATGACCTATGTGGTACTTAATTGGCTTGGCTCCCCCACCCCAATAGCTGACTTTTGGGTGTGGTTCTTCAAGGTGCTTAAGTACCTAACATAGTCTAAACATAGGGAGAAGCAAAATTGAAGCCGGAGTATTTATATGATCTTTGAAAAGAAAAAGGAGCATTTTTATGGTTTACTTAGTTTCAATTTAACCACCCTGACTTAGATTCTCCAATTTTATTGGATGTCCCTGAAGGGATGACTTAAATTCTCGTACTCAACAAAATGTGGTCCTAACTTAGTATTTGATTTTAGATTTGCCCTTAATGTTTTAATAGTTTCAATTCGATGGTTTTCTTTGCAACAAATTAAATGGTTTGAGTGTAAAATTCAAACTTCAAAAATGGAAATTGAAGCTACATAGATCAAGAGCAATTTTTAGAATTGAGTCTTCATTTTTAATACTTGAACTTGGTGCACCTTCCTGGAACTTTTTGAAATCAATGCCATTTGGAGTGTCTTTTTGCAAGCTCTACTGATTTCTTTTTGTAATTTCATCAATCACTGTAGTAACCAATACTGATGGGCTGTTATAGTGGTCAATCAAAATTTTGTAAGGGATTCATATCATGCCAACTCAACATGGTTGAAAAACTTCACGTACATAGTATCTCAACTGGCCTTGTAGTTTTTGAATCCCACAGCATGTTGATCTCAAAAAATACAAATAAAAATGCCCTAGTAGGTTATAGTATTACCCAGATATCTTTTCCATGTTCATTGTCGTTCCTATTACCTTGATTACATTGCATTAATATAGACTAATAGCATACTTTATTTGACTAATTGTTTTTGTTGCCTACTTCTTGATGACAGAGAGCTCTACAGTAATAACATAAGTGGAGTAATTCCAAGTGATCTGGGGAATCTGACTAGTTTGGTGAGCTTAGATCTTTATTTGAATAGATTTTCGGGTCCAATTCCAGACACATTGGGCAAGCTGTCAAAACTCCGGTTCCTGTGAGTTTATGTTGCTATACCTAAATAACCCATTTTTACTGTTTCAGTTTGTGAAGTTGCTTTCAGATTGCAGTTCCAGTTAGTTTATTATTTTATGTGATATTTATGATATTATTTTTGTGTTTCATGTTTGCAAAAGCCACTTTCACCATGTACGGAAAGCTTTGTTTTGTTTTGTATTTGTTGTTTGTTTGTTTCTCTTTTTTTTTTTTAATGGGAAAATGTGAATCCTTCATTTCATTGGTAAGTTTAAATGACAAAAGAACAAAAAAGGCAGACTATGTGCCAATCGAATTATAAAAAACACTTCCAATGGATAGTGAAAGTGATGGACAAGTGAAGCAATCGTTTGGTTATCTTTTTGACAGTGCACACTGTGCAGGGAAAGTTGATGTTCACTGATTTTACATTCCACAGCTATTTTGAAAATCCATAATTTACACTTAAATAGTTATTATAGCTCACTATGCTATTAATTACATTTGGTTTTTTATTTTCATGGGACTTAATTACCTATATGAGTTGATAGCTTGCCTCTCTCTCTCTCTCTCTCTTAATTTAAAGCAGAAAAATTATCAAATTTAATTGGCCACTTGTAGTTTGTTATCCAAATATATATTTATTCATGACTTGTTCATTTTATTCATCTAGTTTTAGCTTTGTTTATTTCTTACATTGCTTTTTCTTGGAATGTTTTAATAAGGATAGCCGGCTGAACAACAACAGCTTAGCAGGCCCCATTCCTATGTCATTGACTAATATTTCATCCCTTCAAGTTCTGTGAGTATTACTCTCACTCCTTCACAAGTTTGCCAAGTAGTATGGATAAAGTACAAATTATGAGGTTACCACTTTCCTTTCAGGGATCTATCGAATAACCATCTCTCCGGCGTGGTTCCAGATAATGGTTCCTTCTCCTTATTCACCCCCATCAGGTTTCTTGATGACTGTTAGAGCCCATGTTTTTTAGGTCCCCATGTTTTTTAAGTTTGATTTGTGTGACTTGGCTGAAAATTTTGGTTCTTTTTTCTCTTGACAGTTTTGCCAACAACTTGGATCTTTGTGGTCCTGTTACTGGCCGCCCTTGCCCTGGATCTCCTCCATTTTCTCCTCCTCCACCATTTGTCCCACCGCCACCTATATCTTCACCAGGTGAATTATTTTTTGGGGTTTTAGTGTATTTCTTGCAATTAACTTCAGTACAGATTCCTGGAATTTGTTTTTGCAGTATTATCTTTTTACTAGTTTTTTGTTGTCTGTAGCTTCAGAGATGAGATTTGATAAAATTCTATATAGATGTTTGAGACGTGACTATGTTGTTATGATGTTATCTTATCACTTGTTTTCCCTTCTAGAATAGGGATGAAAATGAGCAGCTTGGTAGAGAAAATACAGACACAACCCAGCAACGTTAGGATGGTTTTCCTCTCTTCTCCTGGAAAAAAAATGGTTCGGTATGTTTATCCCTCCTCCCCCTGCAAAATGGTGGATGGGTTTTTCTTTCTCTCCCCGGAATTGACTCCTCAGTCGAGCTTTTTGACAAGGGCTTTAACAGTGAGACCAAATGTCTTTAAAGTTGCCTAGTACAATCATTAATTGTGCTCAGGCTTTCCTTTGAGTGTTACTGATGCAATTTTTGCAATTCTCGACAAGCATCACATCTCACTATGAGCAGGTGCTGTTGAGGGTTGTACTCAGCGATATTTCTTATGGAGCATTCTTTAAGAGAAACAATGGTTGAGTGTTGTCTCTCCAATATCTTATTCTTTCTTGCTTGATTTGTTCATTACTTGGCAATAATGGTGGAAGGAGGCTGCAATGGTATGTGGTTGATAGCTACAGATGTTGACAGATGGTAGTGTTGGCTGGTGGCATGTGATTGATAACGTCAGTACAGTATAGCGTAGAATATAAGGGTACTGTAATGTTAGGTAGGGTTTCGGGATTAAAATAAAGGACAATCCAACCCAAGATTCATCTCATAAAAACATTATGATTTTCTACCTTTGGAAACAAATAGGCCTCGTCCAAACTGTTTGAAACCAGCCCATTAGAGGGAAGCTCATCCAAGCTATTTCTATTGCTCTCTATATCTGTTCCTCTTTAGAGGATTTAAGTAATTCTTCCTTAGATTTTGTTCTCTTCCCATTTTTGGGTGATTGTAATCCTTGCACCGTTTTTGCATTCTTGTCAGTGTTTGTTGTGATTCTTCCAGTTCCAAGCCTAGTTTCACTGATTCCATGTTCCTTTGTACCACCACCAATAGCTGTAACATACAATCTATGGCTAGAATTGGTTCTCCTGGATGAATGTGCTTTCATACCAATTTGTTAGGTTTCCCAACGCAAAAAAAAGGAAGAACACAAGGTAGAAATATGATAGTCTGTGGAACACCTTTTATCAAAGAAATGTTCTGGCAAATGGAACCTCATGTTTTCTTATAAAGCTTGATATTTTTCAAGAGATTCAATTTATCCGATTTGTGTTTATTATATAGATTGAGAACTTCAACTTGTTTGATAATATGATTACTTAAATTTTTTTTTTTATTTGAACTGCTTATAATGTGCTTGTAAGACTGGAAAAGATTAAACCCTGCATTTCCCCGTTTGAAATATTGTGGATACTTGAGCTGTTTTGGGTGTTACAAGAGAGTTGAAGGTGATTTCTCTAGTCAAAATGGAGGTAATAGTATAGAAATAACGAGTCATCTCAAAATCTTAGTTGTGTCTGATTTGGTAAATATGGAACAATGGAAGAAAGATGTTATGGGATAGTTGATTTTTTGAGGAAAGCATCTTTAAAGGGATCGTATGGTACCATATATTTAAGATTGATCATTGTTTGATGATTTGATTCTATCAAGCCCATCTTTTTTTCTTTTTGCACAATGTGTAAACTGTAACCGACCAAGTCTATTAAGAACATTCTATTTGCCATGCACATGTTCGAAAGTGACTATCAAGCATTGTATTGTAATTTTTAGTCCAATTTCAAAATTCAAATTGTACCACCAAACTTGCTCAAATTCAAGTATACGTTAAGCATAAGTATATTTTCTACTGTTTACCTTGTGTTTGTGTTATGAACCAAGGGTTAAGCTTCATGTGGTCATCTCTTCGAAAATCTTTGTTTATACCTCCTTGTGTTCGTATATTCTTCTATTTGGTAGATTGAACAGCCTTCTTACAGTCTCCTGAACATCTAGGCTCTTCTATATAGTTTTTCCTGGGAATGGACATTGATTCTTAAAAAAAATTATACGTGATGATAATTACCAGGAGGGAATAGTGCGACTGGAGCTATTGCTGGTGGAGTTGCTGCGGGTGCTGCTTTACTTTTTGCAGCTCCAGCAATTGCGTTTGCGTGGTGGCGCCGTAGGAAACCCCAAGAAGTTTTCTTCGATGTTCCTGGTTGGTCTTTTTCCTTAAAAAAATTTCCAACGGAGTAAGATTGTTTGATTGATTTTGTTTGTTATTTTATCACAATCAGCCGAGGAGGATCCAGAGGTGCATTTGGGACAGCTTAAAAGATTTTCGCTGAGAGAGCTACAAGTGGCAACCGATAGTTTTAGTAACAAAAACATACTCGGGAGGGGTGGATTTGGCAAAGTCTATAAAGGTCGATTGGCAGATGGTTCTTTAGTAGCTGTTAAAAGACTTAAGGAAGAACGTACGCCAGGTGGAGAGCTGCAGTTTCAAACAGAAGTAGAGATGATCAGCATGGCTGTGCATCGGAACCTACTACGACTACGTGGATTTTGCATGACACCAACTGAACGTCTTCTTGTTTACCCCTACATGGCCAATGGAAGTGTGGCATCTTGCTTAAGAGGTACCTGTTTTAGGGTCGGGATCTTCTTTGTCATGCATTTTCTTTCTCTACCTATCGAGATGGAGTTGTGGAAAGAATGGTTTTCTTCTTAAATCTAAATAAAATTGAAATGAAGTTTAAAATTTATACGATTTCTTTTCTAATCAGTTTGGTTCTAATATTTTAGAACGACCACCATCCCAACCACCTCTTGATTGGAGAACAAGAAAGCGAATTGCATTGGGATCTGCAAGAGGGCTGTCTTATTTGCACGATCACTGTGATCCAAAGATCATTCATCGTGATGTAAAAGCTGCAAATATTTTGCTGGATGAGGAGTTTGAAGCTGTTGTAGGGGACTTTGGGTTGGCTAAACTTATGGATTACAAAGATACTCATGTCACCACTGCAGTACGTGGTACGATTGGACATATAGCTCCTGAGTACCTTTCCACTGGGAAATCTTCTGAGAAAACAGATGTTTTCGGGTATGGTATCATGCTGTTAGAGCTTATCACTGGTCAAAGGGCTTTCGATTTGGCTCGACTTGCCAATGATGATGATGTCATGCTTCTTGATTGGGTAAGAACACTAAGGAACCTAGGTTCATTATTAATTACTGGGGCTGGGGACTGTGAAGAGTGTAAATATACATGTTTTGATGAAGTATTAGTTAACAGAACTTCTCGATTTAATAGGTGAAAGGACTATTGAAAGAGAAGAAGCTAGAAATGCTGGTTGACCCTGATCTTCAGAATAATTATATAGAATCTGAGGTAGAACAGTTGATTCAAGTTGCCTTACTCTGCACACAAGGCTCCCCAATGGACCGACCAAAGATGTCCGAGGTGGTAAGAATGCTTGAAGGTGATGGATTGGCAGAAAGATGGGATGAGTGGCAAAAGGTGGAAATCCTTCGGCAAGAAATCGATCTATCGCCCCATCCAAATTCCGATTGGATTGTCGATTCAACTGAAAATCTGCATGCAGTTGAGCTTTCTGGTCCAAGATGACCTCCCCATGGCTCAGTAAAGAAAAGGAATGATTTGTGACTTTAATTTTTACTTATAAATTTCTTCTACTTTTTTTCTTCTTTTCTTTCTCCCCCTTTTTGGTTTCTCTTTTCTTTCTTAGCAACCATATCCTATTCCTAATTATTCTGTAACTGCATTTTGAAATTCATTTGTGCATCAGTAATCAGCCTTTGTCCATTTGCAAATTGTACCATCTTATAGTGCAAGTGATGGTGTTTTATATTTTATCTATTTGCAATTTTGACCTGTGCAGGTTTAACCTTTAGAAAGCCCTTCTTTTTACTCATCTGGCTGTCTTGTCCTAAACCCCAATTTTATTTCTCTACTGAAATTGTTCTGGATACATACTCTCCTAAGCTTCCCATCCCACATTTATTACTCTCATTTAAGGGCTACCTCTAAATATGGCAATCAAACCCAAACAAATACCAAATCGTAATAAAGTTCAGAAAATTGGTTAATTGTCATTGTTCAACTATTTCTTTTTAACTCATGGTAGGATAAAAGTGCCCTTGCATGTAAACTTCTTTCTTTCTTTTACTGAAAGGAATTACCTTAATCATATTGTATGGTAGATGCCATAAATTTTCATGTTAGATCTACTGTTTTTGATTGACGATATTACAGAAATTTTCCATGGAATAAGGCGACCACTTGCTTGACTATGTAAAATATTGAGTTCAATTATTCAATATCTTGGGTGACATGTTTGATTGCATAGGTGTTGTTTGGTCTTTGATGCTATGGATTAAAAATACAAAATATTTGTAGGATGATGACCTCGAAAAGATCCAACAGAAGACAAGGTGGTAAGATGAAACTTAAGTTTATGGTTTTGTTGACTTTGATGTTGCAACTCCAATGTTATCTTTTGCTAAGTAATTCCAAGCTTTAAAAAGTCGTAGATGTACTAGCACTCGTGAGTATTTTTCAACTTAAGATGATTAGATCAAATAGTTAGTCTTTAGTTCTTAAATGCAAGATAGACTTTGTGTAATTGGTTTTTGAGAATCTTTCAACCAAGTTTGAGTAGATTATTATAATATGTGATCATAATATTTTCTTACTAATTATGGTCTGTATTTGAGATGCAGACATATTATATTTGGTTTATAATAGTATGTGTTTTGAATGTTGATTGTCTTCGTTTATAGTCAAAAGTTTATCTTTTTAGTTTTTAGGTTTATTAGAATTGTCTTATTTGGTCTTAGAGTTTTGAAAATATATCTTTCTAGTTCAAGAGTTTTTAAAACTAGGTTTAAAAAGTTCCTCAAATAACTTTATATATTTTTTTTAAATAGTTATATGATATTTTACACTAGATGAATGATTTCTAAAATTCATACCATCTTTAAAACTATTTCTTTTCTAATTTAAATATCATAGAATTATTTTAGAAAATCAAATAAAGAAATACACGAAGGATCTTTTAAACTTATTTTTAATAACTCAAAGGTTAAAAATACATTTTAAAAACTCAGAGATCATACGGGTCAATTCTTATTAAACATGTGACTAAAAGGGTACATTTTAAAATTTTATGGACCAAACACACAATTTAATAAAAAATTTTGAAACCAATCACAAATTGTCATATCATTTACTAAATTAATGATGAAAAATACAAATAATTGAAGACATAAATTGACTAATTCTAATCATGGCACATGTTATTATTAAAACAGTTGGATCAAGTTAATTAGTTCGGTTCAATTAAATATTATTTACTTTGACTAAAGTTCAGTTGAGTTCAAAATAAGCTTAATTTAGCTCAAATGCTAAATATGACCAAAATTCATGTGTTTGAGTTCATGGATTTGGTCCATAGACCAACATGACTCAAGCCCATAAAACCCATCAAAGAAGTTCTCCTCATTTGTGGGAGTTGAAATTCTTTTACTCTAGAAGGTTTAAAGATAATTGTCTTAAGAGCGAGAAAACTCTAGTTGACCACCCTTGAAGATTAAAGCTTAAAGAGAATTCTCTTAAGAGCGAGAGAACTCTCTACCCCTGAAGCTGACCACCCTTGAAGATTAAAGTTCAATTCTCCAACTTCAAAAATATCATGTGTTTCGCTGTCTCAAATCAAATGTAAGTATCCAATTGAACCAACATTATGATTTTGTTAAATGAGTTGTAAATATTTGAATGTTTGGTTATATTTATGAAAATTAACTCAAAAATAAATGTTTAACTTAGTGTCTTCGAACAGCCCATTTTTTCTAATTTTTTTCCCAATCCCAACTACAATTTTCATCCCATTAAACCCAAGTTTTCAACGTTTACCTTGGTACTTATTTGCTTCAAATCAACAGCCAATATGTATTCCTATTCCTTCATTTAAGATCTCATAGTTACCAACAACATCCATCTGCTCCATCATGTTAGAGAGAGAAAAAAAAAATGTACAAATGTTGGATCCTAATTCTGAGTTTTCGTGTTCAATGCCCCCACCGTAGAACTCTTCCGTTCTCATTAAGCAAATACCACATGGTTTGGAGATCAAACAAATACAAATTAAAGGGCATAAAAAGTGTACATGAAAAGAAATCAACAATTGTACATTATATCTTTACTGTTGTTTTGTACATTGAATGCTCGCTACCATAGCTCTGAAAGAGATTGAAAACTCATGATAAAAGCTGAACAAAATATCAATTCAGGAAACCTTGAGCCTCAAAGGCATCGCGTTTGCATATAACTCAAACCTCACGCAGATCAGGAACCACCAGCTGATGAATGATCGAATCCTGGATTTGGTTTCTGTGATGTGAATAAATTTGGGTATGAAAAGTATGGGTCGTCGTCCATTGAAGGGAGCCTCTGTGGCTGATGAGGGGCTACTGTCTGATGTTCAGATGGTGAATTACCAGGAGAGTAATCGAAACTTGATTTTTCTGGCTTGAGTTGGCTGTGATCAGAAACTTCTGGATCGCGACTTAATTTGTGATGTTCTTGAAAAGAATCTTGTGAATAATATGGCATTGCACTAGAATGGTATCCCAGAGAATCTTGTTGGTTCAATTTGTATGTTTCTGTATGATCTGCTGGACTTGCAGTACCTCCGTGAAACGGATTTTCGCAACTAATTTCAGGGTCCTTATCATTCTTTTTCTTTGTGAGCTCGTCAATTCTAACCTTGGCGAGACTAGCAGCAGAACGAGCTGCAGCGGCAGCACGTTCAGCGGTTTCAGCAGCAGCCTGAGCAGCTGCCAGAACGTCCTGCAAATCAACACCGAGATCTGCATTGACCTCACTCATTGTCCTCGAAACAGAGGATGGTGTTGAATTTATCTCTGGTTCGAACCGTGGTTTGAAACCATACTTCTCCTCAGAAGCCCTTGAAACAGAGGGTAGTGGTGAATTTATCTCTTCTCTGATCCGAGGTTTGATATCAAACTTCTCCTCAGGCGTCGTTGGATCAGAGGATGGCGACAACTCAGTTTGTCTACGAGAGAATGAAGGTGACAATGATGGGGGAGTAATAAAAGGCAGAAACTGTTTATCTTCACCAACAGAAACATTCATTTGATCGTTGCTGGGTGAAACAGATCTCACTAGAGTCACCTCCTCATGTCTCGAGTGTAGATTTTGTGGCGGTGATTCAGGAATACCAGAATACTCAAAAGAAGCATGATCAGTTTCACGCGGTGGCGACACAGATGGAGGTGGGATCATTGATGGTGCAGAGCCAGCATCTATAGTAGGCTGCGGACATACTGACATCTTTGGAACTTCAGGAAAGTCTAACATGTCCAATTCAGAATCAGAGTCAGGTTGGGGTCCACTAGCCAAATCGGTAGTGGTATTGGATGTTTCATTGTGTTTCTCTTGAGGAAGAGGTAATTTTGATGCGCCGACAAACTGTGTCGATCCATTCTGCAAAAGGAGAAGATAAGCTTAAGGCATAAAAGGGTCACTATAAGTGGAGACAAAAAGAAACAACACTTACAAGCAAATCTTCTGGAGATTTGTTAAATTCAGCTTCAGTTTCAGCAGGATTCCAATCTAAGTCATGCTCTTCAGCAATTTCCTTCAACAGCTTCAGTTTCTTTTCAGGTGAAGGAGCACGAACAGAAAGCAGCTCTATCAACTGCAATCGAATTTTAAAAAGAAATATATAATCCTATGGACTGCTGAAAAGCTTTCCTTCTAATCAAACATAAACAAGCAGTTCTATGAACCTGACGATTAACGCCACAGTTAGGCATGAGCTCAGTTGCAGCTGATAAAAATTCCTTTCCATATTTAGCACCAAAAAGCATCTGAACCTGGATAAGCTCTGTAAGATCAGCACACCTTGGAGCAGCAAAACACACACTTGAGATCGCTTCTTTCAAGTCTAGAGGACATTCCCTGAAAATTTAGAGGTTTTACAGCGACAAGTGACATTAGAGGTGAGAATAAAGTAGGAGGAGCACGTCTCAAGAAAATAACCATAAGAAACAAAGTGAAGTTAGAATAAAAAAGTTCATTTATACTTCCAAAATAAGCATAGAAAGACATACACCATTTAGAAATACAAAAACAAAGATCACAATGGACTAGATGAAATAAATGAGACAAAATGAAATATCGAGATGCTGCGACTAATCAGCATTGATTCAACAAGGAATGCATAAATTCTCTGCAGTAAATATGAAGTAAGACTTGAAATATTTTGCAGTTAAGATTGCAATTTGGACATGTAGTTCCTAGTTTCAGGTAACTTGAGGCAGAATCTATCATCCAAAAGACCACGTGGATTTTCACCAGAAAATAAGAGGTTGGTGGTTAACTCAGAAAAATTGTGAAATGGTAAGCAGACTTGTTACTTTATTGCAAGTTAGCAACACCCTCAATGAATTAAATTTCGGTTTGCAAGGCATGGCGTTTTCAGTCATCCAAAGGAGTTAAATGATCAGGTTAGGTAACTAGGTTAACATTGAACAATCTAAGACTTAACATCCATCATAGCAGGAAGGTTCAGCAATAATCAACTCAAATGAAAGAATATTCCACATGAAATGCACAAAAATACTTTACATGCAAATGTGTATTCAAACTTCAAAGTGAAATACAACCATATTTCTAATATGCATTTTTACAAATCAAAATAGCACACATATGGATACTTACTCATCATGAAATTACCCAAAGAATGAGAGGGCCACAAGCCAATTTTCAATAGAAAAAGGACAAACACAATTGAGATAAATTCACATCACATTGGGAAATAAAGAACTGCAGATACAACATTTATAATTTTTGTCATCAAGTACACATTTTTAAATGAAGCAACTGCTCCTTAACAAATTATGAAGGAAATCCTGAACTCATTATATACATATCATATCTATTGATAAAATTAAATTCTCATAGAAAACGGCCTTTAAGAAAGTATAATTGGTAGACAAATCCATAGTTACAAATTTAGTTAGTTGTGTGTCATAATGCAGCTTTGAATTTAATGTAGATAAATTGAATGCTCATCAAAAAGTATAAAGCCTTTACAGAGGAGTCCAGTAGAGAGTTCGAAATTTGAACTCAAAACCGACTAGAGATCTAACACCCTAATCTACGTTTTATAAGATACGTGCACATCTTAGATAAATAAATGTTTGAGAAAAAATACAATTAATAGTAATAAACTTTGGTTATTGTATCCTGTAAGCTACTCTCTCTAAAACACTTAGAAAAGGATAGATTGATTAGTACAAATCAGTACATTTCCACCATTCAAGAGGGTGGTCTCTCCAAAAAGACTTAACCAAGGAAAAATGAAGCCTGTCTTAATAAGCAACATCCCAACCTATTAAATAGTGCCATACACCGTCCCACAAAATGATGGGCAGTTGCACGCCTAGCACAAACTAACAAACAACTCGAAAGACACATTAGTTTGGTGCAGTAGATAAGAAACAACTGCATGTTCACCATAAAATAATAAACAACTGAAATCATTCATTAGTTTGGTGCAGTAGATCGTGCATTTCTGCCCTTTCTTGCATAGCTGTGCATGATTGGTGATCTAAAATTACCCCCAGATGAAGAGCTTCATTGTCCTCAGGGAAGAAGTCAGGAAATTGTTCATGAACAAGTGGAACAAGAACCATTTACCATTATTGTCATGTTCCCTCTTATAGTCTTGACTCTTGTATTGTTTTTGTAACTTGTAAGCAACCCTTACTTCTATAATTATGATGTAAGTGTCTTGTATTGTTTTTGTAACTTGTAAGCACCCCTACTTCTATATATATGATTTAAGTTTTGTTACTTACCATTGAAAAAGCTGTTTAGTAAATCATAACGATAGGACATCTTCAACTATTGTAATTTCACATTGTCAATGAAACTAAAGGATGTTTTTCCCTCAAAAAAAAGGTCCATGTATATTAAAGATAGTAGGGAGCATCTACTATCTGCTTCAAGCACTGTAAGTGTAACCTATTTAACTCAGTTGCATTCAGATCTTTCTCATGTTTTATTACATTACAATAAGAAATATTTTCAAATGAAGAATAAATGGGTTAGGAAAAATTACCTTTGTGTTTCAATAATTGGAAGGCGAACAACAATAAGCTCACAGAACAATTCAAGAATTTCCTGAGCGGCCATCATATTCTCTTCTCTGATTATATGTTCAACCTGAATCCAAAAGAAGATTTAACTAAGATAACAAAAAGTTCCAGGACATCGAACAATGCCCCTCCTTTCTTATCCTCCCTCTTTCAACATCAAAATGATCTAATGCACTTGAGGAAGTAACACATACACGAATGCGAGCAGTAGCTTCTTGTCCTGTTTCGAGAAGCTTAGCTATGTCTCGGCGCATCTGCTTAAGCTGGATCTCTCTTCGATTCCTCAACAGCTTTATTCGTGGAATTGTCAATTTAAGCAGTGTTTTACTGTATACAAAAGTGCAAATTGTGAAGTAAATCATATAAACCGAAGAGGGTGATCGCCTTTATCAAAAACAAAAATTCTGAAATCTCAAATCAATAAATTAAAGCAGTGACCAACAGAGTTCAATGAAGAATAAGAGAGAAAATGGGGAAAAAGCAATCAAAATAAAAAGATGAGATACCATTGTGCAGCCTTGAAGCCCTTGTTGAAGAAGGAATTAAGCATCGACATGGAGATGAAGATCAAAACGAAAATCCTTTTCAGGACCGAATTAAAGGATACGGAGATATTGAATTTGAAGAATCCAAAAGTGTAGAAGCTCTACGTTTGATCGAGTTGAAATCTAGAGAAAAATGGGGAGATTATGATGAAACTGAACCTAATCAATGTAATCTATGCATCAATAAGAAAAGGAGGTGGAGAGAGAGAAAGGGGGACCCAACGCTCAACCAAAGCGGAGATATTTTAGAAAAATTGTTGAAATTTTGAACTTACACGACGCCGTGTGCTCTCTTGGGTCACGAAACGCGTCCTTCCGCTCCAAACTTTTCCTTAAGCCTGAAGAAATTTGTAAAACTTCGGATTTAAAGATTTGAATTGAGTTCATGTTAACCAATTTTTTTTATCATTAGTTATCTTTCAAACTAAGATTTTGAATGAAATTATTTAAAATAATTATCTTTTTAACTTAGAAAACAAATCGTCTTTCCCATGACAAACTCAATTAAATGAACAAATAAATTGGATAATGAGAAAAAATTACGCCCCACACAAGCCAACATTGAGCTTGAATCATAATTGCTGAAAAGAGGTAGTAAATAGAGGTTTTTTGCTACAACTTCAACAACTTAAGATGTTGAATGGAAATCTTCTTTTGGAGAACCAAGTCACAAACAAAGTATATGTCTAATTCGACATGCTTAGTCTTTTGAGTGAAGGATGGGATTAGCACTAAGATACACCACATTGAGGTTATCACACTTGTTGCAGCTAAACACAGTTACTCGGTCTCTATGCTAGGCCGAGAAATAATTATTTGTTTCTAAAATCTCCATATGATTAAACTTCCACCCCAAAGTGGATTTTTTATCATCAAGATCACTTGCCCAATCATCATCTACATAGCACCAAAGAGATAAATTAGCTGAAGATTTAGCTAGTAATAATATATGATGGAGTGTCCCTTTTAAGTAGCTCAGTATGTGCTTCACCAACTGTCAATGAATGAGTTTAGGAGAATGCAAAAAATAACATGTTTTATTAACAGTGAAGAAAATTTCTGGTCGAGTAAGTATGGAATTTCGAAGTGCTCCCACCATATTTTGATAAAGATGCACATCGAAAAATGTCTCACCTTGTCGAGCAGAAAGAAGAGGCCCACTAACCATTGGTCCAATTCCTTGCTTCAGTCATCTTGGTCCTTGTTAACTAGTTTAGATTGAGACAAGAACAATCCTCCATTTCCAAGAAAGTAACTAAGTGGCCCAAGAATTTTTAGAGAAAACTGAGCATTTTATATTGCAATTAAGTCACACACAATAGATAGAGTGCTACCTGTTATTACGATATCATCAACATAAATCAAAACAAAACAAGAACTGCCATTAGAATGACAAAATAATAGAGTCTGAAAGATTGCAAGTAGAAGCCAAACTGCTCAAACCAGGCTTGAGGAGCCTATTTTGGACCTAAAGTGCCTTTTTTAATTTTACAAACAAGAAGGACAATACCTTGGCAGTTGAAACTCATTGGTTGCTCCATGAAAACAAATTCTTGAAAGAAAACATGAAGAAAAATATTGATTATATCAATTTGGAAAATCAACCAACCACGAGCTATGGCTAACTTAAGTAACACATGTATGGTTGTTGGCTTGACATCCGGGTTGTAGGTTGCTGTGTAATGAATTTCTGTTGTTTGATGCAACTCATTTGCCACCAATCTACTTTAGAACTATAGGTTCGTTAGAATTTCATTGGATCTTAAATATCCATTTGCATCCACTAACCTTCTGATCATTCAACAAATGAACAAGGTCTAATGTATTAATTTTTCATTAATGCATCATACTTAGATTGTACGGTAACTTTCCAATAAGAAACTCAATGTACAAGAGATATATACTAAGATCAGTACCGCAAAAGATGGAGATGGTCTCTTTATTAATTAAAGGAAACTCAAAGTACAAGAGAAGTATATATAAAAAAAGACATAGGATCAAGGGATGCATCAAAACATATCAACTAGGTTGACACTCCCATAGCGTCTGCTTGTTTGAATTTAATTTAACGACGCCAAAAACTTGATTTGGTTGGTTAACTTCGGACTTAGGAAATAGTGTTGTTGCATATGTTGGTATCTAATTCTACATGATGAGTCATTAATCATGGTCATTGCATGCTATATGCTCTCTATGTACCTCTTCATTATGTAAATACTAAGTCTTCGTTGAGTACAAGTTTTCCTATTACTTGTCCAAGTGTAGGTGAAATAATAGGTTTCTTGCGTAATCTAAGGTCGAACACAAAGAATTGATATCAAAATCTTAGTTATAGGGTCTACTCTTCAATTAGGCGGTGTAGAATAATTTATCTATGGTATATATAAAAGCCTCAATGTGGAAAAAAAAAATCTCTTCGTCATACCCTTAAGTTTAATTTTGTGTTTCACGTCATGGTTTTATGGTAAATTCATTTTTTATTTTATTTTTTGTAATATAATTAATTATGGAACATCAATCATTTTCCATTTACATTTTAGAAATTAACTAAAATTTGAATATCTTTTCATTCTAAATTTTGTTTTTTTATAATATAACTAATTATGAAAGACTAATAGTTTTTCATTTACATTTTATAAATTAAATATCTTTTTATTTTTATTTTTATTTTTTTGTAATATAATTAATTATAGAAGACTAATAGTTAATTTCTTCGACTTTCATTACTATACAAAGGGCTTCATTGATTTCCTTTTACCAATGTTATTGAGTATTTTATTCCATTAATTTGTTATTCTTTTCCTCTCAACTTCTTCTTCAGAAGTTCAATATTTAGCATGTGAAAATGGAAACTCATTTGAAGAAGATCGAATGCATATAAAGAGAAGGTAAAGATGCAAAAGTGCAGTTAATTTCTTGACACCTCTAGGTCTTAACTAACTTAGCTAGCTAGCTATGCTTACTCAAAAAGAAGACAACATTATTTAATAGTTTGTTTGTTTCTTATTTCCTTAAGTAACATAAGAAATAGAAGATGGTAGAGTGTGTTACTCACATGGAGCCAACCTCTTTAATTTATATGAATATATATTTCTTTTTTGCTATAGTATATATAAAAGCATGGATGAGAATACATTTTTTTGTTCCAACGGTGTCCTCTCATTATACGGTTTTTTTTCATTACTATTTTGGTGGCAATTTTGTCATTTAAATACAAAAATTAATGTAGTTAATTGCTAAATTAAATTATTTTTTTCAAGTTGTTTTATTTATATGATTGTTGAATCTGGTCTATATTTTACTTTTATGTTATTTAATTAATTTATTTATTATTCTCTCATTCTTTCTTCCTCTCTCCGTATAAAAAAAATGCATTTTTCTCTCTAATTAATTAATTCTCTTATTAAAACTTCTCTTTTCCACATCCATTCTTTTCATCTTTCTCTTACCTTTTATATTTCAACTATTCACATTCTCTTATCTCTTATTAACTTTTCTATATCATCTCCCAACCTTCCAATTTCCTCCTCTTTAAAATTTTTTAGTATAAATATTTTATTTTTTCTTTCATTCAAACTAATCATTAGTAAAAAAAAACAAAGATGTAAAAAAGAAAGCAAATTATCTATTACGTTCTCTTTTATTTTTTTTCATTTTTGTTATATTTATTTACTTATATATATAAATATGTCTGTTTGTATTTCTTCATGGATGTTTAAATCATGTAATATTAGTTTTTTTTTTGTTAGAATGTAAACATGTGATCTAAATATATGTTTGTGTGTATTTTTTTCGCGAGATATGTTTGAGTCATGTAACCATGAAGATTTTTTTTTAGAATGTAACAATGGAAAATCTTGAACAATGTAAAAGAATACATTCTTTACTCATATAAATTTTGTTCATTTAACTAATTTTTGTTTTTTTATTAGAGTTGTTTTATTAATAAAACGGTAAAGTGTTGTTAATACACTTTTATTGTGATCGAATTATGTAACTTTTATTGAAATCTAATTATTAATTATAGTTAAAGCTAATACGATGTATAAAGTTAGAAATATGAAATTAGCTTTTTCGTTTTTGTCATAAGAAATTTATTAAAAATAATAAAAACTTTAAATTCAATTTATTTTAGAATTTTAAAAGTTTTAGAAGTTGAATAGTTTTATCAAATAATTAATAAAAAGTCATAACAAATTTATGATTTTACAATAAATTTTAAAATTTTAAAAGTTTGAAAATTTCAATCATTTAACAATACTACTCAATTCTTAAAATTGAATAAACATCAGATTTGTGTACCTTTTTCTATAAAAATCTTATGTGTATTTTTTTTTTCAAAATTAGTTATTTGATGTATAGTGTGCTATAGCATATAATAGATAATCACATTCTTCTATAAAAAGTTATGTAGGTTTATTTTTTCTTCTTGATAAATAATTTATTCATTTGGTATGATATTAGATTAAGTGACCTACGTTTCTCTTTTTCTTTTTTTCTTCCTAAAATAAATTATAAAGTAAGTGCTTTAATAAATAATGTATGGTTTATATTTGAAAAAACAATTTTTAATTTGATTTTAAACATCAAATAAGTAGATTAAAAAAATTATCTCAAATGCATAATCTCTTCCCTCCAACAAATGTTTTCATGTTTTCTTTAATGAATACAATATTCTTCCTAATAATAAATGATATAAACTTTGAAAAAAAATATATTTTTAAAATGAAAGTAACATGTTTGAAAAAAAAAACAAAGTTTTATTATAATTCAAGAATTTAATATTGATTGCAATATTACTTTTTAATGCATTATATATCTTACGGAATACATAAAACATCAAAACATTAATACAAAATCACTTTTAATCCTCTCCAATTTCCACTTTCTTTTTTTATGACATTTTATCAAACATTTTTTCTTCAATAAACCCATTATCAAATCATTTTAGTGATAACAATAGTAATGTGTATCTTTTATACTTTTTTTTTTTAAATGATGTATCTTTTGAAAATTAAATTTGATGAATTTTGTTATATGTGATTTTTTTATTGACTTTATATTTTTTACATTCATTTAACAAGTTAAAAGAGTCGTGTGCAATGCACATGTTGAAAGACTAGTACATTATAAATGAGTGTAAGTTAAACTATATATCTACTTATCTACACTAAAGAATCTGCAAAGGAGAATTAAGATGAGAGAGAAATTAGTAGTGAGTCACTTGCGGAGTATATTTTTATACTCGTCCCTTTTCTATGTTTAATGTTTCAAGCAAATATAGAGGTAATGAAAAGCTGGCGAGCGACAGAAAATTCCACTGACATCCCATATGGAGACTTAATTTTGTTTTCGATTTTCCATCATTTCATTTTCCAATATATCGATTTTAAACATTTTATGTTAAATTTTTAATGTCATTTATTTATTTTTATTTTCTTAAAATTTTTAAGAAATACCCCACTTAAGCTTTGTTCATCCCAAGAAAAGTAATTATAATATCAAACAGTCAACCAGCAGCAGTCACATGAAGCAAACATTAACTTAAGAAAAAAAAACAAACAATCATGCAAGTATATAAAGGATGCATTTATAACGAGTCAACCTAGCCACGTTACTCAATGCTTAAACTTAGTTCAAACTATCAAAGAGATTACAAGTTATCGATTAAGGTTGAATTTTAACTAAGTTCATCCAGAACAAGCATGTTTAGATAGACACTCAAGTTTTGCTAGTGGAATGCTAAACATGCTTGAAAAGATGAAAGACGCTTTAGACTTTTTTCTCCCTGTTGTGGATCACGAAGGATTCCTCCTCTTTTCAAAGCCATCATCAAACTTGATGTTATGGTTAGAAGGCTAAGAGAAGGTTGTTTGGTTTTCTGAACTGAACACATTTTACTTGACTTAACCGACCTCTCACTTTTTTTATGAGCTTTTTCTAATGCATATTACTTTCTCTTTAGCTCTTAATTGCCTCACCTTTTCTTTATGCAAGCCTTTATTTTCTTTCTTTAGTATGCAACGTGGTAACTAGGCCTTGCTAGAACTAGTAGGCTAACCTTTCTATAGTTCTAAACTTAGTTTCTAAGTTTGGCTGCTCTCTTTGGAGTGACAACAAGTCTTATCAACGTCTAATAGTTTCTAAAGGGATCTAGTTTGTTGTGGCTAGACAAGATATTTCTAACTCATGTTAGACAAAATAAAAGTTTTAAAATCGTCTCAACTTCTAAAGAGCAGTTCCTATCCTTTTTTAACTATTTAGGATAGATTTGGACTAACTGTATCATATACATATATCCTAATAACGCATCAAAGAAGACAAAGCTAGAAAAGCATCCATGGATTTATTATACAAGCAATCATTCAATCACATCACATATACCAATTGACATTCGTGCAATAATTCATAACTTGGGTATGGCTCAAAATGGGGTATAGAAACAAAAAGACACATGCATATTAAGAGAATTTAGCACATACAAAAATATCAGAATTTCACATCACAAACCCGAGCTCATATTTAAGGGTTGGGCAGTCATGTTTATATATATATATATATATATGCATTTACTAAGAAAAGAAGCTAAATTTTGCAACAAAAAAAAAATTGAGAAAATTGGGTAAACTTTTCTAAGAAGAGGTTCCCAAGTCACATGCAAGCTTACTCTAATACACTCACCCCACTTATTTCCTTGAAAAGAAAAAACAAAGTAAAAGGGATGAGAAAATAGAAAAGGGAAACATAGTACTACAAACGAATACGTTAATAATAGAAGCATCATTGTGTTGTATTAAGAGTTTACGTCTTCACGTTTTATACATTTATAAAAGACATTTCAAATGGATCATACTACAGTTTTAAAGTATTTCAAAGTTTAAAACCTTTCGTTGTTGAATGTTTCACGCTTTCAAGTCAAGGGTCAGTTGAAGTTGTTACAGAGTTGAACAGCTTCAACTGGCATCATGCCACATCAAGCCACAACACGGGCCAAACAAGCATATACTCGGGGTGGGGTGTGACACCATGCATATAAAAATTTAACAATAAAATAAATAGAAATGGATTTTTACCACAATTACTTCTCTAACCAAAAATACAATTACTAATTAGGTAGATCTAAATTAACTTTTGGAACCAAACATAACAATTGAAAATCAATTCTAAATATATGAAAATCACTTTTACGAGTTTGATACCAAACATAAATTTGATTGTAGGGTGTGGTTGAGAGTGATTGTTGACTAGTGATTTTAATAAAAGAGATCCAGTATAATTGATTTTGTAAAATTTATTTTTTTAACCATCAAAATTATGTTGGATAGCAAACCGTTGAAAGTGATATTCATATATTTAGAACTGATTTTTAATTAGTATGTATATTTGGTTCCAAAAATTAATTTAAAATTATCCAATTAGTAATTGTATTTTCAAGATTATAAATAGTTATTTAACTAAATAATTATGGTAAAAGTCTATTTCTATTTATTTTATTGTTATATCATATATGCTGATATACGTTCATACTTAGATATTGAAAGAAAATTTGAAACATATATAATTGTTTGAATTATTAACAATTTAACGATAGACTATGTGTATGCCATTTTTTTTTGTTCAAATGTTTAAAATTAAATAAAATTCACATATGGTTAACTAACAATATTTTATACAAAAATTGAATTAGATAACTAGTTTGAGAGTGATTTTCGGTCAATCACTAAACAAAAATTACCTATCACGTAATTCTTCCAAAATAAATTTGAAATGATTTTATATTTTTCTAAAATCAATTTTAGTTCATGCTAAACACCATCATTTGAATATGAAAAGTGATTTTGACGAGAGAAAAATGGATTTTGATCATCTCAAAATCACTACTAAAGATGTTCATATTCCCCATGAGGTTGGACCCGACTTTTCTTGGATTGGATAATCCGTGATTAGATTAGGGAGGGAATAAAGAGAATTTTCTCCCTGTTGACCAAATGGGGACGGGATGGAGAATACATTCTTTTACCATTTGTTTGTAACGTTCATTAAAATATAAAAATAATTATAATGCATTGACCTTATAATATACACATACGTTCCCAGAAAAATTAATAACTATAATATATATTGTTTTTATTAGGGTAATTTACATAAATGTAACAAAATTCAAAATATTTATCGTTCATGTAACAAAATAAACAGTCCATGAAACCGACCTTTTTTTAAAAAATATTTCAGGTTTGCCCTTGCCGTTTTTTAATTTTCACCCAACTTTGGTTTCTTCATTTTTTCTTTCCATCTTCTTCACAGCTGCGATCACGACAACAATGTTTTCCTTACCTTCTTCTAAAATTTTTCTTTTATATCTTTTTGAAATAATGATCATTGTTCTATATAAAGTATTATTTTTTTTCATTATACTTCTACTGTTATTATCTTTGTTTTCAACCAATAATTAATCTTGTATTATTTTTTTTAATGTGTCGTGGACAGAGATGAACTATATGATCATTTACTACATGGCTTTTCAAAACTATCGTTTATCATGAACTACACAATCATGTAACATAAACTACACAGTCATGTATCATGATCTACATGATCGTTTATTAGGGCTTTTCAAAACCATCGTTTATAATAAAACTACTTGATTGTGTATCATCATCTACACGATCGTTTACTATGATTTTTTTTAAAACCATCGTTTATCATGAACAAACAATCATGTATCATGAACTACCTACACGATCATGTATCATGGTCGTTTAGAAGAAAAATTACACGTGCACGTGTGGATGATTAATCACGTGTTGGCTAGAGCAGTTTTGGTATTTTACATTGTGAGTCTGTGAAATTTTTCTGTTTTCAAAATCTTTCTATAGAGTAAATATTTTGTTAGTTTGTTATATTTTCATTTAAAAAAACCATTTTTATTTATCATATGTTGTTAAAATTTGATATGAAATATCATTTTTCACTTAATTTATTTCTTAAATGGTGTTGGTTCAAATCTAACTCAATTATATTATTATGTAAATGTCGTGGTCGTAAAATATTAACGATAATCTAAATGAATAGGTTAGTAAACAAAATTTATATAATGTAAATTTGAAAAATAATAAATTTAAATCTAAACAATAACATACAAGCATTGCTATTGCAAAATTTTGGAATTTAGAATTAAGGAAAATATTTAGATAAACATATTAAAAATTGAACCTTTGTTTGAATTTAAATATTGAAAAATGCATAGAAAACTACCATTTTGGTTTCCAAGTTTTCATAAATATGTGATTTTGTTCTATGAGTTTTAAAAATGGACATTTTTAGCTGGACACGAGTTCTTAAAATATAACTTTTACTCATTGAGTTTTTAAAAATAAGTTTATAATGTCTTAAAAGTATTTTATATTTGATTTTTTTTAAAAAATTATATGATATTTTTTAGATTATGATTTTTAGAAATTATTCTTCTAATTTAAAATGTCATATAATTATTTTAAAATAAAAATAAAAATTTATTTGAGGGACCTATTCAAATAGACCTTTTAAACTTAATTTAAAAAATTAAGAAACTAAAAAAATATATTTTAAAAACTTGGGACGAAACGAGTTTATTCTTATAAATTTGGAAAGTAAAAAGTAAACTTTTTAAAACTTTAAAATTTTAAATAAAATTAAACATATAAATGCAAAAAAATTAATAAATAAAATAATAGAAAAAGTAATATAGCTCAATAGAAAATAAAAAAATACATATAAGAAATAAAATGAAACTAGGAAAGCTAGTATTGGACCATTTTTATTACATGTTACAAACACAATCAATTGAAATAGAAACCCAATTTGGAGAAAACTACTTTTAGTAGTTCCTCAATTTTTATCCCATTTTTAAATACATTCCTCAAAATTTGAAAACGACCAATAAGAATAATTATTCTCTTTACCTATATCTATATATATATATATAAACGGTATATAAAAGCTCCTATATGAAGAAACTTTTTCTTCTTATTTTACTCTTCCTTTTCTAAAATAACTTTTTCTTCTTATTTTACTCTTCATTTTCTAAAATTAATTGATGAATAATTTTGTCATTTATTAAATCAAATCAAATGAAGTATTGTTAATTAATAAAAATGATTTTTAATTATTAATTATTAATGTAAATTATGAAATGTCTTTATTTATTTATTTCTAAAAAAACCATTCTAGAATTTATGGCTTTAACCTTTAATTATAATTACATTGGTTCTAAAACATTTGAAATTTTAGTAATTTTGGTTTGAAGATGTAAGATTAATGATGAAGTTTTAGTGTTTTTATGATAAAATTTGTGTTTGGAAATGGGATGTTGGGGTTTGCAAACTGTTAGCTCAAAGATGAATAACAAATTTTTTATTACATGAGTTTGTGAAGAACGGCGGTATATTGAGCTTGAAGATGGAGAACATGAAGGGTTAGAGACCAGGAGCTCGAAGATGGAAGATGAAGGCTTTGAGATCACGTGCTTGAAGATGGAGAGTCTGAGTTGTTAATGTTTTCATGATATTTTCATTATTGACTTAGATTTTTCTTTTTACTAAAAAAGACAACAATAATTGAGAGAAGTTGAAACTTACCCTAAAAAAATAATAATAATAATTGAAGCCACCAATACACATTGATCAAGTGGGTAATTGAATAAAAAAAATTAATGTTTATGGCAAAAAGAAAAAAAACAAGAATCGTGAAATAATTTAAAGCTGATCATGGAAATTATGGTTCGTTTATAAATTAAATTAAAGCCACCAATACACATGGATCAAGTGAATAATTGAATAAAATAAATAAATGTTTGGCAAAAAGAAAAAACAAGAATTGTGAAATAATTTAAAGCTGATCATGAAAATTATGGTTCGATTACAAATTAAATTTAAAAAATTTAACTAGTAACTTTTTTTATCATAAATTATTGTTATTATTATTGCTAGGGTAAGCTTCAACTTTTCTTAATAATAATAATAATTATTTTAATTTTTATAATATATATTTTTAATAACATATTTTATTAATACATATTTTTCTTAATTAAAAATTGGAAAAAATGATATAATTTTGATTAATAAATAATTAAATTAAATTTAGAAAGATGAATTTAATAAGAAAAATGGAAGACTGATATATTTAATAAATATAAAAAGAAAAAAGGAAAAAAATAATTTAATAAAAAGATATATTTTTAGAATTTGAATAATTAATATATATATATATAATGAAAAAAAGAAAAACGTGTAGGACTCACCCTAATATATATATAAATAATAGAAAAAAGATAAAGTCACGAACCGAACGTAATGTATATATAAAAATAAGAAAAAAATGGGAGATGTTCGACTTATTTTTGTCAATAATTTTGTATTTTTAAGTATGTTTCAAAATTGACGTTATTTAAAAGAAAAAGGGTTGTAGCTTTTGCACTAATAAACTGTTGTAATAATAACAATAATAACAATAATGTTAAACTTGGTTAGAAAGAAATCTTAAGAAAATTTAAGTTAAGACGTTTATAATCGCGCGGTGGAGAATGCCCAGGAGGGTATTAGAGAAGACAGAATCGTAGATGAAGGAATATATGTTCCATTAATATTTTCATTTTTCTTCTTTTGATTCATTTCTCAACACAAACAAAAACTTCAACAAATCATGGGTGCCAAGAAGATCTACAATGGCGACGTCGATGTGGTTGAAGCTGTAGAAGATGGAGATAGCAACGCCGAGTCGTATCAGCTATCGTATCTTTCCGTCGACCACTCTCTTCCTCTTCCCGCCATAACTCCTCGCATAATGTTCGTATTGCTTCCTCTTCCGTTTCGTTTCTAGTTTCTTCACACGGATTGTTTATACTGCGTATTTTTGCCTTTTTGTGTTCTGTTTTTTCCATAAACTGGAACCAAGACGACCAGAGTGCTTCTTGTTTTTATGAATTTGATGATGATTTTCATCTCCTTGCTTCTTGGAGCTCGCGGTATGCGGTTACTGAAGGTAATTATGGAGGTTTGTTTTGTTAATTTTGTTCTCAGTTTTCCTTTTTCTTGATTTTTCTTGCAGCGAGTTGTGTAAGGATCTGTTCAAGGAGTGGTCGGAGCTGGATGCTTCTCGGTTCTCTGTTGAAACGGTCTCTGGTGGAATCACTAATCAGCGTGAGTGTTTGCTCATAATGTGTTTATTCGTTCAATTTGATTAAGGCGAGGCTGTGTTCGATGTGTGTTTAGTGATTTCTTTCTTGCTTGTGGAGTTCTGTCTGTAATAGAAATGTGTTTTTTCTGACTTCTCCAGTGCTAAAGGTTACGGTGAAAGAGGAAAGTGGTACTTCCGTTTCTGTCACCGTCAGACTATATGGACCTAACACGGATTATGTTATCAATCGTGACAGGGAACTACAGGTGACTTGCGACGTTTCTTGATCGATTACTTAGTGTTTAATTATCTGTTTGTTGTGTACGCCAAGTGTAGTTGGTTTTAGTCTGTTCTTTACGTCGTTTTCTTTCTTTTTTCTCATTATCATAGCGGGCAACGGTGTTTCATCTTTTTGCGTAGTGTAAGCCCTAATACAATCGAATCATGTACTCTGTAAATCGAATCTAACCATTCTTAAGGTGATATATGCACGGTTCTAGAACTTAGAAATTCGATATTGATCTCTATTATTACGTTTAATTGAAGTACGTATAAAGTATTCTAAACTCGGCTTTGTTTGAAAATATTCTCATGCTGTATATTTGGCGTACGTGATAATCAAGAACTATAGCTTTGACATAGAAGAAATTTAATCTCATCTATATTTCTTCTATATACACATATATTTCTTTTTTACTATTAGCATCTTGGGAATTGATCCAATATTTTCGATGGTGGTTATTTATTAATATTGTTGTGCTTAGTGAATGATCTGATCAGCGAAATTGTTTTTGGTATTCTGGGTGGAGCTGTTAATGTAAGGTCTGCTCATTTCTATTTTATGCTCTTTAAAATACACACACACACATACTATGTGTGTGTTTACAAGTGGTATTGAAGACTTTTTCTCTGCAATCAATTCACATTTGTTAAGGAGAATGCCAGCTGATTTTCTGTCTGTAATTGAGTCCAAGTTATATGCTTTGTGAGGGATATCTTGCTTCTGACAGGGAGAGCGCTAACTGCCTGGGGTGGGATCTTGTGACTTAAGAGTCTGATACTTGATTGAAGTTGTTGACGTCTCTTAAGGGTGTAGTGTAGGTCTTACAGCTGAATCTCTTATCTTCTTTCTCTTCCACCATTTCCTTGTCTTCTGTTCCATTTTTCTGTCTCAATGGTTTTTCCCAATAGTATCATGGTTGTATCCCCCTTACTTGCATGCTCTTGAACCAAGAGGATTCAGAAAAGTTCATGTCGATTTCATGAAATTTAGAGTACAATCTTATCACCAGACCATTTTTTTCATAAAAAAATATAATTTTATCTTGAATTTGATTATTCAGATAATGCTACTAATTGTTTATCTTTCACTTGGTTTTCTCTCCCTTGTTGTGTGTGACCTTTGCTTATATCTTATCATTCACTCTGTAATCTCATGAAATCTTGTATTAGGCAATCAAATATCTTTCAGCTGCAGGATTTGGTGCCAAGCTTCTTGGAGTTTTTAAAAATGGAATGGTGCAGTCATTTATTCATGCACGTACACTAGAACCATCAGGTAAAAAAGCATTTAGAATTTTTCTGATTTACACCTTGTTTGCAGATAGTTCAGTTTTAATCTTTAATGCTGAATGTTGTCACATAATTATGTAGCATTTCATTTTAATAGTAGCTGCACTGAGAGATTTGCAGTTAAGATATATGGATAGAGAAGGAAATATTAATTTAACCTTATTTGCGCTCTAATAGTTAGACTTGGTCTAAAATTTGTTTTCACGTTTAGCAATATGTGGGCTGGGTTTTGAACAATTCAGTAGTTCATATATCCCTTGATTGAGGTAAATGGAGATTATTCTTTAAGTAGTTCATGCTCACAACCACAGGCTCCCCCCCACCCCACCCCCATGTACTCTCTTCTCTCCTCCTTTTGTTTCTGCATTTCAGGGTTGATTCCTTGATCTTGGTATTTTTGGCTAGATTCAACTGGTTTATCAGTTTATCTGATTTCAGCTTCCAAGTTAATTATCAGATTTTAGTTTCTTTTTGAAGTTTTGTTTCTGGTTTATCCAGCCCCTGTTTTGAGTGATGGGTTTAAGGAGCTGTTGTGTAAACAATAAGTATTTCGGCACTGGTTAGAGAATGACAGCCTCTTGTCGAAGATGAAAACATGGCAAGAAATTAGTCCCTCCTTCTGTTTTCCAATTACGCTGGTCTGAAAATTCATTAGTGGATTTGTTGCAAAACCCAGTGCAAATCACATTTCTTCAAGTAAACTAGGGATATATTTGGTACAACTCACTTATCAATAAGATCTTCTTTATGTTGGAGCACTAAATGTGCAGTATGGCCGTAATCAGGAGCTTGGAAGGAAGTTCATCCAAGTCATTGTGGGAATTACGTCCATACTTGAACGAGATTTGTTCTATAGATTGTACAACTGTGTACTCGAGTTCTAAAGCTCTGGTAGGAATTTCCTTAAGAAATGCGGAAGATTTTGAGAAGTCACAGAATCTGCCTAAGCTGCCCATGGCTGGAGACCGTCAACTCCAAAATTTATGAAGAGATAGTGAAAGGATATCTGAGGCCCAATGGCCAATTCATAAGTCCTATAGTTTAAACTGATTCAACATCTGATTCAAGAGCTTCTTGAGCATCAAGACTGCCAGCTTCTTCTGGATTAGCAATCCCATATTGCACCTCGCTTGGATTTTGCTCGCACTCTTGATGAGAGTTCAATGTACCTCGCCTGGTAATGCAACCATTAGCTTGGATTAGAGAGCTGGAAACTTCCAAAAGATCTGGATTTACTTCAGTGAACAAAGACTTGAAAGATTGGTAAGCTTGATGAACCTGGGAATGCTTCTCTTGAGTTTTGGATGAACAAACTGCCAAAGACTCAAAATTGAGAAGAGCAGTCCAAACATTGTTGAAGGAAGTCTTTTTCTTTTGAATTTTTTTAAGCTCGACGTGTCTATTAGGGATAGATCTAGCAACTTTATGCTATCTAATAAGACAAGCTCCAAATTGCAATAAGCATCCCTTCCAAAGGAAGCTTCTATAGAGTTTCTCAATAGTAGAAGCAAATTTTGATAGGATCTTGAAGAGGGACGAGGAGAGGAAAGATTTGAGTACGTGGCTTATAAAAGTGTAATCTGCCCCTGGATATGTGTGAATGATTCCATATGTGTCTTCTTTCAATATTTTCAATCAGTTTATTAAATTGGGTTTTTATTTTGTCCAAGTTCATTTCAAATACTCAGTCTCCTTCTCCTATTGAAGATTCTGATTTGTAATCTATATTGATTTTGCATTACATTAGTTCATATGGGTTTCCAGGTGATTTAATATTATTGGTCTTTACTAAGGACTACTGGAGGTCTTAAACTATTCCTGGATATTGAAAACGAAGATTCAAATCCAAACACCGATTTAGCTCATCTGATTCTTCCATCAGATTCTCCCATGATGTTTCGCCTTATTCACAATTGGATTTGAGGAATATCCCAATTGTTGCCTTGCTTGGAGAGTCCTTGGTGGGGGTCACTAATAATTGAGAATCCTTGAAAAGGTTACTCATTTATTACTGTTAGATATTATAATCTTAAATCACCAATTGACCCAAAGTTTAAGCTACTGGATGAAGGCAATTTAATCATATATCATCTAACAATTCTGTTCCAAGCATGAAGAGTTGCTGGTGCTTTTTTTTTCTTTGAAAGGAAACAAGTGATGAAGCGAACACTTTTTATTGATGAAATGGAAAGAGGATAATGCTCAAAAGTACAAAACCCCATGAGAGGAAATAAGAAAGAAAAACAAGTAATAAAATAAAGGTAATACAAAAATAATTAAAATTGGTAGTATAAAGCCATTCCAATTACAAATATTTGGAACAGTTATCGCTTTACAAAGGATATTTCCTATATGCTTTTTTTTTTCTTTCTATATTCAGTTATTGCTTTGTATTAATCTCATCCATATCCCTCTAGCATTAGTTTCTTTTTATTTATACAATAAAAAAAGTTGTTTCATGTAAAAGAAGAATAAAAAGGTACAATAAAAAGAAAATCCTTGATTGTGTTCAAGGATATTGTTTGATGAGTTTGGAGAATAATAGTCTGTCTTAGGAGATGTGCGGTTTCATCAGACTTGAAATGGGGGATTCTTTATTTTTTTGAAAAGGAAATCACCCTTTTCATTAAAAAAACTAATGTTCCAAAATATTGAAAGTCACAAAACAAGACAACTCTAAAGGACAATGACAAAAAAAGTACTAAAGAACAATTGATGAACATAAAGGAGTAATAGTGAAGAACTATAAAGCTCTTACAACTCCTGTCAAAACTTAAATGGAATGACCCTTGCAACTTTTTTTAGAAGAAACAGTTGTGCACAATAGAACATATCTTGTTCAAGTAAGGTTGCAACCTTTGAAACTTTCAGATAATGAACACGAAGTCGATGACTTTAAATAAGCTGAATTTGAGTTGTCCATTATTTTTTTACCATTAATAGAGTTGCCTCTGTGTTTATCTTGGAAGTGCTTTCCCACCTCTAACGTTCGCATGCGTCAGCGTATATCTAACAAACCATTTTTTCTATCTATGGGAATATCTTATGAACCCTATGATTAATAACAAATATTTTGTTAATTTTGCTTGGTTTTGCAGATTTGAGAAAGCCAGAGCTAGCTGCCGAAATTGCTAAACAGCTTAATAAATTCCACAAAGTATATATTCCAGGTTCTAATGAACCTCAGTTATGGAACGAAATCTTAAACTTTTACGATAAAGGTTATTTTTCTTGGCCAAGAACAGGCTTCTGGTCAGCAGACCCCTCATGCAGTTGAACGTTCTAGTTTCTTTTGAACTGGTTGTGACGTTTCTGATTATTGATTTTCAGCCTCCACACTGCAATTTGATGATACCGGAAAGCAAAGTATATACGATACAATTTCATTTCAGGAAATTCACAATGAAATACTTGAGATTAAGGTTGTTTCTTCGATTGAGACTTTTTATTGGTTCTTTATACTAGGTTTGACTATATTTTGAGTGACCATCTGCTGTCACTCACGAATCATACACATGGCTTTAGAAAAGAGATTCCTGTTTGTTGATGCAACTTGCCATAATTGACAGGAACTAACAAGCCTTCTCAATGCACCCATAGTGTTTGCTCACAACGACCTGCTTTCTGGGAACCTAATGCTAAATGAGGAAGAAGGTAACCCCCTCTGATAATACATTCTACTTCTCTATTTGGCTCCTTCAAATTCTCCATTATCATCATTGTTTCCATCTTTAATATAAAGTATTACCATGCCCCCGTCCCCATGGACTGACAATCACATCTACTTATCCTTCTCTATTTTTCATAAACATTCTTTTTTCCCTCTTTATGGTATGAATGTGAGGAACCCCCGTTCCCATGTACTCACAATCACATCCGAATATTAAGGATGTTTATTCCTTGTGAATAATGAAAAATGGTAGACTGAGTTGTTAGGAGATGGGAATTTGAACTGGACTGGATGTTGTTTGGTTCTTCAAATCCTTAAGCAGCATGATCTAGATAAAGTATTTTCTACTTTACAAATAGTTGTGTAAGAGAAAATAACATATCTTTGACCTTTGAGAATGAACAACTTATGAGAAGTCGGAGTAGATACAATGGTAGCAACGTGGACGTTACACTGAGGGGAACTTGACAACCAAGGATCCGTTTTATTGGTTGTGAGCTTTAGTTGAACTTCTCTGTTTTCCCCCACTAAGATGCTCATCCTTTTGATGTCTTTGCTTGTCTTACAAACATATACAGGACGACTCTATTTCATTGATTTCGAGTACGGATCATACAGTTACAGAGGCTTTGACATTGGTAATCACTTCAATGAATATGCTGGCTATGACTGCGACTACAGCTGGTAGGTTTTTAATCTGCTTTTCATGGGCAATTTTTCTTTCTAAAATGTAGTAACATTGATGTTTGACTATAGTTTATCAATTGCCGAGCAGTTATCCATCCAAGGAAGAACAGTATCATTTCTTCAGGCATTATTTACAGCCTGAAAAACCAGATGAGGTGTGGTTGGCATTATCCCTATGTGTTCTTTCGTTCATAAACGATTTAAATGCTAAAAAAGTAGTCACACCCAAAGATTTATGTACGATGTTTGATGCATCTTAAAAAGTCACGATGACCTCTGCCAATCTTATATTTTCTGAACGCTTTCCTTACCTTGGAACCTCAATATAAAACGCCGCAGGATTGAGATTTTATACACCATCCTTTCCATCATAGTTGTTGCCACAAATCTTCTAATTACCCTTAATACGCCTAAATTAACAAAAACTAAATATCTAGTGCCTAACAGATATTTTTGAACACGAGTGAAATGTAAATGTATGAATAACAGAAAATTATTAGCACGGTAACACACTTTGAGGATCTGCAGACATGTTATTTATACTTTAGCGATCATTTTTTATACTAACTAGAACTACCGTCTTCTCTTGAAAGGTTTCTCAAAAAGATCTAGAAGCTCTCTATGTGGAGTCAAACACGTTCATGCTGGCTTCTCACTTGTATTGGGCTTTATGGGCACTTATACAGGTACCTTGCTTCTTCTACTGTCCTTCCCATCTATACAATTTGATTTGACTCGAAATGTTCATTCATTTTACTATGCTTTATAGGCAAGGATGTCTCCGATTGATTTTGATTACCTTAGTTATTTCTTTCTACGTTACGGAGAATATAAAAAGCAGAAAGAAAAGTATTGCTCTTTAGCGAGATCTTTCCTTGCTCGATCAGGATTGGGTTGTGGTTCTGCATAGAAGATGCAAGAAATTGGGGGTGTGATTGGATCGGCAAGTTTGTATTTTTCAACCTTTTTACTGATCTTGTTTGATACCTATTGTAAATTTGTATTTTGTACTCTAGAATCTATAGCAGAACTGTGTTTTCATGGACAGCTCTGAGAAGAATTTAGAAGGCTTCCAAATAGAATTGATTTGAAAGGACTTTTCTCCTTGTTATTGGAATAAAAGGATGATATAGAATGAAATGATTTGTGTGATTCTAAGCTTTATTTTCACATAAAAGCCAACAGGTGAGGCATCTGGACATATCTATTACTATCTCTAAAATTGTAACAAGTTCAACTAGGAGAAAAAAAAAAAGTTGAGCTATGCTTTTACTCCTTTTTTTCTGAACTAAATAGTAAGATTTTGCGGCCTTTTAAATTTGGTTATAAATTTGGATCTTGTCACGTTTTGGCGTAAAACATACTTTCGATTATAAAAGTGAAATGTGTGTAAATGAGTCGCATTCATAAATTTAGTTTTGAAACTTTTCTAAGTTTTGAGTTTAGTTTCTAATTGATTCCTATGTTTCAAAATTGAACACTTTTCTATCTTTCACCTGGGCTATATATATGTTCTTGATATAATTTGGTTATTCTTGCCCCTCTAGTTAGTTTCTACAAACTTGGCATTAACATGAGAGGTAAATAAATATTTTCATTAAATCGTAAACAAATTACAAAACATAGAAAAAAAACCAAATTTCACTCCAACAAATGTTATATAATTAATAAACAGAAATTTGTATGGATGATCTAAATGATTTTGGGGCGCTTGAAAAAACAGGCAAAAAAGTTTATGATATTAAAGTCCATGTCACTATATTTTCTAAATTGCAAAAGTAGTAAATTTAAAAACAAATAACCCTATGATAGTCATTTTATATAATTAATTACTTGACATATTTGTAATAGGTAAAAAAAAGATGTTATGAACTATTTTTTTCTAATTTTTTTTGCTATGATGAATTTTTTTAATGAATTTTAAGAAAACGTCTGAAAAAGTATCAATTTGACCCCAAAGTTCACAAGAAGACATTTTTTTTTTCACTCTTTACTCTTGTTTTTTCCTTTGTTCCTTATGTGACACAACTACCATTTGTCCTAAATTTTTTTGTTCGTTTATCAAATATTCTTCCTACTTTTTAATTTCTACCCTTAAGAAAAAGAAAAAGCAAAAAATAAAAGACAAAACCTTTTGATTTCTAGCCTTGGGAAAGAAGAAGAAGAAACAAAAGAAGATAGAAAAAACATAGTAAAAAAGAAGCAGAAGAAGAAAAAAGTTGGAAAACGAGAAAGAAGGAGAAGATTGGATTTGGGGTTGAAATAATAACTTTACATAGTTGACATCAGCATAAAACCAAAATTCATTTGTTTTCAAAAGTTGTGGCCAATATTTCATTAATAAATATGTTAACTTGGTGTAAAATCTAAATGTAAATATCTATGGAGTATCCTCAGAGTTGAATAGATATTTTGGTGAAACCAAGAGATTTGGGACTTGGGAGGATATCAATATTTTAAATGTTGTTGTACTATACACACTCCAATTCCTCTCTTCCAAATGGCTTCTCCCGCTTCATTTTCAATTTTGAAGTTAAAGCTACAAAGTATCTCATTATCATCATCATCTTCCCCACAACGGCACGCCAAAGATCCATTTTCAACAGCATTCGCTATCATTGCCACTCCATTTTTCATCATTCACTTTTCTCTTCTCTCAAATACCCAGCTCCCCATTTTCTGCTTTCAATTCCCTCCCTAAGTTATCAATAACAAAAGTTGTTCCCTTCACTCATTGAGCGGACAAACCTAAGAACAACCCCCCCCTTCAAATTTCTCTCTCTCTCTCATTCCATGATTCTAAAACTGCCGGCCATGGCCGGCCAATCTCGTCTCCTTTTCCCCATCCATATCTCTCACTCCAAATCCTTCTCATCATCCCCTTTTCCCTTTCCTCTGCAAAATCCCCAATTTCCAATCCCTAAATTTCACTCTCCAATTCATGGGCTGTGCACAGACGAAGCATTCGGTGAATTCGCCCGCTGGGGGAGTTGAGAAGCTGAAATTGGACAATGGGTATGCTGGGATTGATGGTTTTGTTGCTCATCGGAGGTCGGTGGGGCAGAGGAGATTTGTTGGCAGGGAGTCATCTGAAGCAGAGAGGCCTCACGGCGGTGGGAATGACCAATTTGGTTCAGACAACAGTGAACTAGTGGATGGATGGCCCAAGTGGCTTACTAGTAATATTCCTAAACATGTGTTAGCTGGCTTGGTTCCCAAGAGTGTGGAGGCCTATGACAAGCTGGATAAGGTTGTTTTTGTTTATTTTTGCTTAAAATCTGGTGTTCCTTGGTTTTTGATCGTTGGATTGCTACAATTGTCTTCCTTGAAATTAGATTCTCTGTATTAACTTGCAGTTGTTGGTTTTAATTGCGATGTTTTTGTAAGTTTGAGGATATAGGTTAGGAGTGATTTGGTATTTGGGATCTAAGTTTGATTGTTTGATTTTGGGAGTGGTTTGTTCTCTTTTAAATTTCAAGTTATAATCATTGTAGTTCACGGGGGTTTAATTGCTACAATTGTCTTCTTTTAAGTTTGGAGTTGTAGATTTGATGTACCCTATGATTTAGGTATGGTTTTTGCATTTAAGACGGAAATTTGAATTTTGGATTATCTCTGGAATTTTTGTATGAATTTTCGTGATAAGGTTGATAAGGTTGTTTCTTCTCCTGAAAGGTGACTACATCTGAATGATAATGTTAAAGGGTAGATTGAAAAATGCTATCTTGTGGATTGTTCAAGTTGCAACTAATGGAGTGGTATATATATATATGCTACGGATTCGTAAGTTTGAGGGCGTAATTGCCAAAGTTAAAGTATGAGTGTGCAGTTATGATGACTACTATGATTACGTGGTGGTATTTGCATTTTGTTTCGTAATGTTAACATTGATACAGCGTAGGCATTGCAATTGGGCTGAAATTTAAACTTGAATACCTCTGTAAGTTGTTGATGAATATTTATGATATCTTTGGAATGTTTATGTAATAGGTAGGCCAAGGAAGTTATAGCAATGTGTATAAAGCTCGAGATAGGGAAACTGGAAAGATTGTTGCCCTAAAGAAGGTCCGTTTTGATACAACGGAACCTGAGAGTGTGAAGTTCATGGCAAGAGAAATTATGATATTGCTGAAACTTGATCATCCCAACATTGTCAAACTTGAAGGATTGGCTACCTCAAGAATGCAGTTCAGTCTTTATCTTGTTTTTGATTTTATGCAGACTGATTTGGCCCGAGTTATTTCCCACCCGGATGTACGGCTTACGGAGCCTCAGGTTATATCCTTCACTATATGATGATGTTCAGGGGGTTTTGGATGCAAATTTGCCGCTGTACATTAGTTCGCTTGTCTTAATTCTTGTTGCAGGTCAAAAGCTATATGCATCAGCTACTCTCTGGTTTGAGGCATTGCCATGATAAAGGGATACTACATCGTGATATCAAAGGATCAAACCTGTTAATAGATAAAAATGGGATGCTGAAGATTGCCGATTTTGGGCTTGCCATTTTTTTCAGTCCAAAGAGGCATCTTACAAATCGTGTTGTGACTCTATGGTATTGTTATATCACACTCTTAAACTCAAAAACTTAGGTTGATAGGTTAAGGTATATTTTGATAGTAATGTTATTAAGGATATATTAGTAATTAGCTAGGGAGCTTGTTATGCTTTATGATTACTAATAGAGAGAGAGGGGAAGGAGGAAGGAAGGCTTGTTTTGAGTAATTGGCCTTTCGTAGCATCTCAAGAAAGTGGGTTCCAAGTACCTCGAGTACTTGACAAGGAGTTGTATTGTAATTCTGTTAGCTTTTAACCTTTACGTAGGGTTTTATGATATTCATTCTTTATCATGTATATTTTTAACATATCTCATTCGTGGATCTAGAAAACCAATTTGATTCCTGAAGATCAACTTATAGACATCAGCTTTGATTGATACGACATTAGATATTAAACTGAAAAGTTGAAGTTGATATATCATTGTATGCTTAAGATTTTATAAGTATTTTGTTAACAGGTATCGAGCTCCGGAGCTATTGTTAGGTGCTACAGAATATGGGGTTGGCATTGATCTATGGAGTGCTGGATGTCTCTTCGCAGAAATGTTCACTGGAAGGCCAATTCTGCCAGGTCGAACAGAGGTGAAGTTACATCGTTTCTGGATTTCTGATAGATGGATTCATTATGAGTTGAGCCATGTTGAACAGTTTGTTAATGTCTGATAAAACTAAAGTCATGACGTTTGTTTTAAAATTGAATTCTTATGCTGAGTCAGGTTGAACAACTTCACAAAATTTTCAAGTTATGTGGTACACCATCTGAGGAGTATTGGAGAAAACTCAAGCTGCCACCTACTTTCAGACCTCCACAGTCGTATCGACCTAGTCTCAGAGAATCTTTTAAGCATTTTCCCTCATCTTCTCTAGGCCTACTCAACACCCTACTCGCTTTGGAGCCTTCATATCGTGGCTCTGCATCTTCAGCCCTTGACAATGAAGTATATAATCAACCTTAGAATCTAAATTTATTTAGGTAGCCAATTTGTATAACAATGTAGTTGAAGCATTATACTAACAAACATGAACTACAATCCGCAGTTCTTTTACACAAGCCCACTGGCATGCAGCCTTTCGGATCTTCCTATAATCCACAGTGAGCCCGATGTACCGGATAAAACAAATCAGCAGAAGTAAGTTTTCTGTTAGCTTGGTAATCAACTTCAAACATATTCGTAATCAATTTGCAATGATTTAAGTACTAATTGTAATTTACTATGGATGATGTAAATAAGTGAGAAGAAATGTGTCCTTTCAGTTACACAAAACTATATTTACCCAATCAATTTACAGGTCTAGGACTGCTAAAGTTACAAGGCGTTCGCATACGCACCGTGAACGCCGGAGGAAAGATTTAACTGCCGGAATACCGAAAGAAGAATCAAATCTTCCCAAACAGGTAGTTTCTCTACTTTCTGCTACGAAAGCAATTGATTGTTGTAGTTAATGGTAACCACCTTGGGTGTATGTAATGACATTGTGTAATTCTTAGCTTTCACAGCAAAGGGGAGATGACGACGAACAAAATGAAGAGCGAGGGAGTACTACAACGAGCACGTCCTCAAGTGTTAACAATGGAGTGCGAAAGGGGAGTACAATGTCGAGCACTTCTTCAAGTGTTAACACGGGAGGTCGAAAGACAACGAGCACCTCATCGAGTGTGAACACGGGAGGGGGAACAGGGAGCTCTCACTTCTTGCTATCTCCAATTTCATACTCTAACAGGAAGTCATCAAGAATCCAAGGCCATCTTCAGGTAACTAATAACCTCAACTTGCCTCCGTTGCCTAAGACAAGAGAATACTCAAGCTTCAACATCAAAGACCACCATGGTGCACATATCACGGGTCAGGTTCGGAGGTCGGTCTCCACTAGAGATTTCAGGAATTTGGAGCGAAAAGAGCATTTAAAATTGTATGCCGTTGATGATTAGGCTAATGTAAGATCTTATACACCTTTTAGGTGTTGGAATGGTCCTCGATGTTCTTTGGTTTTGTTTTTTTTCTTTTTTTAAATGTTTTAGGTTCTTGATATTTCAACTTTTTCTTTTCTCCAATGAATTCATATAAATGAAAACTAAAATAATTTGCTTTTTCTAAATAGAGATCAAGCATAGATGTTATATTGTTGTTTGATAGTTTTCTAGGATGTACTGCTTGATTCACTTATATTTTGGTAGGTTTCCAATGTTACAAAATAATTTTGGCAATGTATTTACTACTACTATTATTATTTTTTAATTTTGGATCTTTATATTTGGTCAATGAGAACTTTTACATAGAGCTATGAAGGTTCAAATGTAACGATAGAAAAAGAAAATTATTTCAAATTAAGTTTAGAATCTATCTACGCTATTATCAAACTTTGATGACGAAGGTTAAAATATATATGAATTGTATTATAGTTATTATTTTTTGCAAAGGAATTTATGTGTATTTGATAATATTAATGTTTTATAATTTTTTTTTGTATATATATTCTAATGAATTCTATTTTATTTTCTACAATAAATAGTCATCAAATATATTTCTATTTCTCAACTTCTAGTGTTTTCACAAACAAATGTATAAAAATATTTTAGCAAATAGTTAAACTTTGTTCATTGTATAAAAATAAATGTCATATCTTTACGTGGCTTCAATGACGCAAAATATGTGTCACAAAAATTGTTTGTGTCCTGTAATGCATAATTTGTGTCATTAATTTCTAGTTTTATTGGAGTGAAATTTTCATTTAAACATTTTTTTTTTCTAAAAGCTCCTTCAAGAAAAATAAACATTTGGCAATTTTTTTTCTAGTGTTTTTAGGTAATATTTTGTTTGATTTGTTATAAACTAGTTTTCTTTAATATATAATTTTAAATTATAATAAAAGAATTTGTTGGTGGAGATTTTGATAGGAGTCACTAATGATCATTGATGATGGTGGTTGAAGGTGCCAACCAATTACTTTAAAATGATAATTATAGGTTAGTGGTAGGATCGTTCAGAGGCACTCAACAAAAATCATAGAAAAACTTTTGTTGGTTGTTGGCTGATAACAGTCATAGAAAATTGGTTGATGAAGTTGATGAACAACGGTCACCGAAAAACAATTGAGAAAAGTAAGCCGATAATGATCACCAAAAAACAATCGACAAAAGTTGATAAGTAACGATCACGAAAATGGTTAACGAAAGTTGGCCGACAATGGTTAATGAACAATAGTCAACAGAAGTTGCTTTGCAATGGTTGATGAAAGTTGGCCCACAACTGTCACAGAAAAAGTTCAACAAAAGTGACCACCAACAACCATCAAAAGACATTATAGGAAAGTTGGCTGACAACAATCATCAAATAATGATCGACGAATGTTGGCTGACAAGAGTTACCAAAAAATGATCGTTGATTGTTGGCCAGAAACTGTAATAAAAAAAGGTTGATGAAGTTGGCCAGCAACGATCACTGAAAATGGTCAACGAAAGTTGATGAAAAACCGTCACAAAAAACGATCGATGAAAGCTGACCAACAACAGTTGGTAATCAACGTTCAACAAAAGTCGATCAACAATAGTCACTGAAAACGATCAATAAAAGTTGGTCGACAATGATCATCGAAACAATAGTCTAAAGTTGTCAACAACTGTTACTAAAAGTAATTATCGAAGGTTAGTCAACAGTAGTTGCATGGAAAACGATACACAAAAGTTGGTAGTCAGTGGTAGAAGAAAACAATTGCCATAAAAACGTTCTTTGAAAGTTGATCGATGATGGTTGTCGTAAAGAAATTATTGGAGACTGGCCAACAAATGGTTGCCAAATAAATAATAGACGAAAGTTGACTATAAACAGTAGCAAGACAACGATGACGAGAGGTTCACCATTGGCGGTTAATGGTGGTCAATATTTTTCTTGTGGGAGTGGTCCACAAAAAAACAATCATCCGAAGTTTCGCCACTTACAATTGTCAAAAAGCGATGGTCTAAGGATGTCCAAAAGCATTTGAGGGAAAAACGGTAGACGAAAATTGGTTGTCGATGATTGTGTAAAAATCAATGGTCGATGGTTCACCAACACAGTTGTTGGAGACAATCATCGACAATCGACAAAGACAACTGTTTGAGGTTGGTTGGTGAAGATAGTTGAAGATGTTGGTTGAAGTGTTTCATACAAGTTAGGGAGATTAACCATTAAACACTCAAAATTCATTTTTCTAAAAATTGGTTCTAACTCTTTGTTCGAAACCACGTTATTTTATAAACTCATTTTTTCAAAATATATTTTAGGTGATCTTCAAACACCTAAATTTTTTACCAAACAACTTATATTTTAATTCAGTTACTCCCAAATGCAATGGCAAGTGGACCTAATTCATACTTATCAAGCCCTTTTAATATACAACACAACACTTCAAGAAATGTATTCAATTTAGTAAAACGAAACAATGAATTTAAAAGGAAAAACACATGATTGCATAAACATATTATTATTTTATGCATGACATAAAATAAATAAAAGCCATCCCATAGTGTAACCATAATCTTAGAAAGTGTAAACAATGTACCAAAATAAACAAATGTTTAAAATCCCACTTGCCAATAACCAACCCTCTTTGCACTTTGAAGGCCTTTTCATATTTCCCATACTTCATCTCACTTTTCTAATACTCTTAACTTGAATACTTGGATATGAACAAATAAAAACCTAATTAATATCAATAAATCATTACTACTAGCTTAATTAACTATTAGATATAAACTAGTTAGAGATATTTTTAAAAATAACAAAAACAAACTAAATTATCAATGATTGAAGTGCATCAGTGTCAATCAATCGTTGGGATATTTGATTGCCAAATATAAACGGTTGTGTACCAAAGAATCTTGAAAAAATCGTTGAGATTTGTTTACCAAATTTAAATGATCGTCTTCCAAATCTAAACGATTGTGTACCAAAAATCTCTAAAAAAAACGATTGAGATTTGACTACCCAAATTTAAACGATAACGATGCTGTGTCAAGATCTTGTCAAATCTAAATGATCATATACAAAGAATCTTGAAAAAAATTGTTTAGATTTGGGTACGATCAAATCTAAACATCGTATAGGAAAGAAATAATCAAATCTAAATGATTCCTATATGAAAGAAATCTAAACGATTCCTATATGAAAGAAATCTAAACGATCGTTTTTTAAATATATTAATTGTGAGCTTTCAAATATAGTAGACGTGCTGGATGCCAATTAATCGCATGACATTTTTTATATATTTTTTTACTGTGGATCTATAAGCTTTTTCTGTTTTCAAAATTGTTCTTATAGAGTGTAAATATTTTACTACTTGTTATATTTTTGGAAAGACCTCTTATTTTAAATTCTTTAATATAAAATTTTATGAATATTTTAAACTTATAAGGGCAAAAGAAAAAAAGTCAAAATTGTTAAAAATATTTACAAAATATAGTATTAAAATTTCATTTTGTACCGATGATATACACAGATAGAATTGAAAACTTTCTATATTCTATAAAAATATTTTTGTTTAATTTTACTATATTTGAAAAAAAAAAAAACTAAATTTTATTTACTCAAACAAAGAAACTCTATAAAAATTTTGAATCACGTTTTCATACATACATTTTCAAAAGCAACCACAAGAGGCGTCTGCTTCCACAAGTTGTAGCTTCAATGTTATCTAATCACTTCAAATTTGGCAACTCTTTTCCTTCCGTAAATAACAATATATAACTCCCCTCCTTTCATTCTTCTTCTCAATCATCATCCCAATAGAAAACACTGAAATATCCAAAAATATGAGTACTACAACAATCAGTTCCTTTGCCTTCTTCTTCCTCCTACTTGGGGTTCTCCTACATGTTGGTGTTGCCGTCGAACATAAGGTCGGCGGCAATTTTGGTTGGAACCTACCCTCCACTCCCACCTTCTTCTCCGATTGGGCTAGCAACAGAACTTTCTTCGTTGATGATAAACTCAGTAATTATCACTTTTTTAACCACTTTCAAGTCATTATCGTCATTATTATTATTTACCTAACAAAAATGTGTTTTGGTTTTTTTTTTTATTTATTTTTTATTTCATTGTAGTATTTGAATCAAGATCCAACGAGGTCCACTCCATTGGTCAGCCAATTTCTCAAGCGGATTTTGACGGCTGTGTCAATCCAAGCTTTGTTTTTAGAAAAGTTCAGTTCATTTCCTTAAGCCAACCCATGCGTCGATATTTCATGTCGACCTTTGGAGATGATTGCGAAGCAGGCATGAAATTTGCTATTAATATTTTACCAAAACCTAGAAACTCCGCAGCCAAAGTTGGGGCATGGCCTATGCTTCTCTTTTCTATTGCAACTATAATGGCCAATTTGTTCATGTTTTGAGATATATGTGACCAAGTCAAGTGGTTTCTATGTTTGGAAATTTTATTATTCTTTTCTTAGCCAATTGTAATAAAGTATTGTGTGGTGTGTGACTTGACATACATTCACATGTTTCAATAAATGTGATTGAAGTAATGTTTCATATATGAATGTTAAGTTTGGGAGATTTCATGAATAATGTTTCATCTGAATAGATGTTAGTTTCAAGGCATGTGTTTAAAAGTAAAATAAATAAACAAAAAAAAAAAGAAAAACCTTTTCAGTATATAAGGGAAAAAACCATCAACATGAACTTAGCTACTCAAGTATTAATGTATGCTAAATAGCAAAAAAATCCATCGTTTGAATTATCCAACCCAATTTGTACATAAAAGTTATATATTAAATAAAATTTATAAAGGAACTTTAAAAAAAGGGGATATTATGACTTGTTGCTTTTTATAATATTTTGGAACATTGCATTAGAGGACAAAATTTTTTTTTAGAAAAAAACACCTCATAGCAACTCTTTTTTGCATATTTTAAATTTGGCAAATCTGATGGTAATGAGACGGTAATCTGCTTTTAAATTTGCTATTTTTGCAATTTTGAAAAGATAAGTGACATAGACTCTATTATCATAATTTTTTCTGCTATTTTTACAAACATTCATAATATTTTTTCTTGAGGAAAAAGTCCCAAAAAAGTGAAAAAAAGAAAGATAATAATAAACAAATCAATTACACTCACAAACTAAATTAATATATTTTTTATGAAAAAAGATAATCTTTGAAAAAGAAAAAAAATAACAAACCTTGATAAAGACAGAAAAATGATTTTAGATTCTATCTTAGTTACAAAATAATAGATAAGAATAAAAGTTGATATAATCTAATATTTTGGTGTCTTTTATAAATATTTTGGTTCACTTCTTTGCCATATTTCAAAATGATCCTTTAAAGGATGTGTATTAAAATTAAAATAAAGTTTTTAGAAAGTAAAGATTTGTTTCGATATATACAATAATATTTTTGAGATTTGGACATTTAAGGCCCGTTATCAAATGTTTCCATTTTTCGTTTCTATTTCTTGTTTTTTACTCATTGTTTCTTGTTCTCATTTTTTCTTTTTTTAGAACAAGAAACATTTAGAGCTCTTCCAATGCAGGAATGCAACAGTATATATTTCAAAATGCCTCGGTAAATGATCTTTCAACGTACAAGATGTTGTCGAGAAGGAAGTCGACAATAGTGCGCCAGGGAAGCATTTCCAACGTGCAAACTGGAAGGCGATGAGAATGGCTTACTCCTGATGCAGGTACCGTCGACGAAAACAACACATTTACAATAGGGGACTTCTGACGTCTCCTGCCTATGTGGCATTAGGAATAATGTAAACCCTTATTCTTGAATTCCTTAAAGTTTTAAGTGATATTCATTATGAGAGGTTAAGTGTTTGTTGTTCTTTGTTAGTTGGAAAGAAGAAAATAAATTTACGTAAGTACGGAAAGTGTAGTTGTTGACCAAAGAGGAAAAAAGAAGGCTTGTTGGTTGAAAATTTACTAAGTGTTGAGAGGTTATGCTAAGGGTTTAAGCGTTATGATACGTCCTAGGTGAGATGGTTGGTGCTTGGCGTGGAGAACCTCCAAAGGCATGGCTATGCATGGAGATGTTACGAGATTGGGTTTGAGACTAGGCAAGATAACCCCTAAGGAGGTGATCTAGGTGATGAAGACTAGTAGGCCGCAAGCTTTGTGTATTATTTGTAGTCGTGGGTGCAAGCATGGCGAGGAGACTTGGGCTATGGGAGGAAGGGCTTGCACGCAAGGATGCGTGCAACAAAGGAGGTTATAGATGATGGGTTTTGCGAGCAAGCAAGCATTAGGCATTAGGAGGTTTGCGACCAAGTGTATGGAGGTTAGTTTAGGCGAGAAAGCATAACCTTTGGCGAGGAGATTGAAGGTAGGCAATTGAGAGTGTAATTAGACGTTTGGACAGATGGTGAAATGGTTTTGAGGTGACCTAAGCATGCAAGGGGTGGTTTCATGCAAGCAGGAGGTGGAAAATTCCATTTTTTCATACAACTCTATAAACAGGCTTATTTCATGATTCTCTCATACTTTCTTTCCTAATCTAAGAAGGAAAGAGAAGGAAAGAAAGTTATAAATATATAAAAGAAAACAATTTTCTTTAATCAATTAATCAAGAAGAAAAAAAGTCAATGCTTTCACTCTTTGCAACAAGAAAATAGTTTCTCTCTAAACATTTTTTTCATCCCACTTGGTTTTCATAAACCAATCCCATCCTAGAGGATAGGAAAGTCCCAAAAGGTGGTGTCCTAATTTGGAGATTTACTCTGTAGATTCAGAGACATAAACAAGTAATTTTTTCTTTCTCTAATTTATAATTATAAAGCATACTTAGCCTCTAAGTCTTAATAATAAAACTACTTTCTTAATTATTTTTTGCCAATGTACTAGTATTTTGGGATTCTCAAATTAATTGGAGAAATGGTTCTATAAAATCTTCTGCTGCCATAGGAATTTTATCCCTAAACCCTTCAAAATTTGAGTGGCTAACTTGTGAAGTACCTTTTAACCTTTTTTCTTAAAAAAAAAAAAGGAAATCATGGGATCGAATATTGGAAACAAGAAGAATGAGATGAATGGATGTGGAAAAGGGTTAAAGTGATGAAAATAGAATAATGTCTAAAATGAAAGGGCCATGGTTTTGTAAGTTGCATGCCTAAGTTCAAAGAATATATTCATATTTTTTCTTTGGGGTCAGCAATTACATCATGGTGTTTGCCCTTTGTCTCCAAAATCTCACCCAAAAGGATTTTCATGTTTTGGATGCCCATCCAACTTTCTCATGAGAAGCTTGTTTTTCTTTTTTCATGCATGAAATTTTCCTTTCATTGTCGAATAAGAATAACATGATTTGTTTTTAATCATATCTCTTAGGTGAAATGCTTTCCTTTGTTGAGAAAAAAACATAGAGTTAATTAGAAATTTAGATCGTGAACAAAACTTAGTTCAGTTAGGAAGGAACGACTTACTTTAAAGCAATTTTAGCATGAACTCGGTGTTAAATTGTTTGATGATCAATGATCACTTATTAGCTTTGAGTTTTGGTTAGTTTTGTATGAATAGTTGAGTTTCATGTGTATATTTTGATAAATCAATTAATAAACGATTATTGAATACTTTGGTTTTACGTTGATAGAGAAAAACTTAAACCAGCTAGAACACAATATATATTTTCAAGACCATGTGTAAATCCTAAAACTTAGGTTTGAGATTCATTTGGTATTCATTTAGGGAAGAAATTTAGCATTTTGTTTAGTCTTTTAAAAGCACGTAACCGTCCAGAAAGACCCTTTTTATAGTAGTGATATAATGTTTTATTTTAAACAAAGTAGGGTTGTAGCGCAGTGTTTGTGCTCCCACTTGTTAACTAGCAACTCGTGTTCAAATTTCTTTCTAAATTGAATTGTCACAAAATAGATTCTAATCCAAACATCAATATTTTTATTTGTTCAAATATCAAATTGTTTTCTAAATTTGAATGATTTCCCTAACAAGTATCACAAAATATATTTTTTATTCCAAACATCAATTATATTCTTTTTCCAAATATCAAATTTCTTCTAGATAAAATCTACTCATTAGTTTATCGATTACTCACATTGACATTGATTTTAATAGTTGCAACAACTAATGTAGATAAAACGTTTTATGTTATGAATATTGTGATCAAGAATTGACTGCTTCGATTAATTGATGAATCATTGTCTTATAGCTCATATTGAGAAAGGTTTATTGGATTAGTTAGATAATAAACTTATCACATATTAATTTTAAACCAGAAAACTGATAGTGGACAATTGTAATATGTATTAAATTAATTAGTCTTTGAAACTATTAATATTTCTTAAATATTTTTTAATGTGTTTATTATATAATGCCTCGTATATATAAATTTTCTGAATCTGCCATGATATATAGACCCGACCAACTAATCTAATACCTATTTACATCTAATAGATGTATTTCATTTAGGGAATTAGATCTAACAAAGTCTCACGTTTCATTCATAATTAAAGATTCTAATTCACTTTGACTAGTTTATTTCCAAAAATTAGAGTCTACTATACTTAAAAACTTTTTTGTTGTTGGTTTTAAGATCCTCTTGTATCAAAGTACATACAAATTGTTAACCTATGTGCTGTAAAATTAAAATATTAAGAAAATTATACTTTACGTTGATATATTTTCCTTTCATTAATCACTCCATATGTTTATATTTATCTTTGTATTCCTCATCATGATATGAACATGGTACCAATCATATTAAATTCTTTGTTTCTCATTTTTAGAGCAAAATTCACATTTTTACAACCCATCTCTTGTACAAACAGACCAATGTTAAGAATAAGACTTCTTTTTATATAAGTTAGTTCGCATCTTCATCTCGCATCCGTTTATTCCCATTTATAGATTCTCTAGACGTGCATAAATAGTTTTAATCCTAGTTTTAATTCTCTGTGTTCGACCTTTCGATCATCCAGGTAAACCTACTATTTCGCTTGCATTTGGGAATCGCAGTAGAAAAACTTGTACTCTCAACGAAGCCTTAGCTATTATGTGATAAAGAGGTACATAACAAGTATCTTGCATGCTATGATTATAACCCATGACTTACCGAATAAAGTGAATCACGCAATACAGAAAGATATAGTTATCACGTGTGATGGACATGCTTCGTGACATATTGTCTAAATTAGAATTGCATCATATGAATGTGAAACTACTAAGTCCAAATGAAATAGACAACCACCGACCTCTAACATTCTTGTTATTGGCGATGTTGTGGGCACTACTGTAGCATGGCCAATGGATAAAGTCAAACTATGTAAGAAATTTTAACTAATTTATTGTTAGAGTTAGATAATGATATTTCTTTTTATTTTTTGTTAGGTGATTGATGTATGGAGAAAGGTATTGGAGCAACACATATATATATGGGGGATAGTATTACTACAACAAAATGCTAGAGGGTCCATCAACAATAAATTTTGTGTGAAAAGGGAGTATTTACAACATTTTTCCATTACGATGAATAATGCTGATAAAAATAAGAGACTTTTAATAATATATCAACTATTTATATTGTTATTAATAGGTCTAAGAAAACCACCATTAAAAAGTTAAGGTCTTTTTGCTACGACAACATTCATAAAACGTTACAAAAAAATGTTTATATCATTTTTTTAATGTTATTAAAATAACAATTGAATGGTTGTGATAATACTTTCTGAACGCAATAAAAAACACTACAAAAAGTCTTTTATAGCAGTTTTTCAATGTTATTAAAAACGCTATTGGAACATTTTGATAGCGCTTTTCTATCGCAATAAAAAGCACTATCTATTTTCAATAGCATTTTTTCAATGTAATTAAAATAGCTATTGAAACGTTTTGATAACGTTTTTCGAACGCAATAAAAAACGCTATAAAACGTCTTTAATTGCATTTTTTAATGTTATTGAAAACACTATTGAAACATCTTGATAACGATTTTCCAACGCAGTAAAAAACTCTATCAAATTTTCAATAGCATTTTTTTCCACGTTACAAAAAACATTTACAACATCATATATGTGCTATCACTAGGGACATATTATAGCGTTTTGCATAGAAGTGTAAAAGCACTATATAAAGTCATGGACTTTCAATCAAATCGACTACGACAACATTTCAAAAATGCTATCGAAAATCAACGATAGCATTTTTTTATTTTATCGTAACTGATATTTCTTGTCGTGTTTATTTCTAGTATATTAAGAACCTTTATAGATTTAAGATTGATTTATAATATATACTCTATACTAAAATTTGGGTCTCATTTATACCAAGATATATAATTTGACTAGGTACATTTAGTCATTTTGCAAATATGTGCTCATATTATATAATAATGTTGTTAGGACAAATTGTAGAATTGATCAACTTTAAAGCATGATAATTAAATTTCTAAATTGAAGTGATAAATACATATAAGTCAAACACAATAAAATAATACTCATTAAATCATAACTCCAAATATCAGTTACATTATTACTAATTCAAAATTTTAATCGAATTTTAAATTGTAAGAACTTTTGAAATTCTTTTTATGTACGTAATTAAGTGGAGCTATGAGTTTGAGGGTTACAACTCATCCAAACTATATATACACAAAATTGATTAGTGTATCACACCTTCACATATTTGAAAAGGAATACCATGTTTCCATTTCACGTATATGAATGTATCAACATTGGTATACTTTGAATTACATGTGTTTCATAGCTTCTAATCTACACTCCCAACACTGCACGTTTGAGGTTTGAACGTGTTAACTTAGGGAGGAACTGACAATATGATTTTGGTGATGATAATTTTTACCGTTTAATTAAATTTTTTACATTCACCTACTAATTTTCTAATAAAACTCGTATTACTAAATATATTATTAGATGATACAGTTTATGAACACAAAAAAAATATAGAGACCCGAGATATATCAGGTTTTACTCGGTCATGCACGTGAGAAAAATGATATGCTAGTTTTTAACCCGTATCAAACACGTAGTATATCTTTTCTTTAGTTTATATGAGAAAGCCAAAAATACTAAATTAATTTATTTCTAACTCTAAAAACTATTTAAAACTAATAATGCCAGAATCCAAGCCCTAGAATTGAATCATGGAATACATTCTTCATTCTTGTCTTTAAAATTCAATAGGTGCAACTAAAGGGAAAAGAAAAAAGAAAACAAGATTATTATTGTTCCCTTACTTCATAGACCAAATTAGCAAATTCCTTCCTCTTATGGTCTGGTTCTTGCTGGGAATATATTTCAACTTTTTACGTAGTGGAAAGAAATTGAGACACTTTGATTGATGTTGTCGCCACCCCGAGACGACGAAGAGCGGCCGACGTCCTCAAAAGAGCTAGTTTTAAAAGAAAATAGAAGTCGTCATCAATCTTTTTTACGGTGTGATTGGACACTGAAATAAAATAAACAATTTTTAAAAATAGTCTGCGAAAAATAGAATTGAGTTCGGGAGTCATTTGTGTGTGGGGAAGGTATTAGCACCCCACAACACCCATTTAGAAAAACGGTAGCCAAATTTAAAATCTTGCATTGAAAATATTTTTAAATTTATTTTAAAAATAATATTTTATTTCATCCCTTATTACTCTAATATTTGAAGCAATGATCTCATAAAATAAGTGAAATTATATTTCATTAATTAGACTATATATTGAAGGAAAGTTTCTCACCTTAAGAAAATGAGAAATTATTACAATTTATCCAAAACTATCATAGGCTAGTCTTTGAATAATTTTTTTTTAAAAACATTGATTAAATTTATTTTTTATTGGAATCAAATCAGACTTCCAAATTTCCTAAATTCCATCATAGGAATATTTGTAGCGAAATAGAAGTGAGTTATTAAAAAAGTTGATTAAGGAAAACATATGAAATATAGATTTATATTATAAACATTTTTTAAAAAAAATTAAAAGGAATAGGTGTAAAGTAAACATTTCTAAACAGTTAAAAAAGAAAATTTAAAAAAGACTTTCAAAGTTAGGTCAATAGGAAATAATGCACAATGCAATCAAATATAATATACCTTAAATTAAGCAAGTAAGATAAGATTTTATTTATTTAAAAAAATATTGGGAATCGATCTTAGACTACCAAAGAACCGATTCTCTCACCTTAAGAATTTAGAAATAGCAGACATATATTTCTAATTCTATTGTCGGATTTTTTTTTAGAATGATAAAATGTAAAGATAAATATGATATAAGAAGAAAAAAATAATTGATATAATATATCACGGTAACATTGCAAAGTGCAAAAAATATTGATAAGTCTAAAACTACGTGACAATAATGATTATGCATGCAATAAATAAATAATGAAAATGAATAGATAAATAAATAAAAATAAAGAAGAAATAAATAAATGAAATAAATAAATAAATAATGAAAAAGGAAAGAAGAAATAAGGAAACAAAATAAATAAAAGGAAGAAGAATTAGAAGAGAAAGAAAAACATTTTTTAAAAAGAGAAAAACATTTTTTTTAAAAAAAAAGAAGTGTGGCCCCAAGGCCCCATAATAATAATAATTATTATTATAACAAATAAATAAATAAATAATAATAATTATATAAATAAATCAATAATAATAAGTTTTAAATATATAGATAGCAATAGTTATAATAATAAAGTTAAAACGAAGAAAAACAGAAGTTAAAATAAACAGTAATAAAGTTAAAAATACAGAAATTTTTTAAAAAATAGTAATAAAAAGAACGTTAATAACAAATAAAATTATATTAATAATAATAAGTAAATGAAATTTTCTTTATATATATATGTGTATGTTTTTAAAGAGAGTAAAGTAAAGATATAAAAAAAAGTCTCATGTCTTTTTCTTTTTCTCTATTTTTTAGGGAGAAGAAAAGACTAAGATTTTTTTTAAGAAAAAAAGATAATAACGATGAAAGTAAAAGAAAGCAAGAATAAACAAATAAATAACAAATAAAAATACTTACCTTTGCAAAAAAAAAATTCTTGCAATTGGAGAGGTTCTCTAACAAAATTTTCTGTAAGGCAGAGGTTCTCTAACAAAATTTTCTCTAAAGACTTTTTGTAAGAAACTTTTCGTTCTTTGTTTTAAAAAACTATTTTCCTCCCATTTTTTCAAATGACAAGGTCCCTATTTATAGACCCAGAGTGTACCACAAATTAGGAAAAAATAATAAGAGTAAAATCAAATTTTGATATTATATTAATAAAACAAATTTTCATTTTCCTAAAATAAATTAAATGAGATATTTTGAGATTTTGTGAAAAATAAATTAATACATCAAATGAATATTAAAATACTTTTATTTAAAATTGATTTTCTTTTTTCCTAAAATAATTTAAGTAAGTCAAAATTGATATTATAAGATTTTATTTAAAACAAATTCATTTCTTTTTCTAAAATAGTGCAAATATGATATTAAAAGATTTTTAAGAAACAAATTGATTTATTTTTGTTTCCTAAAATGGTAAAAATGAAATATTATAAGATATTATGTTATTATTTTTTTTTACCTTTTTTAAGTAAATAAAGAAATAAATAATTTAGCAATTATTACTAATATTAGTATTTTAAAAAAGATATATATGTAGGATAAAAATAGGTGGCTACATATATATATATATAATTCCTTTTTACAAGTATTCTACTTTTTTAGAATTATGCGAAAGTTGGATGTTTTGAGTAGTGGTTACATGAACTTTATGTAGTTTCCAAAATAATATTTTGTAATACAATTTAGAGAAGAGTATCCACTTCTACAAAATTGGTTTTACTTGACACTTAAAAACTGTTAAGTATCTGTTTACTTGATGTTTTTTAATGTGTCTAAGTAATTAAGTGTCAAGAATAATTATACTTGACAGGTAAAAAACGTAATTCCGTGTTAGGAATAAGAGATTTTTTTGTTTTACAATTTTTACGCGTCAAGTAAAATTATAGTTTAAGAAGACAAACCCTAATCTCCACCCTCTTTCATTTGAAGTTTAAATTTCATCTTCAATTTCATCATGCATTTTCAAGAAGAAGAATATAAACATTTGAAGCATGCACACTCTCTTCATTTTCCATATTTCATCTTTGATTTTCAAATCTAAAGCTTGGGTGGAAGAACAAAAATCTTCCCTCCAAACAAAAAGATACAAAAGTTATCTTTTAGGAAAATTTTAGCTTATTTTTTTAATTAATATTATTTATTTAATAAAATGTATATGAATTTAAGAGATTTTATCTTAAAAACACAATATCTTAATATATTTTATTGAAAAAAATCATTTTAAAAATTAAATTAAAATGTAATACAAAAACTAATTTTAATTTCTAAATTATTAAGGGTTTAAAGATTTTATTTTGAAAAAAAAAAGGTTGAGATTTAATATTTAAATAATAATAGTAAAAAGGTTGAGATATTTATAGAAAAACTAATTTTAATTTTCAAATTCAAAATTTAAAATTTAAAAATAAATTAAGATCTAATACTTTATTTTGAAATAAAAAAGATGACGAAAAAGTTAGTATATTTTGAAATAAAAAAGGTTAGAGATTTAGCCAATAAAAATTAATAATAATATTATTTTGAAATAAAAAATGAATAAAACTCTTAAAATCTTACCACAATAGAAAAATTTTTAAAATAAATAAAATTGTTGATATGTTTTAAATTCTGATATATTAGAAAGAGACGGATAGGTTCTCTAGATTATTAACACGTCGAAGTTAATTACATACTCATAATTGCATGTCACAAATTAATTATATTCCAAAGACTTTTGATAAACTCATAACTGTATATCGTAATTACACAAACAAAACTTTTGATAAGAACGCAATATATCGAAATAATTACCTTAATTACACTTTTAAATCAATATTGATATAAATTTTAATTTAATTAATGTTATGTTTTAGTTTAAAAGTTTTTATAAACACAGCTAATGTAATTGTTTTCTAATTTTAATTCATTTCCACCTGGTATGAATCAATGGTATTGAACTAATTATATATATATATATATAGATTAAATTAATTAGAATTTAATAAGAAACATTGAAAAATAAACAAATAAGCGAGTTTTTAGTTAAACAAAAAGAGCATAAGAAAATTTTAATTCAAAATAATAATTTGGTTATTTTGTGATTCAACCAATGAATGATATTTGACTCCTCAGATATTAAGAAAAAAGTTATTATATGAGTTGCTAAATGCATGACAAAATTAATTACAACGTAGAAAAAAATAATTACAGTTGAGAAAGGTGAGTATTTTGGTCTTTTATAAAATACTACGCACATACAAAAAAAAATGCAAAGAAAAAGTGATTTTGTCATTTACCAAAATAGCCCTATAAAAATCTTCAAATCTAATTCATGATAAAATAATACAAACAACAAAATATTTAGGCTATAAGTTGTTAACCTTAATCTTCATCTTAATCTTCGTCAAAACGAAACAGGTTAGGCAAAATGGTAGAAGAAACTTCGAACAGATTTAGGCTTACACTCTCTCCTCGTTTTTCTAAACTATTATTGAATGATCATATTGCACAATTCAGCGGTTCTGAAACTTAAAACACTCTACATATTTGATATCATTGTTTCTACATGGTTGTATTGTAGGAGGATCGGACTTGAGATACAGCCCTTACATCTTCAGATAAATTCAATAATTCTTTGAATATGTACAATTGGAAAGTTTAGGTGGGAATGATATTGTTTGAAGAAGTTCTCATATCGACCTTTCCTTTAAGTACTTAAGTATATGAAGTTGGGTTGTTAAACGACAATGCTCAACCCGAAATGAAATAAGAAATTTAAATTAAAAATGTTAAGTGCAAAGGAACAAAGAAGAAAATATGGGATAAATGAGCAGCATAACTTACCATGTTGGAGCAAGCTTTACAACTTTATCTCCTGTGATGGAAGACCAACATCACAAGTAGCCACGATGAGATTTGATAAAATGATTGATAAGAACTATATCTCGTGAGAAGTATATAGTGACTAAAGTGGAATTTTAATTTACATGTAAGTCCATTCTTTAGAAGATTGTACTTGAAAATCTCTACGATCAACAACACTAAAATCTTTATAGCCAATTTACTTTTAATACATACATCAAAGATTAAGAAACGGAATTGTAGTCTATGCATAACGTCTAAACCTTCTTACAAGTTTCCATATCTCAAGATTTTCTGTTTTCTACCAATGAAAGAAAAAAGTCAAACCATTTGTTTTGATTTGCATAGCATCAAACAATAAAAGAGAATAAACATAATCAAATAACTCCAAACTAGGCTAGCAAATTAGCTATTGAAAAGCAACAGAGATTCTTATCATCTAATAAATCTTCATAAAACATACATCTTCAACAACAAATCTACAGATACCATATCAAAACCAACACAAAATACAACAGTAAACAAAGTTTTCAAATCTAAAATTTTACTAAGTCTTTTAACAGTCAACGCTTCCATAATGCAAGCAAATCACATAAAGAATCACAAATGGAGAGCATACTGCATGTAGAGAACATGCTCAGTGACATATCACCTAAAATGAAATATAAACTCAAACCACTTCAAATATTGTGTTCGAACAAACAAACTCAACCAACATGATAATTTGTAATTAAGCTACAAGAGGACTTAGTTAACGTTGTTTGTAATAGACTAGTTTAAGAGTTTTTATTTGAATTATGAAAATAATGTTGTCTCATTAGACTCTAAACTTCATTTTATCTATATATAAGACTGTTGGATAGGTTATCTATTGATTGACTAAACTTGAGGATCATATTTCGCAAAAAATTTAAAATATTAATAATGATTTCAAATTAAACCTTTCTTTTCATACTTTTGTTTAAGTTTTAATTGAAAATAGATAGATATGAACATGAGCGGATTTATTAAGGGGCCGGGGGACACGTGCCCCCCTCACATTCTTGGTTTTTGTATTTTAATATTAGTTTTGAAGTGTAAAATTACAATATATCTTAAGAAAATGCATCTTTTTACTATATTTTGTTTTTGGTGTAGTGACTTCCCTTTGAAATCTCAACGTCTTGGGTTCAAAACTCATCCACTACAATTTTTTTTTGTTAATCGTGCCCCTATATATGATTTCTGGATACACCATTGGATATGAATATGAGTTACAAGTAAACATTAAACACCCAAAAAGAAAAGATAACTACTAGGATTTCACTTTTCAAATTACCAATTTGGTGTCACAAGCAAGTAAAACTATCAATATTTTAGGGCAAAACCCAATGTTATGTTTTGTTTCTCATGAGTACTATGAGATGAGTACAATATGTAATTGCTATATGTTATGGAATTTCTTTATATGGGAAATGTTTCTAAAACCATCATTTTTTATTGATACAATGTTAATTGTTATGGAAGACTTTTATGGAATGACAAGTCCGAAATGAATCATTAAAAAAAAATGTTTAGTTAAATGTTAATTGTTTTTCATGTTTTTAATTTGCTGGATGATAACCAATATTGTTGGAATATATTTGGTTATATTAAAAAAAAAAACTAATAAACTAAAGAAACTTTCAACGCCCTAGAACGATCAGGAGTTATCATCGGTAGATATATAATCTCCCAACGACTGTGTCGAAAGATTTGACGAAAATGATTTCATCATTTTTGGCTATTTGACGATAGGTAACAAATACTGATGACAAATAAAGTATTAGCCGATGCCATGATACTATGTGGGGAGATATGAACTATTGACAACGTATTGATGTCTATCAACAGTAGGGTTTATACATCGAAGATCTATTTTATGCATTGGGAGATGATGTCCCAACGCTTATCTCCCTACAACAATGCTGACAGTTTGTTGTGCGTCGGAGTAAAATCTATCCACATCATTTGGGGTCTCAACTGATGCTTTGATGCATCGGCAGAAAGGTTTATTCTTGTAGTGTGGACAAATCTAAACACATACGTTAATAAACAAAACAAATTAAAGACACATGGTATCTATGAATCATATACATTGTCGTTTTAATTTCTTCATTTCAAACAACGCAAACATCCACAATATTTTTTCCTTTCATATTTGATCGTACTTTAAAGAAATTTCTTCTATCTTATCACAGATTAACTTCACGTATGCCAAAGCCAATTCAGTTTAGTATTAATTGACATAACCTTTCATCGTAGAGGTGGAAGATTCAAATCGATCTGTTACCCTCGAATTGTTGTACTTATTAGGAAAGAAAGAAAATGGTTACATATGTGTTAGATTTGTTGACATAAACAAAGTGTTATATCAACTCTTAGAGTGGGAAGGGCTGTAGGGGATGAAGATCAAAAAAAAGGAAGAAGAAGAAAGTGTGTGTTTAAGAAGAACATGAATGCCCCACAAAGCACTGAAACAACCAACATTAGGCTAAAGTGGGAAATGGCTTTATGAGAATGGGCCTCACCTTTTCAAAAAGTCTTGTTTGGCTGACTCATGAAACTTCCATTACCACTCCAATGACTTGACACAACAATAACATGTTTAGATTCTTCATCTTCAATTTTTTATTTCCCAACAATTTCATATCTTTATTCACATTCAATAGTTTTCATTTTGGCGTTTTTATGATTTTCTTAAGCCTCCCAAATTGTTTATAAAGTTATCTTGTAACTAGTTGAAGGATGGGTTTTCATTGCCTATCAAACAAAATGTTTATTCAAGAATACAAGTTTTAGAAAAACAATTCTAAAATGAGTTTAAAATCTAAACATTCACGTGTTTGGTTTGATCTTTTACAAATGTTTATATGCAAAATTGTGTTTGGTTTGTCCTATATTAACAATGTTTATACTTAGGTCAAATTACCCTAAGAGACTATTAAATATTATGAACTAATTCCATAAAGAAATAAATACATTTTGAATCATTTTTTTTAGAAATATATTTTAAAATTAGTCGTAGGTTATTTTGAAATTATTAACTTTTTAGTTACTTGAAATGAAACCTTAATTATATTTTTTTTATTCATTTTTCTGGACAATTCGATTCTTACAAGCACTAAACCCTAAAAAAATAATTGATTTCCAAGAACGACAAAATATAAATAAGAACAATAATTTTTTCAAGACAATATAATATCAACTAGACAATAAGGTGTGCAATTTGATAATGTTCCTCATTCATCTTCATTTCATGAACTGAATGATCATGTTCTTCACCGACGTCTTAGTGATTTCTTTTACAGATGTTAAGGCAAAATAGATGTGGCTAAGAGAGGAACATTTGCAAATGCCTATATTTAAGTGTATATGAACACACATTGAAAAAATATTTAAAGTATTTAAAAATAATAAAAAAAACGACGTAGAAAAATAGATAGGAAAAAAAGAATAAAAAAAGTAGATATTTGGGAGGAATTCCTGGTTAAACCCTAAATAAACATTTATTTTAAAATTTGATTGTATGTGTTTTCTCTAAAATGATTTATTTTATAATATCATTTTTTAAATAGTTATTTTAAACAAATGTCAAAACACTTCCATTTATCTTAAAATGAATTATTTTAAAAATTAAACATTTCAAAAATCAATCCAAACACACTCTAAATTGTTTGATAAAGTTTTCATCCACCGTCCACATGACTGTAAATACTATTTGTAATAATTTCAATCAATCGTATGGACATACTTCTAATTATAATCTAATACTAAAATCTAGATTTCTTCGTATGAACTAAATTTGTAATTTAACCAATCAAATATGTGGTATATTTTAACAAAATAGCTAAAAATATCTACAAATTATAACAAAAATTAAATTTTATCAATGATAGACATGGATTAAATTTAAAATTACTAGCCTACAACTCAATGATACTCCAACACCCTCGTAAAGTTATTTTTTGGGTTTAGGGTTTAGTATTAAAAGAATTGAAATTAATTCAATTCATTTTGCATTTTATTTGTGAGATTTAAATGAAAGTATTATATTGTATAATTTGAATCTAAGCAAGTATTTAAAATATATAAGAAATAGTGTTTGAGAATAATTTTAGAAACTGGAAAACGACGAAAAACAGACCAGAATCCAACGTATAACCAATTGGTTTGATCTTCAATAATATTCAACAGTTTGTTTCTATTTGTTATTATTTTCATTATCAATTTCAATAGTTTGGTAAGAAAGTAAACTGAACCGACGAAACGCCACTAAGCTGTGTCTAAGATGAAACTGTAGAAAATTAAGAAAAGTTGTTTAGTTTTACGAAGAAACTCTCAACCTGTAATAAAAATTAAGGACTAGAAGAAAAGGAAAAATCTCACTATGAGACAAATTCCTAAAAGCACTAAGCTGCTGTTTGTTTGTCCGAAATGAAAAATAATCGAAGCGTTTAGATGTCCAAACTTATCGATGCGTCTACAATTGCGTAAGTCTCGCAAGAATATGTCTTACGGCTGTCTAATCATGTAATTTTCTCGTTAATTTAATATACTTCGAACATTTTCATACACTTCTAACACTAACACCTACCCACTAACAGTTTTTACACGTCAAATAAATATATACTTACAGTTTATAAACGTCAAAAATTTGTTACATGTCAAGACTTTTTTTTCTTTCAAATGAAATTGTACAATTTGAAATACCCATATAATTATATTGCACCTGTTTTGAAATCCCACAATGGTATACAACATGATCAATTGGACTATTTACATTTCATGAATCAACACAAACCTTCAATCAAATAACTAACAAATTGCATATATATCATTGAACATATACATATAGTTCGTTATTACAATATATTTACAACATAGAAACATATCATTCTATTACAAAACGAGTTATACACATCGTTCTTAATCAAAAAACACGAAGTATATGTAATAATAAGTGTTGTTCACAATTACAGAAATCACATCATCCTAAGATCTTGAAGAAATCACATCATCCTAAAATCTTGTTCACAATTGAGTTACCGGTCACCAATATATTTACCTGAGTTAAGCTTATGGCTGTCTAGAGTATTTCTCCTGACAACTGAAATAATGTGATCAATCCATTGAGACGGAAAAACTTGAAAGTTGACCTTGTTCAACCACATTGACTAAGAGAATTTCTAGTGGAGTTACCAAAATATTACAAAATTTCAAGATGCTTACGGTTTTTGTGGCTCAACTTCTTGATCTAGCATATTTAGTATCTCACCCTCTTAGAATTTAGAAGGCAACAAAAATGGTTGAGGACTGATTCGAGAACAACAAGCAAGTCCTCAAGGAATAACAAAACAAATCTCGAACGAGAGAAACTCCGTGAGTGAGAACTAAAATGATGAAGTCCAAAAATGAAAGAGTACTCAGAATCCTTCATTAACAAAATCTGTGTAAAAAACTAGATTATTATACCCATACATTGACAAAATCTCATATGCTACTTAAAACTAGAAAAAATAAGAAGCATGCAATAATATTGAATTCAAACATGTGCTAGTTTTAAAATAATTAATTCCATTGACTTTAATAAGTTACATTTGTCTCTCTAGATCTTTTTTTTATTTCCAAACACAATAAACAATTTGAAACTTAAACACAATAAACAATTTGAAACTTCAATCATGTCCTTCAAATAGAAACTCAAACTTCCATTCCTAGGCTCCATGGTAACGAAAGCATGAAATGTGTTAAAAATGAAGGAAATTCAAGTATTGCATAAAACTATTCCACACATTTACCAATGTTAATTTACCTTTTTTATTTCAAACAACCATGTAGTGAACTCTGGCCGCTTGTTCTTAAAAAACAAAGTTACTAAGATCAAATTAAAGAAATCAAGAAGCAATATAGAAACTCTTTCACAGTATAACATAAATCAAGATCAAAATTTGCATCATCAACTTACCTAGGATTAATATTGTTAAGCGAACATATTTCACTTTAGACAGAAAGCAAAAATGGTTTTAGTGACAGAGAAGAAAACAAATTTTAGCTTTGAGCAGTGAAGAATGTCTTAATCATAAAAAAAAAAAAAAAAATACAAGCACGAAACAAGCATTTCTACCTGCTATTGGTAGTACTCAGCTACATAATCTTTAGGACCTGAATACATTCACCAAGAAAAGAGTGAGAAAAAAAGATTAAGGAAGTTCCAAGCTTCTTTTGGTTCTTTATTTTCTTCCTTCCTTAACAAACCAACATCTAACTATGCTCTATGTCAATCCCAAATTACAAAAAATAGTAGTAGCTATACAAACATAAACATGTTTTTACAAAGACAAAAGAAAGATAAAAATTTTAACATGATCTAGAACCATAAACTAGCCAACTCAAGGTAGAAACCCAAAATATTGGGGAACTACTGCTTAACTCTCTATACCACAACCAATGAACTTCAGAACCTAAATATGGAGAGAGAAAAAATACTAAAACGTAAGAATCAATCAACCACAAAACTTTCACATCCAATTATAGCCTTTGAAACTTGGTATTACATATTCTCTTCTCCAAATTTTAAACTAAGAATATTAGGTCAATAGCTCATTAAATACACAAAATAAAGCCAACGAAACCTAAAATTTTCCAATTATTCAACACAAAAAGAAAAGAAAAAATTTGACAGAGAACGAAAAAAAAAATCGTACTATGACAGGACAAAAAATTAAAGAGGAAGTAACAAAATGGGAGAAGAATAAATACTCTTAAGAAACAAAAGAAAAAATGAATATATGCATATCTTAGAAAGTGAAGGAAACAACAAATAAAGATATGGAAACGAAATATTTCTAGTAAAGAATAAGGCAAGGAAGAGCATTGAATACAATATTGCAACCCTTGGTTACATCAAGAAATAAATGGATGTACAAAGTTAATTCCAAAGTTATAAGTATGAAGTTACATCAATAAATTACATTCCTACAACAATTCGTTATCAACTTCAAAATCAAACAACTATAACTGTGTAACCCTTGGTTGGATGATATTTGTCTCTCAACCTAAATAGGCAAAAGGAAAGAAAATTTGGATGTAAAAGACAAGAAGTACCATTCTTCATTCTCTTGTGAAAAAAAGGTTTGTTTGTGTGTTGTAATATACTTTGACTTGTATTCTTGATATCTAAAATAAAAAATGAAGTTCCACAGAGAACTCAATTAGATCAAAGAAATGAAAATAACATTTAGAACATACATGTGCTCAGCTTCAACAGGCAATATCTCATCTTCAAGTTCTTGCATAAATTGCGTGTATGTCATCAAGCCTTCTCTGAAATCACAAATTATCAACATTGCATTGAAAATAAAGTTAAAAGAATTAAGTTAGATGACACAATTCAATAAAATTATGAGACAAAGCAATGCCATACTCCCTATTTTAAAGCTTCAAAAATTCTCATGCTATGTTTCTCTCGTAGAATATCTCAACGTTTTGTTGATGCTCCAATAACATTTACTACATTTGTAGCCGTAAAGAAAAGACCGATAATTTCTACATGATTTTTTGCAGTATTTATTAGAGCTAATTGAAGTTGATGAGCAAAACAATGAATGTAAAATGCACATTCATTTTCTTTCAAAAAAAGTGTTTTCAAGTCATGGAACTCACTTTGCATATTACTTGTTCCATCATATTTTTGTCCTCTCAAATGAGCAATACTTAACCCATGTTGAGAAAAAAAACCATCAATAGCTTTCTTAAGTGATAAGGCACTTGTATTATTGACACGGATGATTCCAACAAATCGTTCAATCACATGACCTTCATCCACATATTGTAGTACAACTGACGTTTGCTCTGGATAGAAAATTGTTTTGAAGATATATCTTTTGATTCGTCTATCAAAATAGAAAATTGTTTGTCACTCACATCTCTTATAACTATATTAACAATCTTTGTTGTAATGCAGTTCACTATATCTTTTTTAATATCAGGTGCGATCAATTTCAAATTATTTGGAGCATTTTCAAAGTTACGGCTTCAATATCCTTGTTATAGTTACATAACTATCGGAATAGTTCAAGAAAGTTACCTTGATTCTTCGAATCATCAGTCTCATCATGTCCACGAAATGCAAGACCTTGTCGTAATAAAAATTGAATACAATCAATCGATGCACCTAATCCAGTTCGATACTCAGCTCGTGCTTGGTCAGACATCCTATTTTAAAAAGTCTCAATATGTTGATTTTGTTTTAAAAGAGCCTCACATTTTCCCCAAGCTTGATTGTGTGCACTATATGGATGACCACCAACATGAGTTTGCAATTTCTATTTTTTCTTCCGATTGAAAAATCCTTTGTTAACAAAATATTCCCCTCCTGATTCTTCACTTACTTCTGGTTTAAATAGGTAACAACATAAACAAAATGCAGCATCCTCTAAAATGTTATATTCTAACCAAATAAGATATTCTTTAAACCAAGTTGGATTAAATCGTCTTGACTTTGTCCCAAATTTCTTGAATGAAAAAATATGACTCCGAGGTTGACAAGGACCCTTTTGTAGATATGCTCTACGAACTTGATCTTGAATATTATAATTATATTCAGAAATTCTAGTTCTTAGATCAGGATCTGCAAGTAGTTCTTCTAAATTGATTTTTGTATCAGATCTATCAGAATCAGGTATTTGTCTCTTGTTTGAAGATGATGCCTCTGTAGTTTCTATCGTTGTTTTTCTTTTAAAATATCTCTCCATACTGATATGTTTACTCTACAAAATTAGTATTAAACAATATAAGTATTATGATTTATCACATAGATTGAAGAGTAAAAACTAAAAATATTAAGAAGAATTTAAACTTACTAGTAAATTGATATGATACTTATATTCTAACGATGAACGGAAAAAAAATTATCTTGTATCGTTTAATTCTGAAACAAAATAAAATAAATATGTACATAAGTAATGTAAATATGTGAATTTAAAAATTGCATAAAAAATATAAATTAAAAAATAATATTTTTTCATGGAATATTGTTGATAGAGTGAAAGCTTGTTAGATAACGAGTGCTAGGAAATAAGGTAGGGTTTTATCTTATATAGGTTTTTTTTTCCTCTTTTAAAATATTGTTTTCCTTTTAGGAAATCAAACTATCTTCGTTTTACGAAACCAAATCATCTTCTTTTTAAAAAATCAAATTATATTTCTTTTAGGAACTCAAGATGTGAGAGTTACAAAAAGCACATAGTCACTGCACCAGAAACTAAATTTACACTTAAAAGAGCATTATTTAATATATATTGTATTTTTAAATTTCAAAATTAATATTAAAATACAAAAATCAAGAAAATGAGAGGTTCTCGTCCCTTCATAAATCCGCCCTTGTTTGTAGATTCAATACCATTTTACATATTTTGTATGAGTTTTGGTAAATGTTTGTATATTTAGTATTAGTTTTAAAGATTGCTATTAATTGTTGCAATATTTTGAGCTAATTTTGATATAAATACAAGTAATATTTTTCTCTTTCTTTAATTTTGGAAGATAGTAGACAAAATTCAAAATGCACCAAACTAACCCCACAAATATTTTTGTAAAAATTACACACTGATTTTTATTTTATATGATTAAGAAAACAAAGTTAATGATCATAAAACCCAGTTGGCGAATATGGGTCCCTCTTCTTTATTTTTTGAAACTCCATAATGGTCTTGATTGACATTGATAACATATCCTTAGCCATGGTCCACCACCATCATCCCCAACTAGTATTCATCATTCCACTATTTATTTTATTACAATTATTCTAAAATTTAAAAAGCAAAAAATTGAAAGAAAAAAATAACATTCAACACCACACATGGGTTGCCACCAAACTTATACCATGCTCATCACCATCATCATCATGCTCCTTTAATCCCAACCCTCCATTTCCTCCATCTACTCTATATAAAAAACCATCCAATCCAACCCAAACTCCTTTAAATTTTGTGGTGAGAAGATCAATTTGTGGAAGAAACTAAGGCCAAGTTCTAGGTCATGGAGAAGAGCAAATCATTCCCCAAGTACTCCTCCTCAACCTCGGGTGAGTTCGGTTTCCAAACTCGATCTAACTCTTACAATTTCAACGGTCCGACTGCGAAAGCAACCGGGTTCTCGACCTCGGCCGATCCCGAACTCCAAAGAAAGAGAAGGATTGCGTCTTATAATGTTTTCAACATGGAAAACAAAGTCAAGTCTAGTGTAAAGAACAGCTTCAAATGGATCAAAACTAAATTTAGTGACATTCGCTATGGTTTGTGAGTTTCCTCTTTTTCTTTTTTTTTTTTTTCTTTTTTGAACATTGTGTAAACAAGTTTGGCATTTTGATCCGTCTTTCCAAGACTTGGAACCAAATTCAAGATATAATTAAAGAGTTTGGAAGTTGTGTGTGTTTTTGGCTCTGGCTTTATTTTGTTTCTCCATGCAAATATATAAGCTTTTTTTTCCCAATATATATACAAGATCATTTACCTCTCCTCTTAGTTTTGTTTTGGCTGTTCTTTTCTTTTTTATTTCCCATTTTCATTGTGTATTTAAGTTGAATTTAAAAAATCCACTTGTTTTTTTTTGTTCTTGTATGGATCATGAATTAAACCTCTAACCTCTACGACATAGCTCTAATTCAAACTCACTTGTTCTCCGTTAACCGCTAAGTTCATAAAAGAAAGTATTTATATGTATTTGTTCATGTGAATAAAATCTACACACATACCAGAGTAAAAGAAATAATGGCTCTTCCTCCTTTCAACCTCAAGCCATCAATTTTGTGTTTTTCTGTTAATGATTTTTCTTGTTCAAATCTAACTCCCAAACTTACTTTCAGTATGTATTTAAAAGAATTTATCTACTTTAACACATAACCTAGCATAAAATTTTTCATCCATCAATTTAACTAACAGCAAAAAAATTTTTAAAAAATTTAAGGTTTTCAAAATAATTGAAAGCCAAAGTCATGGAATTCCATAGTATTTTTTTGGTAATTTAACCTTTATTTTGAAGTTAATATATTTTTAACACATCTTATAATAAAAAAAAAAAGGTCATGGAAAGGGTAGAATAAGCAATAAGTTGGAGTGAGTACTTGAGAGCCATCGACCTATAAAATTTTTGTGTATATAACTCTCTGTTTTACATTCTTCAACCCTAAATTTTTATATATTTGAGTTATTCTTCTTCTTTTTTTTTTTTTTCCTTTAATTTAATATATGCAAATGAAAAGTTGTTTGAAATGTGGAAAAAGAAACAAGAAAATAAAAAGGTGAGCTATTCACATTTTCTTTTTCACACGTCTTTGGATTAGTATGAAGATTCCTTACCAAAAATATCATTCGTGGGTAACAGTGGTCCAAATATTAAATATTGAATTAATTAGTTAGAATACAAAAAGAAAAGAAAAAGACTTGGGTTTTTTTAAAAAATATAACAAACCTCCAAAATATTTACAATGCCTACAAAAATTTTGAAAATGAAAAAAACTAATGGGTCCACTTTGAAAAATATAAAAAATGTCTCAATCATACACACGATTAATCGACCACATGATACGTGATCGTGTAGAAAATGATACACGATTATGTAGGTAGTATCAACATCAACCACACACGCTCATGTGTAATTACTCTTCTAACAATCATGATACGTGCTTTATGTAGGAAATAATACACGATCGCATACCAAGATCTAAACAATCGTGTACCAAATTTAAACGGATCTTGGTTCACAATCGTGTACCAAGATTTAAACGATTTTTGTTCAATAAATCGTGTACCAAGATCTTTTATATTTGGTACACGATCTTGAAGCAAATAACACTTTGAAAAAAATAATATAAGATTGTTGATTGATTGAAAAAAAAAAAGATAATAATTGTAGAAGTATAATGAAAAAGAATAATAATAATTGTAGAAGAATGATTATAATTTCAAAAAAATATATATAAAAGAAAAATTGCAAAAGAAGAAGAGAATGAAGAAAATGGATAGGAAGAGGAAGAAACCGGGGTCGCACGAAATGCAAAAGCAAAAACGGCAAACCTGAAATATTTATAAAAAAAATGGACAGCTTCATAGACTTTTTGATTTTGTTACACGGACCATAAATATTTTGGTGTTTTATTATATATATATGAAAATTAACCTTAAGACAATTCATTTATGTAAAGCGAAATTGTTTTAAATGACAAAATTATTAGAAATGTTTATTAATATAAACAATTTTACTTTCTGTCAATAATAAATTGTGATAGATCTCATATAGATGTCTATTACTTTAATTATAGACATTAATAGATGTATATGTGAGTCTGTCACAATCCATCAATGATAGACTATAAAATTTTGATATATTTATAATTAAGTTAATTCATACATTATTAAAGACATTTGTGACTCTGATCGCGAACTTCCTTTACGCAATAAGACTCCATGCGGCGAAAATAACTTATGCGATAAGAAGTAACTATGCGATGAGAGAAAGACTACGTGGGAACCCTTGTTACAATATAAGCCTACTTAACTAGAAAGTAATTATGCCATTTCTCATGTAAGGAAGTCGGCAATTGATTTATTCTTGTCGTCCAATCCAAATTCGAGATAAGGATAGTGCAAAGACATTAGCGTCCTAGTATTGGACCACTTCTCACTATCGGCAAAAATAATTATTTCAATATGGAAGACTTTACTAGAAAGCCCTATAAATTAATAGAGGAAATACTGTCATTTTGAAGTTGCTTTTACCATGAGTCCAGTTAAGAGAGAATTAAGAAGATTTTTTAGGTTTTCAGAGATCCAAAACAAGTCTGAGAATCCGGCAGGAATTGCAAGAAAGTGCAAGGAAACACTTGGCTAAGGAACTAGACAAAAAAGCTAGCTGATTGTGATTATGAGTGGTTATTCTCATAAAATATTTTCAAAATGAAAAGGATTTCTAAAATGTATTCAAATCCTTAAATATATTTCTATTGAAAACATGAATGATATGGTTTGTCTTTTGCTTTCCAATTCTTAAAATGCATATATAAATGAATTGGTCTTATAATTATAAACTAGAATGATGTGATGAAATTATGCGTTCTCGAGAATGCATGAGATTTGATAAAGGTTGAAGTGAGATGATCATACAACACGAAATGAATTATGAAGAGTGATTTAAGAGAAGTATTTTGTGATTTTCTAAATGAAAGAAAAGTTTTGAAAGCATTCTCCCCAAGTCCTACGTTGCATTTTTGTGTAACACATTATATGTGTTATTGTTAATGTTGACGTTGTTTATGTGAAAAGACAAAACCAATTTTTCTTGAAATGATGATTTCGAAAGAATGCATGAGACTTGATAAAGTTTGAAATGAGATGATCTTTTGTAATCTATGAAATATAATGTCTCATACTTGTGTGATATGGTATGGGATGCCTTATCATTGTTGTGTGATCTGGAATAGAATACCCTATTTATGTTGTGTGATCTTGAATAGGATGCCTCATATTTACTGTATGATCTGGTATGAAATGTCATTCACTCCAAGTCTATGAGCAACTACAATAACTTTCTTGAGAAATGAGAGTTCTTTTGTAGTTTATTTGACAATGCATCTTTAATTGCTTTTTAAATTGATATTTGTGCAATTTTCTCTTTTGCTAAATGATTTTTTTTCTTTTTGGCTTGATCACCCAATAATTCTAGGATTCGAACCACGATTTGGAATTCAGATCCTCGACATTTTCCTGCATCTTCTTCGATCTGGCAGCATCATGCATTCTTACTATCCTTAAAGGCTTATTAGAGTGAATGTTCTCCCCGCAAACCAGCACAAGTCCTTTCAACATGCTTTTCCCCTCTCAACATAATTGCTTCAAGCTAAGCACGCTTAACTTTGAAGTTTCTACGATCAAGCTACCGAAAAGAAAGATGCACCTTGTTGGTATAGGTATTACTTTTAATTCTTTTAAATCTTTATTAACATTACTTTCATGTCGTCAAGATCCCTCTCATTTAGATGTGATACCAGTTCATTCATGTATCATTCCTAATCTTAACGGTTACATATTTCTTTATTCATTATTGTAGGACAATTGTTCTTGAACTAATTAGTTAAGGGTTAATTGTTTTTCTTTGCTTTGTTGTTTGATTAACTCCAAAATCCTCCGTTTTATGAATTACTTTGATTCTTGAATCTTCTTTCTAGTTTTTTTTATGTAGAATTGTATAAATCTATTCACAAAGTCCTTGTGGGTTCTATCCATTTCTTGCACTAATTTGCTTCATTTTGTAATAATTCTTTTTTAGGGTAACATTTGGATGGATTTGAGGCAGAAGAATTTTCACAACACAATAGATAAAAATTCTTTAATTGATATTCCTTTCTTGTACTATTGCATAACTCTTGTATTGATAATTCTTTTTGGGTAATCGTATCAATTCTTGCATTTTTTTTATTAATAACGACCCCGACTACCAAATCCATTTCACACTTCTAATACTAAAAGAAAATTAGTAAAATATTAAATTTTAGATAGATGACCTTATAGATTGAACTCATTTTTTTCTAATCACTTCACTATGTCGTTTATTTATTACTTGATTGACTTGGTGGTTATTGTTGTGCTGGATTCTAAGACCAAAAACCAAAATGGAATGAAGAGGAAAAAGACAATAGAGCAAGGAAATAACAAACCAATAGTGGCCTCACAAGTCAAGTCGGCCTCAACTGTCACGCCCCCACCCCAAAAGTCACTCCATACAACCAAGTGGAGACATGACTGTCTAGACACTGTATGTGAGTCTCTCCGTGAGATAGCATCATAATGCCTAGTAAGCGAAATTTAAGACAATGACACGTAGGCTTAAATGTGGAGTATGAATCCAAACGAAATAAGTAAATCTAGTTGACTTTTAAATAACGGAGTACAATTGAATTTTAATACATAGTCATTCAAAAGAAACTGCATACAGACTCAAAACACAACTTGACTCTTCTTGCCTAGCCTCTACATGCTTATGTAGAAATAATGTCATATGCGCCCAAGGTTTCCACTTAAATTTTTAGCTCATTGACCAAGATAAAGTTGTGTGTAACTTCCCGATCAATCAGCACCATAACCTCACGTCTCCAACAAATTCATTATTTCTGTATTGATTTCCTCGTCCCATTGTCTTTATGCTTCCTCTACCACGTTATCAGTTCCCTCACTTAAGTTTCTCCTTCTTGAAGAGCAATGATGTTTAATTCTCATCTTTTGCAACGGTATCAGAACTAAATTTCTTATCACATGAAACATAATCCCTTTTCCTTTTTTATCCTGATTTCGTTATCGGTATGGTTGGGACATCAGATTTTTTGCACCAGAATCGTGAGGAGCAATAGTTATGGACAACGAAGAAAAAATTCAGCTAGGGTTAATCGTAACATTCTCAATGCTGCGACCCGCTCCGTTCCTTTTGACCTGGATTGATTGTTCAACCCATTGGACCCACTACCTAACTTTTTAAATGTCAAGGTACTAGGGTTTTTTCTTGCCATATGGGTTCTCTTAGTCATCTTCTATCATTTGGGCTATTAACATCTTAGCTTCTAGGCTCATTTTTTAAATGTCAAGCTACTAGGGTTTTTTCTTGCCCTATGGTTTCTCTTGGTCATCTTCTATCACTTGGACTATTAACATCTTAGCCTCTAGGCTCACTGAGTTCAGTTTAAGTGTGAGAGCTGTACCCACATCATACGGGCTAAAAGATGATTAAGTATTTAAAGAAGGGAGTTTGAATAGAACTAGACGATAAGAAGATGGTGTTAAGAATATTGGCATTTAGTGGTTTTTTAAACGGATGCAAATATAATAACTTGAAATGCTATAATAATCAAAATATCTTGTTGTTTCTATTCTCTGCCTTATTTTTCCAATTAACTCTACTTATTAACTTTTTATTTACTTATTTAATTTTTTATATTTAAAACATAACATCTAAACTAAAATAAAGTGTATTAGGTCTCATTTGTTTTGTTTTTTAACCAAGTCTACAAACATTACTTTTATTTTCAAAAAACATCTTTATTACCGATGATTTGAAAAAAAAAATAAAAATTTGAAAACTAAAAAAAGTAGCTTTTTGTTTTTAAAATTTGACTAAGAATCCAACCAACGGTTCTTAAAACGGTGTAATATAATTCATTTTTCATTTTTTTTATAAAATTGACATTTTTATTGGTCAAGTGCATGAATATTGAATTTTTCAAATATTGGTTGTTTTTTCTCAATTTTAGAAAATTACTTACAAAATTTTGGAATTTATATAGTTTACAAATTGTAATATGATTGATGGTGTTGATTATGACCAACCATCATGCGGAGGTTGTATTTATGCAATTCACTAAGACTGATACAGGATATTATGACCCAAGGGTCGATCTATCGTTTTCATACATGGATGTTGATCCATCAACTTGATACATGCATGTACATGGACGTGACCATAGAGAACATAACAAATATCTATAATATGAATCAATCAAAGGACAGATACATCCAACTTATCCCTCTCTATCAATCTATTCACCCTAAAATAGTGTTCCACATGATGTAGCCATCCGTCCACGTTTTATTCTTCTTCCCTTTAAATATTGGTACCTCCAATTTCTATAGCCTCATGTCGAAGAGGGGCATCTCTCGATGATTTGGTGCACACAGTACTCCAACTTCTTCATCCCCAACCGGGTTAGTTTTTTGTTCACTTTTTTCTCCCTAATTTTGTTTCTCATTCATTATTCCCTTTCCTTTGTCTGTGATAGTTTTTTCACTCGAGATAGACTCTTTCGATGCACTTCCAATCACCCCATCCCTTGCACCAACAATTTCAAATCCTCGTTCAATTTTGAAAGATTATCCTCAATCTTCTCTTATGTCATTATCTTTTGAAAGATTATCCTCAATCTTCTCTTATGTCATTATCTTTCAAATCTCTGCTTCTCCACATTGTGTTTCCATCTTCCTTTCAAATGCTAACTTTCATTCTTCTACTTGCAAGAACCTTGTTTCTACTCTACATTCTATCTCGGTCATCCCTGTGGTTACTCCCACCAGACTTGCTTCCAGTTTGATCACCCTAACTTTCATCTTACCAACCATTTTAGAAACGATAGCTCTGATACCAAAATTGTGAGGTCTCAACCTCAATTTTATTTATCAACAGGTAAAGAAGGATTTGAGAGCACCACAATCTCTCTCCACTTCTCTATTGAGAATTCTACACCAAAATAGTTCAGGAAGAAGATACCCTCCTCTTACCATACTAGACATGTAAATAGGCAAATACTTGGAATTACCACTTCTAGATATCTAAAGAGAATACTTAGCCTCTCTCTAACAAACACAGTCCTAAGGGTCCACACAATTAGAATTACCAATTCCCAATCATTATTTTTCTTCCCACTTTTATTTCTACATATGAGTACACCTTTACTATGGGATCTATCATCATTCTAATCCAGATGAGCATCAAAATCTGAAAGTAACATAATTTCAAGTCGTGAAAAAAAAACACTAACTAATCTCTTCCCTACCGAATATGAATTAGTGAGCCTTTAAAAAGTATGGACTAATCATTTCAAAATTCATCTCAAACATGTCAAAATATAAGAAAACTGGTTTTACACCTACAAATCATCTAAGGCCAAGTGTTTTTCTTCTGTTTTTTTTTTTTTTTTATTGCACAATTACTTGACATAAACTAGAATATTAGTGCAATATACACACAGAAAAAACTACACAACAAATCACCCACAATTCACCATAATATTCTGTAATTAAAATTTCAATTATCACGAGTTAGTCTGTTTATTAGTACAAATTATACAATACATCCGGTCAAAAATCAACCCACAATAAATTTTAGCATTGTTTGTCCCCTTTGCGACCAACTGAGATGGTCATCTTTTGCCAATAACTTTGTGGACAATTTCTTTACTTGCTCACTGAACTCCTCATGCTTAATAGCTCACAAGAAGTAAATAATAATCTAATGGAAATAATAGCATCATATTCTTGACAACCATTGTCCCACCTACGTAGTAATGAATATGTAGACAAACAGCTTGGTTGGAAGAGAGACTAGTAAATACTTACTACGAGAAAGATGTCCAGCCCTAGATTTCACAAAAGTCAACAACAAAAAATGGAACAAATATGAGAGATAATCTCCACATGCTTGAAAAAAATTACATAATTTCTTCCAATCTTCTATGAAACTAAGTCAAACTAAAACCTATTTATTTCTGCAGGGAGGTGATTGTAGACATAGGAAGGATTGGGCATCAAAAAGAACAAAGACCCATGAATTCTATAAATAAGTACCTCAACGTTGGTTCTCTTTGCAAATCCAATGAAGCTATACAACCGTGAGAGAGATTGATTCGATTTTCTAGGATTCTTTCGGAGCAGAATAAAAAAGCAACTATGACGAATTTGACTAGCATTTAACATTAGAAGCAATAGGAGCAGAACTTTGCAACGGCGTTCTTGAAGCACTACATACAGGAGAGAAATTAAGGGTTTTTTTGTTGCAGTGCAGAAAGTATGAGAGAATTTTGAAAGGAGTGGGCCTTTATAGCCATTAAGGATGATGTCTAATTGCTCGTTGTCTTGAAGACTTGGCAAAGGAGTCGGAATCAATCAGCATTGAGGATGGTCATGGGCCCATTGCAGAGGGATGGCAGTCAACCATGTTGAGGATGAGGCTAGAATTTTGTTTGAAGTAGAGACAATGGAGGAAACGACAGCCAAGGCAACCATAATGAAGAGACTAAGAGAAGCTTGCAATTTCCAAGGGGAAAGAGAGAAAGTGAAATGAAAAGGGAAATGCCAATTAAAAGTGAATTTAACTTTTAAATGAGAAGGAAATGTAAATTTCAACTGGCGCCTATTTTTTCTACATCTTTTCAATAGCTGTTTTTTTCTTCCTTCTTTTGGTAACCAATGGCTATTGTTGCTGTAGTGTCTGTTTACAGCCAACAAGACTGATAAATCCCCTAACTAATTACCGATACACTCTTCATAACATTCCTATCATTATGGATATTGATATAGTGATCTGACTTTTCACCCTAGACTCGAGATTGACATGAGATGCAAGTTATCTATGAATATTGATTGGAGAAAACATGATAATTAGAAGAGTCCAAACACAACCTGATATCATATGAATATCTTAGACATTTGAGATACCCAAAAGCTTACCCTAAGAATTTAGGGTATTTTTCGTATGTGCTAATACAAGATACAATATCAAAACTCAAAAAATCGTATGTTTTAGAATCCCAGAACATCAGTTAACACAACAAAAAATTTGCGTGCAGACTGCTGTGTAGAGGAAATAAATAAGAATTTACCAGAATTTCTTGTAGTAGTGATGAATGAGAGTAGGAGCAAAGTCTTGTTTCTTCCCAACATCTTTGACACAACCGATGATTCTCTATTGCAAAGTAGAGCACCAACAACACTAAAATTAAATGTAAAAATCAAATATCTCAACTCTGCGCATTAGGTGTGAGAAGAAAAATAAAATTAGGAAAAGTATTCAGATAAAGTCAAGTAGTTAGACGAGGTTCGATGAGGCCGAACTCCAGGACAATGATTCAAAAAAGTGAAAGCAAAATGAAGATTGAGAGAGTTTTATTTCTACTGAGGGCGGGTATCTGAAAATCAATCACAGGATTACAAACAGCAGTTGGAAGTTTTAATAGCTTCCAAGACTGCAATCAATAAATATTAGTTTGTAGTTAGATTAGTTCGGCACCATGAACAGAGCTGAGGTTAAATTAAATATTAGTTGATACAGCAGTATAACCAGTATGGAAAGAAATTGCAGCTACATAAGACACCATCTCGGACACTCAAAAGGCATTTCCATGTGGCCCTTTGGTTCTCATGATCCCTGCAGGAGTTCCATCATATTTGGTTCATACCCAAATGATCTTAACAATTTCATCAATCCCTTTAAGACTCCATAGATTTCCTTGCTCTGAGAATGCCTTTCATCCAAAGAATAAAACTCAACAACGCTATCATTCACCTCAATCAAGCTACATCCTGGCAATTTTTTAGACCCGGTATCCCTCATTAAAATCTTCAACCGTGCAACATCTTTCCATCTACCAAGATCTCCATAAATATTTGATAGCAAGACATAGTTTGCAGGGTTTTTGGGTTCAAGCACAATGAGTTTTTGAAGAGCTAACTCCGCCAAATCTATATTTTTGTAAATCCTGCATGCACCTAGTAGAGCAGCCCAGATGACAGCATCTGCTTCCATTGGCATCCTCTTCACAAACTCAATTGCTCGGTCCAAAAGACCTGCTCGGCCAAATAGATCAACCATACAACCATAGTGCTCAATCTGAGGCGCAATTGAGTATTCATTGACCATTGAGTTGAAATAAGAGGTGCCTTCTTCAACTAACCCAAGATGGGTACAGGAGCACAACACCCCGATGAAGGTGATTCCATCTGGTTTTTCGCCATTGATCTTCATCTGGTGAAACAAAGTTAATGCATCTGCCCCACATCCATGGGTTGCCAAGCCACAAATCATAGAGTTCCAAGTAATAAGATCTTTTAAATCCATGCTTTCAAAAACTTCCATTGCATTCTCTATCAAACCACATTTTGAATACATGTCTATCAATGCGTTTCCAACATAAATGCTTCCTTTAAACCCAATTGTCGCAGCATATACATGCACCCACTTTCCCAAGTCAAGAGCTCCTAATCTTGCACAAGCAGATAGAACAGTGACAAGGGTGGCATCATTGGGAACAACAAGGCCATCTATTAGCATCCGTTTGAAACAACGCAATACTTCAAAGAAACACCCATTATGAGCATATCCTCCAATCAATCCATTCCAGGAGAAAACATTCCGCTCAGGCATCTCCTCAAACAGCTGCTCACAAGCCTCAACATCCCCATTATTGGCATAACCATTCAGCATTGTATTCCAAGACATCGTATCTCGGTATGGCATTGTATCAAACAGCTTTCTGGCAGCTTTCATATCCCCTATTTCGATATAACCAGACACCATAATGTTCCACAGCACAACATCACGTTCCGGTGCTAAGTCAAAAAGTCTTCGAGCGAGTGCCACACGATTACACAAAATGTAGCCACTAATCATGGAAGTCCAAGCAACTATATTTCTCTCCAGCATTCCAACAAACAGCTTGTACGCAGACCCAATTGCCCTCCCACCAGAGTACACATCGATCAGCGTAGTAGCCACAAATTGGTTCCCTTCAAGACCTCCCTTAATCACCTCACAATGTATCTCTTCACCTTCCACAAATGCTCCGATCTTCGCACAAGATTTGAGGACAAGAGGAAATGTGAAGCAGTTGGGTCTCACGTCCATGCTCTTCATTTTCCCAAACAAGAAAACCACTTCCCTGTAAAACGCGTTATGGAAATACCCTCTGGATATCGCATTCCAAAGCTCTACTTTTGGGTCGGGAAAATGATCGAACAGATGGCGAGCATGAGCCATTTGCTTCAAACCAACCCATGAAGTTACCACATTGGGAGCTACATATCCATTGTATTGAAAACCATGGGTAATAATCTGGGCCTGAACTTTCTGAAGCAGCGCAACTGTCTTACATGATCGTAACAGAGAAATGAAGTGTTCTTCAAGGACCCAGCGAGGATGCTTCTGGGCTGAATATAATAACAGCTTCGCTATCTTTCCCGAAAGAAGAATCTTACTTCAGATATTCAAACTCTAAAGATTAGTTCAATGATTAAACAACATATAATCAAATCACCGCCGTCGCATGGATCGTGGAGCAAGGCAAGTGCAAGAGCACGTCAATCTGATGCGCAAGGATGGGTCATCGGAGTATAAGGTCTTGGCTGTTGCTCGCAGAGAAGTCACAAAAAATACACCACTTTTCTTGTTAGTTGATATTGTAACACCCAAAATTACTTATTTATTTGTAAGATTGATATTCAAATTTATAAATTTGATAGTGCACACCCAATTTGAACCAAGACATCTTGTCCATATATATATTGTTCTCAGTTGAGTTAAACTACGTTCTACAACTTCTACAAATTTTAAAAATTTTAAATTACAATATTTAATTTTTTTAAAAAAACAATATTGTATTATTGATGCATAAACAGTAATAATTTAAAAAAATAGTAAAACTTTAAGAATATTATTGATAAATATCGTGTTTTATGAGTTTGTTATCGAGGGTTCGAATTTCGTGCTTAGTAGAAAATAATATTTTTTTTATGGGCATATCATTTTCTATAGGTCTTGTCCACGATCTTATCCTAAACCCATAATTAAAAAAAAAAAAAATCTCGATGGACCTTGTCTATGATGTTTTTTTTTTTTTTTTTTTTTGTCTTTGTTCATCAAGAAACCCTAGACTCATCAATAAAATTTTAAACTCATCGAAAATTCCAAAACAAATGTATTAATTTTTTTTATGATGGGCAATGTCTATCTAACTTAATGGGTATTACCAATCAACTAATATATTATCTCTAATGTTTATTGTACATCATCGAGAAATAGTTTTTTCGACGTTTGTAGACCATCAACAAAACTAAGAGAACTTTTTTCATAAGTAAATAAAAATCCATATTTTTTTATGTTTTTTCGTATTTCTTCAACATAAGATACAAGAGAGTTTTCCTTGACGTACATGACCGTCAAGATAAACATTGTATCAAAAAGAATATTTTTTTGATGGTCATGAAAAATTTGTGTGCATATGAGAAGACCAAATTTGTAGTAGTGAATTTTGGAAGGGTTAATGTTAAAAATGCTATCCATCTGGTTTAGTTTGTAACAATTTCTATACTTATTATTATGATCTAATCATAATGTCTTCACATACATGCCCAAACTTTAGTCTAATTTGTTTTGAACAATTTAATGAAAAAGTAGACTTAAGTTGCATTAGATAAAAATATTATATGTTAAATAAATATTCATCAATTATAAATATCATGTATCCAATAAGGTTTTGTGACTATCTTGCATTAGAGATAAGAATTTTGTTAATTATAAATACACGTTCGAAAGTCTAAAAGTTAAAACTTAATTTATCATTGAATAAAATGTAGATGAGTTATTTGTCAAAAAAAAAATGACACCATCGTAGAAATGTCATCACTGCAATTCTTAATAACATCATTCTTACGGATCTCTAAATTATGAGTACTCTCATTTAAGAACCATAAAATACACGACGAGATCGTTAAAAATTGAAATGTAGAAATGAAAAACATATACTTTATATAATTTAAATTTTAAATTCAATCAAACAATTGAATGTAGTATAGATTCCTTAATTACTAATAAGAATATTATTGAAACAATGTTGGTTTGATTGGCTAGGTTGGGCTCTCAAAGAAAGACGAGATTAGCGATAATAGTGATGAAGAAAAGTATAGGCCTCAACACACCATTTTCTACTGCGGTGTTTGGCATAATTACTGATTTGGGTAAAACTTCAATGGTAAATTTCATACCCATATCGCAATGGTTTCCATCTGTGCAAACAAAATAACGAGGACCAAGACGGTTATTTTGTAAGGTAAAGTTTATTGAAGTATCGAAAACTATTCCTTGCTTTACACACTCGTCAAAATCCTTCTTAGAATTTGCTTCAGAGAAAGTGTGTGTCTCATTCAGTCTTGATACAAATCCTACATTAAAAAAAAAGTCATGTTTTGATTGAGCCATTTAATGTTTGTTTGATAACACTTTTATTTCTCGTTCTCAATTCAACGTTTGAAATTCAAATCCATTTATATTGTTGACTTTTTTCAAATAAAATTATTTTATACTCACATTTTTAATATTTTTGAAACAACTGCATTCAAAAGTATCTTTATTTTTTAATTAATTTCAAAATATATATATATATATATATATATAAAAGTTTGAAGAACTTAAAATTAAGATTTATGAAAAACATGTAGACTAAACTAACATTTAAAAGTGATTAAGCTAAATAAGCTCCAAAGTCTTTGAACGAAAACAGTATTTTAACCAAATGGATTTCACAAAATTTCTTACATTGAATTTTAAAGACTATATTTCAAAATAAGTTCTTACAATTATTTTATTTAAAATTTCACATAACTTTGTTAAAAAAAACGTGAATTATCAATATACTCAAACAATTTCATTTAAACAACGATGAATGAGAAATGAATATTACCAAACAAACCATCAAAATAGTTAAAATAAATGAAAATAATTAAAAGTAGGACATTAAGAATATAATTACTTAGAGTATCATCGATGAAGAAAGTGTTATTACGAGCCCATTCAGAATAGAATGTGAGAGTTGGGGGTAAGTTCCAACCAAAATCACCTCCAACCTTGTGGTCGATAGCAACAACGTGGAAGAGTGATCCGATAAGGAAGAGACATGTAAGAGAACCCATTCCTCTGCTCATTTTGATTAATTTTTGTGTTTTTTGAATGAGAAGAATATAAAAAAGAAAGGTAGGGTTTTAAAGTTGATTTATGTGAAAATAAATATATGGATAAGATGTACAAATTTGAATAATCAATTTAGAATGCCAAAAAGTTAAAAAAAAAAAAAAAAAAAAAAAGAATAGCAGCCAATGAATTTGGGTTGTACAATTTTTAACATGTGACTAATGAGTTCTTTTATGTATTATTTCTTTAGCCACCTTTTAAGCTAAACCTAATTAAGCCAACAACTAACTAACTTCTAAAAGATAGCTTTAATGCTGATTAGAGCTAATTAAAATTATATGGCTAAATGGAGGGTTTTTTTTTTTTTTTTAATAGAATTTTCAAATTGCTATAATTTATTAATAAAAAAAAATCAGGCAACTATGTTTGATTAATCCTTTCATTTTTTTTGCTTTCTATTTTATGGATGGCTTATTTTTAACCAAGTTTGAAAAACTAAAACTAAATTTTAAAAGCTACTATTATTTTTAATTTTCAAGTTATAGGAAGTTTTTAAATAATTGATAAAAAGTAGATAATAATAGGGTAATTGTAATTGATGACTATTTGAGAAATAATAATTAAGGATATAACACACTTTACAAAAATTACAAATATAGCAAAACTATATAGACTTGTATCACTGATAAACTGGTATGATTTATCGGTGATAGACCAATTTTTAGACTCGATAGAATTTGACAAATTTTTTATATTTGTAATTTTTTTTAAATGTTGTTATATACTTAATTATTTTAAATTTAATTATTAAATAATTTGTAAGTATCCCATAATACTATAAGAAAGTTGACAAGGAAAGTTATATTTGTAGACTTCATCTTTAAAAGCAAAAATAAAATATAAAATAGTTACTGATGGAGGCCTAAAATTTTCAGCATTAAATAATACAAAAGTCATATTTTATTTATTTAATTAGAGAAAAAACAAATACAAAAGCTGATTTTAAAGACTCAGTCTAACTCCATGGTTAGGAAAACATAGTATATTAAAGTAGGGGAGAAAAAAAAGTCATATTTTGAAATATTAATCTTTATTTTGAATCAATTTTAATTTTTGTTTTTTTTGTTTTTTAAATAAGTCTATTTTCGTCTCAATTTCTTATCATGATTTAGATCTTTTATTGAATAAAAAGGTTACGTTAGTCAAATTCGATGATTAAGAATAAAATTAAATTATTAAAAAAATGTTCATAAACCTTACACTTTTGAGTAAAAAATATCTATAAAGTTTCAAAATTTTCAAAAATGCTTGTAAACTTTTCAAGAGGGCTAAAAAGAATTACTTGTGTTAGTTTTGGAGGAAAACTATTAATGTTTTATTTTAAAAGTACTTTTAACTTAATAGAAGTTAAAAAAATATATCTATCGTTAGTATTTGAACAAAAGCCAGTTCCTCAAAACAAAAATAAATTTTAAAAAATAAAAATAATAAAAAATTCTCCTACGATATTAATGGTGATCATGGATTTCTTTGAAGTTTTCTTAAGTTTGAAAAGAATCAATTTAAAAACAAATTATATAGATATCATGATTTTTTTTCATATCAATTCTATGGTATTTTCTTTTATTAATTACTTAGTTTTTAGCTTACACCAACTTCGTAACACCCTGAGTTTAGGAGAGGAGTATGAATAAACCAAAATCACATATGAATGAGACGGATCCTAAAGCATAAAAGTAAGGTTAAGAAAGACTAAAGAACTAAAAGTTAATACATTTTTGGTGGCTCGATCATAGGAACTTCAAAGTTAAGTGTGCATAGCTCGGAACGAATCTATGTTGTGTGACCTCTTGAGAATTTTCCTAGGATGCATGTGAGTACAGGTAAGAATGATACTATCAGATCGCAGAGATGTCAAATAGTTAGTAAAAGGGAGTAAGATGTTACCGAAGAAGGGAAGGAGAAAAAGGATGGATAATGAAAAGGTAAAACAATATTAACAATTTCGGTCGATTCAAATAAAACACCAGTGGTTTCCATAAAAAAAAAAAAAAAACTATAGGGATACTTTGAATTCATTTTGGAAGTTTAAGGGTTATTTTGAAAATTTTAAAACTTCATGGACATTTTTTACCCTAAGTGTAAATTAAGCCTTCAGTGGCCCTTTCCTCTTTTTTCTAATGTTTTCTTCTCTTCTTTATCGATTTCATCTCACAAATTCCAGAATTTTTGTTGTCGTCCAGCTTCTATCACCACCACCAAACAGGTTTGGGTTTGTTTGGTCGATTGGGCTCGTGTTTCGACTACTTAAATGTTGTGCAACGATTTCGAAAACTCCTAAGGTAACTCGATTCAACTAACTTCAAGCTATGTGATTCGTTCCAAGTTTCATCTTTTTTTTTTTTTTTTTTTGTTTAATTTGGCATTGTAAGTTTGTAATGGTTAAGTTAGTGAGTTTAATTTCATTGTGAAGTTTATTCATACAGAGAGGTATAGTTCTAAAATCTAAAAACAGTACTCCATATTTGTATGCTAGAGAGTAGCGTACAATATTATGGATTGTATTGAAGGAATGAGACTGTGCATGATGTTTATGTTTAGAGTTCAAGACGTACATCTATAATACTATTGTGTTACCCATTTGTATTTAACTATGACTTGGGTTAATGAAAGGACTTTGTTCATTTGATTTTAATAGGTTGAGTTAAAAAAAACGTATGAATGTATAAGTTCACAATAATTAGTTACTAAAAGATGTAGTTATATCTTGATAGATATTATTGTAGTTTAGTGAATTGAGTTTGAGGTGGTGTTTTGTTTCTCCCCACATAGAAACCATCCTCAATTTTCTTTTGAGTTATTTTCGGTTAACCTAATATAGGTTGGGTAATTTGAGTTGTTGGGTTATTCAGGTTGGACTTACACCTCTACTTTAAAGTCAATAGATAGGTTGTTCCCTTATGCATTGAATTTAGGTCTTGAACAAGGAGTCTCACCCTCTCATTGGCCCGAGAGGGATTTGGTTTATAAGTTGGACCTTAAACCAATTGTTCATTAGAGGATGAGTGGTACTTAAGGAACAAGAAGTAATCTCAAGGGTAAAACGATAAGTTGACCCAGTTGAGATTACGAAAAACTTGTGAATGGTTAACTTACTAATCATAGTTATATCAAGTAGACATAAATATATCTATGGTGGGAGGAGTGCAATTATAGAATTTTAGTAGAATGACTTGTTAGTTAACGAATGTTGATTAGCTTGGTCTAAAAGATTTTAGACCGTTACTCTCGCATCGTTTAAGCCTATATGTGTCTACTAGGTCTATCTACTAGTTCATTACGATAACAAAATTTAAAATAGAGTGATAAAAAATTTGAATAGTTCGAATTAGTTTTTGTAAATGATTATTATTATTAACAAGTTTTTAGAAACAAATGATATTTAAATATTAAATATCGAAAAATTTGAATAGAAATTCAAATTAATTCAATTGGATTGATCAAGATTTAATTTAATACTATTATTTTATTAATATTAATTAATTAGATTAATTAATATTGAATAATAGAATTTTAGAATTTCAATATTTGAAAATCAAATAGTTTTAAATTTTAATGATCATCTGATCATCAATTAAGTGTCAATTCCATATGAATTACTTTTTCATGATAATTCTATATATATATACTTGCTTAATTGAGAAATAGAGAGAGGTGAATGAGAAAATTTTGGAGAAAAATATGAAGTGTTTATACTTTTCGTTTTCTCTAAAAGATACATAAAATCAATCACAGATTCAATCACAAAAATTGCGTTCCAAAGATCACAAAGAATATTAGAGAAGACTCTTATGGTCGTCCACGACTTGAAATCGACGAAAACGATGAAGAACCGAAGGAGAATTTCAAATTCAAAGGTTGGTGTTCTTGAAATAATATTTTTGCTTAATTTTCAATTTCATGTTAATTAGATGAAATTAGAGTGCTCCATCTCGATTCTCTTTCACGGCCATTCTTGTATTTCTATCACATCACATCTTTTGGATTTAGAGAAAACGTTGTTGATCGATATATATATCTAAAAATTAATGGGAGTACGTGATAATTTGTAGAAATACAAGTTATGTAGCATTTTGAGTAAAATAATGAGGTCTTATCGCATGGAAAGAGAAGAAAATAGAGGAAAAAATTAGCGATTTGGTTAACTTGCGAATCACATAATACAATAGAACCTTATCCCTGATTCACTAGTATTTAGTGCTCTTGTCGCAGGTTGTTTTAGGCGAAAAAGAATGAAGCTCGGCGAGAATATGTTTCTATGAGAAGTCCAGCCCAACCTTTGCGGAAATAAAAGTACAAGCTATGTGATTAAGGCAACAGGGACAAAATCGGTTGGCAGAAAATTCAGAGAAACAACAAAAGGACGTTTGAGCAAGGCCAATTGCAGCTTTTCAGAGGTTGTAATGGAGCATGGCAGCTTGTCAACATCAGTCCTCGTATATAAATAAAGCGTCTTACTCCTTAATCGGTGTGCAATTTTGGTCGGAAAAGCAAGCTCCTCCCTCCACCCATTCATCTCCCTTCCCTTGAGTTTTAGATGAAAGCCTACAATAAAGAAGAGAGAGATCCATCCCTTCCATTGTTCCCCTCAGATATAGACAAAAATCAGAGCCAAATAGTATGAGAGATCAACTCTGTGGCGTAACTCATCTGTTGTTTTTCCATCTTGTAATTTTTATATTGTATTGTTTTGTAAGCAAACCTGATGACTGAAAAACTTAACATATTATCTATGAAAACAATGCTTTTCTTCTTCCATTCTCCCATATTTTTGTCTACCCAAATCTACATAGTTGGTTGACTGAACAGTAATAATTGATGTTTGTGATATTCAGAGAATCATAATAAATTCAGTAAGAGTTCTGCTCAGCTAAGTGTGGGTATCTCAACCTTGTTCATTCAAAAGAAGGGCTTGAGTAGAGGTCGTAATCAATAAACAAGTGAAAACCACTTTTAGTTGAGCAGATGGAGGAAAGAATGCAGTCGTGCATTCTTGTTGCCAAGTTCATCCTTTGCATACATCACTTAAAGGTTGGTGAGTGTGTTGAAAGCACTGAAAAGTGTACATCCCAAGTAAAAATTAGCTACTGTTATTGTATTTAAGATTGTTAGATATAAATCATAGCTTATTCATGAGTATTGTATCACGAAAGGTGAGTAAGTACGACTGAAGCACCGAGATGTTGCTCGCCTTATTAATTATTAGTTAATACATGTTTTAGGTCACCCAAAGTATTAAAACATTAATCACGGCCTTTAGTTAATTCGATTTTTCTTCCCCGCCATGCCTACACTGAGTTCATATCTCATTATGTCATACTCTCGTGTTCATCTTGCACAGCCAAGCACAACAGTGTAAATATCTAGAACCAATATTATATTGTTCATATCCTTAGTGTATAGTGTATACTTTGTCATTTAGTACGCGATTAGATAAAATAAGAGTTTAAATTTCCTATGTTCGACCGTGAACTTACCAGAAAACTTATTTTCGCTTGCACTTAAGCGTCATAGGAGAAAACTTGTGTGACAATGTTTAATTCTCATTATAGCAATGCATGAATAAGAATGCACATTTTATCGCATAACCCATAATAGTCGTAAACTTTGTTGAGCACACCATTGATCAAAAAAGAAAACGTGGAATCCGAAAGAGAAGGCGCTCTTCAGCGGCCATATCCCACACTTGAAAGCTTTGGGACTTCAGTTTTCACCACGGGCTTCTCCTTTTGCAATTCGCCGGCCGTAGCTATATCCATTCTCCTCTCATCTTTGAACTTCCACGCCTCCTTCACACATCACACCCACAAACCGCCATCTCCATTCCCCTTTTTAGACCAACAACTACTCAGATCAGAAGACCTCCAGGACTCAACCATTTGACAATCCGGACTTCCAAACCTCAACCGCGAAAAAAAGCAATCAAAAGTATTACAGAAAGACCGACTGAACCGGGCATGAACCGAAACAAAGAGTTCGGTTCAGAAACCACCATATGAACGTGAAATTGCGAAATCCGCGAAATCAAAAACATGTGATCCGCGTTGTTCATAACAGGTTGTTCTAAACGTATCACGTGATTTCCCTGCTTCTATCCAATGCGTGCAGTTTCACAAACTCTCCATCATCATCGTTCAAACTTAAAGCCTGGATCCATCATCAAATCATCAACTCTATCAAAAATCGCCACGCGTTCTCATAACTGAGATTAAGATCCACTCGATTTCTTACTACACTATTTATTATTCTAAAATACCTCTCCTTCCCTTCGTCAAAGCCGAGAGGAATAGAAAGAACCTCGCCTTCTCTCACTTAGTCCTACCAATTTGCAATTTCAACTGGCATATGAGAAGTTGCATTCCCAACATTTTCCATCCTTGAAATTCAATTTTCAAGCTACATCGATCCTTCATTCTTCTAGGTTTTCTTTTTCATTTCTCTATCTTCCTCTCTCTCTGTGTCTTCTTCATTTCTCTCTCTTCTATGGCGGATCTCAAGTCAACCTTCCTCAAGGTCTACTCGGTTCTGAAATCTGAGCTTCTTCAGGACCCTGCGTTTGAGTTTACGGATGCTTCTCGCCAATGGGTCGAACGGGTAACGTCTTTGATTCTTTTCCATTTCTCCTTCTGTTCTTCTGGGTTCTATGTGCTTCCTGTCTCCATTTTGTTTCTTCCTTTCCAATGCCAAACTCTAGAGGGATAATATTCTGCTTCTTCACTTTCTTCAGTTAATACGAGTAACACTTTTTTTTTTTTTTAATTCCACCAATTTACTTCTTAACTTCGCTCTTTACTTGATTACGATTAGCCAACTCATCTGAAAAGGCGAGTGCTCTCCATTACCGTGTGCCATTTTGAAATTGTTGGCCTAATTTTGTAATTGTGAGCTGTTTTATGAACTGCTAAAGGAACTAATGGAACGTGTTTCAGTCATGGTAGTCGTAGATTTGATTGTACAGTTAAGAAACCGAGAAATGAGGTCCTTAGATCTATATATTGTTTACATCGGTTAGCAATATAAGATTTACATGGTTTGAATGATGCGTTTCACTAGTCAAATTAATCGGGTCCACATTTGAGTGGGCTTAAACAAACGACACTTGATATACTATTCAGTCCAATCAGTTTCTGTCTTACTAGGCTTTTGGTCATCCATCGACATAGTTTCTAGTTAACTGTTGATTCTAGTTTATATTCCCATTTGTTTGCTGTTATCACGGTCCTTTACAGTTGATTCTAGTTTATATTCCCATTTGTTTATTGTTATCTCGGTCCTTTACAGATGCTGGACTACAATGTGCCTGGAGGTGGGAAATAATCATGCGAAAGATTCTGTTCATTGATCATATTATTGGACATGTCGGACTATTCATGGACATTTTTTATGAGGAAGTAAGCTAACTTCTAATGTGAAATCATTTTTCCTGCAGGTAAGCTTAACCGAGGGCTCTCGGTTATTGATAGCTATAGATTATTGAAAGAAGGGAAGGAGCTGACTGAAGACGAAATCTTTCTTACTAGTGTTCTTGGTTGGTGTATTGAATGGGTAAGATATAACTATATGATTCATTCTGTTGTCCTGCTTGGAGGATTGATAAACAAGATGATATCCACATCCTCATGAATTTTCTCAAATCTCTGCAGCTCCAGGCTTATTTTCTTGTTCTCGATGATATTATGGATAACTCTGTCACACGACGTGGTCAACCTTGCTGGTTTAGAGTACCCAAGGTTTTCTAGGAAACAATGTATAGCATTCTTCAATCTGTAACTGTTATTGCACTAACAGCTGAACAGTTCTAGGTTTTCTTGGTAGGTTGGGATGATTGCAGTAAACGATGGAGTTCTTCTTAGAAATCATATTCCTAGAATGCTCAAAAATCACTTCAAAGGGAAGCCATATTACGTTGATCTGCTCGATTTATTTAACGAGGTAGTTTCTTGGCAATGACTAACATGGGTTTATTCCAATCTTGATCTAATAACATGCTAACATTCACGTTTTTATGTTCAAATAGGTTGAGTTTCAAACAGCATCAGGACAAATGATTGATTTGATAACCACCATCGAAGGAGAAAAAGATCTTTCCAAATATGCACTATCACTGTAAGTTTCAACTCTCAAAACCTTTTTCTGGTTTCTTTAATTGGGGCAATAAAGTCAAAACGGTATATGCCATACTATATGTGTGAAAGAACAAGTAAACCAGGAACATTTCAATCGTTTTCACTTTCATATATTATTTTGGGGTGCTTTCTAATGCACATATAATGTAACTTTTGTAGTCATCGGCGCATTGTACAGTACAAGACTGCCTATTATTCATTTTACCTTCCGGTGAGTAGCTTTTCCTTGCTCCACTTTAAGAAAGCAGTGTGTGTGAAGTGGTTGAAGAATTAGTAGCTTCTTTGGTGGCTTTGCATTATCCATTTTTATAAAATACATAGTGTGAAGTTTTATTCTGCAGATCATTTCTCTAATAAAATACTCAGTATTGTTTGTGATAGATTTGATTGACCGTGAGCTGTTTTTGTCATGATTGCAGGTTGCTTGTGCACTGGTTATGGCAGGTGAAGATCTTGAGAATCATATTGCAGTTAAGGACATTCTTGTTCAGATGGGTGTTTATTTTCAAGTTCAGGTATATTACCTTCACTTGAATGGTTGATTAATGATTCTGATTTTCTCTAGATTTCTTAGGGTTGAGGTCGCATTCACATTATCTGAACTACACTTAGGTTTTTTAAGAAATGTTTGTTTAAGCCGATGTTTGATTCAAAAACATTCTCTTAATCTTCTTTAACCACATCTTCAAACATAAATGCTTATCTGCTTTTAATCCGAGGATTTTAGCTTTTGTCTTCAAGAGGTGCAAGAATAAACTTCGCTCCATTTTCTCGAAGTTTTTTTTAATTCTTTTCTCAAGTAGAAAATTTTTCTTTTTGTGTGTGTTCTTTTAATCTCTTGTCATGTGACTTTGTGATAATGTGAACAGGATGATTATCTAGATTGTTTTGGCGATCCTGAAACCATAGGAAAGGTGAGTCATGCCCTGTTCTTGTTGAACTTTTCACTCCTTGCACGGTTCTGACAAATCTTTTATTCATGAAGTTCTTGAATCAACTGTTGTCAGGTGGGAACAGACATTGAAGATTTTAAATGCTCTTGGTTGGTTGTGAAAGCTCTGGAGCTATGCAACGACAATCAAAAGAAGTTATTACATGTAATTGTCACGTTTTAAATTCCTTGATTGTTTTCTCATCTGTCTTGCAAGAAGTTGCTTCATTTTTTTGTTTTACCAGGAGGCTTATGGGAAACCAGACCCAGAAAATGTGGCCAAAGTAAAGGCCATCTACAAGGATCTCGATCTTCAGGTCTGACCTTACATCATAAAAACTAAAACCTTACTCATTTTACAACAAGGAAAAATATGACGTTTTAAATTCCTTGTTTGTTTTCTATGCACATTAATCTTACCAGTTTCTTTGCAAAATTTTAGAAGAATCAGAGAAGGAAGTTAAAACACTTTTAATTTTTTATATTTAAGTACTTTTTTGCATACTTGCTGTGAATTACTCAAAAATTCAGCATCTAAATTATTGATGGAACCAAAAAACCAGGGTCGCAACTCCACAACTTCAGTCCTTTCTCTTTCAGTTACTTATTATAGTTTCCTTTGGGTAGGGTGTATTTGCAGAGTATGAGAGTCAGAGCTATGCTAAACTGAATGCCTCCATTGAAGCTCAACCCAGCAAAGCAATTCAAGCGGTTCTCAAGTCTTTCTTGGGTAAAATATACAAGCGCCAGAAGTGAGCTACTCGTAGACTTCTGCTCCCTTGGATTTGGCTTCATCATGCTCTTATTTCTTAGTAAGCTTGGAACGTATACAGATCCTTCTTACTAGCTTCTGATTTACATGTTTTTGGTCTCGAAATAAGGTTCCACGACCTCTATTCATAACCTTGGTATTGGAATACTGTCTCGTTTCTGTTTTAAAATGTTGTTAGATTTACAATTTGATTTCTTGAATAAATATAGAACGATTCTCATTTCTTATTTCTTATTTCTTTTGCCTTATATAAAACAGAAAGAACTATATTCTTATAAGGAAAAGGAACCACTTAGGGGCTGAAGGTGGTGGAGAGAATCCCTTGCCACAAAGGAAAATTATTAGAAGAAGACCATCCTGTATCTAATTAAAGTAATAGCTCCTAAAATGTATCAAACTAATCGTGCAATCCCTCAAAACCCCAACCCTTACCTTGAATCAGGTGTCGCCTAACCTTGTACATTTTTTATTTTCTAAAAAGGTCCCCAATCACAACTTATCCAGCCAATCATTGATCTTTGTCCAGTGGCAAATAGACAAAACCAAACTTATTAAGGAGTTGTTTGGATTGGAGGATGAGAGTAGGATTGGAGGATGAGAGTAGGTATGGGATACATATCCTCTTTTTTGGTTCAAGTTTTGAAGCTTTAGACATGGAAATAAGCTATTTCATGCATCTTTTAATTTATACCCTTGAGTTATGCCCATCCAAAAGCGTGGGTTTTCTAAATGTCTACTCTCTTTCCTCTTTTAATTCATGCATATATTCTTTTATTTTATATATTATTTAAATTCATTGATTTTATACTCTTTTAAAAAATTAATTTATACATGATAATCAATCATTTTCAAGATATTTACAAAATATAGTATCATTCATAAAAATCAAATATGAAATATTTCGAGTAGTTCACTGTTTATAAGTTTGATTTTATAATATAGAAATAAATTTAAATTTTTAATTATTATATTTGAATTATGGGTTTTTTTTTAAAAAAATCTAACTAGCAAAATATTTACACCTAATATAACAATTTTGAAAACGAATAAAGTTAGTTCATCGACCCACAATGGAAAATATAAAAAATGTTTTTGTTAACACGCACGTGCATATTTCTTTTGCTAAACGATTATGATATGCGATCGTGTAGAAAATGATATGCGACCATGTAAAAAATGATACATGATCGTGTAGATAGTATCAACATGATCGTGTAGTTTCTTTTAACGATGGAAAAAATGCTTCAAAGCTAAACGATCGAGTTGGCCACGCTAAATGATTATGTTGACTATGGTAAGCAATCATTTAGATCGTAATCACACAATCGTGTAGTTCTTTTTAAATAGTGAGAAAATGACTTCAATTCTAAACGATCGTGTTGACTATGTAAACAATTGTTTAAATCATATGAAAGTGATATTTAAATTATCGTGATATTCTGGAAGAGGAGCCGAAAGAAAGATAAAGAAGAATAAAAATAGAAGAAAGAAAATCTGGAAGAAGAGTTGAAGAAATCTAGAAGAGAAAATGAATAAATCGCAAAACAAGAAAAAGAAATAGAAGTGACAAATCATTCCCAATATCAAAGACAAATATGAAATTTATAAAAATATTTTACTAACTTCATGAATTTTTTATTTTTATTATCCAAGTTGTAAATATTGTAGTGATTTGTTTCATTTATGAATTCTTGAATTTAACTACTTTAGTTTCATAAATTAATTAGTTATTTTAATAATTATAACTAGATTGTCATTGATTAATTATAAGGGTTTTTTTCAAAAATAGAACATGTTGGAGAAGTTGAGAGTCTCACCTTAGAAAAATCAACTAGACTCATACTCCATATAACATAGATGGGTTATTCCTTCCATGACCAATTGATTTTGAGATGGAACCATATACTGTCAAACTTCACAGAACAAGACGCGAAAATATTTACACTATAAGCCCACAACGTGAACATGTTGGGCTTTTTCTTAATTAAGAAAAATTGTTTTTCAAAATTGTTTACATCTTGTATCCTCTTTAGAGTAAATATTTTCCAGATTTCACCGGAGAATGACCTTCCTCTCTTCTTTTAGTTCAAACTCAGCTTTCCCTCTCTCAAATTAAATTGACAGCCTCAAATTAGAAAATAGACTTAATTTGTGAACTTTTGAAACCAAAATAATCCAATTTGCACAAGTAGTTTGGGAGAAAAATGAATATGAAGTGACCTATTTCTACTAAGTCGTTCATGAATCTTTATTGACACCTTCCTCAGCCGAAATTTAACTTAAGCATGCAAAGGCCACGTGGAACCATTTGAACAACTCCACCGGTTTCTCATCTCGCCTAATCAAATTACCAAAGAGTCAAGGACATACCAAAAGGCCAAGTTAAAACCAACTAACCTCTTTTGTCTCACTACAAACCTCCAAACAGTACATGCCCTTATGCCAACTAACCTCTAACTAAACTTTTCTTGCCTAACATGTCAATTTGCCAAGCACCAATAGAGGTTATCCTACACCTCTCGAACACATACACTAACAAGACGTTCTTGGCCGCCTAGCATAGCTTGTTTGAATAGCCTCACGTAATCCTGTCTCTATTTGAGAAGAAGAAATACGGTCTTCATAAGAAGAGTCATTGTACTCCTCTGAATCCCCTTCAATGGGATCCACCTTCGAATCTCAATATTTAATGAGATCCATAGAGACCATGTCTTCATCTATAGGCTTCCAAGTACCTAGATCAATCAAAAGTTCGATTCTATATGAACTACTCATTTTCAAATGGTATTCATATTCTTCACAAAATATTCATTTTTTATTTGAAAAGTCTTTTATAATTGAATTGATAACAATTTTCACACAGAACCCACAAATGGTTGTAGTCCTCTTCTAGCCCAAATTAACTTCTTTAGAGGTTCTCACACAACTCTTCTCACCTAGGTCACCTCCAAATCGCCTAACCAACATTAAAATAACCTCTAAACGTCTATGCTATGGCCAAAACGCCAACTTCCCAAACTTAGTCAAATTCTCTCTTCTTTTCCAACTAACCTCTTTAAACCAAATCACCAAAGCCTTCCTTCCTTTTTACCTCCCATAGCACACTTATCATTGCACTTCTCAAGCTCACTTACTTATCTTAAATCTACTTATAACAAATTCATTCACGTTCTTAAAAAGATCCAAATTCAATAAGATTCGGGGTTTATAGTCAAATCTTATATCCCAAGATCTAGATGCTTTTTTCAATCCATAGATGATCGTTTTAGCTTGCAAGATTTTTGCTCATGACCTTGTTTCGTTAACTCCTTTGGTTAGCTCATATTAATGTTTCTTCAATATTTTCATTCAAAAAGACTATTTTGACATCAATTTGACATATTCCGTAGTCATAATATGTGACAATAGATAAGATGATTCAAAGATTTTAACATTGCTACAAGAGAAAATGTTCTTTCATAATCAACCCTTTCTACTTAGGTATAACCTTTAGCTACTAGTTTTCAATCTACCCTACTTTTTCTTCTATAGATTCACTTGCAACCTATAGGTTTTACCTATTAAATTGATTAAAAGAATTTAAGTGAGATCTTTGTTATTTAAATAATCTTGTTGATCTACAAGATTTACTAAGTTATAAGGTTTTTGAGTTGGATACCATGAGATCGAGCAACCATATATTTTTTTTCCATTACAAGTCATTTCTTTTCTCATCCATTCATTTACTTAGTTACAAATTGTCATAACATATATATAACAACCTAATTAATCATATTATACCACAAGTAATTTTAACGGATTAAATATGATATTGTGGATCAAAATGTCAGTGTTTATATGTTGAAGTAAAAAGAAGAAAGAAAAACTTGGAAATTAAGAAAATGGAAAAGGTTTCCATATGGTCAATGAGAAGAAACTTAATAGTGAACGAAATGAGAGATTCTTAGTTGTAATGTAATTAGGTTTTTGCTTTTTGATGGGTAAAGAAGTTTTGGCGTTGCCTTTTATGTGTAGAATTTCGGTCGAAAACATTCCACAGAGTCTGAGAAAGGCAAAAAGCAAAAAAGAGGAAAAGAGAAAAAGGAAAAAGAAAGCCACAATTCCAAGCAAATTCCAAAATGCAAAACCGCCATTTTACATTAACAACAAGCACAGATCAATCACCTACTACTCTCTTTTTCCTCTTCTTCTTCCGCTCTCTAACTTGTTTAATTACACTCTGAACACCCAAAAACCCAATCACTCCAAAACCCTCTAATTAATTCTCTGGATCGCACCCAATTGTAGTCTTTTTTTTTCTTTTTTTTTTTTTTGTGTTTTTTCAATGTGATTTTGTGGGTTTTCGACGCCCCATGAGATGAGCGTTCAGTACTTTCAAATCCCACTTTCCTGTTTCATGCGTAACTGAAAGGCTTCATCCCCTCATGGCGATTCGCGTATACCAAGTCTGGAAAGGGAGTAATGTGAGTTTCCCATTTTTTTTTATTTTTCATTATGATGTTTTATCGTTTGTTTTTCACTGTGGGATATTGGTTAACTTTTGAGGGTTTGCTGTTGATTTTTGTTTTTCGTCCTTAAAGTTCAAAATTTTAGGTCTTTTGGGTTGTGCCATTGCTCTAGCTTCCTGAGTTATGTCCACTTGAAAAGTTGAAAAGGAAGCTTCATTGTGTATTTTGTTTGTTCTTTTCGTTTTCCCATATTTGCCTTGGGAGTTAACTGAGGATAGTAGTGGGTTGCTTTGTTACTGGAACTTCATTTGACATGCTCATTGGTGAGGTTACATTTATCTAAGCTTTTCTTGTTCTGGTTGTTTGTTGTTTCGTTTCTGTTCAATCTACGTTCTGTGTTGCTTCGTGTCGCAGAGTTCTCTCTTTTGAGTGAACAGAGGAGTATAGGTGAGAACGACTAATTCAGTCTCTCGTCAGATCGATAAAATGCTAAATCCAGTAGAATAGTTCAGAAAAAGTAAGAATATTAGACCATTGGTCTCTTTGGCCATATGCTTGAGTTATTCTGTCTGTGAAGAGGTTTTAATTTCTTTGCTTTCTAAGAAAGTTTGGTGAATTTTGAATTGTAGACAAACTTATTTTCGAGGTATGTGTCCACCATATAGCTGCCAAGTGCTAACCATTAGAGATTTCGTCATGTCTTTGATAGTAATATGTGTAGCACCTATGAAGCACAAACATTTTGATTTGGGCAACGTATCTGTGTTTCACACTTCGACACTTAGTGTTAAGTTTAAGTATTAGTTGAACCATGAATCAATTGAGTATGAGTCCAACTGTGCTAGACATTAGTTGAAGATGATCCAATTGAGTATGGGTATGACACTTATTGGGCAAACATTGAACACTAATTTATCAAAATAAAAAGAGGACGTGTCACACACTTGGTTGGCATTCTTGGAGTGAAATACATAAAATGGATAAGCATTATTGACTTCTAATTTCCTTTTAGCTGAGATATGTCAATTCATATAGAAAATTGATAACTATATTTGGATGTATCATGATTATCTCGACATAAGACATTATGCTTTAAATGGGTTAGTATCATAAACTAATACACTTTAACAGGGGAATCATTTAAATGTTTAAAAATAATAAATATGAAAAAAAATGTATTTTATTATAAACCATCCTTATGTTTTAGACTTGATTTTGGAAATTATCATGTGGCATATAACTTATTGGTATGATTTTGTGTTTGTCTTTAGCTAATGAATTAGCACTGGTTTCACTTTGATTTGGTAATAATTTAAAATGAAAATGCTCATTGCATTTTTCTTCGTAGGATTCTTAAGCATGTCTGAGAATGAGAGGTTTAACAGTAGTTGTCTTATGGAACATTTGGCTCATACTATCAATATGCCATCCTTTTTTATTCAAATTTTGGACCTTTGGTGCAACTCTGCTGTGAGGTACTTAAGCACCTTGGAGAACCACACCCCAAAAGCTAGCTATTGGGGTGGGAGAGCCAAGCCACTTAAGTATCACATTGGTCATCCGATTCTAACCAATGTGGGACAAAGGCATCCTATACTACCCTGGTTGCTAACATCCTCTCAGTTTGGATATTTTATTTATTGTCTCTTTGCAATATCCACATCATGTTTGTGTAAGTTGTGATTGTTTGAAATTAAAGCAGATTGATATGCTAAAAAATCCTGTTATTAAACTGGAACACTTTTTTGTGAGAGCTACATTAAATGTATTTCTCTATTTCTCTAAAACTTCAAGACACAAATGAAAGGATATATAGATAAGAATGAAGTACTCCATAAAATAGGGCTATTAGAATCAAAATGGTCCACATTTATAATGTATTTTTTCTTGCCTGGATGTCCAGATCAGAGTGGTTGAAGTGACTTGAAACATTTTCAATTGCATGGATGTTATTTAATTGGCCTTCTCAGATTTGTAGTAGGCTGGTCATAACAAGCACGGCGGGTGGAATAAGAATTATATCTATTGTAACTAGAAAAAGACGTTATCAAATTTTGTCTATCTGCTATGGTAGTCCATTTATTAGTTGCTTAATAATTGTTTTCAATGTGCTATTCATCTATAAAACAGTGAAGGTGGTGGTTAACTTTGTTTACATTCGGGAGTAGCCTAAGTGAGAAGAGAATAGCATCTTAGAATGATATAATTTTCAGTTGATGCCATGCATTCTAATTTTTTGCTTTATATATGCATTTCATTTGGGGTTGCCGTGTGTTTCTACATTAAGGGTGTTAACAGCCAACCTGTGGATGCTACTTCCCTAACCCTATTACCCTACAACTTTTCTTATTCTTGTATGGAGCTTATAAACTCGCTAGAGTTTCACTGTTCTGATACCTTTACCCGTCGTAAATATTAAAATACTCATCCCCACCTCCATCTTTACACTTATGTGCTATATTATTGAATATTTTTTCCCCTCATTTCTTTTTGCTTGTGATTTTGCAGAAGTTTATCCTTGGTGGGAGACTAATATTTGGGCCTGATGCTAGGTCGTTGCTTGTCACAATACTTTTGATTACAGTTCCAGTTATCATCTTTTGTGCATTTGTTGCAAGACATCTTCGACACAAATTTTCATCATATAATGCAGGATATGCCATTCTGGTGGTCGCCATTGTTTTTACTGTATATGTTAGACCTCTTGACCCTTCTTTAATGTTTAAGTATTTGTGTAAATTATTGTTTGTTAGAAGGAAAGTGTTTTATGCAAATTGGATACGAAGAACTGTTCTATCTTTGATGAAATATCTGATCTCTTCTATGTTCTCTGTTTTCTTTCTTTTGTTCTTTCTTTATTTGCATATTCTCTTAACCATACTATATTCTATGTATTTAGTTTTCTATTAATGTGAACTGAGAACAAAAAAGTGCGGTTACCAGTAACTTGAGAGATAAAAGAAATTTAGTTTTATTAATCAAGGAAACAGACTTCTATATGGTTTAGTATCTCATCTGTGTAATCAGAGGAAGTTTTACTGTTAAGCACTGTTCCTACCATTTGTGAAATTATGTGATGTCTGATTTGTTGGAGTCGTTGTATGAAATTATGTTTACACCTTTACTTTGGAATTTCTGATGTTATCTCATTCAAGTTATTGTCATGAAAACTGAATGTCGATTTTTGCACAAGCATTTAATCCCAAATCTGAACCTTATTATTATCTTCTTTCTAGGAAAATCTGCAACTGTTACCGTTCTTGGTCATGTTGTTCTGTTGCATCTTGTTGCTCCCTCACTTTTTTTTACCACTACCTATCTGTCCAACAAACTTAGAAAATTTTGAAAGCAAACTTTTGTAGTTTGACATTGAATTTAAGGCCTTGATGAGATGTAATTTAGTTATTGGTGATGGTAGGTACTGGTACTTCTTTTCCTTACTTCAGCCCGGGACCCAGGAATAATCCCTCGCAATTCACATCCTCCAGAGGATGAAATCCGTTTTGACTCTTCAGTATCAGTTGATGTTGGGGGAAGGCAAACTCCAAGTCTCCAGTTTCCACGGACAAAAGAAGTTATTGTGAATGGGCTCCCAGTAAGAGTAAAGTATTGTGACACGTGTATGCTATATCGTCCTCCTCGTTGCTCCCACTGCTCAATTTGCAACAATTGTGTGGAACATTTTGATCATCACTGCCCTTGGGTGGGTCAATGTATTGGACTGGTAAGCTGTTCACAGATTGATTCAATTTCCTTCTCCACTTAATGTTCTATGCTGTGTGTTGGGTTTTGGCTCTCCCTTTTGGTTCCTTTCAATCTTGATGTAGGGTGTAGGTTGGTAGGTGGTTGGATTTTAATGTTTAATCCCTTGTATCTTTCTTGCTTCTCATCCCCCCGCACCTGCAATCCACAAATATGAATGAACCAATGAAAAGAGAAAAGAGATTTATGTGTTTTTCTACTTTGACAGCTGATATTATCTCTCCATTTTTGGGTTCATGCAGCGGAACTACCGTTACTTCTTTATGTTTGTATCTTCTTCAACACTTCTTTGCATGTACGTGTTTGCAATGTCAGCATTGTATATCAAGGTTCTGATGGATCAATATGAGAGCACTGTTTGGAAGGCAATGAAAGAATCACCTGCATCAGTCATATTAATGGCCTACTGCTTTGTCTCCCTTTGGTTTGTTGGTGGTCTAACTGGCTTCCATTTGTATCTTATTGGCACTAATCAGGTTGGTTCTTCACTTCGTCTTAGTATTTTCTTTTTCTACTCTACAATCTTCGAAAATGGAAGATGCATCATAAACTGCTTTGTTTTTGCCTCAATGTGATATGTTTATTTCTTGGCGAATCAACTTCAAATGAAGTAAGGAGCTGTGTCTAAACTGGTGCTATAAGATTAATTTCATCCTGGGGTATTGTGGGCTGGATGTTTTTTATTTATTTTGAATATTTTATGAGAAATTGTTTGATTGATAGAAATTCATATAAAATGAGGGGAGGGAAGCTTCAACATGCATGATTAGTGTTAGCGACAAACTTTTAAGATCATCCCGTTGAACCCTAAACTTGAACTGAGCAGTGCAATTAATATCTTTACACTAAATTAGAAAATTGTTTGCGAACTAACTCATAGATCACACAATTATCAACCCATTTCAAGCTCAAAGATCAAGCCACAGAAATTTTGACATTGTAACATAGAATTACCAACCTAAAGTGGTAAAAGTATGTCGAAAAGTGAACAATAAAAGGTCTAAGTCGAGTCTAACATGATTAGCTGAGTCAATTTCTTTAAGATCGGTCTTGTCCAGCTTCATCAAGAGTGCTAGCCAAAGATCTTTTTAGAAAAATACCAACTTAATTCATTGAAAGTAGTTATTGCACTACTTGCTCGAAAAGTTCCATTTAAAATGGATTAACTATACCAAATATGGGGCTAAACATAATTCTTTTCCTCCAACTTCCTTCCATTGGTATAAGGAGAGAGAAACCTACAGTTACTTGAAGGCTTATACAGCTGCGCAAAGAAGCAACAACAAAAAGTCATTTCTTCCAAGAACTGAAAAAAAATTATTTTCCCCCAAAGTTACTTTTTTAATATAATTTTTTTAACGACACAAAATGATTTAAACCGAGATTATTTCCTTTCATGGATGGATTAATGAGTAAAACTTTAGTCTCATTTTTGTGGAATTTGAATGCTCTGCACTGCTAGTGCTAACAAATACTATGGTGATATTTCTGTATGGCAATGAAGGATAGAACTTCACCTTATTTTGCCTTCTGTCGTATCAAATAAAATGCAATTGATCTCTTAAAATCAAGGAGCTATTGTGGAGTTGTATGGCTTATTTTTTCTCTAATTTCTGGATATCAGTACAAATGGTTTGAAGAAAATGAAAATGCATAGGTCTTACAATTTTTTTATTAGATGATTGGTTATGTTCGGTCCTAACTAATTAGTTGTGTGGTTTCACTATATGTTTTTACAGACAACCTACGAAAATTTCCGGTACAGAGCTGACAATAGGATCAATGTTTTCAATCGGGGCTGTGCAAATAATTTTCTTGAAGTATTTTGCTCAAAAGTAAAGCCATCAAGGAATAATTTTCGAGCTTTCATCCAAGAGGAGGTGCCAAGGCCTCAAGTTCTTCCTCAGTTGCCTCGTGCTGCAGCAGATGACTTGGCTTCACATCCACGGTCAAAAGTGGAAGACGATCTTGATATAGGGGAAGACTTGTTGAAAATCTCCCAGCGTCGTAACATCGATGAAATCTCAGAGGACATACGTAGTAGAGGAAGTAATGGGCCGCCTCTTAATGCCCCAGAGACTGACCCTGTTTTGGAATCTGATCATCAAGCACCAACAATTCGATCAGACCGACATTCAAGTTGGGGAAGAAGAAGTGGTAGCTGGGAAATTGCAACTGAGGTCTTTGCCAACTCGAATGTGACTGAAAGCCGAGGTTACGTAACATCAAAAGAGGCATTTCAGGGATAATGTATCACAATTGAGTTTAGATTGACGTTTCTTTTAGCTGGAAGGAAAGCTCCTTTTTCTGGCACTTAAAGATGGGAAAGCTGCAGTAATGAACAACATAATGTGATGGGAAAGCAAATGGAATCCCATTTAGGTACAAAATTATATAATTCTCTCCCCCTATTATTGTTTCTTGTTCTTTTCTTATTTTCTTCATTTTGTTTATGCTTGAAGATCCATCTAATTTCTGAGAAAGGTAGAATTGGTATTGGTTGTAATTGTTTGGAATGAGTAGTGATTTGGGCTGTCAAACATTTTTTTTCCTATTTCTTTATTGGTAGTTTATACTTCACAACATTATATTCTGGCACATTCTCAATTCATTTCTTGAGGCCCCTCCTTATGCTTTCTGATGACTCAATAGCCAGGCTGATTTCTTTTTAATTTTTTGTTCGTGGTGCAATGTTGTACTCAACTGACATTCACTCTACTTCTAATAGATAATTAAATATGTTCCCTTTTATAGTTTGTATTAGCTCAAGGGTTTTGTTAATGTCTTTCTTTGATGGAATTCGAATACGCATTTGGAAGAACTCGAATATATGTTGCTGCCTTTATATACATATCTTGATGCATTTGATCATGTTTCCATTTCAATGTGTAATAAATTTTGCTTCACTTTAATACTTGTCTTTTATTTTTTGATTGATTAGATTTTGATAATTACGCATTATAGGTTTTTTTTTTTTTTAGTTTAGAAGTGCATTTTTTTATATATATTTTGTAATTGTTAATAAGTTGGTTTACATATTTTGTAGATAAGGGCATTTACAAGAAAAGTCAAAACAAATCAAAGGATGAAACAAATTATAATAATCAAGTCGATAGCACACATTTATATATTTCTTTTGTAAAAATTGTAAAAAAAAATAGCTAGGTAAAATGTTTTAAATACTCTTGTTTCTTGTTACTAATATGCATTGGATACATTTAATACTTCTTAACTCACTTGATATTTCTTGATATATTTATCACTTCTTGATATCCTTTGAATCTTGATACATTCATACTTTTTGGTACACCTAATATTCATTGTTTCACTTATTCTTACTATTGATAAATTTATTATGTTTCACTAGTATACTCAACGAATTTGATACGTTTGATACACAGTGATATGTTTGATACACTTGATGCATTGTAGATACACTTAGTATTTTTCACGAATACACTTGATATAATTAAAATTCTACTGATACACTATTGATATCCACTTGTAAACTTTGTTGATATACTTAATAATGATTTACTTTACTTATATGTTAATATACTTTACTAATATATCGTTGATGTATTTGATAATGATAAATTGAGTTATACAGCTCATATCCTTAGTAATGCGTTGGTTGTAAATTGATACATTTGATAAAAAAAATGATTAGATACTTGACCATAGCTACAATGAATTGCAAAAATTTTGAAAAATTGAAAATCATGCCGTAAGTATATCAACCAACCAACATATATAATATTAAGTATATTACAACACTAATATACAAAACTAATATACAAGTTACAACTAAAACAAAACCAATAAAAAAAAGTAAAATAAAATCATCTGAAATTAGATTCAACTTCAAAATACACGGAGAAAGCAGAGAACAATCGTATATAAAGTTAAATTCTTTTACTCATCAACCACTATAGATCAGATTGGAATTAATACGAAACCGAAAAAAAGAAGCAAAACTATAAATAAAACTTAAAAAAAGTAATTCAAATAGTTGACAAATACAAAAAATCAAACTCCTAAAATCATAAGGACGAAATGGAAATCAATAATAATGAAAGATGAAATCAAAATAAAAAAATTCCATCATGATATGAGTTTTGAACCTTAACCTGTGCCACATTTGCTAGAACTTAAAAAGAGGAAACCAATTGAAATCTATGGGTGAGGACGAACAAGGAAGAACAGATTATAGTGAACGTAAGAGAAAGGATAATTAAGAATTTAAAAAGTGGGAGAAAAAATACGTTCAAAGATAACTTGGGAAGAATAACATATTTAAGAAGAATGAAAATTTGGCCACAATTGTAAAATTAAACTGTCATATTTGCTATACACTATTCTAAAAAAATTAAGATAAAAAAGTAAGAAATTTGTTCTATTTACAAAATTGTAAAAGGAAGGGCCATATTTGGTATATACTAATAAAAATACACACTACGATTTTTGTGTTTATGTATTGCAGTTGTCTTGTTAAAATTAATGAATGAAACTGTATTAAACTACAAGTTTAGTCCTCCATATATTTAACATGTTTACCAATTATGTTTTAAATCATTTTTCTTTTTTTTTTTTTGCTGCAAAACTTTAAACTAATTAATTGTATATAGTAGGTCTTCGAGTTTTTCTAAATGTCAAATAGGTTATAAATTTATAAAATTTAAAATTTAAAAAGAATTTTTTTTAATATTTATATGGTATAGAATAATTTCTTTTTAAAAAAACCAACAAATCCCACGACATGAAATTACAAAATGCCCCTGCGATTAATTAGTTACACACGTGCGAAAAATGATTTTTTACCCCGCCTAAACGATCTCTTAGCAAGTCTAAACGATCTTGTACCCTTCTATATAGTTTAAATGATCTTGTACCATTCTACATAGTCTAAACGATCTTGTAACAAATCAAAACGATTTATTAGTGATAGTGGCCTATCTCTGTCTATCTAGGATAGATAACTGATTGTTTAGATATTGATACACGATCGTTTAGATCTTGTATCAAGAAGAAAAAAAGAAAAATGAGAAATGAAGAATAAGAAAAAAATGTGGAAAAGGAAATGAAGAAATTGGTAAATGTTTAGATAAATAATCATAATATTGTAAAATGAAGAAGTAATAATATGAAATGAGATGAATAAATTGCAAACAAGAAGAAAAAGAAGTAAAAAATTGATAACCTTATTCAAGGGCAAACCTGAAATTTATAAAAATATCATATGTTTTTTTATTTTGTTATACGGGCCGTGTTTTGTTATATTTATGAAAATTAATCATTTAAAGACTCAATAAATTTTCTCTACATTTTAAAATTTTTTAAAGGGTCTTTAAATAATAGAACAAACCGGTAAAATATTTATACTCTATAGAAAAATTTTGAAAACGAAAAAAACCCACAGACCTACAATGAAAAATACCAAAATACCACAGTCAACACACGATTAATCGACTACACACGCGTGTGAGTAATTTTCTTCTAAATGATTGTGTACTATAGTCTAAATGAATGATCTACGATCGTTTAGGTCATAATACATGATCGTGTAGTTCTTTTTAACGATCGAAAAAAGACTTCAATTTTTAACGATCATGTTGACCATGCTAAACAACCGTGTTGATTAAGGTAAGTGATTGATTAGATCATATCCACATAATTGTGTCGTTCTTTTTTAGATGATGGAAAATGGACTTCAAATTTAAAAGATCGTGTTGACCATAATAAACGATCGTGTTGACAATGGTAAACGATTGTTTAGATCAGGTCAAAATGATATTTAAACAACTTTGATATTATCAAATATGAAGAAAATGAAATAGCTTTAAATAATCTCGCTGAAAACAGTGAAGATGAAATAGAAGATTTAAACAAGAATAAATTGTTTAAAAATAGAAGAAAGAAAATTTGGAAGAGGAGATGAAGAAGTCTAGAAAGAGAAGATGAATGAATCACAAAAAAGAAGAAAGAAAAGAGACAAATCGTCTATAGTATTCAATGACAAATATGAAAATATTAATGCAAAACAATAGTTCAGAAATCAAGAAAAATAACTTGAATAATCACGAGATTTGATAAGAGCATACATTTTAGATCGGCTAGGGATCCCGTCGAACCACACGTAAGTTATACATCACACAAGATCAACCAACAATCCTATAATGTTGTTTAGTATTGTCCATGCATAACCAGTACATGTAGACTCTTAAATTTTGAGTGAAAGGTAATAGAATCACTTTCCACTCAAAGGTCTAGTAGTAGAATCGAATAACTCATATTAGCTAAAATATTTGCTTGCTTATAGTAAATTTTTCCTCAATAAACACGATCCTAAATCATAAGGGAAAATTTAACAACCTTAGTTAATAAAATTACCCATGGCTAGCATCCAAAATTTTTCCAAACTTACTCAATTGGTTGAAACTAGTTCAACCTTTGATGAAATTTTTTTCACAAATTAGTCCTTCCAAAATTTGTCGAAAAAACCATCAAGAAAAACCCTAATTAGATCCAAAATTAAATTTATCATTGGATTCACTTAAATGCGGGTAAAACGAACAAAAATACCAAAAAAAACCCCTCACGCAACCGTGGTTGCAGTGGCTGAGAGGAGGCAGATTGGCGCACGTAGCTGGGAGAAAACATGTTAGCTTGGCTTGCGGATGGAGGCGACTGTTGGAATAAATGGTAATTGTTTTGTGTTTCTTCATGAATGGATGCATTATGAGTGAATGCATCACTTCATGAAAATTAATAACTAACTTATAGAAAAAGACATGACTTTTCAAATGGCCACGAATAAGTCTATAAATAAATCATTTTCTATTCGGTTAAAAGAACACACATCTTTTCCATTATCCATAATCTTGACGTTCGATCGATCCACAAAGTTTCGTTTGTTGATCTTCTAGACATGTTGCTACTCTTAGAAAAAAGTTTATCTGTTCTATCGTGGGAGACAACTACTCTCAAAACTCAAGCACTAGGATGAGTAAATTTATCTTAGGGAGACAACGTGAATTCGTTGGACTCAGATTTATAATGCATATATGAGTTTCTGTTTGTTGTAATGATAATACTGTTAACAATCTTAAGACAAATTTATATTTTATGATAATATTGAAAACCCCATTAGCTTCGAACTACTAAAATTGAGAAATTGAGGAAATATTCATATACCAATTTGTTGTTGGATCATGTTGATTTTGTTTTAGAATTTCATATATATGTATATTATTCCACAACCATGTTCTGTGTGTAAATCATGAAAATTATTTTTAGTTTTCATTCAACCAATATTTGCTTGAAGTGTTTCTAAATTTTAGTGGGTTGTTTTTAATTAGTATATAATTAAAACTCTTGGACAAATGACATTTAAGATTTTTCGATTTGCACGATTTTAATTAAAAAATGTTGCCACTTATATAATTTTTGCATGAGTTCACCGTTTGGCATATACAATGGATTATTGTTTGATGTTATGCATTAGTTTTGTATTAATACTAAGTGTGTATTTGATAATAAGTCATGAGTGTTGTATTATTTATGTTATTATTGACTTGTTTTTATATTATGTGTATGCATATTTATTTCTGATCAACATTGCTGTCTGTTCATATAAAATAAACTTTTCACCTTTTGATACTTAAATTTGTGAAAAAATAGAAATTTAGCCCATAAAATTTAGTTGACAATAATTTAACCTTTGTAAGCTTAAAATTTGTAAGTACTTATTCTCAAATTTTAATAAGTAAGAAATTTACCTTTGGTAGATGGTGAGAACTACACCTTCCTCCAGTAAGGTGCTTACTTAAATTTAGGGGTGATCGTCGGTCAAAGTCGATTTTTTTAAAATCCAACTGAAGTGTCAAATCGACCTTGATTTGATGTGTAAGGGTCGGTTGGTCAGTTAGATTCGATCGAGTCGAGTCAGTTTAGCAATTAAAATATTTTATGAAAGTTCTCGATTTGAAACTTTCTAAAACCAACCTCTCTCATTATTTGATTGACCAACTTTGATCTGGTCGGTCAGCTCGGATTTTTTCTTTATCATACTCACTCCTACTCATAATGTACTAAAAATTGAAAAAAAAACCACTTTGGTGAGTCAAACATTTTAACTTTTAAAAATGAATTTTGAAAGTTGGTTTAATTTTCCAAAGTTATTATTTAATTATATAATTATATTAATCAACCTAATTAATTAATTTTTTAATTATTTTAACTAATTAAATAATAATATTTCATTAATTAAAATTTTAAATTAATTTTAATAATATATTATTAATTTCACCATGTATCCCAATCAATCCAATTGTTTAAATCCCTAATCAAATTAATGATATTTAAGTATATTGTTTCTCTCTCAACCTGTAATTGTTAATTATTATTAAATATTATTAACGATTCATTTTCTCAACTAATTCGAACATTTTTTATTCCTAATCACTCTGTTTTAAGTTTAAATCCATAACAAGCTAATAGAGCGACCTAATGGATCTATAAATCATGAGCTCCAACGATCCAAGGTTAATTAACTAGCTAAACTCTTTTAACTGAGTTAATCAACATTCGTTAATTAATGAGGAGTATTGTCCACTATAACTCATAGTTGTACTCTCCTTCCCGTAGCATTTTTGTCCACCTGATATATCCATAATTAGGTAAGTCAACTCTTTATAGGTTGTTTGTAAATTTGACTAAGTCAATTTACCGTTTTACCCATAAGATTATATCGTGTTCCCTAACCCTCAGTTGATCCTCTAATGAACAATTGCTTTAAGGTCCAACATATAAATCAAATCTCTCTCGGGTCAATGAGAGAGTGAACCCCTTCGTTCAAAACTTGAAGTCAGCACTTATAGGAACAATCTATTTACCAACCCTAAAAGCGTGCAAAAGTGAATTTTATCTTGTACTCTACTTCCCTAGCCATCCACCCAATCTTACCACTGAAATAGAAGGTTTATTTGATTAGTGTTGATGAACTGTCAATCACCTATGTAGATCTAAGAATAATTTCGTGTGAACAGAAGTTCATAGTTAGCTCAAGATTAAGGTCGAATTATCCTAGATCATTAATAATCGAAATATAGTCAATTTTAATAAGTTAAAGGTGTTATAATATAAAAGTGACTATTTTATGGTCTGATCTTATACAATCTCAATGCATAAGATGCTCCTACTTGCATGTTTCTACATGAGCATCGCTTGGGATCACTCTACTTGTAATAACTACAAGGTGGGTTGCATCCATGGTGTCCCGACCAGAATAAGGCGCGCCCAACTTTATTCCTATATTATAAACTATTTAGACTATTACTTGAACTTGATTCACGTTTATGTCTTTTCATAAAGTTAAAATACTCATACTATAATCAAGAAACCTTGTTTATTAGATTCTAAGTTTTATCCTAAGCAAATTTCTTATACGAAATTCTTATATAAGGATAATAAGAACAACAACAAAGTTTCTTACCCATATAAAATCAATAAATTAATCCAAAATCCAACCTTTTCATATACATCAAGAACCATGCCAACTTATGAAAAATAACATTCAATTTTTAAGATTTTTCAATGATAGTGATTAAATTATTAAAAAAATTAAATTATTATAAATTTTATAGTTTAAAAATAAGATTAAAATTCTATTATTGTTCTTAAACAGATTCGTTTGATAACGTTTTCGTTCATATTTTTTATTACAAAAAAACCATTTAAACCTAAAAATATGTATTACAAATTTCCAAGTATATTATTAAATGCTTAAGTAAAAGTGTATCTTAGCCTAAAAATTTTAAAGAATTATAGCATTTGACAATTATATATATATTTTTAAAAAATACTAAAGAACTGTCAAATCTTAATGGCAGTAGGCACTACTAGATTTCAACGGTCCAATCATTAACCATCACCCGTTTGCCGGAGGACGATAGCTGAATCCCGTCGGAAACGGCATCGAAGAACCTCCGTTGCCTTGGCTCTGGTTTTCCGGTGGCAGGTAGTGTCTAACTTGTTGCTCAGACGATGGAAAAGGAAAATTCGAAACGCCGGAAGATGAAACCAAAGAGGATGGATTCACTAATGGCGAATTACAGAGCACTCTCTCAAACGCCGGCACCGGCTGGCTAGAGGTTTCGCGAGAGTTCGGAAGCAAACGAGAATACTGTAGATAGTTTCCGATGGCATCTTGCGGTGGTACCACCACAGGAGACGACGCCAAATGGGTGGCTGACGGCAAAGACGACGGTGGAAAAACAGAGACAAATTCAGGGAAGTTGAGCTTGGCTTTACTCCCTCGGAAGCGCAAGGCGGCGCCGTCGTAGGCTCGAGCGGCGGCCTCTGCAGTATCGAAAGTGCCAAGCCAAACTCGAGCAGCTTTCTGGGGGTCACGAATTTCGGCAGCCCACTTTCCCCATGGCCTCTGTCTTACTCCTCTGTATCTTCTTCTTATTCTATCCTCGCCGGAAAATGCTGCCGCCATTGTAGGTGCCGTTGTTGCCGCCGTCACGACGGAGATGGTGTTACTTGAACTTGAACCTCCTTCTTCTCTTAGAACTGCACACAAGAATTACAAAATTCACCTTTGGTTGACAAGAAAAAAGATAGTCAAATTTGGTTGATAAAAATAATATATGATCAAATTTGAAAGTGGTCATTTTCATTTTAAATGTTTTAATTCCTTTTAGGAAGGTTGATAGCAACCCCTAATCTTTGATTAATCATATGTATTTTGACCTTTTGATTTAAGGTCATGTTTATAATTTAGTTTAGAGATAAGATTAAAGTTGAAAGTTGAACTCAAATTTATTGGACTGTATAATTTCTATTTTATCTAATTTATATAAATGTTACCCATTTTAACTTTGAGCTTTAAAAAATAAATATTATAAAATCATCTGCTATATTCCTTTTAGTTTATTTTCTAAAATCATCCGTAGCTTTTATAAAATTAATCTATAAAGTCATCTGTTTTAGACGTGTAAAAGCATTTAAAATAAAGAAGCTTAATGGATGAAAATGAAAATTTTAAAACAAATGTAAAGAACAAAAATAAAATAAATTCCAAGAAGACAAAAAGATTAGAAAAAAAGAAAAAGAAAATTTAAGAAAGAATTAAGAACTAACAAATTGCAGGGGAGGGCATGGAAAAACTCTGCATTGCTGTGGAGTCCACAATCATTCCACTTTCTCCTCCTTCTTCCCTCTCTCTTTTTCTACAACCCGTCGCAGGCGCTCCCACTGCCGTCCGCACCGTCGCCGGAGCAGCAGAGCCGCCAGAAATGACATGAGTCAAAGCCGAAACCATAGCCATTAATTCCCCGGCAGACGAGGAGAACATCCCCTCGAGCTCATCTCGGTCGCCGTCTCCATCTCCGCCACCCTGGTTCGCCACCTTCAAAATATAGCACATGAAATGGAAAAGATGAAGATCTGAGTTAGAAGAATGAAAGGGTATTTATAAATTTATATAATTTTTTGAAACGTGCTTGTAGCCGCCATTAAAATAGTGGAAAGGGATTTGGAATTGGAAGGTTTATATTTGAAGTATTGGAACTCAAAATTTTGGAAATTGGCCTCAACAGGGTATAACCGACCAATATTCTTGAAGTGGTTTCACACCTAAATTATTTAAATTATTTGTATCTTTGGGTGAAAAGATAAGGACTGAATTCACGTGGAATTAACACATGAAAAAGGAATAAAGTATAAGGGCAGGAGAGGTGAGAGACGAGAGATGAGAGATGGTTTTGGAATTGGTTTGCCGACTTGAATTTGTTTCGAAGGGTTTATCCTATTCTAATAAAAACAACACACCAACAATTCCATAAAGATATTCATATTAGAGGCATACATGGTTCAATACAGATATTATAAAATGAAGAAAACAATGCATGCTTTTCACCTTCTTCACTTTTCAAATGGATGTCAAATTAGTACCAAAAATATATTATTTCAATTCATACTTGTTGCTATGTTTCTTGGGAAAGGTTTTGTTATTTTAATATGATTTGTTACAAATTTTATTATGCAAATAAAACTTAAGTTATCGAGATTTGGGGTTGATTTCAAGTAACAACTTCCTTTTTGGGTCAATATGACGATTTCTGTCTTGTAAACTTTTTTTCTTATATATATTTGTAATATTGCCGTTTTTAGGACCAATAAAATAATTTGTCATAAGAAAATGAACTAGGCATTTGCAAGCTCCTACACTTGAGGTGTGTTTCGTATCCTCTTTGTGTGTGGCACAAAGATCATACTAAGGTGAAATGATGGTTCTGTTGAAAATCGTGTATTGATTTTCAGAGGAGTTTGAATCTAAGCATACCGAATGAATCTCACATTTAGGTACAAAGACAATTCTTTTTTTTATGTAATTTGAAAGTTATGAGTGATTAGAGAAACTTAAAACATGTGGGGGAAAAATTCAATCCAAAGAACCAATTCATCCGAATTCTCCAATATGCACGACAAGTTAACCGAGAGGCATTAATACGTTCATTAATATTTTTGATATGATACGTAGAATAAGTTGATTAATATTTTTTATTTTTTATTATTTTAAAATGTATATTTATATGTTTATTTTCTACATGATCATCCTTGTCTATAATTAATACAATCCATTAAATAGGGCAAAATTGAAACATTGTTATATTTTTAGATTTCGTAAATACACTAGCCATTTTTTGAATTTTTGGAATACGTGGTTTTCATATTTGTTGAATTGCAACATTTCTTTATATTTTTACTTTTTATTGTTTTAAAAAGTATATTTATATTTGTAGTTTGTGTATGTACCCTATCTATATTTAAGAAATGATTTTTAACTCATATAGCCAAATTTGCTATATGATATTACATACCTAAATTGTTAATAATTTTCTCAAAATTACTAATGAGCCACTATCTTACACAAATTTAAAGCCCAAATTACATCTTTGCCCATTTTATATTATTGAATTGATAATTTATATAAAAAAATAAATAAATGGAATAAATCGTGGGATTTATGGTTTTGGAAAGGAGTGGAAATTACTTTCCCTATACAAAAACCGTTCTATCTTACCTCCATTATACTCACAGAAGACAACGTGGATATTGAGCAATTTGAGAGCTTTCGACCGTGAAGAAGAAGACATTCGACGGCCAGCAACTTCATAACTTTTGCGACAGAATCTGAGTAGAAATTTACAATTCTTTGCTTCCATCATACTCCATTATCCTTCTCAATGCCCTTCAGTGCAAGTTCGGTTTTGCTACTCACAAGATCTCACAATCTCTGGTTTTCCTTGACATTTCTTTTCTTTTCCTTACGAGGGATATTGGGATTTTGATATTAGGTGATGTTTACCAAATATGGTAACACATAGAGATTCTTCGTCTTGTTCCTTTGTTGAGAGGTGAAAATAAAAAATATCACCCAAAAGAGTATTGAATAATTAGATGAATGTTTTAAAGATTTAGAAAATCAAATATGTAAATCATTTGTATATAAATAAATAAGGGAGAGATGGAAAATAGGGAATAAAAAATATGAAATCCGCCAAAGAAATACTTGAAAAGATTTACATAAATTTCAAATTTAAATCAAATCATGTGGAAAAATCAACCATTAAATGATGATGAGGGCAAATTTGAAACTCATTAAAGGTTTCTCGAAATAATGAAAAAAAGAAAAAGAAAAAGTAGACACAATTAATTTGCAAAAAATCTTATTATTTCTTATTTTTGTTATTTTTCAGTTTTCTATATCAGAATTTGCTATTTTAACGATTTTCTCATTATCAATGAGGCAAAGTGGATTTATTGGGCTCAGGTACTCTCTTGTGTGTGCAGGTCCTAACCCTAAACACTTCGAAAGATACAATTTTAAAGATAATAAAATAAATCAAAATATTTATAAATTATAACAAAATTTTTAGATTATATCAATAATAAACACGAATAGACTTGTATAAGTGGTTATGATATGTTTATGGTTGATAGAATCTAAAATTTTGCTAAATATTTGATGGAATTTTAACATTTATAATAACTTCCCTGGTTAGAAACTATTTTTTCTAGATATATGGTTTTGTTTGCAAACACTAGTTGGAAGTGAATAACAATTTGACATGGATAAGCTTAATTTTCAGAAAATGAATTCAAACACAGCTTTACCTCAAAACTAAAACGCTGTCAAATCCAGACTTGAGTAACAAAAAAAAATGTAAGTTTCCATCAAACAATGATTAGCAAATTGAAGAAAAGTTTTCAGTTATCTCTTTCCCCACTTTCATGAAGTTGGAGAGAATGAACCGAAAGTAGTTTTTTCTTTTTTTTTCAAGTCAAAGCTGAGTAACAGAAGTTTTTTTCCTTCAGAAAAGCATTAGAGTTTACACTCATCACTTTAATAGACATCACTTTCAACCAATTTGTGTATTATCTATCTATATATATATATTACACTTTATACATCACTTTCAGCCACATAATTTGCTCCTTTAAGAGAGATTCCACTCTTTATCTGAACTTCAATTAAATATTTAGAGTTTCATAGGCATGAAAAATGAGTGGATTTATTCAACCAAACTTTCTTTTCTCCTAAATATTCTATTGATTTTACATATATATGTATATGTATATAAATATTGGTGAGTGATTGGGTCACAGTTTGTTTACAGTTCAACTAAACTAATCATACAATCCATCCAATCCTAGAAAACTTATAGAATTTTAATCTTTAAGTAGCAGCCATCCATGATCTATTTAGTCATTTATTGAGACCCTTCTTTTCTTTTCTTTCTAATTACTGGCCAAGCCTTCTTAATCTTCTACTAGTAAGAAAACCTTAAAAAGATTTAGGACTAGTACTTTACAATTTGAATGGGAAAATATGCAGCTTCTTTCATATACCCCACAAAGATACTGGAATTGATATAAGGACTAAGAAAAAGAGAGGCTTGATATTCTTATTGGAGAGAGAGAATCCTACATACATGGAATTTGTATCAAATTACGTCATATCAATCATATCCTTCTTGGATTTAGTGCTTTCTTGGAGGGTTGAGGAGTTTCAATGTGACTTTTAAACATTTAACAAAATTGGCTAAACCAACCAAGAACTCATATGACCAATAGAAATGGAAAATCTAGTGACAAAGAAACTGACAATATCTAAAGAAATTGCATATCTTTCTATTCATTTGATTTCATGCTCTTATCAAGTAGAATAATAGTTTTATCATGCATGTAGTTATCCAAAATTAATCTAATTATTGAAGAATATGTACTACTTCAAATATTTGAGATTTTGATGAATTGATCAAAAAGTTATGCATGCAAATTAAATACCAACAAGAGATAAGTTGTATTCTATTTATGTGTACTTGAAAGTGACAATATTGCATGGTAAAAGAATATTGCTTCTATAACATTTATAACTTTTCAAACAATTATTTTGAATATACTTGATTATCTTCAAAAGACTAGGAAATTCTAACACTTTGGTATGTATGAGAGAATAAATTAATTTTTCTCATCAACTTTCATCGATTATAGTTGTTTGTCTTATTAAGTTTGGATTGAAAATAAGTGTTAAAAAATATTAACTACACGTATTTTAACGAATAACGATAATATTGAAACAAAAGTTGGGTCAAATGAAACATATAGTTCATTTTGTGGTGCATAATAATTTATTAAGTTTGATCTCTACTATATATTAACTTTGTTTTATGTCTACTTTTTGTTTAAATAAATTAGTAGATTTAATTTCTTATTTTATTTTCCTTTTAAGATAAAAATTAGAGAAGTTATCAAAAAAGTAAGATTTGAAAATATGATAAAATTAATCACCACTTTTTGTTTAATTTGTTTATATTTATATGATTTCTTCTCTGCTTGGAAATTCCATGAGTGATCCAAATTAATAAATTATTATTAGCTATAAATTAATTAATATGGAAAAAGATGTTATGTATCCACTTTCATTATTTAATCAAAAAGGAAAAAGAAAAGTTATGTTCAAATTGTCACTTTGGAATATATGCTTTTCATTTTAGTTGTGGATAAGATCGCTTAACCTAAAACTTCTTTGGAATTGAGTCTATCGTATTTTCCTCCTCTTCTATAATTTTCTTATTCTTCTTTTCAAAATTGATAATTGGTTCAAGGACGCATACCAAATATAAATATTAATTTTTCTTTTACTTTCTTTTCAAATTGTTAATTGGTTGTTCAAGATCGTGTATCAAATATAAAAGATGCTAAAAAAAATCATTGGGATATTGTTACATCGTTTAGATTTTTGTACCAAAAATAGAAAAATCTAAACGATCCTGTACCAAATAATCTTTAAAAATCGTTTTTATTTGGATAGTTAAATCTAAATGAAAGTAGTACCAAATAAAAACGATAATGTACCAAATCTAAACAATCGTGTATCAATATCCAAATCTAAACGATCTGTATATGAAAGCATATTGAAAAAAATGGTTTAGATTTGGCTCCGAATCTAAACTATCAAATATAAACAATCGTGTACCAATTAACGGTCAAATCTAAACGATATATGTACCAAATATTAATATTGGGATTTATGTCCTAAAACTCGTAGATTATAAATATAATTCATTGACCGTTAATAATAAAGTGTTATTATTATAATAAATGTTATTAATTATCACTACAAGAAAATGGAGATCTCTCGACACACAAAAACATCGGGAGATATATGAAAAAGCATTCAGCAAGGATTTTTCGACGCATAAATTCGCATCAAGATCAAAGTTGAGAAAAATATGTCGAGAGAGGATCTCCCGATGCTACATTTTGTGCATTGAAAAATTCTCTATTTAAAAAAGAATATATTGCAAACTAGAGAAACCTGGAATGGAAAACGAAAGAAAAATGAATAGAAAATTAGAAGAAAACGAATGGGAAATTAGCAAAATTAGAAGAAACCTAGAAAAGTAACACACATATTTAATATTTTTTTCTCAACCTCAAACAAAAAAAAAAAAGTAAGAACAAAAACTTACTGGCAAGGGGCGGTTGACAGCAATGGTGGAAGGGCAACGGCGGATGGTGACAACAAGGAGAAAAACACACAAAAGGAAGGTCTTGACAATAAAAAAAAACATACCTATTTAATATTATTTTTCAAACTCAAAAAAAAAAAAAAAAAAGAAAAAAAAACACTTACCAATGAGGGGCAGACGACGGCTCACAAGCGTCGACGACAACAACAAGTAAAGGACGGTGGACAACAAGTGGCAGTAAATCTTAAGGGAAAGAGACATTCGAGGAAAAAGGAGAAGAAAAGTAAGAAGACTGAGAGATTTTTTACGGTCTTCAAATTTTTAAAGGGGAACTTCTGACGCCATGCATAACGACGTCGGGAGAAGTTTCAAATTAAAAAAAAAAAATCAAACTTTTCCCGACGTCATATATAATGGCAACGAGAGAAGTTTATTCTTTAAAAAAAAAAATCAAACTTTTCCCAACACCATGCATAACAGCGTCGAGAAAAGTTTGATTTTTTTTTTATTAATTAATTACTTTATATTGATGTCGTCTTATGTTGCATCGGGATTGTAAATCTTTTCCGATGAAACATCTACAGAGTCAGAAGAAGCTTTTTCTCTCAACATTCGTGTTGTGCATCAAGAAATACATATTTTCTTGTAGTGTATATTATTAGTTTTGTCTTAATAACCTAAATTCAATAAACTAACATCCTAAGTTGTTTGATGAGTCTTGAACAATATGTAGAGACATACAGTGATCAATGTTTGAGATCAGTTTAAAGAGTCTATAGCATAGGGATAAGGGTGGGTACCTTATCCTGGTAGCACACTATAGATACAACACATTTTATATTTGATTCAAACGCAATGATCCAACACATTCATATAGGTGACATGCGAGTGAAGGTATCCTATGCAATGAGTTTGCATAAGGTCGAACCACGTAATAGTAACCACTAGATGTTTCATCAACCTCATTAATCAATTCCCTTATTAGTTTTCGCTTTCAAATTCTATCCTAAGTACTTGTGGATTAAAAGAAGGGGAAAAAAGGGAGAAAAGGGAAAGAAAACAACTTAATTGGGCCACCCAAAATCGAAAATAGAATGTACCTATTGATTTTGTCTTTTGTTAGACATTGGTTTAAGATTAAATTACAAAAATTGCTCGTGAACATTCTAGTTTGTGCAAAAAATACTCATAAATTTTTAAATTTTTTAAAAATGCCCTTAAACTTTAAAAAATATTTTTACCGTCTAAAATTTTGTTTAAAAAATACCCCTAAACTATTGAAACTTTTCATAAATACCCTCAAACTTAAAAAAAAAAAAAAAAAAAGTTAAAAGTACTCAAAATTAATCTAAATTTTACAAAAAAAAAATTCTCACAAACTTGAAGCAAAATAAAAATTTCAAGTTAAAACCATAGTTTTAAAATTATTTGACTATAAATAAACACACAATGATAAATCATGAATACAATCAATCTCAATAGTTGTTGTAATTAACATATCGTTAATTATCAAATAAAGAAATGTATTCGACTATTAACATATGTAATAGTTTAATAGATCTATTAGCATGGACTTTTTTATTTACTTGACTAGTAATTGTTTTATTATATTTTAAAAAGGATAATTTTTTTAAACTCCATGAGATTTTGTAGAATTTTCATGTTTTAACCAAGAATATATAAAATATCGATGTTGATAGATATATCGAAGTTTTAATTTTATAGAAATTTCAATTTCGATGGATATTTCTAAAAACAATTATAATAAAAGTAAAACAAACTAAATTAAAATTAGTAAATAAATATTTTACTATTCTCAAATAAGTAAAATTGTTATATTATTTATATTATATCATATTAGTGTCATTTTTATGTTTATATTTTGTGCTTCGTGGACTTTTCTACAATATAATAAAAATATCGATTCACCTCTTCTATCGAAACGAATCCATGAAAATGTGAAAAATATCGACAGAAATATCGACATATTGATGGAAAATTTAAAACTATGGTTTTAATTTTATTTATTTTGGGTGCTAAGAAATTTTGTATAAAAATTAGATTAGTGGGAATGTTTTTTGAAATTTTTTTTTAGTTTAAGGGTATTTATGAAATTTTTTAATAGCTTAGAGGTATTTTGATACAAAATTTTAGGGGTTTTCATCCATAACTAACTGTAAAGTATTTTTTTAATAATCTTTTAAAGTTTAAAGATATTTTTGAAAGTTTTTTCGACATTCCTAATTTTTTATAATTTAGCCAAAAAAAAATATTAATCAAGAAAAATGATTTCACTGGGAAAATCCTAATAATGACACGTGTAATTGTAAATTGATTGACCACAAGAGGAAAGTAAACGGCGGTGGGCAGTTATCGACGGGAACATAAAACCCGCATTAGCAAATCCAAAAAAAGTGATTCTAACAAAACGACAATCGGAAAAAAGCCAAAGAGTCTCGACCTCAGTCTTCCTTCAATGGTTGATAACAGAGAATCTTCAGCTCCGATGATCGATTCTGATCCCGACGATGATACTCCCAAGTCCCCTCCATCTTCTCCCAGTTCATCCACTCGCAAGGTGCTCTGTACTCCTTTTTCGAGCTTTTTTCTCTCTCCTCTTTATCATCTGCTAAATCCTTTTCTATTGATTATAATCATTTCTGTTTCGCGCTATTTCTTTCATTATTAAAGCTATCTAGGGTTTATTCTAGCTGTAAAGGGTGCTTTCAGTTTTAGTTGAAGGATCAATTGAGAAGGAAGAGGAGTCGGTCTTTGGATTGGCGATGGGTGCTTAGAGATTCTCTTTTAGTATGATGATATCTTCAGGAACAATAATTTAGTTTTTTTAAGTATTTTAGAGAAGGGAAGCTTCTGTTTAGGTATAGGAATCGTGTGGTATAAAAAAAGGTTGGAAAAGGATGGTAAACTCGAAATCCCAATTGCTATTTCTTGAAGGTCTATTGAATTAGTTTTTGATGTTAATGCCCCTCTTATTGATATCTCCCCTGTGAATGTTTAGGATCTCACATAGCAAAAGTAGAGAAAACCTGTTAGCTTTGAGATAGAAACTTCCTGTTATTGAATAGGTTTTAGAGATAAGTTAAAGGAAAAAAGTCGGGATCCAATCCAAAATTGGCAAACTGAAAGAGGCACCATCTTAATAGATAGACCGCCTGATATGAAAACCCTAGGTTTTGAAAATTGGGAATCCAATTGGTGAACCCCTAATATCAAATCTAAAAACCCCAATTAATTTGACAACAACCCAAGGCAATGGACTACATTTGGATTATCTATTGATCGAAGACTAAGAGTTAAGGAGAACTGATTCCTCACTTCAAGTTTGGACACTTCACAAGCAAGGTGATCAAACTTATCTGAATGTTCTTGGCATGCAACCCTGAATCAATAATTGCAAAAGGATGGTGATGAGACTCTATTGATAAATAAAACCCAAAAACTTCAATTATCAAAAACTTCCTTTAAACAATCTAAAGACAAGGCTTAAATAGCCTCCCAATAAAACGCTAATGCATTGTGAAAAGACTAAGTTAAGCCTACTTAAATGCTATTTAAAATGATAGAACTGAAAAATATTAAAATTTCATCACGACTATTAAATAGAATCTAATTAATAATTTGATGCTTGGTCGGTTCATATCATCCTCTCCTTATTTTGAAGGATTCATCCTCGAATCCAGATCAAAACCTTGTAAAGCAGTCATGAAGTCATGAGAAACATGTAGTGTATTTCATTATTGAGATGTTACATATCTTCAATGCATTCCAAAGTTCTACAGTGATTAGAATCTTGAAAAGTTTCTTTGAAATGGGGCTAGCGCTTGTTTCGATTTGAGAATATGTCGCTTCAACATCCAAGCCTCCTTCTAACTCTTAAACAATATGGTGTATTTCAAGTTACAAGTTAGAACCCTAGTAACAGAAGTCAGCTGAGAAAAGGTGAAACGCAAAACTGGCCTCTGTTTTTTGGGCATTTCTTGGTGCTAGAGAGTACTTGGAGCGTTGTCACAACCTGCAGTTCCCATCTCTTGTTCTAAGATCCACTCTTTATTTCATGTTTTTTAGCTACTATTTGTGGATTATCTTTAAAATAAGTGGGTTTTTCAACTATGTCAATTATTGGATTTTTTCAGGCTTGCTATGCTGTTCTTCAAAGTTGGGTCTCAAAGAAGTTCATGACTGGATGGTAATCAGCATTAAAAGAGTGTTTGATACTGCTTATCTGCAACCATTTAAATCAATTTCTAGGCCTTCAATTCCAACTATACAAGATTTTGATAAATGATGGAATTGCAGTGTGGTTCTGTTTCCTGTTGCCATTACATTCTTCATCACATGGTGGTTTGTCCAGTTTGTCGATAGCTTCTTCAGCCCGTTATATGCCAGGCTTGGAATACACATATTTGGTATGTTTCTTATGCTCCAGTCATTGTTGTTAATCTCAAGGAACAACCTATGAGTTTGTTTGAGATTTGTACTCTTTACTTGCTGAATTGTTATCATAAATATATATTTTCTGACTTTTTCAGTCTGATTCTAGGCTTTATCACTTTTTTTGTTTTTGTTGAAGATATAGCTTTAGACTTTTCTTTTTTTTTTTTCATTTGCAGCTCACTAACTTCATCATTTACGTAAATTATGATATGCATATTAAATAAATGATTTTTCTTTGCAGGTCTTGGATTTGTTTCATCGTTGATATTTATATTTTTTATTGGTCTATTTGCTTCATCATGGATGGGTGCCACTGTTTTTTGGCTAGGAGAGTGGTTTATAAAAAAGATGCCCTTTGTTAAGCACATTTATTCAGCTTCAAAACAAATTAGTGCAGCTATTTCTCCAGGTATCTCATGTGCTTCTATTTGTTGATTTATCTTTGTAACTTTTGTTTTCGTATCTCAAGATTGACTTTAATTGCATTAATCTTGTTTCAATTTAAATGGAGGATCTACAATATTTTTAGTTCATGTTCAATCATTCTATTGATATTTTTCCAATACAACATTTGAAATTGATTCCACTGTAACTTGTTCATTTGTGATACCAATCACTATCAGGAAGAACACAGACTGTTATAGGGACTTATTATAGTATGGTCAGGTGTTTATTTTCACTCGTTTGATAGGTTAATTCTTTTTGGTGTCATTCTCCTTTAGAAGCTACTTGGAGTTTTCTTGCTAGTGCAAAGCCTTAAATTAGTATGCTTTATCAAAATCTAGTATAAGTGTAAAATTTTTGCTTTTGTGATTCCTTTTTTTTTCTAATTGTTGTCCAGGTTTAAACTTTTAATATAATTGTGTAAAAATGACTGCATTATGAGGTATAACTAGTTTACAGATTTCTTTCTATTATTCCTTTTGTACAGACCAAAGTACCACAGCATTCAAGGAAGTAGCCATAATACGGCACCCAAGAATTGGTGAATATGCAATTGGTTTTATTACCTCATCAGTTGTTCTTCAGGTATTTTATGTCCCATAATTTTCTTCCAGTTCATTTTAGGAATTGCTGTTCTACAATTTTAAATAAGATCCCTTTATAACGATTTCATTTTAGTTTTATGTTCTTACAAACTATGCTAGATTTCTCACCATTTATTGGGTAATTTGGTACATTTGATTATAACTTACACTTGTTAGCTAAATGTAAAATTCATTAAATCAATACCATGTTTTCGAAAACTACATTTTTTTAGTTTTCAAAGTGGCCCTAATTCTGAGAACACGTAAAAGTAGACAACAAACAAGGAAACACAATACATAAGGTGGAGCTGGCTGTAATGTTTGGATCTCTAATATTCACTTTGAAAACCAAAAAGTAATTAATGAAATTTTTATATAATGGGCCGTAGAAACTGTCACCCTTAACCTGTCAACAGATATAGGACATCAAACTGCTTGATCTACAGATTTTGCTTAGAATAAATGTACATGACTCAGTTATGCCTTCGACAAATTTTTAATGATAATGACAGATGAACGGATATGAAGAGTTGTGCAGTGTTTATGTTCCCACAAATCATCTGTACATCGGTGACGTTTTTCTCATAAAATCTGAAGACATCATACGACCAAATTTATCTATCCGAGAAGCCATAGGTCAGTGTTTGCTTTTGATAAAATTTAATGGAATGTTTTTTCTCATGCTCATTGCTTTATTTATATGTGATTTTAGAGCAAATAATTAGGACTTTTTTATATATTGTTTGAGTTGACAGGTTATTTATTGTGAGACGATGCTATTACTGACCTTTATCCTTTTAACCAAATCGTAGCTGCATATTCATGTAAGAAACCTGAAACAGCTTCTCATTTAAAGCCCAAAATGTTTAAACCCTCTTCCCCCCATATTCTCCTTCTCCAATCATCAACTTTCTCGTCCCCCATAGTCAATTGTATCGAAAGAAGGAAAATAGAAAGATAAACTATTTAACGTGGAAACCCTAGAACAAGGAGAAAAACCACGATGCTATTCTCTTATTATTATTTTTTAATCTCATAATGATAGAGGGAGCATTTATTTATAGGTTATAGAATCCAAAAATAAAAATAATAAAAGATCATTAGGGCACTACAAAATCTTAATAGACTCTCGGGCTTTCAACATATAACAAGCCCGGTAATTCTAACACTCCTCCTCAAGTTGGGCCGTAAATGTCAAAAAGACCTAACTTGCTAACATTCCCCCTCAAGTTGGACCGTAAATGTCAAAAAGACCCAACTTGCTAACACAAGACTCGAAGCTTTGTATGAGAAGTCCTTTTGTGAGAATATTAGCAATTTGTTGGCTTGAAGGTATGTAAGGAATGCAGATGCTACCACTGTCAAATTTCTCTTTGATAAAGTGTCAATCTCTACATGTTTAGTTTTGTCATGTTGGATCAGGTTATTAGCAATGCTGATAGTTGCCTTATTATCACAAAAAAGTTTCATAGACACCTCATAGTCCTGGTGAAGATCAGATAACACCATTTGAAGCGAAATTTCCTCATAGATTCCCAAACTCATGGCCCTATATTTAGCTTCAGCACTACTCCTGGCAACAACACCTTGCTTATTGCTTCATTAAGTAATGAGATTGCCTCATACAAAAGTACAGTACCCGGAGGTAGATTTTCTATCAACAGTAGACTCTGCTCAACCAAAATTTGTATGCCTCAATACACCTTTTGTCAATTTTTCTGAATCTCAATCCCTTACCAGGAGTTTTTTTTAAATACTTCAAAATTCTGTTTACTACCTCCATGTGTTCTTTTGTAAGGAGTCTGCATGAATTGACTAACAGTACTCACAGCATATGAGATGTTGGGCCTAGTGTGAGATAAATAAATCAGTTTGACCACTAGGCGTTGATACTTTTCTTTGTCAATCGAAACTTGATCACCTGTATCTCTGAGTTTGGCATTGGACTCGATAGGTGTATCAGCAGGACGACATCCTAGTAAATGAGACTCTAGTAATTAATTGGATGCCAAGGGGCAATCTTAGTAGACACTATCTTTCATGAATTGGCCAAGAAGGATCCAACGTTGACAGGGGAGAAAAGTATTATGATAGTTTAGTCCCGACTCCCGATTGTTCTCAAGGAAAAGGGTGCAAGCAACTCACATTACTTGGTAGTACGTATAGTGAGTTTAGTCTCGAGTGTTCCAAGGTTATATCAGTCAGAAAAGTATTATAATTGGTTGAAAGTCAATAAAATGGGATCAGATTCAGTCGGCGTTTTTATGATTGTTTGTTGTCAATAATATACACCATCACCCTTTATTGAGCAAACATGATTTTCCTTGAACTTCAACATGCCAATGAAAGCTCCTGCAAAACTCAAGGAACTGAATGATATTCAATACGATTATTATTTGTGTGTGATCCTTATTGGGCTATAATTTGCATCTTCTGTAAACAGCTATATCCACTTTTCTTATTCATATAGCAATATATGACTTGGGATTTTATTTGCATAATGCAGAAATCATAGTTTCGGTAGGGATGACGATGCCACAGGTAATTTCTCCTGTTGAAAGAGAGAGGATTCCACATCAAAATGATATGATCCCGTTCAATAGAATGGCTTCCATTTGAAAGGTTATACAACATCATATGTAGCATTTACTAACTAGTCTTACCTTACACGTAACTTAACTAGTTACTTTAAGGACATCTTCACAACCCATTGTCTGTACCAATATATGAATTTTCCATACTTATACATGACCACATATACAGAGTGAATAAATTATTCTACTCGGAACGGAAGAACATTAGATGCTGTAATGTTCTCATAGAATAGGGAAATTGAGCTTCTAACCTTGGTAAATAGTACAAACTTTATTCCATTTGATCATATGCATATGTTGTTTCTACATTTCATTTTCAAGTTTAGTCAATTTCAAATAATTGTGTTGACTTGAGGATTGTTAATATTTCGTAGTAAATTTATGGTAATAGATAAAGAAATTAATTATCATTTTAAAGGTATATGGTTCCATCTCTCCCCCTTGCAATTTTTAAACTTGAAAAACTTTGGTGTTGATATTGTTGAAATGCAAACTTGATTCTCATTCCTTCTACTTTTTACCAACCAATTCATTGAGGGCCTATGAAAAAATGGGAAAAAGAAAAATTATGATAATATGATACATGTTACTACATTTTTTAAATTATAAAGATAGCAAATTTAAAAGTGAATAGTTATCTGATAATTATATGATATATTTAATTACTTCTCATATTTTTTATATGAAAAAAGATATGCAAGTTGGAGGTGTTATGGACTTTTTTATAATTTGTTATAATTTGTTTATGCAACTTGTGCAAGTGTCTGTGCAAATGTAATAAATGGTTTAAAAATAGATTTGGGAAAGACTAATTTAATATAATAAAGCACTAAAATATTTATGATTCGTGTAACAAAATAAAAAAGTCTATGGACCAATTTCATATTGGTCATTGATATTGTTGATGATTTGTCTTTTTTTTTTCTTTGTTGAGATTTATTCATCTTCTCTCTGTTCTCCTTTAAGATTTTTTTTTTCTTTTTTTCTTATCAAGATCGTTTAAATATCACTATAATATGATTGAAACGATTGCTTACTTAGTCAACACGATCGTTTAGCATGGTCAGCAAGATCGTTTAGATTTGAAACATTTTTTTCTATCATTGAATCGATCGTATATCATTTTTTATACAATTGTGTATCATGATTGTTTAGAAGAAGAATTATTCGAAGCATTTTTTCCATCGTTAAAAAGAATCACACGATTGTGTATCATTTCCTACGCAACCGCATATCATGATCGTTTAGAATAAAAATTATATGAAGCATTTTTTCTATCGTTAAAAAGAACTACACGATTGCATATCGTGATCGTTTAGAAGAAGAATTATACGCATGTGTGGCTGGTATTGATACTATCTACATAATCGTGTATAATTTTCTACACGATGGCGTATTATAATCGTTTAAAAGAAAATTACACGTGTGTGTGGTCGATTAATCCGGTGTTAACTGAAACATTTTTGGTATCTTTTATTGTGTGCCTTTGAACTTTGTCTGTTTTCAAAATTGTTCTATGCGTGTAAATGTTTTGTTGGTTTGCTATACATTGTTTAAAAAAAAAAACCTTTAGAAAATGGTAGGTGACTTTTAAGCTTTTTGAACCAAAATATTTTCAAATATATTAAAACTTAATTTCTCATTATATTTTTGTCAACAAGTGACTTTCAGTTAGAAAGATTATTTTAAAGATCAACTTCATAATTCGTAGCACGTATACTCTTCTTAAGAGTATGAGTGAAAATCAATACATATCCTCCAAATCTAATCAAAATCCAAGACTTCCAAATCTACCTCTTGTTTGGTGGCGAGTAAAGGTTTAGACAATTATATACTGAGATCATATAGATAACATTGACACAAAAGAAACGAACACGAGACAACAACCAAAAACCTACTCAATTCATGGAGGAAAATGTGATCTCGTAGAGTATTTACTTTATTCTATATTAGTTTCATGATATGGCATTGTACCTCACTAGTAATGTTTAAAATAGTATAGTGATTCATATGGTAACATTTAAATATATTTAAAAGTTGATTCAGTACATAATACATTATATGGAATAAAGAAGAGAAATGTTTAAAAATAGAAGAATTTGATAAACTATTTACGGTATATAACAAGTTGATTCATCTTTCTTTTTTTTTTCTTCTTTTCTTAGCAAAGCAAACAGTGTAACAATCTACATCCTACTCCATCCTCATTCTTCTTTTATGAATGGGTAGAAGAGATGCTTTTGTTATTAAAATTAAAATTTGAATCTATAGTTTGCTATTAATAAGACTTGATTAAACTTAATACCATGTTGTCATTTAAGTCATTGACCTTTTTTCACTATGATCTTTTGTCTACCTTCTATTTTAGTGATAAAAACTATTGATGATTACTATTGAAACTTTATTTTCTATAATTTACTATTTTTTAGATGAGGGCAAAGGATTGAAATATTTATTATATAGTAGTAGATAGTGATAGTACTCTATCAGTAGACAGTGATAGTGCTCTATCACTGTTTGTCACTAATAGACAGTGATAGTGTCAGACTCTTGCTTGTCTGTGTTTCGACTTAATAATTTCGTGTGTGTATAGCGCAATTGCAATACGTCGTTGAGTCGGGTCATTGTGCGTAATGCGCTCACCGTAACTCTCTGTATAGCATGCTTCAATTCTAAGCGTAAGTCATGGGTCATGATCATAGAATGTAAGATGCTCGCTATGTGTCTCTCATTGCGTGAAGCATAAGTCCTCGTTGAGTACAAGTTTTCCTACTGTTTGCCCAAGTGCAAGCAAAACAACAAGTTTATTTGGGTGATCCAAGGTCGAACACAAGAAATCGTTTACAGAAGTTAGTTCTAGGATCCACTTATCATTTAGGTGAATTAAAAGAATTAAAGAATAACAAATGTAAGACTTGCTAACTACACAGCGAGTGTCTGTAAAGCGAGGCTTAGAAGAAGGTGTGATGATGCAAACTAAGTTGTCTCAAAGAAAGGAATGGAAGACTGTCTACATGTTATCATGCAACTAAATAATGTGATGAGTTTAATGCGACGTAACTCACTAAACCCTATTTATGATTAAGGCATGTTTCTCTTGAAATTATTATATGCCACACATGGTCGCTTTTGGAGATCCATATGACTAAGTACGACTTTGTGGGTTATATCTAGAAGGATTTACTTATAACTCATATAGGCTTCTGCGATTAAGGATTGCTTCCTCTCAATACCACTTGCTCTCCTTTTGGAATGCAAATGTTAGGAATAACCTTGCAAGGAGAGATGGAAATCTTCCTCGCTCGGGTTAATTAGGTTCCAACTAGCTACTTTCCCTTTCGGGTAGTTGACAATGAACGTTGGTTCGACAATGCAATTAGCTCAACTAACGCGATACAACTGATAAGCAATTCTTCTTATCAAGAACTTATCATCTACTCAAGCTACAATGGATACACTAACAGATCATGGAAAGTATAGAGATGCTGGATTGAGACGTTATGTGTGTTTAAAGAAATACAAGAATGTAGGTCGTAGGGCAATATACAATATGTGCAACATACAATATAAAGAATGTAAACTTAAATGAGGGACAGGGGGCATGGAACAATGTTACAAATTAGGAGATCGGCCGAAGGAGTAGCCTTCTTCTTCTTCTCTATCCCAGCTACAAGCTCTCTAAACGGACTCATGCAAGCCTATAATGGTCCATTCAAACCTCCTTTTTCTCTTGGTGAGGACGAAGTGTTTGTATAGGCTGCTTTTCAGTGGAAAACTTCTATTCCTTTGAGGTCACATCACTCCAACTACGATACTTGTTTTCTAGTGAGCTTTCCTCGCATGATGACATGTTTCCTCACCTGGGTTATTAACCGCCAAGCGAGTTTTCATCATGTGGCCTATGCGCGAGATGTTCTCTGTGATTTGCTCCTTTCTTTTTTTTCCCACTTATCCTGCATTTAGACATGATAATCACGTAAAACAGGTATGACACTGATGTAAGCTGTATTTCTAAATATTTATGAATTTTTAACATGAGTCACGCGTTCTAATCATTTTCTTATGTGTTTTGACCTCATTATTCTAATAAAAATGGCTATAATAACAAGCAATTTTGCGCGTTATCAACCCTCCTCTCGAACCACCTACTTTCAACTCGAGAGATGGCTTGAAGTCAACTGATATTGTTGATAACTTATAAAAATACAAGTTATTGTAGCTTTTTATCTAAAATAATAGAAGAAAACTTTGGAAATAGTAGAGAATTTGACTAACTTGTGTATCGCGTATTGCAAAAGAACTTATCCATGTTTTATCGTGTTTTACATGATCTAATCGCAGGATAATGAGCAAAAAGAAGTAGAGTCGGGCGAAACATTGTGTATTAGAGAGAGACAATGATACTAATAGCAATTACCTGACAAGTGAAAACATGCATTTAACTGAGCGGTGAGGAGATTGTAGCAATACAATCTTATCATCAAATTCATCATTCGCATAAGTTGTAGAGATGTTAATGTGTGTAGCGAAACCACTAAGGGTTGTCTGCCTTAATTAAGAATAAGTTACATGTAATACAAACAAACTGATCAAATACAAATTATAGCGGATTCCGAAAGGCAAACAAGTATGGCAAAGGCGTTGGAAGGTCACTCGCCTTAATTCTAAAATTAATAAATGTTTTGTATCTTCTTGACTATTAATGCACAATTCATTGTGATTAGTTAATTAAGTGTTCCTACATGACGGGTTGGTTGGAGTTTTTTTTGGTTTGGACTTAGTAGTTTCACTACTAACTTTGTTATTTTCTAAGTTGAATTTGAGATATAATTGCAATGAAAGAAGTAAGCTCTAAGTAGTTCGAGACAAGTAAGTAAGAACGGAGATAGTTCGAGACAAGTAAGTAAGAACGGAGATGCATTCAATGACTGAGTTTGATTAAATTAGAATGATTTTGTATTGATGATAACAGTTCTAAATTAACGGTAATACCTAGTGGTGGGTTACACTCTTTTTCATGCAAACGCATGAACAAGCCGACAGAATCATTTGTTTTTACTTTTATGATTTTCGAATGCAATGAACCTCCAGGTTGGATGGTAATTGAATTTATTTAACACCATTAATTCATTTATATAATTACTTAAGTACTTGTTTCTTGTCTTCATCATTTTTATATAAAATTATCTAAACTTTTGCATGCTTTTGGTGCTAAAAAGATATATATTTTTTTAATTTAAGCAATGACTTCAACTTGAAACAGGTCGTTACAACACGACTAGCCAAAAAGTAGAGAACTAAACTCAGGATAATTATTTAAACTCTTTAACATATTAGCATATTCAAGTACAGGAAGAAAGAGAGGCACAAGAAAGAGGGGAAGTGGGATAGAGAGGGAATAAGGTGGGAGAAAGAGAGATAGAGAAGATAAGCAAGGAAAAGAGAATGAGAAAGAGAATACTGTGGGAGAGAAGAGAGGGAGAAAGGGAGGAGGGAGAGAGGGAGAATACATACATTGAACAGCTATTTCTTTTATCTGTCTGTCAAAGGCTAAGGAGAGAATTGGACAAAAAATTTGTCAAGGGCAAAGTGTTCATCAATAAATTAGGTAGAAGAGATAAAAGAGTACTATGAACTGAAATTACAAGAGCCAATGGCCTGATCTCCCAGAAATTACAAGACAAGACATGTACATAGCACCGCACCTAACAAGGAGATCCTCAACTGAAAAAAGGCAGGTTAGTTTTCCCTCTTTCTTCCTATTCTTCAAAACTGACAACATAAAATGAAAATCTAACTCCATCGAGAAGTTTTAAGAATGATTTCCATAAGCGCAACAAGAGAAGAGATGAGAAGAGATGAGAAGAGATGAGAAGAGAAGAATTGAGACAACAACAAAGCAGAAGTACAATCCCACGAAAAAAATCCAAACACAAATTAACTGTTACAAGAATTAAGACAGTATGCGCCATCATCTCCATTTTTTTTAAATCCTCGTAAATTATGAATCCTCAACCCCAATTAAGCATTAAGAATCCATCACTTCTTACTTGTTTAATGCCGTTGTTAACCTCATAAAGTCTGCAACTGGGAAAATGAAATGCGAATGATCGACCCACTAAGCAAACTAGCATGCTTGCAAACAAGAGCTTCAGTCGCCTGCTCCTCAGTGTCAAACATGATGAGTGCCTGCTTCTTACCATTCATCTCAAAGAGCTTGCTGTTGACAATCGGCCCATGTTCCTCAAGGAGACTAACTATCTCTTCTTCAGTCACTTCCTGAGATAGAGATGATATGTGGATCATTTTTGTCGGGGAGCAGCAGTAGCGGTAGTTCTTTGCAGCATTTCGGTTAAAACGATTAAGGTTTGAGTTAGCATATTCATGAGTGTCAGCCCCTTGCGTAATGTTAGGATGCTTTGAGAAGTTGACCTCCAATCTCTTGCCAAACAACATCGCTCCCTACATAAAATTCAAAAGTACTTGAGGCATTTGTCACCCGAGAAACCAAAAGCCCTTAAACAAAATTAAAGCTTCAATAGATAAAGTACGGCCTTCCAAACAAGTAGCTGAAAAATACGAAATATCTAAGCCCTTACCTTAGAGGGAAGCTTAGATTTAGCCAAGACTAAAGCTTCCTTTTAGTGTTCTTTGTCTTCCTTGTTTGCTATTTATACTTCTAACAATTTTTTACTTCATTGGGATGTATTTATATCCCCTTGTTAATTTGTATTTTGTTTTCCCCCCTTTTCTGTTTCAAATGCTGCTAACAAAAATCTTCCATCCATGATACTACTCTTATAAACGTAAAAATAAAACTACAGAAACCAATATACCAATGCTTTTGCATGTTTTAAGCTTTTGGGTCTTATCCAGAAAGGCAGAAACCAAAATAGGTGTTCACATATTCAAATTCCTATAATGTAATTTATTCATCAGTATGTCTGCTTCATGATGCTTCATGCTTGCTAAATTGCAAAATGGCCTCATGAACGTAGTAGTTTAAACTCGTCATAATTCTTTAAGCTCAAATATAAAATAAAACCTCATACATCAGCAGAAAATAAACCCCCATGCACGAGAGAAATGTAATAACACCAAACCTTCAAAAAGTGTACAGCCAATTCCGCCTGGAACCCATCTCCCATCTGCACAAGTGCATGATCAGGTTTATTCCGGAGAAGCTTAATTCTTACAATGTTACCGTAAATGGAGAAAAGGTTAAAAAGCTTGTCTTCATCTATTCTCTGTAATTAAAAAAGAAAAGAAGAAAAATTAACGGTGGGGACAACCATCATAATAAAAGCTTGAGCAGGAATGTAACAAAGAATAAAGAAATGTTACTCACATCAGGATTCAGATTGGACACAAGGACTGTACACCTGTCGTTCGTTCCACTAACACCAGGTGGCAAACCTCCTCCGAATGCAGCAGCAACAGCGGCTGCATTGGCCATCTAAAAATCAAGTAAAAAAGATACATTACGGACATCAACTACAACGCTCAAGTCTGTAGACAAATTTCTAAATTTTAAATTAATTTAAGAACTCCCTGATATGGTCAACTATATCCATCTTTATAATAAAATCCCAGATCTCAAAGCTAAAGGATCTCATGGCAAGTACGATCATTATAGTGTAGGGTTACTATATTATTCCAAAAGGAAAGGAAAAACCCCTGATAATGGACAAATGATCTAATAGGTGCTTATACTCTTCTATCATCTCAACCATAGTTCAACAGGAACAATACACACCTGTGAGAATCCAACTGGAACCAAAAAAAGGAAGAAAAAAAAATGTACATAAGTATATTGTGTTCTGGGAAAAAAAGGGTGCATGATGACGAAAGACATAAAAATGCGAAGTAACATATATATTTAGATATATATATCCATTATATGATAGAAAACTAAGGCACCTGGTCTCGCTCCAGATGGTTGAAGTGGATACATCCCTCCCGTATCACCATAACCAGGCTATCACACATCCAGATAAGGAAATTAAGATTTCAGGAAGGAGAGGGGCAAACATTATAAGAAATGTGATGGTACATACTTGAGATGACCGGCCTTTTGGTTCAGAAGGGAGGCTAGGATTGGTGAAATCCCTGGAAAAACATCGAGAAAAAATATCCATATTAATGCAATCCAAGATATAAAAATAAATAAATAATAAATAATAAAGAAACAACTAATTGAAGATTCACTTTGCTACAAACCTTGAACGTTCATTATTGTAGTTCACCTGTAATTCGTCAAGACTGCACAATGAAACCATAATCTCTAATTATAAAAGCAAAGATGGAAAAGGTCAGAAGCATATCATGATTAGTTATAGAACCTACTTGGAGAACTGAATGTCTAGCTGACAGCAACCATCATATATATTACGTCCCTACAAGAGTAGCACAAGTGTTCTGTTCTTAAGGCAAATAAACAAGGATGAAAACCTCTCAAGGAAAGTATGAAGTTCAAACTGACTAGTCCAACAGAAAAGAGAGTATTTACCTGTAGTGCAGTCCTTGCAGAAACAGCACATTGCCGAGTTTGATACTGAATGAGAGCCTGAAAACCTACATAAATGCAATAGATATTCATGCACATGTATGAAAACTCACTAAAAAGCAAAAACACTTCAAGTAGAAAGCAGCAACGTATTTAGCAACCAGTTCTAGATGAAGGGCTTAATTTTGACTTGAGGACCCTATACTGCTGCCACAAAAAAAAGGCTCACCCTCAACTCGAGAAGGGAAAAAAGGAAAGAGCGAACATTCCAATAGAATAGATTTTCAACATATTCATGCATAAAGTGATGGTATGAGAAAGGGGGGAGGAGAGAGAACTTAATCTAACCAGCTGACTTCTGAAATGTCACGATCTTCTCCACAAATCCATGTGGGAAAAATACTTGATGCAGCACTTCCACTGTAATGGGATATAGCATGTGATGGATTGTGACTAAGAGTATTCGATTTGGCTGCTCCAGAGAGTGACCAAGAGTATTCACATGAAGAAGGATGAGAGAGAAGGAAATAAATTGTGAAGAAAAAGAAATCCAAAAATATTATACATGTTCTTCTAAAATTATAGAGTATCAGCAATCTGGCTAAGACGCAGAGCAAGATGTTGGGTAATGGAAACTGATTAGCAGTAGCAAATACATTACTTCTAATAATACTAAAAGATTTCTGTTTGAACAAAACGAACTTAATCAACTATTTCCTTTATTCCACTAATTTCATATGTGGGCTCATTAAGAAGCCTAACATGTAAAGCTGTCAACAATTATTTTGACATGAGAAGTTAAAAATAATAGTGCATGTGTATGACATTAGGACCACGCTTCCCGTATCACCATATTTGATTAGGTTCCATATAAATCATTTACATCATTTTATAATAAATAATTGATACTCAAAATTTTAAAAAAAATAAAACGGAATGGATGCCTACAGTCAGACAAGCAAATGAAGAACTAGGTCTTCAACAAAAAATTTGACATTTATTCCAAAAATATGCACATAAGTTATATGAATAACCATAAAATAAAAGAATATACAAGGCCCACCAGGAAATTTCATTAAAATCTCATAAATTTCAGATCATGGATAGAGAATTGTTGCAAGTCCAAACTCAATTCATCTAATAAAATCCTCAACAAATCTAAGGTAAAATACATAAACTAAAAACACCCAAAAAGGAAGGGGATTGAAGGCAACAAGCATTGTCCTAAAATATATTTCGAATACCATACTCGTGGAAGTAAGAGAGATTTCTGCATAATAGAAGGCTGAAAATAAAAAATGATTTTTTTTTATGAGGGCTAGAAATAGGATCACCCTGAAAGAAAAAAAAAAAATCATGCTTGTACATATCTGAAAAACTGCATATGGTATTATGTGTACTGGGTGTTCAACACAAAAATTGTGCATTATCCTTCTTTAAAATCACTATATGGCAAATTTGTCGAGGTCCCATCCTGCCTCAGTCATTCCAGAGTTTCCATCATTATAACTACTAAGGCATTATCCTTCTTTAAATTCAGGTAAATAGTTACAAACCTCATCTCCTCGTCCTTGAGCATTCTGATCTGCTGTAGTTAGCTCTTGATGTGATGAAAACTGGACATAAACATTCCTCCCCCTGAAGAAAGTACAGAAAAGAATTCAAACATCAAATGCTTCATGTAAAACTAAATTTGGATGAGAAGCAGTTATAGAACTCAATTTATTTACCAGAGGAAAAAATAGGCATTGCCATGGGATGATTGTAGAGATCCCTAATTCTATTGACTCAATATCTAAGCAACTGCCAAAAGAACACCCCGTATCTCCACAGTCATCCTTAATATTTAGCTGAGATACTTTCTCACTCAATTACTCTTAGAATAAACCCCACATATGTCAATATCCAAACTACTTAACATATGCGCATGCAAAGCCCGGAGCCTCCCTCTTACCATTGTGTACTTACAAAATCAGAGAATGTGATTATTCTGCCCCTAAAGAGCCACCATATCATGAAGGTGAAAGTTAGGACATGCTCCAAAATTGCATGTTAATTGAAACATGCTCACCAGTTGTGTTTTAGATGAAACATCTTTCCAACAAATCAAGATAGGGTTCTCATGTTCGTAGGGACGATCCACAGCACCGGCAGGTTGAATCATATCAGATGTGACCTGAGGTGGTAAAGGAACTACTAGGAAATTGTGGTTGGTTCCCTTCCGCATTTGAGGGAGTGTGCAGATAAATATTGGTATTATCAGGCCATGACAATTGAGAAACAACTGCAGCCTCATTCAAATTGAAGTCTGTTCATAAACATCTAAGCCAAAGGAAATGTAACGATACCATTATTGGCAACAAACTCACAATAATATGCATTGAGGCCAAAAACTATACAGCATTTTATTCCTCAACAAGAATTGTTCCATAGCTGCTATTTCAAAGGATTCACAACTACCCCTCTCGAACTAAGACTAAACGGCCCAGGTATTCCATATGAAATAGGAAAAACTGATACATTTGCCACTAGCACTGCCAATACCGTGGGATAGATGTGGTACATTATCATGTCTGGCTGTGCTACATTCCATCCTTTCACCTCTCACATGAGGTATGTAACTTTTCACCTATTGTAAATAACAAAAAGTTCAAAACTTAAAAGAACATTAAATTGTGACCAACTTCCAGCAATCCACCTTAATTGCACCCAGGTTGAGAATCACTGAACTCCCACAATTACATCGAATCTCCATTAAGGGCAACAAGAAGCCCTTGACCAAGGTGAGATCTGATGATGATGATACTGTTATACCTTGTACCCTTTATGGGCTCCCCTAGGAACAAATCTACTCCATAGCCAAAGCACATTCTTTTGCTCGTGGGTAATGGTAATTAGAATTCATCCACATGCACAACCCAATTGAAATTAATTTTAGATAGGGATGCAAATGAAATTATGAGCACAACACTATTTTCTTCCTTTTTATGAATAACCAAGCTTTCATTGGGTAGAAATGAAATAATACAAAAACGGAAAGGCCACAAAAGAAAACGGAACAACCTACAAGAAAGGTCACCAATCAAGCCTGATAAAACTAAGTGAATAATTACAAAACAGCTTTGTAACCAATACTCACAAAGAAAATGAAACCTAACAAGGGACCCAAGTTAGACTCCTTCCCTCTAAAGATTCTATTAACTCTCCCCAAAGACCCCACAAAATCGCCCACACGCTCGCATGCCAAAGAAACTTTCCTTTCTCCCTCAAGGAAGCATGAGTAAGGTACTCCTCGATCATCTTATGCAATCGTGCTATCTAGCCAACTCAAAACCAGACTCCTAAAAGGAAAAACAAGGCCACAGTCCACATAACACAAGCATAGTCGCACCTCTAAAGGATTTGATCAAGATCCTCAATAACCCTTATACACAAAATAAAACATCATAGCCCCAACTAATTAGGCATCTTCCTTGATACCCTTGGCCTTTCCAAGATGTTCATCCTATTATGAAAAACCTACAAGACAAAAAACTTCACCTTCTTAGAAATTTTCATCCTCCACGTCAGGGAAAAAACTAAATCTCTCAAGGGAAAGAGGTTGACGAGACATAGGAAAAAAGAATGGCATGAAAGACCCGAGTCTACATCAATAGTTAACATCCCTTCTCCCCATTGAGACTCTCCTAACAAAGAAAGAAGATCAACAATATTGTCGTTTCTCTAATAGATAGTGAACAGTGGAACCACAAAGTGGGGCCAGAATGAGCTAGAACGATAGCCACCAAGGTGTTTTCCAAGGAAGACAATGGGAAAATGGGGAAATTGTAAAAGCAAAACAAAGGGGACACCAACCACCAATCTTCTCAGACAAGAGAATCCCTCCATCCCGATTCGACAACGAATAAATTAAGCCCAAAGGGGGAATTCCCCAGCAATCCCTCTCCACAGGAACCTGGAAGTGCCACTAACCCCAATCCATATCCATTCAAAAGGGCACGGACCAAACTTAATCCAAATCACCTCATGCCACTTCTGTCCTGGTAAAAATGCCACAACCGTTTGACTAAAAGAGCCTAATTATAGGCTCTCAAAGTTCCTAATAGAAATTAATCAAATTTTTGAGGTACTTGTTAGTTAATCCTATACTCTTAATCTTCCTTCTGCTTGTTTGCTGACCTTATACCCTTCCTTCTTTAAACAACTGATTCAACTTCTCCCAATTGATTAATATAATTCTACTATATTCTCTTCGTGTTAAAAGAGTACCAATGTATCAAAACATAACCAAAAACTGGTGAAATAACACTAAAGCCAATAAACTTAAGTAAGCACTAATCTGAAAAAACAAAATAAACAAATAATGAAAACACTATCAAGAACTTCAGTTGCTTAGTGGAGCAACAAACCTACAAAGTCAAGGGGGTGATTCAAGAGATTCCAGACTTTCCTCTAAGGTGAGATCTAACCAACTCCTCTCTCTACCATAGTCCTCCTTCCTAAGTAATAGATCACACACGTACTTAAACGCTCTCAGTTATAGAATAATATTAAGACCCACAACTTTCAGCATCCTACCTATTTAACAGATTACATATCCAGCCTCTATTCCTCATGCTAATACCACTGAAGTTATGATAATACCTACAGAAAAAAGGCGATCAAACTTGCATGGATACATTTTAACAGCATAATGATACCTAATGCTTGGTTGAAGATTAGCAAAGAACTGCAAAGCATTAACTGCTGAGGGAACATCTTGCATCTGCATAAGTGCCTGAATTCATCACACAATGACAAAACAATGAATACTCCATTTTAGCTCAGATATAAAAAAATTTTAGACATATCACTGAATCAAAGTGAAGGCAAACCTGATTTTTAGCACGAAGCATGACAAGCTTAGTTATGACACCAAAGGGCTGGAATAGCTGAAGCAAATCGTTCTGCAAGAAGGTAAAAAGTGTACAGAGATTTTTTTAAAAAGTCAGGAGATATGAGAGATGTGCAAAGATAAACATGTTAACTCTTTAATAATACAAGAAAAAGTTGAATTGAAATTTCACAATATAGAGCCTGAGCCACCATTCAATAGAGTTCGAAATAAGCAAAATGGAATTTAAGAGAATATAGCTTCTATTCGAGATTTTAGGGAAAGAATGAATATCTTTAAAAAATATTTGTGTGTTTCTTCCTTAAAAGTTAGGAAAACTAAATAAGAGAGTAGGAAGTTAGTTTTGATATGTACAGGTGCACACCATCGCACACTGAGAGGGGCTTTTCAAAGCACTTAGGGGAGTTAGGAAATTTCTTTGAAATTGCTGATTAGTGTTAGTTAGTTAACTTGGATAAGTAGGCTTGAAGCATCTACAAATAGAGGGTCAGTCTCCTGCATGGCTATACTTTGGAAACATTGGTAACGATTCAGCTTGAGAGCTCTTGGAGATTTCTCTCATTCCCTGCTTAGTGGCATCACAACACAAATGAAATTGCACTTGCAGATTAAGAACGTCTAATACAATATACAGCGCTCCTAAATTCTTTTTCTAATACAGAAGTAGGGCGACAAGTCCAAACCAAAGGAGTTACAAAAGATTTCTCCAATTGGTCAAAAGAGCATAAAGACTATCAGAGCTATAGAAAGATGTACATTTCACCAAGTCAAGTTGAGATAGATACGTGTAAAAAAAAACTATCAAAAGTTCTGAACTTTAGCAGGCATTAAATTGCAATAAATAAGAATGCTTTTAACATAAACGTTGACTTGGGTTAATCATATTTACAAGGTAGCTTAGCCTTAAGTGAAGCATGAACCACCCATTATCAGAGTATCACTACTTCACACACCCAGAAAAATTCAAATAAACAGTCGTAAGACATCAAACTTGGCATGTGGCATGACAACAGCTCATTCAACAATATACATTTGCAGAAATTATTTTAAATTTCAAAGTTATCAATTGAATTTGAACTTGAGAGAGAGAGAGAGAGAGAGAGAGAGAGACTTGACCTCCGATATTTCATGGCCAACATTTCGGACGTGAATAACTTTTGATGGTTCAGTCATCCTAAACTGCTTGCAGCAAAAAAAATAACAAATAACAAAAATAACGAAACCCATGTTAAGATTTCCAGAGGCTTACAAGAGCAACTCGTCCATTCCAATGAACGCAAAGAATTTCAGCTTAAATTGCAATGAGAGACGAAAAATACCAGCTTTCCAAAGTAAAAGTTATCCGAGATTAAATTAAATCAAGGAGAACAGCAAATGTCCTACGCAATGCACGCTTATAACCCAAACAATAGAGAAATTGACCAATCACAAAGCAGAAGCCAAAAACAAAAAAATTAAGAAAACCCCAAATCAGAGTATCACAAAGAGTTCACAATTGAACCAATAAAAAACGAATGTCAAAGCAAAAGAAGAAAAAAGAAAAAAAAAAAAAAAAGGAGCAACCGAAGATCAAGAAACCCTAGACTACTTCCTCGACTCAGAAATCCTAGCAGGAAATAAACATGAAGATGAAAGAAAAAGAGTTCGTTGTTGTTATTGTGCTCGTAGCATATTCAAAGTAGGAAGCAAAAAGAAAAAAGAAAATAAATTAAATCGAAGAAGGCTTGCCTGAGAGAGAGAAATGGAGAGAGGAGAGAGAGGGAGAGAAAGCGAAAATGGAAGAGAAGGGAATCAGAGACTGAGAGGCAAAGGCATAGATCGACTGCCTCGCGCCTATTGCTGCTATGCTTAGCCCTATCCTTCGCACCCCACTCCATTTATCCTACACCTTCACACATCTTTTTACTTAGAACTTAAATTTAGGGTCTATTCAATCACTTTCTTGTAGTATTCGCCATTATTCATAATCATAATTTTCATAACCTTATTATAAAATTAATCAATAGTTATAAGAATACTTTTTTAAACATTATATAAATTTAAGACACTCTTATAATACAACTCTTATCAAACAAACATATTTATCAAAATATTCCCACAAAACAAGTTTAGTTAATTAATGATGTGGACATATGTAGTTATGAGTATCCATATATTATGGTTATCAAAATTAATTTCATCTCATGTTCTTACATTCTTCGTTCGATGGAGAAGAGTATTTTTCTTCTTCAATCATTTTTTTACTACAAATGGAGGTAGGAAAGATTTAAGCCATAGATCTTTTAGTCTCGAACACTCTCACTCGTACAAATCGAAGGAATGTTTTATAGACATAAGTTCATAACTCATTCATGGTTGAAGTCAAGTTACCAATGGTCATTCTATAGAATGCTAGTTTATTTAGTTAATGGTATTAATTATAAAGAGAGATTATATATTTTGTGATATAGTTTTATACAAAATTTTGTTCACAAGTGTCATCCTTTGATTTATATGGGTGAGAGTGGCTTGAGTCACGTAACTCAATATGTCTACCATCTCGAGGATGACATAGAAAAGGGAGTTGGGAAAACATAGTGATTCATGTCACAAGGTGCATGTTTTTACTCTACAATTTGATACATTCTTAAGTAAAAGTGTAACTTTATTTGATATTTCAAATTCGAGATGGCCTAAGTTGTGCAAAATGAGCAAGCACGTGCCTTTGAATTGTATAAAGTTGATTTAGAGAGATTTAGTTTATTATATGAGCTTTTTATACTACTTTTTGTTTACTGTTATGAAAATTTATCTCTTGCGACTACAACACCAGATTCGATGTGCTTACATCAATACTTTTGACTAAACTGCATATTTTTTGTATGTCACTCACATCCATGGCCCTAAATTTCCAAGTTTCGAACCAATGAAGTGTAGTTTTGTCACACCCCTTCCCAGACTACCTACTCTTCGGCTAGGAGGCAGTGTGAAGCAAACAAATCTCGTCTCTAGCTACTTGATGACATCTTCCTACCCTATCTCAACTGAACAACTAAATCTTATACGTAATTTTACTAATCTTCATAATCTAGTCAGTGGGTCATTATGACTTACAACAGTGTTTTATAGATTTAACAAGTCACTAGTATAAGTTTATGATTTGATGCTAAGATAAAACATTGTTAACATTACAAACTAACTCTATGTAATCCTAAGACAAGAGCAACTTGACAAGTATGTCACTAAGACATGTTCAACATTTTCACCTGTAGACATATTTACAATATACTGACTTAACTCGTAACTATTAACCATTAGATGCACAAGTGCTAAACTTGTAACTATTAACCACTAGATGCACAAGTGCTAAACAACAAAACTGACCGACACGGTAGACTAGCGGTAGGAAGCCAAGTTAAAGGATCATCATCTCTTCCTGGAAAGTGAGAAACATTTGGAAATGGTGAACCAAAAAGCCCAGTGAGTGATGTTTGTTATGTTATTGCATGGGTTTGCGTGATTAGTGTGTATAAGTTAGATTTATTGTTTTAATAATTTGCAAACCTCTCTTCGCAGTATCAATTAGTTTGTTGGTGTGTCATTGAGGTTCTATATATGCAGCTATGTAACACAGCAAACATGACCATTGCATGTGAGATGCTCACTGTGTCTCTAAGTCAATATTGTGCAATAAAAGTTACACTCCTTTCCTCGCGTAACTATTGTATCTATGTTGAGTACAAGTTTTCCTATCGCTTCCCTATGTGTAAGCGAATCGATAGGTTTCCTGGGTAAGCTAGAGTCAAACACAAGGAATTTCTATCAAGTTTTAGCTATAATGTTTACTCTTCATTCAAGTGGAATACAATATCTATACAGTATAAAGTAAAAGTATATGTACATGTATTATAGATACTATTTACACTAGAGATTATGTAGAAGGTGACATGGAAATGTGTGTTTGTGAAAAACGAACTAACTTGTGTTAAAGAAATATGAACAAAGATATTTGCGTTGTAGATGATTAAACCAAGTGGTGGTTCTTAATGCGATAGGGATTACATAACAATCTTCTAATTAAGGCGAGCAACCTCTCAGTGTCTAACGTCACAAATGATAGAGGACAAACTCTAGAACTGAGCTTGTCGCCAAACCCCTTTCTACCCATGCTTAACGGGTTCTTTGTAACTTATTATCTCGAGAAGTTGACGAACAACATCTGACTTCTTCTCTTGAAAAAAACCAAGTGATGGGATGAGTGGACTGACTTGGTTGGGTTTATTTTTGGTTTGGACTTAGTAGTTTCACATTCATATTGCGTAGTTTTAATCTACGCAATATGTCACAAAGCATGTTCATCCCACGTAAGATGCTCACTATATCTTTCTGTATTGCGTGGTTAATTTTATGCGGTAAGTTATGGGCCATGATCATGGCATGCGAGATGCTCACTATGTACCTCTTTATCACATAATAGTTAAGTCTTCGTTGAGTACAAGTTTTCTTACTGATTGTCCAAGTGTACAATAAACAATAAGTTTATTTGGATGATTCAGGATTGAACACAGGGAATTGATTCAAGATATTAGTTTTAAGAATTACTCATAATCTATGAATTATAAAAGAATTGATTAAATAAAGTATAAAAGGATTAGAACCAAGACTAAAACTACTTATGTACGTTAGAGAGTTTGTAAAGGATGAATGAATGTAGGATAGAATTGTGGAACAACTTATATGCGAGAAAAAGGTGAAGGAAAGTCTATGCATTATTAGTGATTAAGTAATGCAAGAGCTTTGATACTTGTGTAACCAAATCATGATTAAGGCGAGCTTCTCTCGAAGTGTTTAGACTCACACTTGCTCACCTTTTGGGATGCAAATGACTATGCTTGATTAGACGAGGTATATCTAGAAGGAATAATTTATAATACCTTATAGAACTTCTCGTTTAAGAACAACAACAACTTGGCACCTAATGTCCACACTTGTTCGCCTTTCGAGATACAAGTGTTGGAAGTTATCTGGCTAAAGTGGAGTTTGTTGCCAAATTCCTCCTTATGCACATTAGTCTTATCATTGCTATTTTTCCTCTCGGGTAGTTAGCGATTGACACTGGCCAGACGATGAATATAGCTCAACTAATGCGATAAAGAATTATAAGCTAAACTTCTTATCAAAAACTTATCATAAACCTAACTACTAATAACACATTAACAAGTAAGAAGTCAAGAGATGACAGATTTAAAAGGTCTAAAAATGTAACATATGTATAAAAAAATATAAGCCTTAGGCCATTGCACAATATGAACAACATATATTACAACGAAGTATAAAAATGGAGAGAAAAGAGAATGAAAAATATTACAAGTTTTATAAGTTATAGGGTACAGATCCTTTCCTATTCAAGAGTCAAGCTCTCACTTTTGCAATTGATCAAAGCCGGCATAAAGGCTATTCTTTTTCGCTACTCACTAGGAATTGACCTACTCAAGCCTTTGATCCATACAAGCGTTCGACTTGCCCATGCAGACCCCTCTTTCTCTTGGTGGGGATTTGTATATAAAATAATATTAAATTTCTCTAAACATGTTGATATTTCCATAAACATTTATATGAGTTCATGAGTTCAAAATCGACAATCAAATTGCCATTATAATGTAACACAACTCACAACCATTTGAAAAACCATTAAATGTGTTTTTTTAAATCTTTAAAAATATTCATAAGAAATCAAAATTTTATTTATATCTTGACATGTTTCCACCATTTTTCTTTTCTTGAGAAAAAAACAATTTCTACAAAATTAACACCTCCATACTTTGGTAGACATGAGAGGAAGGAAGAAGGAAGAAGGAAGAAGGAATTTATTAACTTAATTTATAGTCGAGGGCATTATAGTAATTTAGTAATCTAGGGTTTTTATGCATAAATATTAGTCTTCCTCTTAACCTTCTTCAGTTGCAGCCGCCGAAGAGCTCCAAATCCTCTTTTCATTCACTTCATCGATTCCCAGATTCCGCCATGGCGACCGGAGCTGCACCGCCTCGTCAACTCTCACAGAAGGAGGCCGACATTCAGATGATGTTGGCTGCCGAAGTTCATCTTGGCACAAAAAACTGCGATTTTCAAATGGAACGATATGTTTTTAAGCGCCGAAATGATGGTATGTTTCCTTTAGATCTTCCTTGGTTTGTTGCTCCAAGTTCTGTGTTCTGTTTTTTCCTTTTTATCGGCGATTTCGCTTTGACTGATATTTAAAGTTCTAATGAGCGGGTTGTTATTGTTCTTTAGTTTCTTTTTCAAGAATTTCTCGACTTTATTGTGATTGGAATCATATATATTTTAGTTCGGAAGTTCCAGTCTTTGGCTATTCTTCTGTTTATCTCTTTAAAATTTTCTTCATTTTCTTTGGATTTTTTCTCCAAATTTTCAGAACAGCATTAAGTACTTTGATGCTGTTTTGAGTTTTGTCGCAGAATGATGATTAACACGTTTCGAATGCTTTGCTTAAAGGGAGGGCTCAATGGGGTTTGTCTATATAATGTGTTGATGTTAGCTTATTTGAATTGTTGAGTTATGGTTGTGTGTGGTTTTTTTTATTTATAAAAAGTATTACTTTGTTATTAGGAATCTACATCATTAACCTTGGGAAAACATGGGAGAAACTTCAGCTGGCTGCAAGAGTTATTGTGGGTATTGAGAATCCTCAAGATATCATTGTTCAGTCTGCTCGACCCTATGGTCAGAGGGCTGTTTTGAAGTTCGCTCAGCACACTGGTGCTCATGCTATTGCTGGGAGGCACACTCCTGGAACATTCACCAACCAGCTTCAGACATCATTCAACGAGCCACGCCTGCTTATACTTACTGATCCTAGAACTGATCATCAGGTGTTTAAATTTAGAAATCAAGATAAGTTCATGGTTTTAAATTTAGCTCCAAGAAAAATGGTGGCTTTATATTGTCAATTATGATACCGTTCATGCCTGCTCCATTGATTTATTTGTGTTTGGATTCACTTGATGCTTTTGTTTATTGACGTAGCCTTGTTGATTCTTACTTGCAGCCAATTAAGGAAGCTGCACTTGGTAACATTCCCACAATAGCCTTTTGTGACACTGATTCTCCAATGCGGTATGTTGATATTGGAATCCCGGCCAACAACAAGGGAAAACATAGCATAGGATGTTTGTTCTGGCTTTTGGCAAGGATGGTTCTACAAATGCGTGGGACAATTCGTGCTGGCCACAAATGGGATGTGATGGTAAAAGATCTTGTTGCAATTTTCTATTGGTACTTTAGAAACAACATTTGGACTTAGTTTTCAATTAACAATTATTTGTGGGAACGGTTTTCCATGCATAGGTGGATTTGTTTTTCTATCGTGAACCTGAGGAGGCTAAGGAGCCAGAAGAGGAAGAGGCTCTTCCACCCGCAGATTTTGGCATTGCTGACTATAGTGCTGCTCCACTTACCTCAGACCAATGGACTTCACAAATTCCCGATGCCCAATGGGGTGCTGCAGATGCAATTCCTTCTCCTGCGCCTGTTGTACCTGCTTCCGGTGCTGAATGGGCTCCAGAGCCAGGTTGAATATAAGCTTTTGTTTTTAATTCTTTATTTGAATAGAGCTGTCTGCCTTTAGTATGCTTATTCACGTAAACATGTTTTGGTCTCTTTGGAGAACTGTTTCCTCTTAGGCTAGATAAGTCATTTTGTCTGCTTTCCGTATGAAGTTTCTGATTATTCTCTACCTACCTAATACTGCCAAACAATCCCGTTCTTTGCATTACATTGTTTTTGCATCTTTAGACATCCTTTACCAGGAGTTGTAAGATGCTTCCTACATGTATTTGTACGCACTCTCTCACCATTGTTTTCCTTTGTTTCCAGTTGCTTTGGCAGCAGATGGATGGGATGCCGCAGCAGCACCTCCGCCGCCGCCAGCAGTTTCTGCTGAGGGAACGGCACCTTCCTCCGCCAGTTGGTTTTGAGAGAGAAAAAGTTTAAAGTTCCGTACCGAATTGTACTCTAATGGATTAATTATTATGAGTTTTCTTGTTTATTTAGGAATGACATCGGTCCTTTTTGGTTGGAAAATTGATTTCTTTTTTTATAGTCCAGTTTTAGATTTTAAGATTGAATTTTCCGACTTCCATTACATATCTTAAGTCCCAACAAACAATATATTAATTTTGGATGGCTAAAGGTGGCATGTTTTCTTTGAAAGTTTTGGTGAAGTGAGCGTAACAACTAGAGTCGAGTTAATAGTGGTTTAATCTTTTACGGGAATATTTGAACCTCAATATTTGATGTGTTTTGTGTTGTACTGATAATGTTAGAGATGTTCAATTTATCAATGGGATGGTGCCGTGGCATGAACATCAGTTCACTTAAATGATATTTTTTCATAAATAATGCATAAAAGTATATTCTATTAATTTGGCTTTTTATTTTAAAATATAGAAATCACAAATATGAAAAGTTATATATATGAAAAATTATTGTAGTTTTTTTTCCAATATCTTCAAACTCACCAATTGAAGTAAATTTCAAGATATTTTCATTCGTTTGTAAATCCAATTTTGAATTTTGACTTTAATACATAATTATAATAGCAAAATTCTGTGTTCTCTATTTCAGTGGATTACTTTTTAATACATAATTGTAATATCAGATGTTTCTTATTAAATATATACGAGATTTATTTGAAATATATACAATTTTATTGTCATATATCATTTGGTTATTTTGCAAACATATACTTCATATCTAGATTGCAGAGATAAATACCATATAATATTAATATATTAAAGCATAATCTCAAATATTAATTACAAGATAACAAATGGAGAAAGATTGAAATCTTAATAAGAGAGATAATAAGTAGTAAGGTTAAAATTGTCCACCAAAGTCTAGGTATAAAATATATATATTTGTGAAATAATCATTTTTCAACTATGTTAAAACTTAAAACTTCCTTTTTTTTCTTATTTTACCCTTATACCGACCTTGCTTTTTATTTATTATTTTAATTAATGTGTAACTATTACTATTTAAATCTCAATGTAATAAATATGTTTGAATTGAATGTTTAAACTATAAATATAAATATACATATATATATATATAATACAGAAATTGAATGTTTAAACTATAAATATAAATATACATATATATATATATATAATACAGAAATTTGGAAGTCCTCTGATGATGCTATGCATTTGCCTATGAGACAGTTTTAAAATAACGAAGTAAATTAAAATATTTATAAACTATAACAAAATTTTAAATTCTATCACTATAACATATCAATACTAACTATAACATATCAATACTATCAATATTGGTTAGAAAACAATTCTAATTTCTTACCTTCAATATCTCGAAAATTCATATCTCAATTGCTTCATCTAAAGGAGAAGAACACCTAATCCCACGAGGAAATTCTGCCTCGATCCTCGAAATGAAATGGGGAGAAAGAATAGGGACTGATAATGGCATCCCAACCACGTGGACATCTCTCGTTATGTGCAAGTGAGAGATGGTTGAGATTAAAGCCACCAAATTTCAAACTTAATAATTTTCAATGTTTCTATTCAAAATTTTACATTATCCAATACTTAAAAATCATAGGTTCTTTAACTTAAAGACTAAATATCTAAAAGAGACGAGAAAATACGCAACCACACTGACGAGAATAAGCATACAATTGCTTGTATAGACAAACTCATAGAATAGTATAAACTTGTACAATTAGGAACCAAAACTTGTGACATTCAAATACGAACATCCTACTTAATGATACTCTGCAATCTCAAAGATCCGAGCTGTATTGTCAAGAGCAACAGAAACAAGATACTCAAGGTTGGCACACACCGCGAGAGATTGGATGGCATCAGAGTGCCCGGAGAAGGTTTTTACACATTCTCCAGAGAGGCTATCCCATATTCGTACTCGACCATCGACACATCCAGTAGCAAGGTATCTCGACGTGCCAATCCAAGTAAGACATGTTACTCCATCCTGTCCAAGATGAAAGGAAGCTATATTTATGCTTAAACAAGCCAAACCCTACTAGTCAATTCTACTTACAGTCTACACTAACGAAGAATTATGAAGATCAGTGAGATCAGTGATAAACTAGATAGTATTTTATGGACTTGTAAACACAAACAAGTAGTCAATAGACCTCGTGCTGGCATGTACTGCGTGGCGTTGATTGTTGAAGATCCCAGATAATGAGCTTTTGATCCATTCCTCCAGTTGCAGCCCATGGGGAGCTGCAGTTCAAGATTTCAAAAATCAGAACATTTATTAGGCTTACAGAAAAGAAAGTGTCTATAACATTTTGCACTAACTTCAACGTCCTTAATAATTTAGTGACACGTCGAAGGCATTTGGTTATTCGTTTTACAGTGTATATGCTTTCATAAATCATAATTTCTTTTCTGAAAACTCTAACTTGTGATAGAAAATTATATAAAAACAAATCACAATACCTTGGTGCCAGACCGATGCATTCAATTGAATCTGAATGGGAAACAAGAGAATTCACCACCTGTCAAAAGCAGCAAGTTTTTTGCATGAGAAACAGTAATACAAAACAGAAGTCCACGGCCATAAAAAACACACATGATCCAAGCAACTAACTATATAAAAAACGCCTAAAATAATGTGTCTTCATTTCAATCTATCTATTGCATCATTAAGTAATCAAAAAATCAGAAATTTGCATCCACGGTTGAAAGCAATGTCAATTTATTTTTATTTTTCCTAATCATTGTGGATATCCAGACCTCAAGTAATCTTACATTACTTTCATTGACCCTACAACATTTAGCATTACAAGCAATTGCAATAGCCCAACCCACAATGGTTAACGCATGGAAATTGAAAAGTAAGGATCTAAACTTTGCTGCAAGGCTAATCAACAGAGCTACAACTGCTGGCATTTATCAACAATTCTGGTCCAACTCCCCCAATACTAAGACAAATACAAAATATCTTGCACATTACACATATCTGATATCTAGTTCGACATGAACAAATAACTAAATAAAGTCTGGTAAAAGACAGAAGATCTGTCCCAAGTTTTTAAAGAAAACAGACACATAAAGTGAGCCAGAAGCCCAAGAAAGTTCTTACAAATCGTTGTGCAATGTTTCAAGAAGATACAATTTTTAAGCTTTCAAAAATCAAGATGATAGGTCGCTTCAGCTCCTATATAAACTAGTTCCCACCATGCCATAACATATAAAAACTAATGTCATAACCGTTAACTATGTAGTTCTCACTCAACTAAACTATAATTATTCTTCTCAATGGTTATGTAATATACAATCTAGTTGCTCAATCAATGTCTTTCAAACAAAAAGAAATCCAAAATGTGGCATAAATTGTTCATTCAAATGCAATCAACTTTGTGAGACAAGAAAGATCAAGGGATGGGTTATATTAATTGGAAAGAACCCCCCAACATCCCCATTTACATAACTGCTAACTAGACAAAAGAAGCTCATCTAAATAAATCGTAGAAATAACCTTTCCAGTTGCTATGTTCACAATATGAACAGAACCATCTTTTGAACCAGTAAGAGCAAGTGTTGAATCAGAAGTAAGTGCTAGAGAAGTCAATCCTTCAGTGTGATAGGGATGACCTGAATAGTGCAAAAATATAAAATCATCACCATTTGAAGACTAAAAGCAAGGAAACAAACAGAAGCCAAGATAAACAAACCACTGATTCTTCATTGTTATTTTTGTAACCAGAATTTGCAAGCTCTTTTCACATGGCACTCTCAAGAACAAAAAAGATCAAGTTATGTATTCAAAGCATACTCAATACTGGAAAGAAGAGGTGCAGCCTGTAGGATGGAGTTTCAAGTATGTTTGGTCCGTAGAAAAAGATGATACAACTACGGTAGTTATGCTTGATTTCCATTGATATAAAGAATCTTAAGCCTAACCATGCTGAGCCACTTTTTTTTTTTTAAAAAAAAAAGAGAATTTTTATTGATTAATGAAATAAAAGGAAACCCCACACCTAGAGGTGATTACAAGAAAACTCTCCAACTGAAAAGGAAAAAGAATAAACTATAATGAGCAAAAGGATGCACAGATATGCACAACGAAAAGCATTTGATACAACTAAATCCATAAAACAATCAAAAGAGGAATTCCAAAAAAGACATCTGTTATGTGCCCCCCCCCCAAAGGATCTAGAAGAACAATCGCACAATAGCCAACCAACATGTCCTTTTAGAAAAACCAAAAGGATGCCCCACAATAAAGGAATAGGTCAAAAATAGACTTAGGACATACTAGGGACTAACCAAAAGCCTCCAAAACATGTTAGAATTGATTTGCAAATGAGCAAATAAGTGAGCTGGAGATTCGGCATGATGTCAACACATGAGACACCAAGTAACTAGAAAGATGCACGTAAGGTACTTCTCATTGAACCCAATCAACCGTATTTATAGCACTAGGACTAAGCACCCAAAGGAAACTTTTGATCTTCAAAGATCATTCAAGGGTGGAGGAAACTGAACCTATTAAATCAACCACGAGAGAGTTAACAATAAAGCTCAAAGAAATATCTGTTAGGAACCAAAATAGTATGGTATGTCTTTGTCCCACATGTGTTAGAATGGGATGATCAATGTGGTACTTAAGTTGCTTGGCTCTCCCACCCCAGTAGCTGGCTTTTGGAGTGTGGTTCTCCAAGGTGCTTAAGTACCTAACAAGATGAATAGGCCAGGACGAAGGCAGTCCAGACATTAGGGTTGAGCCATGGGTTTGAAACTCTCAATTTCCATTTCTGGTTTAGCGAGTTCACATCACACATCACCATGCACTAATAAGAAAACCTACGTCATTCCACCAAACCTTGGCTAACATTCTCAAAGTAAATCCTCAACAAGCTCATGATACATTTACTCCCTGCTGAAGTATTTGTTGGTATTGTAGGCTACCCTTGAAGTTGAGTTCCCTTCTTGAATGATCAAGATATTGAGTAAAAACTCCAACTACACAGCCACATCTTCAAAATTCTGAAAGAAGCGTACCACTACTTTAATTCCTTGCTTTGAGGATGATTCAAAAATAGTATGTAGATATTATTCTAATCGTTTGACCTAATGGCATAGGGCCAAGGCTGATGAGGAATCAAACAAATAGCCTTAAATAGATTATAGAAGTATGAAGGTTACAAGGTTTTGACTTTTGACAAACACTCAAACTAGATGGAGTAAAAAATACAAGATCACAAAACTTAACAAAAAAAATTATATCCTATCAGAAAATCTAGTTTATTTCTTTTATAGGACAGAAAGATTAGAAAAGCAATTTTCCATGCATGGTCTTGTCTCCACATTGGCAGTATTTGTAAGGCTGCTCACGAATTACAGCACCATCATCAGCCGTCGATTTGCCACCAGATTTCGGGATATCGCAACTGGCGGCATCAATGTGGCCACACCAACCTCCCAGCATGGGTAGCGAGCAAGAACACCGAAGGAAGCGCATGTGTGGGCTGGCAAATGAGGGTCACGCCACATTTCGGTTATTGGAAGTCCAATGTCACGCCATTTGAAAGTCTACTAGGGTTGGTCCCACCAAGACATTTGGAAGCATTTGACCCGGGCCTTTTTATGGATCACATGGAAGGAGAGAAACATGTGACTTTTCCAAACAAAGGAAACTATTTTGATAGTTATTTCAACATTATTATCCTTCATGCTATGGATTGATGTAAATTTTCTTCATTCTTCACTTCCTGCACCCTTTCTAACCTTATAACCAATTGGAGGAATATTATGCAACTCCTTTGGTTCCAGCTTCGGCCGTTTTTTGTAATTTCATTCATCAATAAAATTTGTTTCTTATAAAAGAAAGTTAGCAAGAAAGTATCATTTGTAAAATTCGAAAGAATGATTCAATTTCAAAATCAAGCAAGTCTATCACTAACGAGGCATTTGGTTAGCGATAAAACTAAGAGTTGAGTTGAGTTAGTAATAATTACAGGGAAGTCATAGGGGGAGTTGACACGAATAACGAAGTGAGAAATATGAGTGTTTTAGTAAGAAATGTGAGTTGATGCAAATAACGAGGTAATAAACCTCTTTAATTATTGGTGAACCAAACAATGAATTGGGTTTTTTACCCACTCAACCCACCTCTCCCAAATTACCCAAGTTGTCAAACACCCCTAATCTTTTGCACTTCAGTCTCTCGTACCAGCAAATTCATCCTTTATGTTTATAAGAGCTCGTTATGAGCTTACATATTCAGAAGCAGTTGGAATAAGGCTGCACCTAACTTTCACAAATTGGCAATTATTGGAAACTAAATTCTAGAAACCTCCTAACCAATACATCATCTGTCCAATTGAAATTTTACTCCCAAATAGTAAACTACAAAAGATTGATGGTCAAGATCCAAAATCAGTCAAAGGATTTCCACTTTAACCTCTCCTGAGTATAAAATTTCAACAAATTTATGACTTATAAGGACTAATTTAAAATGAATCATACGAACAAGTTTCTGACATACCCCTCACGACATGAATATTCTCACCACTTCTTGGATTCCATATCCTCATTGTTGCATCATCAGAACCTGTGCATATAATTTTACCTGAAGCAACAAAAGCTCTTAATATCATCATGGTCATTAGAAAGAAAAAAAAGGCATGAATTCAAATCCAAGATTGGATTGTACTCCATAGTCCATATACAATCCACCTTGAAAGAAGAGGGTAGATTTGTATATATTCTTGTTGAATTTAGATTAGATATTGATCCTTTTCATTTATTATTATTATTATTATAATAAGAAACAAAAAATTTCATTAAATAAAAGAGACTACTGCTGAAAGATACAAACTCCCGAAAGAATAGAAAACATAATAAAAAAAAATAAAGTACAATAACCACAACAGGACCAAAATAAAGACAATAAAAATCTATGCGTGAATAGAAGGTTCAATTGAAGCAAATATGCTGCTAAAAGAAACTCACGATCAGCTTAAATAGGAAGCACCAAAAAGCTTCAACCGAGCTAATTCAAAATGATCCAAAGGAGAAGCTTTTCATTAATTATTAAATATATTTTCTTTTTATAAGTAATTTGCTTAGCAGAATTATTAGAATATTGTATAGATCACAGAATCTATTAGTTAATTACTTGGGATAGGAAGAAATAAAAGAAGAAAATTAGTTCAATACCATCCGGAGTAAAATCACCACATGTAACACTAGCACCGTGACCAGAAAATATATTAAGATAGATGCCTCTATCAGCATTCCACATCCAAGCGGTGGAATCTTCAGAACCAGCCAAAACCAAATGTCCTCTTGGATGCCACCTTACCCACTGAAATACACAATGCTAATTATTTATTTATTTTATAAAGAACAAAACAATCAATGAGAAAAAAAGTATAAAAAGCATAACAAAGGAAAGAAAAATAATTTTTTTTTTAAAAAAAAACCAAGTCCACAGAAAGAAGTCCCCTAAAGGAAGAGATTCCAATAAAAATCAATAAGACCTGAAGTATAATTATGACATCATCGATGCCTAAAAGCTAGAGAGAAACATAAAATCTAACAATGAACTAAACATCACAAGGACGCCCCTCTAAACCACAAAAGATACAATTGCTCAATGTTTTTTTTTTTACCCAAAGGGCCCTACAAAATAACACATACCCAGCTTACCAAAAAAAAAAACTCCCTTTATCCCAAGAAGGGCAACGGAGGAACTCCATGCAAATCTCCATGTAATCCATGTGTCTTCAAATATGCGACAATAAATGTAACAACAAAGCAAATCCAAGTAGATTGAGTAAACTTGCAACTTCAAATGTTATGATCCAAATCTTCCCCCACTTTTCCGAGGAAGGATACAACAAAATGGACCCATCAATAAGTGCAACTGCCTCAAAAGCCCATCAAGTATATTAACATTTCCATGTATAGCTCCCAACTGAAGAACTTAACCTTCTTTAAGATTTTCAACATCTAGAGAGGACAATACAGACTTACTAGACAAAGAAAGGTTCAACAAATAACAAAACAAAGAGCTACAAGAAAAACCCCTAGAGGGATCAAGTGTCCAAAGACTAAAATATCTTCTCCATCATCTAAACTCAGTCTCCTCAAGATAAGAGAGCCACGATATCTGTTGTCTATCAAACAAATGAGAGTTGGCCCAAGAGATAAACAGCTCCTTACACGAACATTGACATTAACCATCCAGCAATTTTTAATAAAACATAAGTCATAAACAAGAAAACACAAAGCAGAGGATCTATCCCCTAAAAGTACATTGCTTTCTCATCCCCACAAAACAATAGACCTATTGAAAGCAATAAACTCAAACACGACACTTTACGTGAAAACCCGAGAATCGAGAGAAAAACCACGATATTGTTAGTTTTATTATTTTATGATGATTTACAAAGGTACAATGAGGGAACTTAAATAGGATATACAAGGGCAAAGAAAAAAAAGGAAAAGAAAAATTTATGGTAAACTTTCCATAAATACTTTTTTCCATAAACACCCTAAGGGGCAAGCCTGTTCATCTTCACTATTACTGGTTCCTCCTCTGACCTCAGTCTCATCACCATTGTTCTTCTCTTCCAATTTTTCAAGAACGGCAAATCAAACCTGACATTCTCACTCATCTTATTATTAGTACAAGATTCAGTAGGGTTTTCCATACCTTGATCTCGAGGAGGTTCAAAATCTTGAACAGGAGTCAACGACTGACTAGTAGGGGACATAACTTCCTTTATGAGATTCCTCATGTAATACGTTTTCCAGGGAGCTTGGTTTGTAGGTAGGATAATAGGATGAGGATCGAAGTCAAACACAGTACTAGGAGCAGGTTTGATAAGTTCTATGGTGTTGTTAGACTTTTCACTCACTCTCCCCTTGAAGATGGCTAACAAGAAAGTAGGGTTTGTCCTCACAGAAGGTAACATCCATAGTATCGAAGTATTTCCTACACGACGGATGAAAACATTTATAACTGCATTGATGAAGGGGATACCCAACGAACACACATGGTTGATTAGGGCCAAAATTATGGACACAAGTGGTACACCTAAACACAAGGAGGGAAACCTCAGAAATTAGAAGAGTAGAAGGGTAGGACTGCAGCGACTGCTTAAGACAATCTAAGGGAGTATGAAGGTGGAGGATACGAGAAGACATTCTATTGATTAAATAGGCTGCTGTAAGAATAACATCTCCTTACAGGTACGAAGGAAGGGAAGTAGATAGCATAAGGGACTTGGAGGCTAAGAATTCACTAAGGTTATGGTTTTGAAATTCCAGACCATAAATTATCACTCCCAATAATTGCAATTTTTGTATGGAATTGTGTTTCAATGGTGTCGTAGAAGTTTTGGAAAATAGATGAAACCTCGGATTTATCGGTAATAGACCTAAGTAAGATGTTAGATACCTAGATTAGTATAGGGCAGAGGTATAAGGGTAATTAGATTTGTTGGCAGTTAGATGGTTATAAATAGGAAGTTGGGGAGGGAAGAAAGGCATGAAGATTATGGTGAAGGAATATGATTGGATTACTCCTTGAGAAAGAGGAAAAGCAGAGGGCAAGGTTCTTTTGTTCTAAGTTCATTTTGTGATTTTGTATTGCTTTGTTCTTAAGTTTTCTGTTTAGGAGAGGTAACTGTTTGTTGAATGTGACTTTTGGTTAACGTGATTCATCTCATGAGGATCACTAGTCTTTCATATTGTAATTTGTGTTTGAGATATCAATAAAATAGAAACACTATATTAGTGTTCTATCATAAAACGAGTATGATCATCAATGAAAGTTACAAACCACCGTTTCCCAAATGAGGTGGTGACCTTGGAAAGACCTCAAACGTTATTATGGATAAGGGTAAACAGTTGTATATGTTTATATGGTTGTAAGGAAAATGAAACCCAATGTTGTTTAACCCGAATACACACATCACGAGATAGAGAGGAGACATCACGTTTAGAAAAAGGATGGAGAAACAAATATTGCATATACCTAAAGTTTGGGTGGCTCAACCGAAAATGCCACAACATACAATCATGTTTAGAAGTGCTAAAGCAAGGCAGTAAACTAGCCCTAGAGAAACTACTACCGAAGGTATCATCATCAAGAATGTAAAGTCCTCCGCTATGCTGGGCAATCCCAATCGTCCTCCTCGAGCTCATGTCCTGAAAACAGACAGATTCAGGTAAGAAGATAACTTTACAATGCAGCTCACGAGTGATCTTGCTTATAGATAGCAAATTGTAAGACAATTTAGGCACATGCAAAACATTATGGAGAGCAAAATCATAAAAGGGAGCTATTTGTCCTTTGCTAGTAATTGGGGCTAGAGGGTCATTGACTACTTGAACTTTTTCATTACCGACACATGGGGCATAAAAGATAAAGTGCTCCAAAAAACTTGTCCAGTGATCTGTAGCCCCCGAGTCTAGATTCAAGGAATTCTTCCCATCAACGCTAATAAGCCCAAGGGACTGAAGCATACCTAACTGAGCAATGACACCCAAAGTAGGAGTCTTGGTATGGCTTGTAGTAAGGTCAGTTGATTGAGAAGTGTTGGCAGTGGTAGTCTCACTAACGTGGGCATATCCTAAGTTATGTTTCTTGTTGGAGGACCGTTTCTTACCTCCTGGGGGACGACCGCGGAGTTTCTAACACTGATCCTTGGTGTGTCATTGTTTCTTGCAGTGCTCACAAACAGAGATTGGTTTCCCATTATTCTTGTCACTATCATGATTCGAGGACCGAGCACTAAAGGCAGCAGAGCAGTGGTAGAGGTAATCAATACACTCACGGCACTAGTACAGTCTTCTTCAAGACGGACTTCAAAACACACTTCCATTAGGGAGGGAAGAGGTCTTTGTCGAGTATACGACCACAAACAATAGCAAATTTGGGTTTAAGCCCTACAAGGAAGTCATAAATATGGCCAACCTCTTCAAGTTTAGCATATTGTATACCGACATTTGGTGTGTCCCAAACCGTCTCTTTGCACAAATCCATCTCTTGAGTCTTGTCAGAGAAGAGAGAGCTTGTTGAAAAAGGTAGTCATGTCTAGGGTCCTTTGTTTGCAATCATGGACCTATTTTCTCAGGGTATACAACCGAGAGGCATTCTGTTGTTTCAAGTAAAGGGTCTAAGTTGTATCCCATAAATCTTTTGTTGTGGCTGCATACATTAAAGGTTTGTCAATTTGAGGTTCCATACTATTAATCAGCATGGACTGAATGAGTGAATCCTCCCCTTTCCATAGTTGTTCTAAGGCGTCACCCAGTGGAGGACGTATAGTCTCTCCAGTTAAGAAGCCAAACTGGTGGCGACCTTCAAGAAACATCTTTACTACTTGGGACCAAGAAAATAATTTTGCCAATTTAATTTTTCATCCGAAAAATTCCCTGTAAACGAACCCAAGAGCCAGTTATATAATTTGACGATAAGTTAGAGAACAAAGTTACCGGATTCTTGGAATACATCGACAACTCGATTTGTTTGGAATGCGCCAAAACTCACCCGCTACAACCCTTGATCTGTTATGGAGTTGGTCAGCCCCGTTCCCATAGAGAAAAGGTTGCTGTAAAGAGTCGATGGACAGATTTGCATTGCTGTACAGATTTGACAGTTTTGCAGGTTGTTGTTCGGCGGCAGATGACTGGAAGGGTAGGCTGGTTGAACAGACGACAACACGTAGAGGAGGCTGGGTTGGGCGGTGAGATGAAAAGGCAACGGCGCATGAGGTGGTTTCTAGCTGGAGGGGTGCGCAGACGATAGTGAGGGTTGGCCCATTGGATAGATTGGTGGCGTCTGAATCCTTTGGAATAGTTCTTCCACGGCAACGACGGCAGCTTTAAGTTCAGTCTGGGTTTCTCCTAGGTTGGTTTCTAGGGTTTCGTTATTGCTCGTCTTTGATACCATATTGAAAGCAATAAACACAAACATGAAACTTTACATGGAAACCCGAGAACCGAGAGAAAAACCACGATATTGTTAATATTATTATTTTCTGATGATTTACAAAGGTACAATGAGGGAACTTAAATAGGATACACAAGGGAAAAGAAAAAAGGAAAAGAAAGATTTATGGTAAGCTTTCCATAAATACTTTTTTCCATGAACACCCAAAGGGCCAAGCTCACAAATTCTAATAAGATCAAATGAGAGTAAGAATGGAGATTAATAGAATTCTTTTCCCAAGGTTTCCTACAAGTACCTTTGACCTCACTTGATACCCACTCAACCGATGAGAACGGTATTAGCTTGCTATAATCCTATATCATAGGGATTCCCTAATTCTATATTCCTAATATTCATTGGCTTTCCAACCATCTCCCAAATACTTATTATTCATGTATCTAAACCATCACATCCAAAAGACTAATGACTTGATCAAATTACTAGTTTTATAAAAAATAATCATAGCTTTACCTCAATTCCCCCTCCAGGACCTTCAAGTGTGCATTTAAGATTCCCAGATGAAGTATCCCAAATTTGAATAATTCCATCAAAACTCCCTGATGCAAGTAGTTGCCCATCTGCACTAAACGCTAAGCTAGACACGGAATCCTTGTGACCTGCAGCAGTTTTCCTTAAATAAGTTAGTTAAAGATAAACTGATAGAAGATCTATGATAATTCATAGATTCAGCCAATGCAAAGGTGGAACACACATAGGAAGCACACTTTTGGTTTTGGAAGTGAAAGGTAAAACAAAAAATATGTATAACTATTTGGAGTATCATGCACACACCACTAAGCTCCTGTGCAAAATCTCCTCGACCGATCTTCCACATAAATCCCTTGTCATCTCCACCACCTGTTGCAACCAATGTGGCATCTACTGGACTACAAACCACCGTGTAAACCTCACCTGAAAATGGATACCCCAATATAAACTTCCATTAACATGAAGAACAAATTTAAATAGTCACATTAACTTATATGCATGAAAAGACACCTGCATTCATAAATATGAATAAGGGCTAGTTTCACTTCCATTAGGAAAATTTCTTAGAGCTATTACTACATTTAGATTTAAACCTTCGTGACATAGGTAATTATAGTCCTCAGTTGATTCATTAACTTAATATATGAACTTTAAAAAGACAGTGAAAGAAGAAAAAGAAAGCCATGTAGAATCTATATAACTAATTGGTAGTGGCACACAAAAATTAGAAACAATTAAAATACTCTTACCAGTATGGCCAGTAAAAGTGTGAACTGAATCATCAGCCTCATCTGAAAACCAACAATTTTCAGAGCAGAATACTCAGATAAATTTCTGAAACCTTAAAACATAATTTAGAAAATAAGAAACCAATACAATAGAAATGTTCTTCGAGAATATGAAACATTAAGCAAGCAAAGATTACTGGTATATAAAATATCATACCAAAATATTCGTCATCAGAGCCTTCTTCATCAACAGCATCAGGAAGATCTTAAATCAACACATAAAATGTAATAATTAATAATTAGTAAGCAAACTTCACAAGAACATAAATGCAAAATCAACAGAGGAATGACAGACCTTCCTCATCAACCGGAACTTCATGGATTATGTCAGCTTCATCAAGGAAGACCTCACCGTGATCATCTTCCTCCTCGTGTGAACCTGAAATGCTCATAGGTCTCTCCCGGTACACTAAATGGAATTCCTGTCGAAGAGTGTAAAGAGTAAATGTGAGTCAAGGAAGCCTTAATTTAATTTCAACGATGCTTTTCCTTCTGTTCTGTTTTGACTTTTTACATAGTGAATTATGGCCCAACCCCCAATGTCTCCACACGCCTTCATGGGCCTCAATGGTTTTCTTAAAACACACACACACATAGAAATTCAACAGAAATAAGAATTTTTATTATTATTATTTAAACAGAAATCAGAATATTTCTCAGAGAAACATATTTTTTTCTTCAAGCAACTTTAACAAAAACCTTCACTCTTAAACTTTTTATTATATCATTTATCACCGATACCATATTTTAAAAAAAAAAAATTGTACTTTTCTGTTATAAACTTCACACAAAAAAAAAAAAAAGGAAAGATAATTGTTTTATCCCCTAAAATGTTGCGATGCTAAAGGATGTCTTGCTTTTTTATAAAACACTGCTCATAAGTGATAGAATCAAACTATTAAGAAAGTATACAGCAAATCAACTAAAAAGAGTATATAAAATATAAAAATATCCAAAAGGCCAAAACTTAATGAATACACAAAATCATTCCAGAAAAAACTTCAAATTATCCCCCAAAAACTAAGAATTAACGAACGGCGACGGCAGTGGCAGAGAGCTGAATGGCGGTCGTGACTGCAGCGCGGCAGTTGGGTAGTGCGGCCGCGATGCTCAGGTGTTGGCAGTAAACAAAACTTAGAGATAGAGAAGGAAATCCGAGGAGACTTACTAGCGGCGACAACCCTAGCGAGTGGCAACAGAAATGCCGGTAGGACTGGGCGGCGGACGCGCGGTAATCGGAGCTGGGAGCGGCGGTAGACGTGTGCAACTGAGAGAGAGAGTGCGCGAAGGTTAGGTGGTTTGCGTGAATGAGGGAATGTGTAGGGGAGAGAGAGTCGCGTTAGTTTTTTTTTTTCTTCTTTTCATCGAATTTTGTCCTTTCAGCTTTCAATATTATTTTATTTCCTTCCAAACTATAAAAAATAAAAATAAACTCAAATTGCAAAAGACATCCAAAAGGATGACTAGAAAAATAGTAAATTTGAGGGCTTGTTTGGACCCCATGGAGTGGGCTACTCCTTGTCTAGCCCATTTGTTTGGGCCCTAGATTACCGTAGACCAAATTATCACTCCTTGTTTGTGCCTAAAATAACATAAACCAATAATCGCAAATTTACTAATTAGGTTTGTTAAAAAATTTACAAATATAGCAAAATTATCTAATTCCATCAATAATATAAATCTATCACTGATAGACCATGTTACAAAAATTAGTTTATCACTGATGGATCATACGAGTCTATTAGTAATACAAGTCTATTAACAATAGTTTTACTATATTTGCCATTTTTTGAAATGTTGTTATATAATTAATTATTATTCCTAAAATGGTCAGCAATTACAATTTTTCATAACATAAATCGGGGATTAGGGTTTCCTAATCTTCACCTTTTTAATTTATCTCAGTCACACATAACACGTCTCTTTCTCTTTGGTATTTGGTAATTTCTTCTAAAAACTCTCTTAATCATTTCTAAACTTTGTCTATCCCTCATCGTTTTCTTCCACTTTCCTTATTTCAAAGGTTGTTTTTCTTCTCCAAATTTAATGTTCTCTTTTTCTTTATTTTCCTCTATGGATGTAATGATTGAATTTACTCTAAATGCAACCAAACAATTTAGTAATTATGCATAAACTACCCTAATTAAACGAAATTAGGGTTAATATCGAATACATACCTTTGTAGCTTCTCAATTTCTTTATATCTCCTCACGAACCTAGACCACCACTAGAGTTTATGAGTTATTCTTCAGACTTAGAATCGTGTTGTGGGGTCCAGTAGGTGAAGGAAATTGAGAGAGATATAGAAAAATAGAGGAAGAACTTAGGTTTGAGATTAAGGAGATAAGTAATTTATTGAGAGAAAATTGTAATTCCAAACTAGAAAATTGGCATCAGTTTTTCAACTATTGAAAAATAGCCTTTAAGTAAGCTAATTGCATGTAATTAGTTTATTAAATCGCAACACCTAACAATCCACTAAACATTAATGGAACTTAGTGGGCTAAGTATTTGCATTTAATGTAGCCACTTATCTTACTAAGACTTAGTGGAATTATCCAACAAAAGGTTAGATTTTTCCACTAACTTTAGTCAAAGAGCAATACAATCATTTGACAATTCAAGTTAAAGTCAAACTTTTACTTTTTCAAGTTAAAAGTCAACATTTGGACGTTTTACCATTTTGTCCATCTTGATTAACTCCGACCTCTCAAGTATGAACACACATTCATTTTTTAAAGAAATTCAAATCACATTTGAATACAAAGCCGATCAAAGTTTAAATTTTCAAAGTCAAATGTCAACATTTTGACTTTTTACACATTTGACCATTTTCATCAATTATGAGCTTATGAATATGAATTTGTATTCATATTTTTAATATTTAAATCACATTTTAACATAAATCTTTATCTCAAATTTATAACCGATGACTATATCAAATATATTTATCTGTTTCTCTCTCTTTACCTAATTCAAACAATTCAAATTATTCCAACATATTGTTCTAAGTTAATTCCATATGAGACAGCAGGGGAACATAATGAACCTATAGATGTTGGACTATAATAATATGAGATTAATTGTTTAAATCCTTTTAGACCGAGCTAATCAACATTCCTTAACTAACTTGTCATTCCAGTAAAGTTCCATAATTGCACTCCTCTCACGATCAAGGCTTAATTCAAGTGCAGTGAGTAACACATTGATTTCCAAAGTATTTATTAAACATGTTTTCAAGCAAGGGTCAGTTGGAGTTGTTTCTGAGGTGAATGATTTCAACTGACATCATGCCACATCCCGGTCCAAGTAAGTAGGTGCTCAGGGTGGGGTGTGACATTTTTCTTAAACATGTGAAGTTGCTTGGATGTTAAGTTATTTTTTATACTTGACACGATTTTTGATAGATGTGAACAGCAAGTCAAGTTTGCAAGGAAGAAGTCATTTGAATTGATTTTGGTCACAAGAGGCATCTTCCAAACACAAAAATTTGAACAAAATAAGTATTCATTGGATTAATATTTCGGTAATCTTAGGGCATTATCGATCGAGATTGCATGAGTAAGCAATAAAACTTGGGCAACATTGCACTAGGATGCCATGAGATTAGAGTTTTGCATGCATTTTGTGTGGTAATCTCGATCTCCATCTCAGGTGAAACCGACCCTGAGATTACCCTAGAAAATGCATGTAAAACTCATTTGATCTCGAGACTTCTTCATCGAATCTCGAAAAAATTCATGAATCTCGGTCGAGATTCATCATCTACACTTACTAAGATTCATGAAAAAGCTGTGATTCTTCGAAGGAGTTCATGATAAATAATAACATCAATCCATATTAGCTCAACATTTCAATAATAACTATATCAGATTTCTCACTCGCCTCAGATTTCAAACTAAAAATATAAAAACATAAACTAAACAACTAAGAACGTAAACTAGAAAACTAAAAACAAACTAACTCACCTTGATCGATTTGAGTTCGAGGATGACTTCTTCAAGTTTGGGGAAGCAAGAATTAGGAAAATTCAAAAGATTTCGGTAGTGTTCTTGCTTAGTTCTTGGCCAAAATGAGAAAATCTTGGAGGGTTTAGCGCATTTTGTGAGAATGTCAAACAGATGGTATTCTAGGGGTATTCAATCATTTGATATATCTCTTCATTTTCAAATATTTAATAAAAAATGCACTATCTCAGTGATGCACTCCAAGATAGACCAAAAATTTTCATTGAAAGAGTTTTTTAAATGTTGGGAAGAATCTCGAGGGTCAAACTAAGTCGAGATTGATCGAAAAGAATAAGATTACAAGTTTTCAAAAACCATGCTATTTTTTAAATATAGAACCAAAATGGTGTTATTTTTGTCAATTTCCTAAAAAATAAGTTAAATAGAAGTCATAGAAAGATGAGAGAAAATAGTGAAAAAGAAAGTTCTTTTAAAAAATTTATTTTTTGATGGGGAAAAAAGAAGAATAAAGAAAATTTTCATGCGAAGGCATTTTTTAACTTTTCATACCTCATCTGTACTAAAACTCAACTTTTAAAAAATTAATCCAAAAAATCTATAACCCCTTCAAAATGGGTCAATTTTTCCTAATTCCCCTTCTCTAATCTATGGTGTATTCATATCCATGATTTTCAAACGAAGGAGGGGGAGCTTGTCCTCAAAGTATTGTGGCTTCATTTTGATGCAATCCATTGAAAGTGTTATTGTTGATAGATATCATATTTCTTGTTGATTGAAGGTTAGTCGTTTACTTGTTTTCTTATAATTTATTTTGTGTTTGCTGCAGTATTTCAGCCTCCTTTGAGTGAAGATCGTAGGAGGAGTTAGAAGGAAAATTTGAAGCCTTAATCGTCCTTCGTTGTTTTCAATATCTGTTTGTTCTCTTTTAGGTAATCTTTCTCTAAAATTTATCATACAATTTTATCCAACTTGCTATCCCATTTAAGTTCGTGTTACAATTATGTTTTTTTCTTCTCTGCTGTAATTTGTGAATTTACTCTACTGTTTTTCTTTTAGAATGTCTTAAGGCAGATTTGATCCCCTCAAGTGTTAGACTGAAACAAAAAGAGTGTTGCTTAGAGAAAGAGAGTGAAATTTCTTGTCACTGAAAAGATAGATGAAAGAGGAGAGGGGGAAATTGCAAAACTTCCTACATTTTGTGTTTCAATGGATAATGTATAGTTTAAGTATTTTGTGATAATATATACAAACATGAAACATTTATAGATTAGATGAGATATATATGTTTTGGTTTTTCTTTTGTTTTCATTCTATACTTTTCTTACCTCACATAGCAAATATTAATCATCCATATATAATAATTGAACAATAACACAAATAAAAAATTAAATTAATAGAACTAGATAGTTTTAAATCATTATAAAAGCAACTAAATAATTCAAAATCACTTTAAAAGTTTGGAACCAAACTTAAACTCGATAGTCTAAAAACTGATTTTATAAAATTGCTTAAAAGGATTGCAAATCATTACCACGATAAGCTTTAGGGATAAATAATATAAGAAAATTTGTCAAATAGAATATTTAACAATATATTTATCTTTTATAAAAAAAATAAATAATAAATAATTTTATATTATAATAGTTTTGTTACGTTGAATAAACAACTAAATATAAAGTCACCCTTAAAGTTTCACAAGTTCATCCAACCAATCAACTCCTAGACATCTTGTTTAATTTAGCTTAAAATAAAGTTTTAACAAAATCCCCTAAATTTCAATTTGGGGCTTAAATTTCCTATTCCATTCTCATACTTCCACGTGTCTACTTTTATCTAATTCAACAAAAGCCATTTTGCAACCACAGCAATAAGATAAGCTTTCAAATGTTGACCGTTGATCTCTTATTTCCTTTCAATCCAAGCCCTCCATCTCCACCACATAATCCTTTAGCCTTTCTTTAGGTTTCAATTTACCACAAAAAAATAATTCCTCCTATCCCCCCAAAAACCACACAGAACTCACAAATCCCTCACCGGACCCATCATCAATGGCCGCTCTTCACCAAACCACCGCCTCTCTTCAGGCCAAGCTCCTTCCAACCGCTCGAATCTCCCGAACCACTCCCGTAAACCTCTCCTTCTCCGCCACTTTTCCTTCTCGCGGACTCCGCCTCGTCCAGCACCGCTCTCACGGCGGCGCAAGAATGTCGGCCACAGCCGCCGGAAGCTACGCTGCAGCACTAGCCGAAGTGGCAGCGTCGAACAACACACTTGACGCCACAAGCAGCGACGTGGAGAAGATCGAGAGCGTGTTTGCGGATCAACGGGTGTTCGATTTCTTCGCGAATCCTACGATTAGCGTGGAGAAGAAACAAGCAGTGGTGGATGAAATGGCTTCTTCGTCATCTCTACAGCCGCATTCAGCAAATTTCTTGAAGATCTTGGTGGATGCGAAGAGAATCGACATCCTGAAGGAGATAGTTACGGAGTTTGAATTGGTGTATAACAAGATAACGAACACGGAGCTTGCGGTGGTGAGTTCGGTTGTGCAATTGGAGCAGCAACATTTGGCGCAAATCGCGAAACAGGTGCAGAAATTGAGTGGCGCGAAGAATGTGAGGATAAAGACGCAGATTGATCCAAGTTTGGTGGCTGGATTCACAGTCAGGTTTGGGAATTCTGGATCCAAACTCATTGATTTGAGTGTTAAGAAACAGCTTGAGGAAATTGCTGCTCAGCTTGATCTTGGCAATATTCAACTGGCTGTATGAAATTGAATTGCAAATGCATTTTGTGATATTTTTTTCTTTTTGTTTTGTTTTTTTTAATTTGTTGAGTGGTAATTAATAATTATTGGTACTATATAAATATATATATAAAATATATATTTGGTGTAATTTATTGGAATTGCTTAGAATCCTTAATTTGGTAATTTTGTAAATTCGTGGCTGGTCATGTTTGTTGGAAGTGGAACCAATCGTACTTTGTATAATAGTAAGGAGGTTAAGTCATGGTTAAGGGGAAAAAGAAAAAAGAAATTTATGTGACAAAATTTGAGATATGAAATTTCAAGCCTCCAAATTATGTGATAATATTGCAATCTTTCAAGATATTTATGAAGAATTTAAGAAAGTATTGAGATTGTATGAAACAATTTTAAAAACGGAAAAAATCTCACATAAGATATACTATAAATTCCCTAGCCAACATTCAATTAATCGACCACATGTGCTTGTGTAATTTTTCGTCTCAACGATCATGACACTCGATCATGATCGTGTAGAAAATGATACATGATTGTCTAAGTAGTAGCAACACCAGTCACATGTATGCATGTAATTCTTTTTCTAAACGAACATGAAATGCAATAGTGTAAGAAATGATACACGATCATGTAGTTCTTTTTAACGATGTAAAGAATACTTCATGTAATTTTTCTTCTAAATCATCAAGATACGCGATCGTGTAGGAAATAACACAAGATCGTGTAGTTTTTTTAGCGATGAAAAAAATTAATTCAAATCTAAACGATCGTTTATATCATATCAATGTGATATTTAAACGATCCTTATATTCTGTAAGATGGATTGTAATAAATAAAGAGAATGTGGAAAGAGGAAATAAAAAGAAGACGAATAACAATAGAAGAAAAAAAAAATATGGAAGAAAAGCTGAAGAAATCTATAAGGAAATATGAATAAATTGCAAAGAAAAAGGAAGAGAAGTGGTGAATCGTCCCCTGTATCAAGGATAAATATGAAATATATGAATTTTTCTATCAATTTTATGGGTTTTTAAATTTTGTTAGAATGATCCTAAATATTTTGATATTTTGTTATATTGATGAAAATTTACATAATTATTAAGTTTTAATTGAATCGAAATAGTAATTATAATACTTTGAAGCTCTTACAAAAGTTAGCGTGGATTTAGTTAATAGTAACTTTTATGGTGTCCATAAAAGGAAAAAAAATGTCATTTGGTATAATTTAGTTAATTATATAGAAGAAGTTGCAAGAAAAGTATCGTGTGGCGTGTACAACAGTGTATTATATACTTCATGTTTGGTGTATCGTTAATTGATGTACTTTATATTTAGTATATTAATCGGACTAATATATTTTATAAGGATTTTTCCTACAATAAATAATTGGGATTCTTTTGATGTATAAATTGTTGTTGGGAAAGAGACGTCGAAAAACAAGCCTTCCATCGACGCAGTAAAGTATATGTCGGTAGTCTTAATCTATCCCGACGTAATGTTTCTGATGTCGGGCAAAACTATATCATTTACGACACTGTAAACATAAATGTCGGAGAATGTGACACAACTAAATACATATTTCCCTTTCCTCGATATGGTTGTGACAAACGTCGGGATTGACTTCCATATTTTCGATGTTTACCTTTAAGGCGTCGAGGGAAAGGGTCGAAATATATTTTTAATTGCTTCGCCTTCTCCGACGCCATGCAGGAAACGTCGAGATTGTGGCTTATATTTTCAACGTGTTCACCTACAACATCAGAGGAAATAAAACAATTAAACAATATATTTTCTATCCTCCAATGCGAATTGCATTTGTAGGGAATGAACAAGGGTATTTTGAGTATTAAGTCTGGTGCATTTCAAACTTATAAATGTCTTCATAGTGAGAAATGCGCAGTGAGAATAAACCCTGAATAACGAATAAAATTCGATCACGTTTTGAGAAGTTTAGAAGCACAATGAGGAAGGTAAGTCTTCAAGGAGAAATCGTGCTTGGGGACAAGCATGATGTGGAGTGATGCTTGTGAACAAACATTATTCTTTGGGGATTGGTAACTTGTAGAAATACAACTTATTGTGGCTTTTTAGGTAGAATAATGTGACCAAAACGCATAATAAAAGTATTAAAATGTGTATTTTATATTGAAAATCCATAACTATTTAGAAATATACCTTACACAAACTTTCATGCCTGTTTTATAGTGTTTTCTGTATGATTATTTATTTCATAACCCCATTTTTTTAAAAAGTATTTTTATCCGTAGTCAAACACCTTAATTTCTAAATGAACTATTTTAAAAATTAAACATTTCAAAAATCAATACAAATAGAGATTCATGTACACGTCCTACTACCTTGTTGCATAAAAAGAATCAAATACAAAGGATTTCTTCTTCCTTGTTGCCAACTTTTTCCTCCTCCATTTTGAAAGTTGTTCTCTTCATATCGAGTCTAATTAAGTTAAGAAAATTATTAGATAGTTAAATTAATACATCAGTTGTTACTAACATACTCTTGCCTATCATCAAATTGAGTTATGATCACTTTGTCTCGAGCTATAGGTTGACACGGGACCAAAATTTGGAGAAAAAAAAAAGAAATCGTTGATGAAATTTCCAGTGATATATTATTTGTTTATGACCAATACATAGACTATAGTGAAATTACTTCATTGTGTAAGAACAATAAATTACTTCATCGGTAAGATCAACAAATCAGCACCGTGAAGGCATTCCAAGAAACGCGCCTCAGGTTTGAACTTCGAAGTCACAATCATACTCTTTCTACACCAAACTTTGATTAACACTTTGGCAATTTAGAAGGTTTTGATTCATAATATGGACGGCCCTCCTGTGGGCGATATCTGTTCAATCTGCCATGGAAGATTCAACATCCCTTGTCAAGCAAATTGTTCGCACTGGTTCTGCGGTTGATTCTCTTTCTTCAATTTATTTTCTCTTTTGATGCTGCCTTTTTTTTTTCTTTTTAAATTTTTATAATTTAATCTCTCTTTGAATGATTCTGTTCCTCCATTTCATTTTCGTATTTCATTTCTTTGCAACTGTCGACTAGGTTTGTTTCTTGGAATTTGGAATCTGGTTGCTGTTTTTTCCTTTGTCCTGATTAGTCACATTAATCACGGCTTAGTTATCCGATATCGTGAATTGTAGTCTCTTCGAGCTATTTTTTACCGATGGACAAGTCTTGGATGAAATTTCTGTTTCTTGGTAATGTGTTCTCGAACCTCTGCATCTCAACAAATGGTCAAATGAAACCAAAATCTGAAATAGAGGCTGAGATTGAATTGCATCTCTTTGAGATTATTTGCTTCCAGCTGGAAATAACTGCCTAAATGATTGAGGGTGGACACTGGAGTTAATCCTGTACAATTAAGAGAGAGTTCATCTAGTTTTTGGATCAGAGAAGGAACTTCATGGTTTCATTTTCAACTTTAGGAACTTGTTGTGTAAGAAATGCATTAAATCATGAGATATGCATGAACATTTTTAATGTTGGAAGACAAAGTTCTGCTTACTAGTTGTATTAATATCCCTTTTATGAGATTTGTTTGTAAAATATTTAAACAAAAGAAAAAGAAATGTTTATCTATGAAGCTCACTGCATTGTCTGCTTCCCTATATGTAGGCAAGTGTATAATGCTTGTCTGGGATCATGGATCACCACTACACCCATGCAAATGCCCCTTATGTCGTCGTTCAATCACTTTATTAGTTCCTTCGGAGGTTTCACCAATTCAACAAAGTGACCCAGAGGTTGCACGGGTTCTTAACAATATTAGGACTTATAACCGTCATTTCGGTGGCAACTCAACTGATTTAAGTCAGGTATTTCTCTTTTTTACATAATTTCTCTGATGAACTGCTAGTTAAAAGTGATTGTTGAATATTCTTTGGAACATGAAAAAGGATTTTCCATGAAGAATTGACCATAGAGAGTGAGCATTGATTTGCTAGGGCAGGAAGAAGGCAGGAAGCATTATTCCATGTCCAGTGAGAACAATTAGGACCAAGAAACTGAAGTTAATGGCCTAAATATGTCTCCTCGTATGAGAAGATAATGATAGTTTCATCAACAAACTGAAGGTAGGAATTAGGAAATGGACATTGGACATAGCATGCCGATCATTCCCCAATTCAAAGCCTTTAGTCTAAGTTCTGTTTTCAGCAAGATTCAACGTTCTACTAAGGCAATTCAACACAAGAATAGTGAATAAAAAGGAAGGGGATAATGGGGCACCATGCCCAAGCACTCTTCTCCACAAAGGCTACTACCTGAATTCCTCCTAACACACCATCATTCCCTGCCACATGTACTCTCAAATCATGTCCCACTTCTCTAACTAACCATCAGGTGTACCAGTTCCCTTTCTGCCCTTCCTACTATAAGTTTTTGTCACTTGGGGCTTCACATTTTTCCTTTGATGATAATGGATAAATTAGCTAAAGAGAGACAGCCTATAATTTACTAGAATATTGTTGACAATGTTCTAATCAGCTTTATTACAATCCTTTTTTTTTTTTTTTTGTGCTTCCACTCATCAATTAATTCATATGCAATAAGAGATGCATTGATTTGATGACCGATTGCAAAAATGGATGATTCTCTGTGATGGTGGATGGAAGAACTTGTTTAATCTCTCTGATAAATCTGTAGGAGTGATCTTATAGAGAAAAGTGGTGAGGCGAATGGCCTAAACCTACTGATTTGGCATCAGTCTTTTTGGGGATGAGGCAGAGGCAAGTTTTGTTGAGGCTAGCATTGGTAATATCATTCTCAGAAAAATCATTGAACACCCTCTTGATGCCATCCTTGAAAGTGTTCCAGGAGATTTTTTATTGAACAAATCGTACACTGAATTTTCTAGTCTGAGAAAGGGAGTTCTAGCATCGTGCTTGTAATGAGGCAGCAATTAATGGAATGTGGCAGAAATCTATTACCAACTTTTTGAGAACAAAGTTGGTAAAAATCAACAAAAGACTTTTACAAACTCAGCTTCTATGTCACTGACAGCAAGGACACTAACCGTTCTGTGAGGGCATGTTTGGCTCAAGGAGTTTGAAAGTAGGAGTTGAGAAGTAGGGATTTTTGAACACCACTCCTTGTTTGGTCCCAGGAGTTTGTGAGTCTCACCACTAAAAGACATCAATTTTATACATTATCAACTCCTTACATTGTGCGCTCTAGGAGTTCACAACTCCGTAAACTTCATAACTCTTTACTTCTCAATATTTAACTCTTTACCTGAAAGACCCCCTAGAGGATTTCAACGGTTGTGTTCTTTCTATATTTTGCAACAATAAGACAATGGAAGAATGAAATTTCATCACCATCAGCTTGCCAATTGGATTTACAGTGCTGTCTCTGCATAATCTCTTCATTGCAGCAATGGGGAAATTGTCAGATCTAGTAGCTATGCGCCTGTGGATGGAATAATATCTAAAGGCCCATTTTCCTCATTTGGGTCAATGACTTATTATGCACTATCTGAAGCTGACTTTTGTAGTTAGAGTCAGTGGATGAATTCCAGTCCTTGAGAGATAATTTCAGGCATTTCAATCTCTGCATAAAACCACGACCCATCCAACCCACCATGCTGTTTTTGGTTCGCCAATGAAACATCAGAACAGAATCATGATATGTTTCAGCCACGTATTAGCAAATTTGAATGAAGTAGGACCCCCTTTCTCTTCTCCAGCCTATAGGTAAATGGGAAAACTTTTTTAGGCAATTTGTTCCAGCCTTTAACCGATAGAAAGTCAAATTTAGATAAGATTCCATCCGAAATGAGAAATTTATCAATAAAGGTGTCGGAACCAAATTCTCTGCTGCTGTACCATGTGAGAGGACTGTTTTGCAGTGGCAGTAAAGTGATTAATAGGATACTGATAGAACACCACTTCCTAACAAGAACCGAAATTTGAAATATATTGAGAATTAATGAAGAACTACAATGTGATCCAAGTTTATGGTACTTGGGACCCCCTCTCTTGAGAATACTACTCAACCACCTCCCCCTTCTTCACTCACCCACTTCTTATTTGTAACCACTGCTATTAGTAACTGCCTAAATATCTAATTACCCTTATACCCCTAACCCATACTAATCTAGGTATCTAACAAATACATGGCTCTACAAATCTACTCCCCTTTACTATCAACATTAAAGTCTTCACTGAGGATCTAGTTATTGCCACAGGTACGATAAAACATAAAGCTCTTGCCAATAAGAAACATGGTTAGATGATGAAGATGGGCCATAAATACCCGATGACCAAAAGCTAAAATCATCAGCCAGATTGATGCGTAGGGAAAGGTTTATGCACCTTCAATAGCATCCAAAACACCCAAAGATGGATCATTCCAAAGGATGAGAATACCACCAAAGAGCTTACAACATTTAGTGGAAGACCAACCACATCCTTAGAATTCCAAAGTGACTTAATGAATCTCTTATTGATAGAGGATTACTTAGTTTCCTGTAAAATCAAATCACAAAAACACAAATTCCCTTCTAGCCTGGATCTGATTTTTTAGAACCTTAAGGGGCCGTTTCTTTTGTGGGTAAAGAAGGTGGGAGTAGGTATGGGCTTACAAAGGTTGATGGATATATTTTTTTTACCTTGGAAAAGATATTTCCCAGGGTTTATTATTCAACACAAGTGGAGGATTTCCAATGCCCTTGAGAAGGGAAGGTTTGCAATTCCTTCCCTCAAACTCAGGGTGATATCGGGGCAACTTTGCCCTAAGTTTCAAAATCTAAATCATTTTGTTTTTCAACTTGTGGCATCTCGGAGGAACTTTTGTCCCAAGTTTTAAAATCTAAATCCTTCTATTTTCATTATGGGGCATCTCGAGGCAACTTTGCCCTAGGTTTTAGAACATTTTCCTTTTGTTTTTTCAATTCGGGACATTTCAGGGAAACTTTGCCCCGAGTTTTAAAATCTAAATCCTTCTGTTTTTCATCTCGAGGCATCTCATAGGAAATTTGGCTCGAGTTTGTGCCTTGACTATTTATTTTTTATTATTTATTTATTCCCATACATTCTTAATACCATTTCCATGCACAACCAAACACAAACATCTTTAATTCCCAGAAATCTAATTCTCAGACTTGTTATTCTCAGGCATCATTAATTCTCTGTAATGTTATTCCCATTTCAATTCCATCAATCCAAACAGCCCCTAATGGGGCTTTTGGTAATCTGTTGCGGTAGTTAGTGCGTATGAATGGTTTGTTGAAACGATATTTACATAACAGAATCTTATTAGTTTAGATTATTAATTTATTTATTATCTAAAATCTAACTACAAGATGTTTACAATTTTTTTTTTTATATTCGTGAGTGTTCCGACCATTTTACGTGCACCTCAACTAATCTCACGGGAACAATATGTTTACAAGTTATCGCAAAAAATTTACATTCCTTATAGTCCATATAGATATTGAGAGAGTCAATAATAGAAACTAATACAAGTCTATCATTGATAGACTAATGTCTATCAGCTATAGAAATTAATAGAGGCTGATATTTATCATTTATACTATATCAGTGATAGAAAGTGATACAAGCCTATCATTACTAGAGGTTGATAGAAGTCTATCAGTGTCTATCAATGCTCTTTTTGCTACTTCTATAAATAGTTTGACATTTTTTCTATTTGTGAAAATTTATCATAAATTTAGTTACAATGGTTTTTATTTAATAAATCAATATTCAGAATTAATTAATGCAGCCTAAGATACTGAACTGCGATTTTTTCTTCTGTACAGCGACTGCAGGATCTTCCTTTTCTCCTGCGGAGGTTGCTTCGAGAACTCCACAATCCACAGAGATCTCTTCCTCTTGTCATTCGAACACGTGTTTACATTGCAGTTAAGTCAATGCCTCAACCCAACTTTCTCAACATCAATTACTACTTATTTAAGTTATTTTAAATTAAAATTAACTCGTAAATATCCTCTGTTTTTATTGTTCTTTTATTTATCTGAATGAAAAAATTGCTTTCCCATAAGAAGTCTGAACAATCAAGAGAGACACATAACTGAATTCTGGTTGATTGAATGTCATTATATCTGCTTTAATTTGTAATTTGTAATTTGTTTACAGATGGTACTAAGTGTAATCTACACTGTGAGTCCCATCGATATCATACCAGAAGGTAATATATATATATTTTTCACCCCAGATTACCTGTTTGTACTTTCTGTTGGTTTATTGGTTCCTTATGAATTTGTTTTTTTCTGTTTTGGCTTGACTGTTTATGTGCAGCATTACTAGGATTATTTGGACTGATGGATGATATCCTTATACTGCTCATCTGCTTCCTTTACATTGCTGCTATGTACCGATCTGTACTCTATAATCGTCATGGAGGAACTTGAACTTCTTTCACAGCTTTTCCAAGACCTGTTAGAAATCAGAGTAGCCATTTTAATTTTACATATATAATTATTGAAAAGAGAGACAACGAGTTCACACCAATTTACGTGGAAACCCGAGTACCGGGAGAAAAACCACGATTGTTTGTGTTGTTATTATTTTCTAATGAATAAAGCAATAGGTACAAGGGAGAATAAATAGAGTACACAATGGAATAAAAAAGGAAAAGATTTAGGAAAATAAGGAATACATTCCCATAATCTTTCCATAATTATTCTAGGATTCTAACAAGGAAAAAGCCTAGAAAAAAAGGAAAGAATTCCAACACTCCCCCTCAAGTTGGGACGTAAATATCAATGAGGCCCAACTTGCTAACGCAGAAGTCGAAGTTTGGTCTGAGAAGCCCTTTGGTAAGAACATCAGCAACCTGTTGACTCGAAGGGATGTACGGAATGCATATGCTCCCACTGTCAAGTTTTTCTTTGATAAAATGTCGATCAATCTCAACATGTTTAGTTCTATCATGTTGAACAGGGTTGTTAGCAATACTAATAGCGGCTTTATTATCACAGAAAAGCTTCAATGGTGTCTCACATTCCTGATGAAGATCTGTCAAAACTTTCTGAAGCCAAATTTCCTCACATATTCCTAAACTCATAGCTCTATATTCAGCCTCAGCGCTGCTCCTGGCCACAACACTTTGCTTCTTACTCCTCCAAGTTACAAGATTGCCCCAAACAAAGGTACAATAACCAGAGGTAGATTTTCTGTCAACAACAGATCCTGCCCAATCCGAGTCAGTGTATGCCTCAACGGTCTTTCTGTCTGTTTTTCTAAACATCAGCCCTTTACCAGGTGTTGATTTTAAGTATCTCAAGATTCTGTTGACAGCTTTCATGTGTTCCTCATTAGGGGTCTGCATAAACTGGCTGACAACACTCACAGCAAAGGAAATATCAGGACGAGTATGAGATAAGTAAATTAATTTACCCACGAGGCGTTGATACTGTTCTTTATCAACTGGAACTTGATCATCAGAGTTTCCTAGTTTGCAGTTGAATTCCATAGGAGTGTCAGTGGGACGACATCCTAACATACCTGTCTCAGTTAACAAATCAAGGATGTATTTTCTTTGAGATACGGAGATACCTTCTTTAGATCTGGCCACCTCCATTCCAAGGAAATATTTCAAATTTCCCAAATCCTTGATTTCAAACTCATCGCCCATTCTCTGCTTTAATTGACTGATTTCTGCCTGATCATCTCCAGTCAAAACAATGTCATCCACATAAACTATTAGAACAGCAATCTTTCCTGTTTTGGAAACCTTTGTAAATAAAGTATGATCAGAGTGTCCCTGCCTGTACCCTTGGGACTTGACAAAGGTAGTGAATCTGTCAAACCATGCTCTGGGAGACTGTTTCAGACCATATATAGATTTCTGGAGTTTACACACATGCTGACCAAACTGGGCTTCAAATCCAGGCGGAGGGCTCATGTAGACTTCCTCTACGAGGTCTCCATTCAAAAAGGCATTCTTAACATCCAGCTGATATAAAGGCCAATCTTTGTTCACAGCAACAGATAGCAGAACTCTAATAGTATTCAACTTAGCAACTGGAGAAAAAGTTTCTGAATAGTCAATACCATAGGTTTGAGTAAATCCCTTCGCAACTAACCTTGCCTTGTGTCTGTCAAGAGTACCATCAGCTTTGTATTTGAGAGAGAACACCCATTTGCATCCCACAGTTTTGTGTCCCTTAGGTAGAGTACAAATGTCCCAAGTACTATTCTTTTCAAGAGCTTTCATCTCTTCCATGACAGCATTCTTCCATTCAGGATACTTTAAAGCAGTGTAGATATCTTTTGGTATTATGGTAGAGTCAAGGCTTGCTGTAAAAGCTCTGAACTGAGGAGAGAGACTATTGTAGGAAACATAATTGCAAATGGGGTGTTTAGTACAAGACCTGGTGCCTTTTCTCAGAGCAATGGGAATGTCAAGAGAGGAATCATACTCATCTGATTTTCCTGTATGACCCTGTTCCGCTTCATTATTACGGGTTTCTATTCTGACCTCAATCTCATCACCACTGTCCTTTTCTTCCACGTTTTCAAGAACAGCAACATTAGACCTGTCATTCTCACTTATCATATTCTTAGTACAGGGTTCAGTAGGGTTTTCCATACCTTGATCTCGAGGAGGTTCAGAGTCTTGGACTGGAGCCGGCGGCTGACTAGTAGGGGAACCGACTTCCTTTTTGTGATTCCTCCTGTAGTACGTTTTCCAGGGGACTTGGTTTGTGGGTAGGACTATGGAATGAGGAATGATGTTAGACACAACACTAGGAGTGGGTTCGATGAATTCAAAGGTGTTGTTAGACTCTTCACTCACACTCTCCCCCTGAAGATGGCTAACGGGAAAGTAGGGTCGATCCTCACAGAAAGTAACATCCATAGTGACAAAGTATTTTCTGGATGGTGGGTGAAAACATTTATAACCACGCTGGTGAGGGGGATACCCAACAAACACACATGCCTGAGCCCGAGGGGTAAATTTGGTTTGATTAGGGCCAAAATTATGGACATAAGCGGTACACCCAAACACACGAAGAGGAACCTCAGAAACATGACGAGTCGATGGGTAGGACTCCTTAAGACAATCTAAGGGAGTTTGAAAATGAAGAATACGAGAAGGCATTCTATTGATTAAATGAGCTGCTGTAAGAATAGCATCTCCCCACAAGTATGAAGGAAGGGAAGTAGAAAGCATAAGGGAACGGGCTACTTCCAGAAGGTGACGGTTTTTTCGCTCGGCCACTCCATTTTGTTGAGGAGTGTAGGCGCACGAGTTTTGATGAACAATCCCCTTGGAAGCAAGAAATTCACTAAGGTTATGGTTTTGGAATTCCCGACCATTATCACTCCGAAGAATAGCAATTTTTTGATGGAATTGTGTTTCAATGGTGTGATAGAAATTTTGAAACATAGAGGAAACCTCAGATTTATCAGTGATAAGGTAGACCCAGGTAAGACGGGTATGATCATCAATGAAGGTTACGAACCACCGTTTTCCAGATGAGGTTGTTGTCTTGGATGGTCCCCAGACATCACTATGAACAAGAGTGAAGGGTTGGGTTGGTTTGTATGGTTGTGAGGGAAAAGAGACTCGATGTTGTTTGGCCTGAATACACACATCACAAGATAAGGTAGTCATCTCAACTTTAGAGAAGAGATGTGGAAATAAATGTTTCATATATTGAAAGTTAGGGTGGCCTAAACGAAAATGCCACAACATACAATCTTGTTCAGAAGTAGTGAAATAGGAAGATAAGAGGCTAGTCCTAGGAATGCTACTAGAAGAGGTATCGTCATCAAGGAGGTAGAGTCCCCTACTATGCCGGGCAGTGCCAATCATCCTCCCCGAGCTCAAGTCCTGAAAAGAGACAGAATCAGGTAAGAATATTGCTTTGCAGTTTAACTCATGAGTGATCTTGCTTATCGAAAGCAAATTATAAGATAGTTTGGGCACATGCAAAACATTATGTAAGGAGAGCCCTGCACAAGGAGAAATCTTCCCCTTTCCAGCAACGGGGGCCAAGGAGCCATCTGCAATTCTAATTGTCTCGTTCCCAGCACAAGGAATGTAAGATACAAAATGTTCAGAGGACCCAGTCAAATGATCTGTGGCACCAGAATCCAGAATCCAGGGGTTCTTCCCATCAATACTAACAAGACCGAAGGAATGAGGTATACCTGATTGGACAATGGCACCTAAAGTGGCAAGACTGAGATCAGTTTGGTTTTTGTGTGGGTTCGGATTGTTGAGGAGGTTCAGCAGACTCACTCACATACGCCCGCCCTGTGTTCTGTTTGTCGTTGGAAGGGCGTTTCTTACTTCCTGGGGGACGACCATGTAACTTCCAACATTGTTCTTTGGTATGCCATTGTTTTTTGCAATGCTCGCAGACAGGAATTGGTTTTCCATTATGCTTGTCACTGCTACTGTTAGAAGATCTTGCACTAAAAGCAGCAGAGTCAATAGTAGGGGTTGCGGAAATATTCATAGCACTTGTGCGATCTTCCTCGAGGCGGATTTCAGAGCAAACTTCCATCAGGGAGGGAATCGGTCTTTGACCTAGTATACGCCCTCGAACTACATCAAACTTAGGATTAAGACCAGCAAGAAAGTCATAAATCCTGTCATTCTCTTCAATTCTCGAGTACTGTACACCATCAGATGGGATCACGCCAGACTAGTTCTCTGCATAGGTCCATTTCTTGCCATATAAGCGAAAGCTTATTGAAAAAGGATGTGACATCCATGGTTCCTTGCTTGCATTCATGAACTTGCTTTCTCAGCGTGTATAGACGAGAGGCATTCTGACGTTTTGAGTAAAGTGTCTGGGCTGTGTCCCAAATATCCTTGGCTGTTGCAGCAAACAATAACGGCTTGCCAATTTGAGGTTCCATACTATTGATCAATATGGATCGAAGAATAGAGTCTTCTGCCTTCCAATATCGTTCATGTGGGTCGCCCGGTTGGGGGCGAGGTATTTCCCCTGTCAGAAAGCTAAATTTTTGTCGTCCTTCGAGGACCATCTTTACTGATTGAGACCATGAGAAATAGTTGTTGCCATTCAACTTTTCTCCTGAAAGATGATACATGGAAGACTGAGCCACCGTATTAGTCAAATAAGGAGAGGATACATTAGGGAACGAGTTTACCGGATTCTCAGAATACATCGGTAGAGTGGATGTCGTCCCTAAGGTAGCCTCAAGTGCTGCTATCTGTTGTCGAAGCCCTTCCAATTGTTGATGAACTATTCCCGAGGAAGCTTGCACGTTACGGTTGGAATATGCCGAAGATTCACCAACCTCAAATGTTGAGTGAATTTGAGAGTTTTTAACATCGGGATGGTAGCTAGGATCATTGGGTGGCTGGCCATACAGATTTGACGGCAGAAGCGGTGGTAGCCGATTGGAATTAGATGGCAGAACATAAATCGGGGCGTGGGGAGCAATATAGGCCGCGGACGAAGAAAAGGGTTGGACAGATGGGATGTTCGGCGCCGTCTGAGGAAGAAAACCAGGCGCGTGGTGGTCCGGCGGCGGCGCGTGGTGGTCCGGCGGCGGCGCGTGGTGGGTCCGGTGACGGCGCGGACGGCTGCGGTAATGACGAAAAATTATTTTCGGACGTTTTCTGTAGCCGGCTTAATAATTCGTCCATGACAGCACTCATCCGAGCATCGATGGCAGCAGCTACGGCAGCACTAAAATTGAATGGCTGTCCCTTCTGTTTGATTTTCATAAGTGGTTTGGTTTTTTTGGGTTTCTAGGGTGTTTTCATTGTCCCGCTCTGATACCATATTTGAAAAGAGAGACAACGAGTTCACACCAATTTACGTGGAAACCCGAGTACCGGGAGAAAAACCACGATTGTTTGTGTTGTTATTATTTTCTAATGAATAAAGCAATAGGTACAAGGGAGAATAAATAGAGTACACAATGGAATAAAAAAGGAAAAGATTTAGGAAAATAAGGAATACATTCCCATAATCTTTCCATAATTATTCTAGGATTCTAACAAGGAAAAAGCCTAGAAAAAAGGAAAGAATTCCAACAATAATTTTTTTTTTTTTTTTGGGGGGGGGGGGATGTGGTGGTGATTGTGTTTGGGAATGTGAAGCTTAATGAGAACCTCTAAAACTATATTTAGAAAATAGCCATTTGCAAATATGTGCTTGTGTTTATCATTTGAGTTAGGCTTCGCCATGATGAAGCATCTGAAACATCCCTAGCTTTAGGTCAAAGTTTTTTGGGTCGATGTTTGGTTCTTATGCTATGAAGATGGGATTTTGTAGAGAAATCACTTGAGGTTGTGAAATGCGATTTTCCTTGCATTCCCTTATTAATTGGTTTCTGTTGTCTCTTACCCTGGAAAGTTTTCTATGTTTTATGATGTAACTCAAAGTTGCAAGGTCATTTGTGCATACAACAAACCTACAATGTAAACCAATTGCAATTTAGTTTCGATGACCTATGGAAATAGGGAATAGCAAATGCAATATGATCCAAATCAATGCTACAAAATTTAACCTGTTAATTGTGTGTATTCTCTGAAAACGGTACCAAAAACTTCATGGATTGGATTGGAAGCTTGTTGCTTTAATTTGAAATTCTTTAAAATAAAAAGCTTTTAGTCTAGTGTATTTACACACTATCGATAAATAAACAAGTGTTCCAAGTATTGTGATCTAAAAAGATATGACAAAGTATTTTAAAATCTCTCAAAATATTTATCATCCCAGGGCTAGTTAGTAACCTTAGTATTCTTAAAATATTTTTATGTTATCTATTTATTCATAAGCAATAAGCAATGATTAGGTGTAGCTTACATCTAATTTCATCGTTCTCTTAGTGAAAAATTAAATTATCTTTTTTAATTTGCATATGACAACCTTTTATCTACACAAGAGAATGGTGGAATCTAGAGTAAACTTAATTTTTTTTAGTATAAACGCCTTGTAATTAAATTCATTTGACGTTTATTCTAGGGTTCATTTAACATTTATTTTATGAATTTCTACTTATATAGCTAGATGTGTAGGCTGTATTTTGCCAAAAAGGCACGGTAGGCTTCAATGGTACGCAAATGTTCGGCCTAAATGACCAAATAATCCATCCTCATTGTTATTTTAAAAAACAAACAAGTGAAAATTGGAAAAGAAGTGAACTATGAAATCGCCTTCAACCAAAATCTCCTTGAAGATTATAGAGTAGAAACTTTTTAGGGTCCGACGTAGGAAGACGAAGAAAGATAGAAGAGCAAGTCGACTGAAAACCACAAAATCAGTAATTACTATCAATTTCATCGGCGTGTTTCCCCAAGTAGAGGACTCCAAAATATGTTCTTCTTCTACTACAAATTTTAAATTTCATGGCTCTTATCTTGGGGTTTACATATTCTTTGTCGCCAATTACCGACGGGACTTTAATCGTGAAGTTTTTTCTTGTTTTGGTTGGAGTTTGAAATATACGGATGGGTATTGCATGAAATCTAAGAACTAGTTTTTATAGAATAAACATGCATGTTTTGTTTCAACTATTTTTAATTAAATTTTATGTGGATGATTGTGGTTATTTTTTTGCACTTTAGAGGCGATAACAGTCAGTCCATAATCGAAATTTGATTTTTCAATTGAAATGAAAACGTTAGAATGAATGTTCGTACGTTAGAAATCCAGAGAGTGAAGCCATTTTAAAGTTATCCAAGAAATAAAATAACCCCATCATTCTACCTAGCTCTACCGGCACACATGCCGTAAAATGATACAATTACCACTACCGCTGGTTAAAGTGACCTGATTACAATCATTTTCAGCTTCGGCCTCACTTTCGCGGGCTTTTCATGCCATTTCACACAACGAAAGCACTATAGACAAAAACAATAGACATCTCTGCTCTGTAAGCTCCCATGGAAACTCATGCGAATGACGAGATTATTCCCATGGACACCGCTGGGGAACAAGAAGAAGTAGTTCCTTGTAAAGAACCTCCCAAAATCCTCCGTCTCGAAGAGTCCGTCGTCAATCGAATCGCTGCCGGGGAGGTCATTCAAAGACCTGTTTCCGCCGTTAAAGAGCTCGTCGAAAACAGCCTCGACGCCCAAGCAACATCCGTCAACGTTGTCGTCAAGGACGGCGGCCTCAAACTCATCCAAGTTTCTGACGACGGCCACGGCATCCGTGTCTCTTTCTTCTTTAACTCCATTTTTTGCTACAAAATACTGCTTTACATTCACAAGTTTCTGTTTTCTATTAAATTTCTAGGAGTGAAAGCCGTGATGATATTAAGATTCTATTAGAGAAAGAAAATAAGGGAAACCTTGTGAAAGACTGGAAGTGGCTATAATTAATTCGAGGGAGCTCGGGAAATTTATTGTACTAAATTTCTGATTTTCATTTTTTTTCTTGTTCCCTAGTATGAAGACTTGCCCATTTTGTGCGAGAGACATACGACGTCCAAGTTGTCAACATTTGAGGATTTACAGTCCATAAAGTCAATGGGATTTCGAGGAGAGGCTCTGGCGAGCATGACCTATGTAGGTCATGTTACGGTCACCACCATTACTAAAGGACAGCTACACGGTTATAGGTAAAATTACTACAAGCTATGGCTCTGCTTCTCATGTTTTTCATACTGGATTTCTCGGGGATTTGTAAATGTATGGGAAAAATAGTAATATTCAGGTTAAAGTAGTATGTACTATGTAGTTATTTTCACACTGTGTTCAGAGAGTGAGTTTCTTTCATTGTCTTACTGAGTTTCATGACATAATGGGACAGAGTATCCTATAGAGATGGAGTGATGGAGCATGAGCCTAAGCCATGTGCTGCTGTAAAAGGAACTCAGATAACGGTAATTGCACCAGTCTAGACTACTCTCATTGGAAGGCAACAATTTCTGAAGCAAACAGTGATTTATTAAATGAATTATGCTAACATGACTTTTGTGCATGTATGATTCATGATTAATTACAGTCAGGAGGTTAGGAGTTTTCTTAAATTCAATCAGCGACAATTTTTTATAAATACTTCATAATTTCAAATTTCATCATTATGCACTGTATTTGTGATTTTGTTTTCTTGGATGTCTCATTCCAGGTTGAGAATCTGTTCTATAACATGACTGCTCGGAGGAAGACGCTACAAAATGCATCTGATGATTACACGAAGATTGTGGACCTCCTAAGTCGTTTTGCCATTCATCATATAAACATCAGCTTTTCTTGCAGAAAGGTTATTTCCATAATTAGTCAATCTTGAATGTTTTTATTCCTTTGGAATTGCTTTCATGGTTAGATGGTTTGATGCCTTAAAATGGGCTATCTGAGTTGAGATATGCTGGTCACAATATTTATTAGCATGGAGCTGCCAGAGCAGATGTTCACTCAGTTGGTCCAACTTCAAGGTTAGATGCCATTCGTACAGTTTATGGTGCATCAGTTGCCCGCAATCTAATGAAAATAGAAGTTTCAGAAAATGATGAAGCCTGCTCAGGTTTCAAGATGGATGGTTTGATTTCCAACTCAAATTATGTTGCAAAGAAGATCACGATGGTGCTCTTTATCAATGGTACCAAATATTTTTTTTTATCTTGTAAGCAATGCATCCAATTAGTATCTCTATGAGGTTTCTTGAAAACTTTTTTGTGGGGTTTATGAATTTTTATCTGCTGTAGTGTTGGATGTTTTCTTGTAATTCCCCAAAGAGGAGTTGCTCTAGTTTTTCAAAAAGATTGTTGCACTTTAACTTTTCAATATTCTGATTAAAATGTTGTTCCTTTTCAAATTAATAATAAAAGTCTCCCCATTTGTAAGCTCTTATGATCAATCTTGGAAGTTACCCAATTTCTCTTCCAAATTATGATATGATTATTTTCATTAACATCGATATCACAACCCCAAAAATCTGACTGGATACATGATCTTGCCCTTAATGAGCTTAATATCTGGGTTCATACTTAGAGGAAGTGTGAAGAATGAAATGTACTAAAAAGATTATGTTTACAGTAACCTATAAGATTATGCATGTATTAGTAATTTATTGACTTTTTTTTGTTTTATTAATTTCATGTGTTTAGCATAGGATCCTTGTAATTGTTTTCATTTTTAATACTTTTTTTTAATAATAATAATAATAATTTTTTTAATTTAAATTTTCTTATTGCAGGAAGAATGGTGGAATGCAGTGCTTTAAAAAGAGCTATTGAAATTGTTTATGCTGCAACTTTACCCAAAGCATCCAAACCTTACATCTATATGTCAATTATATTGCCGCCTGAGCATGTGGACGTGAATGTTCATCCGACCAAAAAAGAGGTACTTCTGTTTGCTTGATATCTGGTACCCACAGTTTCTGCTCTCTAAAATGATATATAAAATATTTATACAAAAAAACTCAAAAGCCTACATACTTATAATTTGAGCATTAGACTCATTAACTATTTTATTGAAAAGTCTTGTTTTTCGTTTTCTTTAAAAAGGCTGCATACTTATACTTAAGCAACGAGTTAATGTATTTCAAGTTTTGATACTTTTTTTCGTAAACTTCAGTTTCATTTTCCAAGAAGTGTTAAATATCTGGAAACTATGAAATGGAGTTCCTCCTAAAGAGTATCAAATTGTAAAATCCACACATCTCGTTCATTGTTTGAAGTGTTAAATTGTGCTGGAGAATAAAACTCTATCAATATGCAGGTAAGCCTCCTGAACCAGGAAGTTATTATTGAGAGGATACAGTCAGCGGTTGAATCAAAATTGAGAAGTTCTAATGACACGAAGGCATTTCAAGAACAGGTTCTTTTAGAAGATCTTTGTCTATATGAAACTTGATTTATAATTGTTAATTTATTGAATCTCAGCTATTGATTGATACAAATTCCACCATGAACTGCATATTATAGGATGTAGAATCTTCTGAGGCCTATCAAATGCTTCTTAGCAATGACGATTCTCAAAATTTCTCGAAGTTTGGTACAACAGATTTTGTCTTCGTTGGTGTTACGCTGTAGTTTATAAGGTCATGCTTTAGGTTTTTATCTGTTCCTTCAGTGTCATATTATTATAATGCATGTAGGGTCGAAATCGCAAAAGGTTCCAGTGCATAAAATGGTTAGGGCAGATTCAACAGATCCAGCTGGAAGGTTGCACGCATATGTTCAAATGAAGCGGCCTGGTCTCCCTGAATCTACCTTAACTGCTGTGAGGTATGTTTTCTCCATTTAGTTTTCCTCCTTGATTTAATTATGGAGCTGTTGGTGTTAATGTGTTGCATTGAGACTGTCTTTTGATGTAACATTTTGAGTGTACTCAAGTTGATATTTTGTTGATTATTTATTAATCGTTTAAACTATCTCAAAGCCCTCTCATTTCAGAAAAAAAAGGTAACTTAAATTTTCTTTATTTCTTTCACGAGATGTTTTTTCAAAAATTATTTCATAATGATATTTTAGCTAATTTTATTTTTGATATTTCTATCTTGAACATCTCGTTATTAATTTTTTTTATAAGAAATAATGATAATGAGATATTGTTGGGGTGCCACCCAATCAGAATCAAAACTAAAATATATTCAAATGTAAAGGTTCAATAAGTACATGATAAACTAAGTTTGGAACCTTCCCACTCTTGAGTACGGTAACCCAAATCCAACCATCGACTCTCTTTCCCTCAACCCCCCTCCCTCTATTTATAACTAAATACATTCACTAACTAGTAACTCCCTAACTAATCACCCTTATGCCCTTGCTAATACCATACCACTCCTACCTATAAACTCTGATTACGTTCCTTACTTTAGGTCTTAGTAGTTTTTATTTGTATTTGTGTCAAAGAATGTTCAAGTTTCTCCTTAAGAAATCAAAATGATGCTAAAATTAGTTTTAGTAACCGTTCTTTATGCATGCGCCAATTAAAATTCAGATGCTCAATCTTCTTTTTATATTATTTATCTATTTATATCTATTGAAAGTAGAGATGTAGAACAAACACAAATTTACATGAAACCCTAATACAGAGTGAAAAACTACGATACTGATATTTCTTATTATTTTCTTATGATAATAAAGGTACAAAGGAGGAAGTACTTATAGGCGGCACGAGCCTTATTAAAATAATAAAAAGTTAAAGCAAAATAAACTTTAACTATCCTTGGGCTTTCAACATGACCTAAGCCCACTATTTATAACACTCCCCTCAAGTTGGGACGAAAGTGTCGGAAAGACCCAACTTACTAATACATGAATCAAAACTTTGTTTTTTTTTGAAACGGAGACAAGAACTTCTTTATTAATAAGAACTCAAAGTACAAGATAGTTATACAAAGAGAGCAAAAAAAAAGTAATAAACAAAGGAGACCTAGAGGGATCAGGAGGCGCACTCAGACATCTCAACTAGGTTGACACCCCTTTAGCGCCAAACATCATATCCCGAGCACTAGCAAATAAAACTAAAAGAAACAATAATAAAAGCGACCAGCTTAGTACAAAGGTCTAGAAAAACAGAAAAAGACCGGGAGAAAAACAACAAGAAACACGAGGGGGAGTGGGGGAGCAAAAACAAACAAAACTAAACTGGGGCAATCCTTCAAAGCTTCAAAAACAGAAGAGGGCTACGGGCTGAATAAACTGCAAACGTTGAAACTGAGGCAACATAGGGTTAGGCTGGATGAGAAAGAAAAGCAGCCCGACAACACCTTTTGGAACCTTTGTTTGAGGAGTCCCTTTGTGAGAATATTAGCAATCTGTTGGCTTGAGGGTATGTAAGGGATGCAAATTCTACCATTGTCTAGTCTCTTTGATAAATTTTGTCAACCTCCACATATTTAGTTCTGTCATGTTGGATCAGGTTATTGGCAATGCTAATAGTTGCTTTGTTATCGCATAATAGTTTCATAAGCACCTCATAGTCCTAACGAAGATAAGACAACACCTTTTGGTGCCAGTTCACAAATTCCCAAAATCATGGCCCTGTATTCGGCTTCAGCATTGCTTCTAGCCACAACTCCTTGCTTCTTACTTTTCCAAGTAACGAGATTGCCCCACACAAAAAGTGTAGTATCCCGAGGTGGATTTTCTATCAACAATAGATCTAGCCCAGTCAGAGTTAGTATGGACCTCAATACACCTTTTGTTAGTCTCTTGAACCTTAACCCTTTATCGGAGTTGCTTTTAGATACTTCAGTATTCTGTTAACTACCTCCATGTGGTCTTCATAAGGAGTCTGCATGAACTGATTGACAGTACTCATAGCATAGGAGATGTTAGGCCTGATGGGAGCACTAATGTCGACAGCTGTCCCCTCTACTAGGGTTCCATCAAGTGCTCAATCATCTAGGGTTTCTTTGATATCCCGCTCTGATACCATATTGAAAGTAGAGACATAGAACAAACACAAATTTACATAAAAACCCTAGTACAAAGAGAAAAATCATGATATTAATATTTTTTTATTATTTTCTTATAATAATAAAGGTACAAAGGGGGAAGTATTTTTAGGCAACACGAGCCTTATTAAAATAATAAAAAATTAGGGCAAAGTAAATCTTAACTTTCCTTGGACTTTCAACTTGAGCTAAGTCCACTATTTCTAACAATATCTTCATGTTTTTCATCTTGTGAAGTGTGCACTATTGAAATTATTGTTTATTGTAAATAGAATATACTTTCTTCTGTGGTATAATTAAATTAAAGCTTCAAGATTTCGTACGATTTGGCTAGAGCAATAAGGAATTACTTCTCCTAATTAGCATTATTACTTTTTTTGCAAGGATTATTAACTTGCTCTTTTACAAAAAACGGATTTTTAGGTCTTTTGTAAGACAGAGAAGGAACCCAAAGGAATCTGCTAATCTTACTAGCATTCAAGATCTTGTTGCAGATATTGATAAGAATTGCCATGCTGGTAGCTTGCTCGTTGAATCTTTTGAAGTTTTAACAATACGAAAGCTTTGGAAATATTAATCGAACAAGTTTTAAGTGCTGGTGCCAACTGCAGGTCTCCTTAACACTGTTAGACATTGCGTATATATTGGAATGGCAGATGATGTATTCGCACTGCTTCAGCATGGAACTCATCTCTATCTAGCGAATGTTGTGAACTTGAGGTAAAAACTCCTCGGGCAAATAATGAGTTTAGTTTGAATTTATAGTGCAATATTTTTTTATGAAGTTGCAGAAACTTCTTAAACTATATGATACTTTTGGCATAGTCTTGCTCTATCTGGCCATTGGATTTTGCAACCATTTGTGACATGTCATATTCCCAAATTCCCGATATTAGCAATGTTGAAATAACTTATTTGGATGTCTCTTTGAATCACCTATGTGCGGTAAGCTATCGTTGACCCAATTTTCAAAGATTCAAATAGATTGAAATGAGGAGCTATGATGATGTAATAAGTAGAATAAGAATAAGATAGTTAAAACAGTTAACCATTCTAACTGTTTTTGTAACAACTTTCCTATAACTGCCTTATAACAAACTCTCAAGATTCTTAATAAATACCCCATCTCTTAGCCTTTGAAGGCAGATAATACATTTGGAAAATAAATCCTACTTTGAATTACATCATATGAGATGAGTGAAAGCCTATTGGATACAAGTGGGAATGTAATGAGTTGAAGAATTCTAATTTTGGATACAGTTAAAAATTTATTAAAAAAGAAAAGAAAAGAAAAGAAGATGGATCATAAACCTCTGTGTAAAATGTATTCTCTTATGTCACTTAGAAAGAAAGGGATTTTGCTAAGTAGAAGAAATACCCAATACAAAGTAGGAAAATACAAAATAAGGAAAAAATAGATACACAAATATATCTTTAAATACAATGAAAATATTAACAATAAAGGAAAGAATTAACAAAGGAAATAATCAACAACCACAATGGAATAAGATATAGAAACTGGCCATTGCATCTCCATGTATGTACACGGTGCTGATAGGAATCAAAATAAAGAGAAGCTTTTATTCGTTTAACACTTTTGTATAACAGATGTACAGTACCCTTCCTCCCACTCTCAAGACAACCAAGACACTACAAAATATTAACCACCCTACACCACAACTTATTACACACATATAACTTCTACCCAATAACCAACCACCTAGACAACTGTAGATAACTTACGAGCCCTCCTAACTCCCCCTAACTACCAAGCATCCTTATCCATATTACTATTACATGACTCACCCTCTTCATAAATACTGACATTCCATATTACTATTACATGACTCACCCTCTTCATAAATACTGACATTCCCCCTTTTACCATTACGATATTATTGAAATATAATTGGAGGACTACTAGGTGCCTGATGTTTGATAGGTTTGATATGTTTGTTTTATGACGTACCCTTTTGCTTTCTTTCTCTATCCATTATATTTTGTAGCAAAGAACTCATGTATCAGCAAGTTTTGCGTCGATTTGCTCATTTTAATGCAATACAATTAAGCAACCCAGCCCCTCTATTCGAGTTACTTATTTTGGCACTGAAGGAGGAAAATGCAAATTCAGAGTGTGAGAATGATGATTTTAATGAGAAGGTAGCTGAGGTAACGTGGTGGCTTCTGATATATCTTTTTAAGGCATAAAATAGTGCTTTCTTCGGTTATAGCTTCTTGTTTTACATAGCTAATACTGTCACTGTTTCTTAGACGAGTACAAAACTGCTCAAGTTGAAAGCTGAAATGCTGGAGGAATTTTTCTGCATACATATTGACCGAAATGGGAATTTGGCTAGACTTCCGGTCGTACTTGATCAATACACACCTGATATGGACCGTGTTCCTGAGTTTATGCTTTCTTTGGCCAATGATGTAAGTTCTTATATGCTCAATGTTTTTGTCATTCCATAAATTTATTTTTTCATTGTTCATTTGGTCATGGTTTCAGCTATTCATTTGCTTATGATGCTTGGTATTTGTTAAGTATTAATTTGGGCGTAAAATTGGTTAAATAATTTACTAATATTCTATTTGTGGATTGGTCGTTTAGCACAAACTTATACTTCAAAATTTCCCTTCAACATAAGTGAAATTACATGTTTACACTGTATGAATCCAAAAGCACATTAATTCTCCTATTGGTGATGGTCTTGTACTCATTAGTAGGTTTCGTATTCATATAGAGCATTTAGTAATGGAATTTAATGCTGCTGCTTTGCATAACAAGAATAAAAATGTGAAAATTGGAGGGTTGGCTTGAATAACTTTAAATCTTGTTTCCCGGAGATAAATTCAAGAAAATCTAACATTGAGATAAATTCAATAATTGTACAAAAGAGGGAACTTCATGGGCAACACGAGCCTAATAGAAAGGAATAAACATTAGGGTAAAGTAAATTACAAAACTACCCAACTACCCCTAGGCTTCAACATGTAACAAGCTTGCTATTTATAAGACCTAATAATATTTCTAATTCTATCCAAGTAGCATCCTAGTCACTTGTCAAGCATGCATGATAGATGTGCCATGCATTAGTTGAGCATGGTGAATGCATGCCCAACATTTTTCAGAATACTGTTCGTGAACCTCGTGAAAGTGAAATACACATAAATGCATAAGCATCAAATCTTCATTTGTTAACCATTTCGTTTTTGATCTCATGTTTATTAAAATTATGCTGATTTCCTCTCATTTTTTTTCTTCTATATTTTGCATTTTTCTTAAGTCCAAGAGTTGAATTCTTAGCTAAATGTCAAAATACTAAAACTAGTTTTAAAAGATACTTTTCTTAGATTCAAAATTTGACTTGATTTTTTGAAAACATTGGTTAAATTTATAAAGTAAATTATATATTAAAAAGTAGATTATTAAGAAATTTATAGGTGAATGAAATATTTATAGGCTTAATTCTAGAAAACTAAAAGAAAAAAAATCAAACGGAACCTAAATGATCTAAAAAATTGATAAGTTAGTTTAAAGCTATCTAGGACATCTTGACCTAAATGTTTGGCATCATAATCTAAAACAAATTTTTAGATTAAGAGTTATTTTAATGCATAAAAACAATGTATGTTATAAAAATATATGTTAAAACAAACTTGTCCGTGCTCTTAGACATCCTCTTTTCTCAAGAATTCTAGAAACAAATAGTCCATTTTCTGGAATTCAAAAACCAATTAAGCAGTGATTCTCAATTCAATAATTCTTTGAGGAATACATTATCTGCCATAGCTTTTTATCCCTTACACCTCACCGTGCTTATAATTTGTAGATTGATTGGGAGGATGAGAAAACTTGTCTCCAGTCAATTTCAGCTGCCATCGGCAATTTCTATGCTATGAATCCTCCCTTGCTGCCCAATCCATCAGGTGATGGCTTGCAGTTCTACAAAAGGATAAAACTATCCGGGAATTCTGATGGTGAAAATATAGGTAACTGCTTTTCCAATATTGATATCTTGATTGTTTGATTTTCAATATTATTTTATTGTAGAGATTGATCTCTTACATAACCAACTATTATTATTCTAATCTCTTCGTACTTTACAATCTAAGCTTCAATGGGTTCTGTTAATCCTCATCGATCTATCAATGAACTAGACCAACTAAGGTCACTCCTGAAAGACTAGCAGCTTGAATTTTTAAGAACAGATCTTACTTGGTCTTGCTTCTGTTTGGTCCCCAATTCTGCTGAAATACTCAAGATGGGTTAAAAAAGGAAGTACGGGTGAAAGTTAGTTATAAGGGGGGGACCACTAGGTTGTATGGAAGTGATAAATGATCGGTCTATAAATAGAATAAGAAGTGTTAATTAGGGCAGACTTTTTAGTAATTGGAATGTAGTCTAGGAAAGTAGAGGTTAAGCTCTCTGTACATCTTGTAGCCTTCGGGCAACTTTTCTTATTAACACTAAAGTTAGTAAGGGAATACCTTAGGTATTGGTATCAGAGCATTCGTTCTGAGCAAGGAGGGAAACAAAGAGGGAAAAAATGGCACATAAAATAATTGAAGAAAAGTTGGACGCAATAGAGCAAGAAGCCATCAATGTCAAGAGTAGCGTAGACAAACTATCTGGAATTGAAGAGGGAGTGGCAGCACTGTTGAAGTCAGTATCTGCATTATCGACTGAAATAGCAATAATCACGAGCCAAACGGGGATTTCTGAGATCATAAATGGATCATCATCAAAAAAGGGGAAAGAGAGCATATCAAATGGTAGAGTCGACGATCGAACCAGTCGAAGACAAAGCAACAGAGGAAGTAGCCGATGGCAGCAAGTTTAAAACGGTTGAGATGCCCATTTTTGGAGGAGATGACCCGAATTCATGGCTCTTTACAGTAGAAAGGTATTTTCAAATTCATAATCTCCCGAGTCTGAAAAATCAACTGTATTTGTGATTAGTTTTGAGGGAATAGCTTTGAACCAAGGAAAAGAGGATAGAGAATCGTCAAAGATTGGCAAAATTTGAAGGTCCGTTTGTTGAACCGTTTCCGTTCTTCGTGGGGAGGAACACTTGTGGGACGTTTTCTCAAAATCTGATAGGAAACGGTAGTAGAAGACTACTGTGAACGGTTTGAGAAGATGATGGCACCGGTCTCACATCTTTCCAAGGAGGTGTTATTGGAGATGTTTGGGACAGGCCTAGATGAGGTGATTAAGGCCGGATTAGAACTTTGGGAGACCATGACTCTGGATGAAGTAATGAAAAAGGTCAAAAGAATTGAAAACAAGGAGTTGACCTGCAAAAAGAAAGAGAAAAAAGAAAGAAGGCCTCGCCCAATCAGGAAACCCTAAAATGGTTTTGACAAGAATGCAAGGAGAGTCAAAACATGTAGATTACCCTAATACTCGTACTATAACCCTAGCGAATGTGACGGCAAACGCGAACTGAAAGGAAAATTCGGGGAGACGCCTATTTGATGTAGAATTTAAGAACAAGAGAGATAAGGGCTTATGTTTTTGCTGTGATGAGAAGTTCTTTTGTTGGTTGTCAGTGCAAAGAAAAAGAATTAAGAAGTGTGAGAATGTTTGTAGTTGATGAGGAAGGTATTGAAGTGGAAGTATTCCATGAGATTGGGGCCAAAAGAGGACACTATCATGGAATTGCAAACCGTGGAGGTGGTGGATGCAGTGGACTTGTCTCTGAATTCAGTTAAGGGGCTTTCATTTTTGGGAATGTTAAAGATGAAAGGATTAATTGAGAGGAGAGAAGTAATTGTACTCATTGATTGTGGAGCCACCCCAACTTTATTGCATAGAGAATAGTAGTTAAGACAATGCACTTTGGAGTAATCATGGGAACAGGGTCAACGGTTAAAGGAAAGGGAGTATGTAGAGGAGTAATCCTAACGATAGAGGAGATGATGATCTTAGAAAACAATCTTCATAAAATATCTTTGAAGGTAACAATCTTCATAAAATATCTAAGAAGCTAACAACTTACCTTCGAAAAGATTCTTCAACAAATAGTAGCTTGAAAGCGTATAGAAAGAATACCTTGAAGAGCAATGTTCTTCCCTTTGTATAAGAAGGAAGAACTTCGAAACGGACAAGGAAAGGATCTTTTAAAGATAATATGGTTAAAAGGTTCTACCTGTTGCAATCCTCGTTGATGAAAAGTATCTTCTAAAAATAACCTTTAGCGAGAGAACGAGACTAACGACTAAATGATTAATAAAATCCCTAAAATGAAGGAAGATAATTTTCCCTTTTTAAAAATAAAATAAAAAACTAAATAAATATTTGTAAAAAACGTTACAAATTCAGTCTGAACCTCCTGTATTGGACAACTTTGAATGGGTAGCTGAACCTCCTGTATTGGACAACTTTGAATGGGTAGCTGAACCCAAGGACATTGCGGGCTTCCCTCGTAACTCTTAAACACAGGATGCCGAGTTACTTGAGCTAGCTGGCCCTTCCTGACCAATGAAATCACTTGGATGATTGCTGCAGACTTTCAACAACATTTCCCCACTTTCAACCTTGCGAAAGGTTCATCTGACCCGGGGTGATGTTAGGTCCCCAATTCTGCTGAAATACTCAAGAAGGGGTAAAAAGGGAACTACAGGTGAAAGTTAGTTATAAGGGGGGACCACTTGGTTGTATGGAAGTGAGAAATGGTCCGTATAAGAAGTGTTAATTAGGGCAGGTTTTTTTGTACTTGGAAAGTAGTTTGGGAAAGGAGAGGTTAAGCTCTCTGTACTCAACGAGTCTTGTATCCTTTGGGCAACTTTTCTTATTAATGCTGAAGTTAGTAAGGGAATACCTTACAGCTTCCTGCTACATTTCTCTTTCATGTTTACAAGCAGAAAGTAGTCATACTCTATTTTGTGAGTCTTTTTGAGCATGTTTGACTATCAATTCAGTTTCTATAACTTCGACTCTTGTTTTTTCCCCTAACCTTCCTATTGCTGGCTATTTGAGTTGAAAATGCATATCTTTACAAAATGTTCAATGTTTCTGGCTATTAAATCAAGCTTTTTCCTTCACTTGTTTTGGTTTGAAATTGCAATTTTACTTTGGACCACATAAACCAGCCTCCCCCACGGGCTAAGGATGCAAAGTGCAGGGCATTGGGGCTGCTTTTTAAGTGAAATCTCTGTAGGCTCAACGCCTGCTGATCAAAAGTGCTGTAATTTTGCATATGCAATGTGATTTCCTTCTGCATATAAATAGCCTTCGATGATGTTTTAGGGTGCATTTACAGGTGTTAAAATTAATCTATAAACATTTTCAAACACACGAGTTACATTTAATTACATGCACAAATAGTTGGATACATGAATAAAGGGATCATGAAGTCATGTACTGGTGAAATTATGTATTGATGTTTGATATTTTTGATGTATTTTCCTACTAATATAAACGTGTAAGACTTTTCATATGTAAGTCAAGTAAAATGAAGTCATTTACCAAAACGACAGGTTCTTTTTCTCTTAGAATGATTAAGAGAAATTTTCTTCAATTTAACTCGAGTTGTGTTACGAGAGTCTGCTATGTTTACAACTACAGGTGATGATGAGGTGGGAATGGATAACGAAATTGATCATCAACTACTATCGGAGGCAGAAACTATATGGGCTCAACGTGAATGGTCAATACAACATGTACTCTTTCCATCAATGAAGCTGTTCTTCAAGCCTCCACATTCTCTGGGCGAAAATGGTACTTTCATTCGGGTAAGTCCTCTTTAAATTACCCCCAAAGAGATGTTCACCTACTATTTAGAGGTTTAGGATGTGTAGGTTAAGTTGAAAAACGTTTGATGCTGTGTCATAATGATCTTGAACTTGACACACTTAGCATGTTTCCATGGTTAAAAAAATTTGATTGTGATTATCATAGTAAGTGCAACTCAAAAGTAGTTGACATGTACTTTTCTTGAGGTTGGAGATATGAGAAAACCTTCGGCAGAAGTTCGATAAATTAGGACTTTTCTTTTCATTGAATTTGTTGACAAATGTTGTTTTTCATGCTTGAAATTTGAAAATAGTTTCAATGGCTGAAATAAGAAAACCGAAGTCAATCGCACATCTAATAATACCTGTAGAGATTAAATAGATATGAGGGATTTAATTTGAATTGACCATTCTTTTGAGACTTCTTGTTATAACCACCTGCCAAGTGCTTCGTTTGTTGACCGTAACCTACATTTAATGTGTGCTTTTGCTAGGATTGAAAACTGGGTGGTCTGTATGTATTTATTAAATGTGTTATCATTGACTTTCACAGGTTGCATCATTGGAGAAACTTTACAAGATCTTTGAGAGATGCTGAGGGAGTTTGATCAATATTAGGCCTTCTAGAAACACCCTCGTTTCTTTTCAGAAAAATATCTAGGTGTTTGAGTAACAACCTACTTAATTGTCCAACCAGATTTTGTCACTGAGTTTTTTCTTTCATCCTGGTGATTGGAGTTAGTTGCACAAAAATGTTTAGTTCAAGATGTACCAAAGAATTGTTTTTTTTGTAGCTATCTATAACCCTCTTCCCTTCTGTAATTTGTATAGTGACCTTTTGGCGTGTAACAACCTTTGATAGTTCTTGTAAATCCTAAAATACCTACAAGTCATTCAGTTTTGCAATCATTTTGTATTTTGTAGGTTATTTTTAGTACAGGGATGATCAAACCTTCTATCTTTAGAATAGAAAGTCATGCCAATTAGGTCTGAGTGAAATTCACTTTAGCTTTTACTCTTGTGGTTGAAGTAAAATTAGTTTTATTAATTTTCTCTGATTTGACAAATCTTGAGATACAGAAAGAGTTGGAGTGTTTTTCTTTTTAAAGTGAGTTTAATTTCAATTGAATCCTTTCTTCTACAGGATCCAATTTAGGTCTTATGTAACATAATCCAAGATTATTTCCTTTTTTATTAAGAAAGTGATATTTGAATTATTATTTTGATCCATCTACCCAAATTTGAATTCGGTCTAACGTTGACAACTTCCAAAGTAATTTCAAATTCGATCTTTTCTATTTAATTTGAATTTTCTTCAGTTAGCTTCTCCAACGTTCTTTTCCCCTCAGTTCACACCACGATTGAGTAGTTTTCAACTTCAAATTAAAGAATTTGTAAGCTTTGAACACATATACTAACTTATACAAACTAAAATTAAATATTCCAAGTTGAACAAAACATTATTCTCTTTTCTCTTTTCTTTTTCTTTTTCCTCCCGAAAATATTAGAACAAGTTTCTTGTTGTTGATGGAAATTAAAACAACAATCCCCGTTACTCCCAAGAAACTTGGAAAAGTTTAGCAATGGATTTTACCGAAACTAATCACAAATTATCATTACCATATAATTTAACTCCATGGATAAAGATAAATTTAATATCGTATCTTATTGTCCAACACTTGAAATAAAAAAAGTACTAATATGAGTGGGTTAAATTGGACCATCTACTCTAATATCACGTTAAATAATGGATTGATTTAAAAAAATAAAAAAAGAATATTGAATGAATTTAATTTCATTTGAAGAAATG